>NC_089239.1:30490236-31690236 GCF_963924675.1 Phocoena phocoena | reverse complement strand
AGGGAGAGAGGGAGGGAGGGAGTAAGGGAGGGAGGGAGGAAGGGAGGAAGGGAGGAAGGGAGGAAGGGAGGGAGGAAGGGAGGGAGGGAGGGAGGGAGGGAGGGAGGGAGGAAGGGAGGAAGGGAGGAAGGGAGGAAGGAAGGGAGGAAGGAAGGAAGGGAGGGAGGAAGGGAGGGAGGGAGGGAGGAAGGAAGGAAGGAAGGGAGGGAGGGAGGGAGGGAGGAAGGGAGGGAGGGAGGGAGGGAGGAAGGAAGGGAGGAAGGACGGAAGGAAGGAAGGGAGGAAGGGAGGAAGGACGGAAGGAAGGAAGGAAGGGAGGAAGGGAGGAAGGAAGGAAGGAAAGGAGGGAGGAAGGAAGGGAGGGAGGAAGGGAGGAAGGAAGGAAGGGAGGGAGGAAGGAAGGAAGGAAAGGAGGGAGGAAGGAAGGGAGGGAGGGAGGGAGGGAGGAAGGAAGGAAGGATGGAAGGGAGGGAGGGAGGGAGGGAGGGAGGAAGGAAGGAAGGAAGGAAGGAAGGAAGGAAGGAAGGAAGGAAGGAAGGGAAATTCTAACGGACTGTGTACAAAGGGAAGGGTTCAGTTTTTTCTCTAGGTCTCTAGCTTCTGAAATCTTAACTTTAGTGAAACATTGTTTTCTTCTTAGTTCCCATCCCCTGTGAACTGTTCACTTGACATTCAAGACAGAATAGTTCACACTCCAAGATAAAGACTATTTGTTTTGTTTTCTTCTAAAAGTCTATTGGGGAGTTTTAATCAAGGAGACTTCACGGGAGTTTTAATATGTATCAAAGTGAGGGGATCCCATTTTAAATAACTATTAGGGAACCAATCACTGACCCCATAGTGGGAAGGTAGAAAGAAAAGGAGGTTTGAAAATGATGGACGGGAAACACGCAGAGAGTGAGGGCTGGACTGCTTTCAAAAGACACAAGAGGAGAAAACAACTGAAGATCACCTGCAAAGAGACTGGCATGCATAAATTATTTAATTATGCAAATACTTAATGTTGAAACCCCTTCAGAAGCACAGTATTTTAGACGTGGAAAGGGATTTTAGAAATCTTCCAGTATAACCTCTTTGTTTAATGGCTGAAGACCCCGTGGTCCAAGAGAAGTTCAGTATCTTGGCGGAGTGAGACATTATTTAGCGGCAATTATTCTTACCATTTAGAGGCAGGGCTGGAGTTAGAAACTAGGCAGCCTGACTCCCAGTGCATTCACTTTTTTTTTCCAACCTCACATCCCCATTTCACTTCAGATTAATTTACCTGTTAGAGCACACTTAAAAAAATTGTCACATGTTTATTCTAGTATATTAGATTAAATGTTTTCTAAAACACACGCAGATACTCTGCTCCAGAACAGTGGTTCACAAATTCGAGCCTGTAGAGAGGTTGCCTGGAGAGCTTGTCAAGGTGGGCCTGCCTGGGCCTCCAGCCTGGAGCATTCACCAAGCCCTAAGGCGATGCTGATGTTGCCGGTTCACATTTTTATCAGCACGTTTCCTAGCACTGGCCCTAGGGGACAGACAGTAGTTACAGTAACCATTTTTGGAAATCTGGATGAGAACAATCAACAACTTGCAATGAGTGAACAACACAGGGAAAAATGACCAGCGCCAGAGTTACTTGGTTAGCTCTAGGCATGGATCAGAGGCGTCATCGAGAGCATCTTTCCAGGCCAAAGCGGCTTTTACAAACCTTTCTCTCTGCCTACAGCCGCCTCCTGCATGCCACCTGGCACACTCCTCATCCCCAGGCTTGCCTCCTGGTGTCTTTCAGGTTGTCATGGGAGTTCTCGCCCCTATTTTCTCTTCTCTCGTATCTCTGTCACACTGAACTGTGACTGCAGCTTTGAATGCTCACTTCCCTCTGAAGACTTTAAACTCCTTGAGGCACTATTCTTCATCTACGCTTTCAGCCTCGCCCAGCAACAGGCACAGAAATAACATCTGTTGAATGCGTGCTTTTATAAACGAGGATAACTCGAGAGAAAACAAATATAAAATACATACGATAGAACGAATTCGCTGTGAGTGAAATTCATGGTTCTTAGTTGTATGTTTATTATCTTTTATTTACCTATGTATCCGTCTATCCATCTACCCATCCATTTTATCCTTAGTAGGCCTATAAATAAAATGAAAACTTCTGTCAAAACACAATAAGCACGTGAACATGTGTAAAGGTAATTTCACGGGATATCAAACCTTTAATGCAAGTATTCAGAAAGTGCCACCCCAAAGTTTAGCACCATTGATGATAATACATTCATTTATTGCTGTACTATCTCCCCTAGAGATGGGATTTTACAAAGTACCTTCTCCTCTAGTGTCTGAGATTACAATGGGGAAAAAAACCTTTGATAGAACCTGAGGTCCTTCTAAGCACATCCAGCCTTGCAGGAAGTCAGGCATTGAATTTAGTTGATGACGTTCCCGGCAGGACCCAAGCACCTTACAGTATACTCATTTCCATTTTAAGAACTCTGAAAATTTTTGGAATTTTGTCTTGTTATTAAATGTATAATCTCATATTTCTCTGGACTTGTATGGAACACACATAATTCTTTTTCCTATCAGCCCCTCAGATTTCTAGATTGTTATCACGGTCTATCCAGCATATTGCCTTTAGTTAAAAAGGGATAGAAAAAAATGAAACTGTGTTTTTTGCATTTTTTAATTTAAGAAAATACTTATCAAGTACATTTATTAATTCAAACGCAACTATATATTTACTGTATGTATCATCATTCAGATACATGTCTGAATATAATCTCATTCAGAAGGGATATACGGGAATAATAAGCACTCATGAAGAGAACTTTACAAATTGATTTCTGTCTTATCCTATCTCAGTTTCCAATTTGACAGGAGCTTTCTGGTCATCGGTAGTGTCCTTGCTTCCACATTTCTCATGTATAGAATTATATCCACATGAATACTAGGAGTATTATCAGAAGAAAACTGAAAGTGGCCATCTGCCATCCAGCCTTAGAATCGTCCTTGATTTTATTTCATGGTGACACTCCCGCCCAGTTCAAGACATAGCTGATAGACCTCCCTTCCACTTGAGGTCTCCATGTCTGTTAAAAAATGAGATACTTGAGTTTATGCAGCTGTTCACGAGCTAATTATCTGCAATCACTTCTGATTACTTAATAGGCCGTGGTAGGATGTGTGTTGGCTGCTGTGCGGAGTTTACACATTAGGTTTTAATGCGCTGATATGGTTAATTGTTGTGCTCACTGCTGCCTGCTAATAGACCATTCCTGAAAGCAAGACCATATCTCAATGGAATTTGCTTGGTTATTTTAATAAGTAATAACTACAAACTCAGATCCTAGATCTAGTGTTTACCATTTTAAGAACACACTTTTCTTTTTTTTTAGTGCCGGTCATTCCTAATGCATTCAAATTATTCAAGTTTGGAGAAAACGAGTTATTAAACTAATGAGTCCATAACCAACTCAGATAGTTAGATTTAACATTTTTCCTGCTCTGTTCAGTTTCCTAAATTGTTTTCTGCCATTGACAGCAAAATAAATTCTTTTTAAATGGAGCTAAACACTCTGAGTATAATAATATAATGAGAAAGATATATGCATATTAAAAGCAGATGAATATTTATTAATATGTAAACCAAGACGCCAAGGTGAGCGATTGGGAGTGATACAGAGATGTGCACACGGCCAGTAGGTGGGGAATTGTCATGAGACTGCTCATTTGCTTTGCAGTTTTGCATTTTATGATAGCATTTAGTCCCAAATCTAGTGCTTAGTTTTAAAACTTTACAAGGCTGTTCTTTTGTTGACTATCCATATATTTGTGTTTCTGATGGCTAAAAATGGAGGCATAGTGTCCGTATAGATGCTTTAGGCATTTCTGTCTTTCCCCTTCTGTTCATATGATCTATTTTTTCCTACCACCACTTTTTCATTTCTTCATCTCTTTTAATTTCCTGTGTTTTCCACTCCTTCACTATTCTTTTCTTAGAGAAGCAAATAGGATTTGAATAATAAATAGAAAGTATTTCAAGCCCAAAACCCCTGGCCTTTATTCTGCAACTTCCAAGAACAGTAGAGTTCATCCACTCTCCATGTGTTTGGGGGCCTTGCTCTGCCTTGTCAAGCACTGGATTCACCCCTTTAAAAATAGATTTCAGTGAATGGGACTCTATGCACTGCTGGGGCCCATCACTCTGGTTGAAACT
The DNA here is from genome assembly GCF_963924675.1 of Phocoena phocoena. Lineage (NCBI taxonomy): Eukaryota > Metazoa > Chordata > Mammalia > Artiodactyla > Phocoenidae > Phocoena > Phocoena phocoena. Next base: position 31,686,029 of record NC_089239.1, on the reverse strand, counting down.
GTGCGACCCCATGACCTGCTTTCCCAGAAACACTATAAGCAGTGCTTCCATGTGCTCAAAGCCAGAATCTCTTCTGCAGTCAAAGAAATAGGGAGAGAAGGGGGTGCGAGTGACTGTAGTTGATAAAGATTTATACTCGCTGTTGGGATATATGATTTCTATCTAGAAGAATGGATGCCTGTCTCTCTCAGTTCTTCATGAAGGAAGGCTTTTCATAGTTCCTTCATGTTTTGTGTTCCTAAGTCTCCGATGTGTCACTGGAAACTTAAAACTGAGTCTACCATCTTCTTCCTAATACCTTCCTTATGAAGTTCCAGGCTCTCCGTTCCCCAAACACGACCGCACTCCCTCCTGTCCCCACGCTTTCCTCACATTGCTCCCTTCCATCCCGAGTCCTTCTCTGTCTGGTGAAATCCACACCCTTTTTTAAGGCCACTACCAGTGCTACTTCCTCCCTGAAACCTCCCATGATAACCGCTGTAAGGGTACAAGGAGGAGTAGGAACAATGAAGATAAAAAAATGAACTCTTGTGTTTTGACGGCCAGGGATTGTGCTCAGCCCTTTAAACAGATACAGCACTTTATCCTCAAAACAGCGTTGGAGATGGTATCATCGCCACGTAACAGGTGAGGTACCTAAGACTCAGCACACAGTACCCCAAACCTAATAAAATATCATGTTCAAGGTCACAGGGTCAAGGTCAGGGTCAGGGGTGGGGCAGGCTTTGAACTAGCGGTCTGACTCCAGAACTCAATGGTTTTCTAGAATCTAAGTAATTAAACACTATACATACCATCTTGCACAGCATTGGCAGAATAATTCCTTTTTTCATTTGTTCAGAAGGCCCACGGGTTGCATCATTAACCCAGCACAGGTCCCGGTGGTGTGCACTGGCTTGCTTCTCTGCCATGGGCTCCCTAAGGGGAAAGAGTGACTTTTTACTTTTATATCCTGGGAACAAAGAACTGGCCCATCCTAGGAACTCCATTGGTAGCAGCGAAATGGAATGAATTCTTCCTTTACAGATTCTCCCCCTGTATTTTCCTTCATATTCCCTATGATCTAGCCGAAGAGGACTCTTTGCTATTCGCCACACAGTCCCTGTGCTCTGAGCTGCTTTGCTGATGCCGCACCTACAGCCTGAAATGCCCTTGCACATATGCAAATCTTCACCAAGGTGAAATTCCAGCTGCTGTCTCTCCTGAGGTCCCTCCAGCTCCTGAATCAGGTGTGGGGCTCTCCTTCCACACTCTGCGTATAGAGCTGCTATCCCTTATTATCTCTCTCTCATTTAGGCATTGGCAAGATCTACTTTAAAAATACGTATCATTGGGCTTCGCTGGTGGCACGGTGGTTGAGAGTCCGCCTGCCGATGCAGGGGACACGGGTTCGTGCCCCGGTCCGGGAAGATCCCACATGCCGCGGAGCGGCTGGGCCCGTGAGCCATGGCCACTTGGCCTGCGCGTCCAGAGCCTGTGCTCCGCAACGGGAGAGGCCACAACAGTGAGAGGCCCGCATACGCAAAAAAACAAAAACAAAAACAAACAAACCAAAAAAACCGTATCATTGAATTTTTCACATAGTAGGTGCTCAATAGAGATTACTTGAATTAAACACTAAGAAGTGATTTAAACCAGTTGACTTGGTTTCCTACAAAACGAAGAGGTTCAAACTCATGGACATTGCACGGGGTACTCACATTTTTTTTCATCTCTATATGTTATGAAACACAGGGTAGCACTAAGGCAGCCTTATGCTTTCTTTCCTTTCCAGTGAATGCATACCCTTTGATCTGAGTAGTTTGGGCCTGTCCGTGAAGACTTTCATTTAAATTACCAGAAAGATTTAACAGCTTTTAGACACCGAGGAATTTCTTTCTCTTTTATAATAAACCAGTGACACTCTTTTCAATGACATTTAAGTGACTTCATGTTTGAATAGTGGTAACAAGGTTAACAGTGCTCAAAAGACTGACATGATATTAACCTTCATCTATTAGATTCATCAAGTGTTTACCAAGTTTCTACTGTGTACAAGGCACAATCTTGGGTAAGAGTCTGTGAAGAACAAAGAAGGGTTACATACAATCCCTTAGGTGAACATCAGGAAACGCAGACAGGACAAGTAATACAACACAAGGCAAACATTAGCATAAGCTCCAGAAGAGATGTAAGTGCTGGAAAGATATACCAAGAAAAAGGAGGTTCAATTTTTTGGAAACTCACTGGAACATTTGTTCCTTCATCCCACACCCCAACTTGCTAATAATGGTGGTCTAGAATATGCGATGGCAGGTACCTTTAGAAAGTACATGAAAATAACGGATTTTTAAAAAGAATTTTAATAGAAATTAAATAAATAAAAGCAATGGAAAGTAATGGAGATTTCAAATAAATTTATAGAAATTTTAACATGACAAATTTTAGAGAAAAAAAAATGACCACGATCTTATTGTCATCTGACAATTATTTTCGTTTGTGTATGTTAGATATCTTTACATATCAACAACACACAATTCTGGGTACAGACAATTTTCTTTAATACATGGAGAGGGGAGAAGCTTATTCAAAGCATGCAAACTTCATTCAAACCACAGCCTGCGTGACACATATCTCTGACTTAATGTACAGCAAGCCAGCTTTCTTAAAGTGTAAAATGAGAAATAACAGTAATAGATGTCACAGGGCAGTCAAGAGGATTAAATGAAAGAATCTATGGAAAGTGACAGCAGCTGTCACCAAATAAGGGCTCAGAAACAGTGGCTCTTAAAATCACCTTCCTCATTTTTACCCCCTCTCTCATTGTTTTCCCCCAATCATGAAAAGCCTTTATATTCATATGATATGGTTTGAAGTACCAAGAAATAGGCAGACAAACTCCAAAGAGATGAATACCAGCAGACCACACAGCAGCTTCCAAAGGTTCAGACAATGATGAACAGATGCAGCTCTGAAGGCTGCCAGCCTGGTCCTGGTTCTGCTTCTGTGGGAACCAATGTGGTTGATGCGGAAGATAACAATACCAGTTGTCTCCGCCCGGTGGCATAAGGAGACACAGGCACAGTGGCTTCTGCCCACAGCCCTCTGCAGAAGATGTCCTAGAAGCACCAGGCAGCCCAGGGAATCACCTTCTGTGTCTGCAGACAGCACCAGAGGGCTTGATGAGGACCCACAGCAAAACCAGAAAAAAGCAGACCCGAACTGGATTGCAAAGGCTCTGAAAACTAAGCTGTCACTGGAAATAAAGCCCACAGTGTAAGTCAGAGCCTACACACTTAGCTAATCTGGATGACTGCATGCTAAAATATAATATTTACATAGGACCTAGAGCCTCCTAACATAATAACAAACATCCAGGATACAATCAAAAAATCACCTGTCCTGCCCCCAACTGAAAAAAACACATCTGAAGGAGAAAAGACACTCAACTGATGAAGATACTGAGATAAATCAGATATGAGAATTATCCGATAAGAATTTTAAAGCCGACATCAAAAAAAGTGCTTCTGGAACCAATCATAAATTATCTTGAAACCCATGGAAAATCTCACTAAAGAAATAGAAATTATTAAAAAAGGACCAGGTGGAAGTTATAGGTATGAAAAATACAATTATTGAAACAAAAAATTAGCTGGATGATCTCAGTCGTAGAGTGACGATGACAAACAACAGAGTCAGTGAACTTGAAGACAGATCAGTTTGAATGAGAGTGGGAAAAATAAATAGAGCCCAGAAATCTGTGGAATAATAACGATCTAATGATCTAATATTTGTATCACTGGAATCTCAGAGAGGAGGAAGCGTGTGGAACTAAAAAAGTACTCAAAGAAATAGTGGTTGAAAACTTCCCAAGTCTGGTAATAGATATCACATATAGACACTTAACTTTTTACAATTAGAGTTAATATAGAACCACTTCACACGAAATGTAGAAAACTTGCAATTGTATAGCTCCTTTGACCTCTTTATGCTACAGTTCTCACATCTACATGCATTATAAATCTCACAAGACTATGTTATAACTTTTTTTTGCTTTGAACAGTCCCATGTATTCTAATGAAACTAAGAGGCAAAAATAATGTTATATTTATTTAGATATTTGCCACTTAAGAGTTTCTGTATTGCTTCTTGAAGATTTGAATTTCCATTTGGTATCATCTCCATTTAGCATTTACTTCCATGAGCATAGTTATAATGGCTGCTTTAAGATCCTTGGTAGATTCCAACATCGTGGTCATCTTGGAGCTGGTCTTGGGTATTAGTCTTTTCTCTGAATCTGGGTCACATTACTCGGGATCTTCTTATGTTGCATAATTCCCGACGGAACCCTGAACATGTGAGTATGATATGGTGGAGACTCTGGATTTGGCATATTCCTCTGGACAGGAATATGATCCTGTCTAGAGGAATGTTGATCCTTTTGTCTAGGGCAAGTGGGTTCAAAGTGCAAATTCTCTTGGTTCAGTTCTTTTATCTATCCAGTTCTTTTAGCTGCTCTGTGTTGTCTGCCCCACGCCAGTGTGTGTGTGGTCCAGGGGTCATTCAAGGTCATGGGTAGTTTAGACGCAGAACTTGGGCCCCCATCTTGGAATCTCTTCTGAGATTTCCCTCTTCCTGGTGGCTGTGGTTGGCCAGACTGTCTGCTGGCTCTTCAGCCCAGAAAGACTCTGGGTTGAAACCGACTTTGTGCTGCCCTCAGGATAAAAAACCTGGGAAATTACCTCCAGGTAATTCTTCCACATTTTACACACCTCCAGAATCTGCCTGCTTTTGTTCACTCTCCAGTATTGTTTTTTTGTCCAGAATCTGAAGCTGGGTTCAGTTGGAGCTTACCCCACGATGCAAGCAGAAACCTCCTTGAGATTTTGATGGGAAGTTTCCTTAAAACTCAAAATTATGTTTGGAAGAATGACATTTTTAAAACTTTCATTCTCTCCAATCAAGATCCTGCTTTGCCTATCCATCTGATTCTTTGATGTTTGTCAGTAAAATGTTCTTTGTTTCTCAGTAGATAAGTCTCTAAACTTACATTGAAATCTATTGTGTTTCACTTGCCTATATTTCTTTGTAATTAATTTGCTAATTTTTGGAGACTAGAATTTATGGAAGCTTGATTTGCAGTAGGCCTTTTCCCTTGTTGTACAATTAATTTGTAGTTGTCTTCTGAATACACACTCTGTGTACTTCACATCATGTCACTAAGACCATCAATGGTCCAGTCTCATTCCTGGTTTCTCTGTAGTTATTACCCTGTTGAGCAGTTTAGGTGAAGATCACTGATCTTAGGTTGGTTCTAATTGTGGCTCTTCAACATAGAATTCAAACACAGGATGGTGAAATATGCTCTGTCCCTGCTGGTAATTTTGTATGCTGTTAACTTCTAGAGCTCTGCATGGGTCATTTAGTTTTAGAAGGGGGAAGGGTTCCAGCCATCTTCCATGCTGTCCTTTTTTTTTTTTTTTAAAATAGATTGAACCAGCTCTGAATGGAATTTTCCACCAACATGCAGAAATGCATTGATTAATGTTTTTCTTTTCTTTGGGGAAATAATAATACCTGAACTAAATTTTTAAAAAAAGGAGAGGAGTTAAAACTAGAAATAAAAAAATAATATCACATTAAGCTTCTGAAATGAACTTTTAAAAATTAATTAATAGGTATTAAAATCAAGATCAAAAAAGTTTAAACCAACTTCTCTTTTAAAGATATAGAGATGACTTCTTTTCTTAAATGTTACTTTTATATTCTGAATCCCCACAGCTTTTCACAAAAATGCATTTGAAGTTATGCAAGTGTTTGGCATATCTCTAGCATCTAGAGGAACTTTTTTTTTTTTGCCGTACGCGGGCCTCTCACTGTTGTGGCCTCTCCCGTTGCGGAGCACAGGCTCCGGACGCGCAAGCCCAGCGGCCATGGCTCACGGGCCCAGCCGCTCCGCGGCTCGTGGGATCTTCCCAGACCGGGGCACGAACCCGTGTCCCCTGCATCGGCAGGCGGACTCTCAACAACTGCTCCACCAGGGAAGCCCGGAACTTGATGTTTTTATTTATTTGTTTGTTTATTTATTAGTTTTGGCTGCGTTGGGTCTTCGTTGCTGTGCGCGGGCTTTCTCTAGTTGCGGCGAGCGGGGGCTATTCTTCATTGCGGTGTGCGGGCTTCTCATTGCGGTGGCTTCTCTTGTTGCGGAGCACAGGCTCTAGGTGTGCGGGCTTCAGTAGTTGTGGTGCGTGAGCTCGGTAGTTGTGGCTCGTGGGCGCTAGAGAGCGGGCTCAGTAGTAGTGGTTGCTCTGCAGCATGTGAGATCTTCCTGGACCAGGGCTCGAACCTGTGTCCCCTGCATTGGCAGGCAGATTCTTAACCACTGTGCCACCAGGGAAGCCCTAGAGGAACTTGATGTTTGTTGAATAGAAAAAAAGAAGAAAATATGATTTTCTATAACGAAGATCCCATTTCTTACATTTCATTTAAGAAAACAAGAAGTTCCTTTAATCATATGTTATGAATAGTGGTGATACCTGAGAAATTATTCAGTTCAGACAGAATACCTTATTATTTTATTGTACTGCATACTCTACTCCTAAAAAAAAAAATCACTGCTTCCCCAAAGAAGATACAAGAGACTAAGAGCATACTAAAAATACTTTATTGTCATAACTAAATGCATTAAATATACATTCTAAATGGAATATATTGTATATTTGATAAAACACATAGAGCATCATTCATCAAGGCAAAAAAAAAACACTGAATGAAAAGATGGCACACAAATAAAAGGAAGAGTTCTCAAATACTGCAATAACTTTAGCATCCTGGAATAATGTTTATTCCTGGCCCATTTTCTGCCCATTGGAAAAAACCACACTGTTTTTCCTTCCCAAGAGGGCACACAAAAAAATTCTTTCCATTATTAGGTCCAATCTTCAACACTGTTCTCATGATGGAGCGTTTGCCATGGCTGCAGAATGGGAAGGACAAATCTGCCCACTGGGGAGGAAAAACAGATTGTAAAGTTTAGATGGAAGGTAGAATGACAGGCTGAGCCTTGACGCATTTGATTAGTACTGTACTGTCTTCACTGCTGTTCCTATTAATTTGACATTGTAAGATACACGTAAGTCATTAGTCGTTGCCCCTAAAAAACCTTATATCCCATAAGAAGCATCTCTAACAGATTCGCTTGAATCACACAGAAAATTGTCATAATTCTGAGTTTCCCTCTGTCCAAAGGCATATTTACAGAAGTTCCTTCACTTTATTGAAAATCTCTCTGTAAAGCAAATCACCAGTGTTCCTGATATAGCTCTGTTTAAGCTATTAAGGTCAAAGATTTGTTATGATTTTAATATTAACCTTCCTTAGTCTCCTAGGAAAAGAAAGCATCCAATACAGAACTACCAGGACTAATTCACGCAAATTCCATTGTATTATTCTTATCCTTATTAATTTTGGCCTCAAGAGAGCTACCCAGAAGGCTGTGATATTGTTAATATTGCTAATAATATTTTCTCCATTACATCTATACAAGCTTTGAGGGGAGGAGATCAGGAAGTTGAGTAGGATGGAGCCACATCTCGGGCAGGGGTTATGCTCTAAGATCATGACCACATTTTCCCTGGGGAATTCCTTAGGAAGGTATCACACTGAAGACAGATCATTTCTCTCTCAGCAAGCCCAACCAGAAAACTTTGCTCCAGTGCCGAGACAGATCCATATTTTCTTTTTCTACTTAGGCACCAGATGAAGCAGCTGGGAAAAATATGTATCTTTAAACCTTAGGATCACAGTCAGAAGTGAGAGGCTCTCGTTCTGTGGAAGGCAGAAAGACTGACCAAAAGCGCCCAGATTCCTGTCTTGTATCTCACACTCATTTGCAGGGACAAACTCATAGATTGAAAGGTTGGGGAATCACCTACATCTAAACTGTTATTGTGCCATCACTTGTTTTGGTTAAGCCTGTGTGGTAGGATTTGCTACGTTTACTGTAAATCCAGGGCATGTAAATTATTTCCCTGGGTTCTTCTATCCAGTGCATAAAACAAAGGTTTGGATGTCACACTGAAGTCAGGAAGAGCAAATATCTATCTTGGATTATCAGTCACCTGGGTGACTCAATACCTCTCTCTTTGTAAGCCAGGGGGGTTACAAATATGATACACTCTAATAATGGAATAGCTGTCATTTGATTAATTTTTCTTTTGGGGATGAACCTCTTAGAATTTTCAGTTATTCAGCATTCAGGTTTTAGACTAAATGTCAGTCAGCATGGCTTTTAAATTTAAAGGTAAAACCAGAAACGGACTGCTATTTGTTACATTTTAATAACTGAAGTATTCAAGGACACTATCATTAAGCTTGATAGGTCGTACACGTACTTCGAAAAATCCACATTGTGCTTCTCTCGGTAGAGGACAAGCATAAAAGTGCCTGCCCTTGTTTTCTCCATCCTTCCTCACCACTTGTAGAATGCAGGGGCGGTCATGTTTACTGCAGCGGGGACTGCAGGCATTTAATGAACGAGGACCACCTGGAGTGTTACTCTGACGCTCCCTGTAATGACAAGTTACACAATAACTGCACCATGATCGTGCTAAAAGGGGTCATTCACACCACCTGACCCCGCATCGGAATCCTGCCTGTACAAAGAGACGGTACCAGAAAGCGACCACCATCAACTTCCCGCAGTTGCTGGGTTGGCCAAAAAGTTCGTTCGCTTTTAAGTAAAAATAAAAGACATCTTTCATTTTCACCAAGAATTTTATTGAACAATGTATTCACTAACTGAACGATCTTTTTGGCCAACCCAATACATACACTCCTACATCTTTTTTTTTTAATAGTTTTTTTTTAAATTAATTAATTTATTTATTTTTTGGCTGTGTTGGGTCCTCGTTTCTGCACGAGGGCTTTCTCCAGTTGCGGCGAGCGGGGGCCACTCTTCATGGCGGTGCGCGGGCCTCTCACTATCGCGGCCTCTCTTGTTGCGGAGCACAGGCTCCAGACGCGCAGGCTCGGTAATTGTGGCTCAGGGGCCCCGTTGCTCCGCGGCATGTGGGATCTTCCCAGACCAGGGCTCGCACCCGTGTCCCCTGCATGGGCAGGCAGATTCTCAACCACTGCGCCACCAGGGGAGCCCCTACATCTTTTTAATTCTTGGCTTTCCCAGGTAATTTCCTTCCAAAGCTACCTGTTTATGTAAATTAAATTAGGCGTATCATTTACATTCTCAAGAACAGAAACAGCTGAATTGCACAGCCAATCTTCTTAGTTTTCATTTGTGACATCTGGTTCTTTTCTTACCCAACATGACAGGGTGGCTACTTTTATTTCTCTTAAAATATTCTCAAGTCCAGCTGTCCCCTGACGTCCAAAGGAACTAGAGTCACAATCTTCTCCAATTATTTTCTCATCAGTAGCAAACTCTCATCAATGGTTCTGACAAGGCCAAAGAGATCTGCTGTCCAATTTAAAGACAATTTTCTATGCTCTTCTTTGACCAAGTCTACCTTAATAGTTGCAATCGTATTTCAGCAAGTAACAGGCTGCCTGGCAGAGCAGAAAAGTGTATTTTGTAAAGCTAGCGAGGAAGCTTTAGTCTCCTCCCATGATTAGATCAAGAGTGTCTGGAGGTTACCCCTGAATACAGTGTCTACAGGCCAGAAGCCGGGCTTCCACTGTAGCTGTCTAGGTAGAATTTTTTCTTTGAAAAGGAGCTTCATGATTATTTTTAATTTTTTTATATTTTGCATATTTTAATAATGCCTTTATAAAAGTCTTCTTAATAAACCAACTGAAGAGAAAAAGAGCTCTTATTAAAATCAGAAGTCCTTCCCCTTAATAGCCCCATTTTTAACTTTTTAATGATAAAGTTCTTCCTTTCTTTTTTCGTTAACTTCTAAAGAACAAAATACCATTCTTAAATGATTTTTTTAAAAATACTTATAAATCAGGGTTGGTTCCCTTTTCCTTGCTTCCTAAACCACATTCTTCCCATACTTGTTCCTATAATGATGCCTTGAGGCGTCATATCTAATCAAAATGTTCAGAGTGTGAGATATTTTTTCCAGTTTTATTGAGATAGAATTGACATACAAGGGATCTTTTATTTGTGGTGAAATTGGTTTACACTCGTTTATAAAATAGATGCTTAAATATATTTCTTTAAAGGGATGGACTCAAACATCCTGAAGTTCCTGAAGCTGCTTGGGCAGCAGGCGTGTGCAAGATGAAAGCAGCTGTGGGCACTGCTAAGGACACTGTTATCATTAAATATTTCTCCAGCAGCTATTTTGCTGGTAGCGTTTTCAGGGTAGGGGATAGTGGCTTATATTTTAGCGTCACGGGGGATGCTAACCAGAAATAGGCAGGGTGACAGGCAACAGACTTCTCTTTTCCAAACCCCCTTCACTTCAACAGCCCCTCTCCCCAAAAGAGGCAATATTAAAACGTTAACTTCAAGAGAAGCTGAACATCTGGGTGGTTGTAGAGAAGTTGAGTGATTTCAAAATTGAAGCAAGTGGGTCATAAACAGTGCTTAAAAAAAACTTAGAGGAGGAACACAGAAGGTTAAGAATCTTAAAGGAAAGAAACTGGTGCTTTCGTTAAAAAAAAAAAAGTACACACATGCAAACAGTTTTATATATTATTTAGAAGGCTGTCTGAGGTAACAATTAGTTAAACATTTTCAAACCCACTTGCTTCAGCCTAGAAATCTCCAGAGTTTTGCAAATCCAGGGAGATGTTTAGATTTTCCTACTAGCAAAGCTTTCCTGGAGAGGAGCATGGTGGAAGTCAGGATTCAGGTAGAAAGGAAAGATCCCAGTGTTTCCTATAGGTTCCTCATTTCTGTCTTCAATTCTGTTTCTTCCTTGGTATAAAGTTAAAGGAGAAAATAGCCACATGCTATCTTATCCCGGCCCTTAGAGTGTGGTCCATCTGACCAGAAGCATCAGCATCACCTGGCAGCTCCTTACAAGTACAGAATCATCCTCCCCTACTCCAGATCCCTGGCAGAATCGGAATCTGCATGTTAACAGGGCTCCCAGGTGATCCATATACAATTACGTACTGAAGCACTGAGTTAATGTAACCAAGACACTGATGCCATCTGTGAACACGTCAGCTCTAAAGATGTACAGGGAATCTTAATTTTATGATAGCAAACATTATCCAGGGTAATTAAATGTTCTGATTAATTGAGGACATCTTGGTTCCTCTTTGTTTCAATCATTACTTTAAAAACTTTCGAAAATGTAGCAGAGCATTTTCTTGGGTAAACTTAGCATATGGGATAGTTTAACTTATTTTGATAACTAGGACCATCATTTTGAATACTAATACTGGATTATAAATGGTCAGTATAATAGATCAGGGTTGGAAAATCTTTTTCAGAAGGGACATACGTTTAGGCTTGTGGGTCTTATGGTCTCTGTTGCAAAATACTCAAATCTGCTGTTTTAGCATGAAAAGCAGCCAGAGGGAATATGTAAACCAATGGGAATGGGATGTGTCCCAATAAAACTTTATTTATAAAAACAGGGGGTGGGCTGACTTTGGCCCTTCTGGCTGTAGTTTGCTGAGGTAGAGGTCGTCATTAGAACCAAGAGTAGTGCTTAATGTATAATAGGTTCTTAATAAATACTTATTAATAAATAAACACTGAACATGTTCAATAAGCATTGTTCAAGTAACACTGAACAGAGATCAGATAAAAACTATTATCAAGAAGGAAGACATTACCAAGCACAGGTTTGTAAGTTTTAAAACGGGTATTTTTTCAGTGATCAATTTATCATGGTTTAACTTATTTCACAGATAGGGTGATTCATTATAATAAAAACACTGAACTGATCAGACTCACTGAATGTAGATTTTGTAGCTCAGCAGTATTTCAAGGATCGTAACAAACAAACAGAGGTTAAATGACTCATCCTGGATGGTCCCAGGTGGTTCTGACATCCTTGGGGACTGAAAACACCAAAAGGTGAACCAGAAGCACGAACGAGAGGTGAGTGCTTCACTGGTGACTAGAGGTAGAATCTGGCAACCCTGATGGCGGCACACCTGAGAAAACGTTACTGATTTTCATTTCACTCATCTACGTGAGCCTTTGCGTCAGCTCAGGAAAAGCTTCAACCCAAAACACGTTATGCTTCTTTGAAGTGGTTATCACTGTGTTTTGCTCTGCGTTTACAATAGATGGATCAAAGACTTAAAACTGTCTAACAGTCATTCTTAACTGCTTAAAAATTGGTTCAACGATCTAATTTATAATCCAGTAGCTGGATAAAATTCAAGTCTATCTAAAGACCAATCTGAAAATATGCCCCATCAACATGGCATGTATCATGTGGTGATGAGAGCAGTAATTAAGAGAACAAAAGGCAAATTAATTACCATACAATTATTTAAGAAACAATGAACTGGCTATAAATTCTCTGAGTGGACCACCTGCTTTAATCCTATTATGTTGTGAGCTTCTGCTCGGCATCTTGTCCACAAGATGAACACTGTAGCTGCCAGACAAGGAGAAAAATGAAATAAATGACAGTAATTTGCAATTTATTCCTTGTAAAGTAGCTGGGTGCAGAAGAGCTGCTGCTGGGTGAATGTATTTCATCACTTGACATTTATTCTGCTAGTTGATGTTGATTGATTTTGGAGTCTCATTCCTGGGGTTCTTACATGCAACACATACGCACGCTGCAGTGTTTCTAAGTAAAGCTGTGTGCTGTGATTAATCATATGACCCTATTACTAATGGCTTATGAAGAAATCTTTAAAACTTAAGGTTACATTAATGTTTTTTTAAATCCATAATTCATTAGTTAAATTGTCTGAGACTTTCTACAAAGCACTAAGGAAATAAAAATACGCCAAGATACTTCATTTGAGTACAACAAAAGCCACAATATTTTTAAATGATCACATCTGCTTCTTTCCACTTAAGCTACACAACAGAAAAGGCTGTTCAAAAATGATTTTCCTACAGCATAGCCTCCCAACTCAGACACTCTTAACTAGCTCCTTCATGAACTTCCGTCATGACACATTAATTAGTGTTCAGTGAAAAGGTGGCGTACTGATCAAGTCAGTTAAAAGTTTGCCCGCCATAGCTTAACTCAAATGTCTATATTTTTTGAGTATTATGGACAAAAGTCAAACCAGTTATTATACATGATTATGAACAACAACAACAAAAAATCAGCCAAGGATAAACGATCAAGATTAACTGATGGTAAAATTAGAGTCAGTACAAGAAACTCGAGATTAAAGCATCTATTGACCAAAAAACATCTCAGAATTCTGTTATTAAAGGATTCCCAGAGGTTGGTCTAGGTTTGTGCAATGGTGGTCCTTCATCTCACTGCCCAAAGAATCTTTCCATCAGCAAAGACATAGCTCATCAGATGAAAAGCTGGAGATCAGAACACTCCTAAGATTATTTTAGATCCCGTCCACAGCAACTCTTCCTCTCCTCATCCCCCACTGGCAAGAAAAGGCATAGGGGAAGAAAACTCACCTTCACTCCGTTTAAAGTACTCTTCCCTGGGCTTCCCTGATGGCGCAGTGGTTGAGAGTCCGCCTGCCGATACAGGGGACACGAGTTCGTGCCCCGGTCTGGGAAGATCCCACATGCCGCGGAACGGCTGGGCCCGTGAGCCATGGCCGCTGAGCCTGCGCGTCTGGAGCCTGTGCTCCGCAACGGGAGAGGCCACAGCAGTGTGAGGCCCGCGTACCGCAAGAAAAAAAAAAAAACAAAAAAACCTCTTCCCTTCATTTAAAGGTGCTGGATATACAGTGTCTGCTTTCTGAAGGAAAAGAAAATTGTGGAGAGATCTCTCTCCCTGAGGAGGCATAATATCAGGTGTGAGAGGAGCCCCAGATAAAGAAATTAAACAGGTCGGGGAAGACCATTTCCAGGATCTGCCAATAATCATTAAGGAACAAGGATGACATTGTTTATTAAAATGTCTCTGTCTCTGGTGACAGCTACTGGGGGGTCTTCTCCTGAACATGTAGCTGGTAGTCTCGTAAAACGTATCTGATCTGGTAGGGTTCATTAACTGGAATTACAACTTTTTAATTTCAGGTCCAAAAGTAGTACTCACGCTCTTTGAGCCTTTTTGGTTGAAACAAATACCACACTCCCTGCCCCCTGGCTGTTTGAAATACAGTCAGTTTCTTTGGCAGAAATGTCACTAAAAATATCTCAGATCCCTCTCTTTAGAACAGAAGACATTTACTAAATGTTATGAATGATAGTTTCCCTTCTAGAAGAACTCTTTCATCGGAAGGAAAGCTTAAACAAAACTGCTAACAGTGGAGACTGCTAACCGGTAAGATTATGGGGGATGTAATCATTATTCTTTATACTTTCCAATATTTTCCAAACACTCTGTATTAAGCATGTATATGGTTACAGCCAGAAAAAAGCAAAACACAACTTTCTACAGATAGAGGAAATTCTGTTTTTCATTCCCTTCCCTTCTCTAATATTATAAGCTAGAGGAGGCAAGGGAGGCAAATTACTGTAATAGTCTTTCAGGGTTTGACTGACATTTCCAAGATCAGTTCAGCTTCCTCAGCAATGGATGATCTTTCTGCATTCTTAAAACTTACGCAAATACCTTAAAGAGCAAGGTTAGAAGCATCATACCTGTTAGAAAATCCAGGTTTGCCACTTTTGAGATCCCGTGATGAGCAGTGGCTTGTTTTTAATCTTTTATATGCTGGACTCAATAATTCAGAGGGAGAGCAGACCACAGATGATGTGTTTACTTTGTTAGATAGTTGAGTTCTGTAGTTTGTTCTCTCCTTGGAGGGGTGCGCTGCATCACTAAAACAAACGTTAGTAGGAGGGTTTGGAAATTCCCCGTCTAGTATCTGGTTTTGGCTTTCTCCTCTTTCCAAAGCACTGGATTTATTGCTGAAATCCGTCAAAACAAGGGTTGTAGTTCCAAATGCAGTTTTCCTGTTGATCTTCACTTCCGTCCTTGGTTTTCCAAAGCTATTACAAGGGTATTTCACTAAACTGTTAAAGGCGATGGGTTTCTCTTCATTCTTGGGTACCGAATCTGGAAGGAGAGACCAGTAATTCTGCATTATTCCTATAAATACACTGACTGTGTGAAACATCTTTTCATTCGATTAAAACATTTAGTTCATTTATCACAGTGACCTCATGTATAGAACTAATAATACAAAGTGAGCTTGAGCAATTCAGAGTTAACCACCCTCAGACTAGGAAATAAAGTACCGTATGAAGTGCAACATTTCCAGGGACTCAGAGATGGGTTTAATAAAGATTTCTACTTGTTATGCTTTATGTTACGTTTAAGCATTTAAAGGTTACTGAGCTATCAATTTTGTTGCTATTAGGCCAAATATTAAAGCAGTGTAAATAAGAGGTGACACCCCACAAAGCTTTCGATCAGCAGTTAGAGCCTGTATCTAGATTATCAGGAATGCTTCTGTGAATGACAAGACCAAGTGGAAGGCCTATTAAAATTAAGTAAAGATGAATTACAAAGATTTACATTTATTAAATATGTTTCAAAAAAGCGTCCTAGGATTTTGCAATCTGTAATTTATTCTAAAGTGCAGTTATCTGCCTTTCATACTCAGAAAAAAAATAACAAGAAAATAATTGAGATGTGTAAAGGCATTTCAGAATGTCAGAATAAATGTGGGAACCTAAGACTGGGGTTTTCTGAGGGCTCTCTGTTGAACGATACTGCAGAGGGAGGGACAGAAATAGGAGACACAGTCCCTTCTGCTACTAGCAAAGCTGTATATGGGGTGATGCCTGCATTTCTGGCCCAGCGAACACAACACAACATGACAGCTCACACAATGGGGGGTCCAGAAGAATGAACTTTCTCCCCTAATTGAAGAAAGAAAGAACACTATTAGAACACAGGAGAAGCTGCATCAGTGAGATGGCTCTTAATCACAGGTTTCCTCTGAGGTTCTACATCCTCTGCACGCACGAAATTGTGAGCTACGAAGAGTTATTCTGAAGGATTTCAATGAAATCAGTACAATTGTCTGGGTAAAGATTTTAATAACAAGGGGTAGGAGGCTAAAGAAGAGAAAAAACTCAGCATTTTCCTATTCCACCTGCAATGATATTCTTACAGAAATCCTCCCTTTCAATTTATGAAACACTTGGACTGAATAACAAACTCAAAAGTTGCTGAAATCTGCATAAAACAAAGCTTTATTGAATAATTCATTAGAAACAGTAGAGAACAGATGTGATCATCTCAGTTTTTTGAGATACAACGGCACATACTCTTTTAGCACAAGCGTGTTTCCCCCCCGTTAAAAAAAAAAGGGCTCAACAGAATGTCAGCATCGTTTACATGCAAAGGCTGGCAATTCCTTTAAACCTTTCAGAAAGAGAGCATTTTACTTTGTTATGAAATATCAAGACGGAACAAGACATGTACCTGACTTTGTATAATTAACCCTCTTTGAAATGGAAGGCACTCGGAATCAAAATTCACTCTTACCCGTAGGCCTTGAAGTCAGGCAAGCATCACATGCTTCAGAAGACGGCTTATTTATTAGCGTACAGACCTCACATGTCCACTGCTCTTCAGACTTCCGGGCCACAGAGTCCATAAGATGACCCCCTCTGCTGGATGGCCAACTGACTGTAGTATTTCTAGCTGGCAGCCTGCTATAAGAGAACTTCTAAAGTTAATCATTAACACTTTCGTTATTGTCTTGTTCTTATACATTCTGGATATCTTAGAAACAATTACAGAACCATTAATACCCAAACGCTACATGTTTACTATTGCTTAGAAGTTCTCTCTCTCTCTCTCTCTCTCTCTCTCTCTCTCTCTCTCTCGGAATAAAATGTTTTTACTTGGGCCCTGCTGATTGCTTTTAAAGACAGAAATAACAAAAGTTTTAGAGTCAAAGAGTTGTGTGTGTGTGTGTTTTTTAAACTAACTAAAAATATTTGACATAACCACTAGGGAGCATTTCTCAACTAGTTTTTTTTGGTTTTTTTTGCAGTACGCGGGCCTCTCACTGTTGTGGCCTCTCCCCTTGCGGAGCACAGGCTCCGGACGCGCAGGCTCAGTGGCCATGGCTCACGGGCCCAGCCGCTCTGTGGCATGTGGGATCTTCCTGGACCGGGGCACGAACCCGTGTCCCCTGCATCGGCAGGCGGACTCTCAACCACTGCACCACCAGGGAAGCCCTCAACTAGTTTTTTAAGTAAGTGGAACTCTTCCCAAAGCAAAACTAAAATATCTTTATTCAAATTAGGGAGGAAATGAGTCATGTAGAAATTAGAGCACTGAATGTAAGATGAGAAAAGTTTTACATTTACTTCGTGTGCCTCTGGAATTTCTCAGTATCTGCTGGGCACTAAATCAACTGATCTATAATCTGTAACGCTGGAATTCCTAAATGACTCCGTACTGTTACAGGAAATGCCTTTCTAAAGCTCTGATACAGTCCTGCTCTTTAGCACATGGCTCTGGGGCTACAGAGCACATCACGTGGTTTAGCAGCCAATGCAGTGTCATGGATTCCTTTCATGATTCCAAACATTAATATTGAAAAAAAGTTCTTTCAGTAAAGGCTTTGTACCTTACATTTCAGAACATGAGTTCTTTGACTTTCAAAGGTAGCCTTGTCTTCTATAACATTTTGCTCCTACGCATAATTGTAACAGGTTTAAAATTCAGACTTGTCTGGTAAAATCATAAATAGCATAAGAAAATCTGAAAGTAAGACACATCTCATTATGATTTTTTTAATCTTTACTTACCTTGACTTTTAATGCCATTCAACATTTCTTATCCCTGTAGATCAACTATACTTCAATAAAATAAATTTTTAAAAATATTTCTTATTCCTGTGGAACAACCAGGCCTTCTATAGCATTTACTTCACCTAATCCCTGCCCTCTACTAACTTACTCTGAGGCAGCGTCATACATTTATTCATAATTAAGTAAACACAATTTAAATAACCTTCAGATTTTCAATGTGCTCCAACTTTTAACCATTTTCATCTTCTATCCTATAAATTTCATTAACCATGAGGGGATATTTATTGTTACATAAAGAAGCTCTGGAAGCATTCTCTCCTTACTGCTCCATTTCTTAATCGTCTACTAATGAATTCTTTCCAATCTCCAGTTGGACGTGTAACAGGAATTCCAACCTTAACCTGTCTGTAGTGGGCTGAATGATGGCCTCCTAAAGACAGCAGGTCACAAAACCAGGAACCTGTAAATGTTACTTTATAAAGAGGATCTCTGCAGATGTAATTAAGGATCTTGACATGGGGAGATGATTCTGGATTATCAGGGTAATCTCTTAATGCAAACACAAGTATCCTTATGAGAGAGAGGCAGAGGGAGATATGATACACACAGAAGGGGAGAAGGTAACGTGACAACACAGGCAGAGACGTGAGGAGTCGTGTAGCCACAAATGAAGAACACTGGCAGCCACCGGAAGCTTGAAAAGGCACGGAATGGATTCTCCCCTAGAGCCTCCGGGAGCATAGACTGGCCCACAGCTTGACTTTGGCCCGATGAAACCAATGCCGGGCTTCTGGCATCCAGAACCGTGAGAGAAGAAATTTCTGCTGCTTTAAGCTGTCAGGTTAGTGGTAACTTGTTATGGCAGCCATGGGAAACTAGTACAAGTAAGTCAGGACCCCCTGCCCCACCCGCAACTCTGCTAGTTTGTCACACCTCAGTACATGGCATCACCATCACTCAGTTATCAGGCCAGAAACCTGTGAGCCATCCTGAACCCTTCTTACCCTCATAACTGGTCCACCAGCAAGTCCTGCAGGCTCTGCTGCAGAGGCAAATCTACTAGAAGCTCACGAAGCCTCCACGGCTTGCTGTGCTATCCTCTGTGGATCGGAGCGGCAGGGTGCAGAGTGGGGGCAGTCACTCCAGCTACACGGACGCTGAGGACACTGTCGCTGGTGTCAGTCCTGGGGCTCTCTCTGGGCAAGGCCCACGTGCTGCCAGCACCCGCTCATACCTGCTCGGTGCTCAGGGACGGTGTGCCGGCCTGGCACAGGGAGCAGATGCACTGTCTAAACTTACAGGACAAGCGATTCTGCTCCATTCCTCTTAGGGGACGTTATGGCCTGGGCTGCGAGTGCACTCAACACAGGCGCCACCCACCACTGACCCACAGACAGCCTGGTAGAGGCGCAGGGCAGGGACAGCTGAGGGAGAGAGACCCAAAGGCTGGTGGTTCTCAGAGAAAGGTCCTTGGGCTCACAGCGCCAGCACCACGTGGGAACTCGGTAGTCATATAGAGTCCAGGCCTCTCCCCAGACCTCGGGGTAAAGCCCAGCAATCTGTCCAAATTCTACTTCAGCTGAGCCAATTGCCACAGTCTACTCTGATCCCTTAGTCAGGGAGCCACAGTACTTCCTGGAAGCCCCCCAGAATGTGTTTCTCCTGCTGAAACCAGAGAGAATCTGCTACCATGAGACTTGAAATGAGAGGGTGAAGCAGGAAGCAGCTTAGACCTGCCTGTATTCTTTCCACTTGTTCCACCTGTGGGCAGCCCAGGCAAGGTCACCTTTGGGAGTTCCAGTCCCTGAGACGTGGGTTTTTATAGTTTTTCCACTGATGCTATGAAATTACCCCAACATTTATTTTGGCTCCATGACCCATAAATTCCCATTTTAATTTAAGATAATTTGCATTGGGTATCTTTCATTGTAGTCAAAATTTGAGTCCTTTGTAAATTATGTTTTTAAACATGACAACTATGTAGTCAAACTCTCTTCCCCAAACAGGGCTATCCTGTCAAGATTAACCCACCACAGATCTTCTTCACATCTCCCAAATGCCCTGTAATTGCTCCAGCCCCCTGAAAAATTTCTGCCAGGTCAGCTCGGCCTTAAGAACTGGTTTGCAAACAACACTAAATTCTCATTAACTAGCAACCAACCCTCAACACATTTCCAAACTAGATGGCTTCTAGAGACGTAAATACGTCTTCGTATAGGAACAAAACACCCTCCTCTCCTGCAGCTTCCTGAGTGCACAGGGCGTTTCCCCATGCACCTTGTCAGGGGCTGTTTTCTCTCTCAGGAAATCCCTTTCCGGCCTCTTGTCTGTGATGAGTTCCTATTTCTTCCCACGCTAAGCTCAAACTTCACCTCCTCAGAGAGATTTGTTCTTCCCAGGTGGATTTCAAGGTTTCCTCATCCATACTATAGCTCCACTGCCGTTAGCACAAATGTGCCCTGTTGCAGCATTTCCATCACGGGCTTCTAATGATCTATTGACCCCCCCACGTTAGACCCTGAGCACTTCGAGTGACTGTATTCTCTGTTCTCTTTGTTTTCCCAGTACCTGGCATATAGCAGACCCTAAGAAAGTAAACAGTACAGAAATGAAAAAGTGAAACAGAAATTATAAAGACTCTACTAAAAAACAAAGAAAAATGCAGTTTCCCCTTAAGGAAACAATACTCACACATGTAAATTATGCTAGCTAGTAATATAAAGGAGAGCCAACAATAACTGGTATAGGTATTCAAAGTGTGGTGTGATCAATGAAAACTGGAAAATCTGGGGAGGACTTCGGGAAGGGGTGAAGTAAACTTTTAGTAACTGAAGGAACACAAGAATTTAGATCATTACTACTGGGCTTCTCATATTTCAATTTCATTTGAAATGACTTTAAAGTGAAAAAATTTAGTCAATATAAAAAGTGCTCAAATGCTCATCCAGAAAATGAATTGAATATACTCAATTACAGAAATCTCTAAGCCTGGGGCCAATATTACTGGTTTTCAAATGTCTTATTTTGTATACACTTATTTTGCAATGAGTCTTGAGCTGGATGCCTAGACAGAACAGAACTAGGTCAGGAGGGAGGAGGGAATGCAGGGCCCAGGACATTTCCAGTACAGCATGGCCTCCCTAACTCGTAGTAACTCCCAAGTCTCTTTCAGGGAACCCTTGAGGCTTTGAATCCTAGTTTCAAAAACCCTTTGGAATTGACAAGGATCTTATTTTTATGATAAATAACGTTTACTTGATAATCTGGAAGAATTTTTTAAAAATTCAAAAGCTATCAATTCACAGAAAACAAATACATATGGAACATTAATCACTTATTCAGTAGACAAGTATATATTGAATGTACTCTATCTTCCAGATCCAGTGTTATACACTTTTGATCAAATAAATGTACACCTATAACATTAAAAATAAGAAACCCATAAATCTGTGTAATATAACATTATTTAAACATATTTCGGATCTCTATGATAGTAAAATGGGATGAGGAAGCTGAGAAAAAGGGGATATGGTGTGGTTTAGAGTAAAGTAATCAATAACGAAAGGTGATAAAAAAAATGAAACACAGGAACAAGGAGAAAAAAAAAAGATAGCTGCAAATATATTTATGAAGACATAATGGGGATCTGGACCATGTCATCTCCATCCCAGGGCCCTGAGCTCTCCACAGACAAGATGGCGCCTCCCTCCTCCTTTGTTCTTTTCTATATACTTTTTCAGTGAACTGATCTTGCTTTAATACTTCAACTAAGAACACGGGCAGTAACACTCATGCCATCATCTCCCACCCACTTCCCACCCTATGTGGACTATCTAGTCCACATATCCAAAACTTAATTTATCTCTTCCATTCTACCCGTCTTTCCCACGTCTATAAAGTGAAAATTTCTGGTTTGGGGCCTGGAACTCTTTGCTTTATCCTCCATAGCAAACCTCTCACAATACTTGCTGGCATTAAAATTTTTTTAAAGTACCTATTTTTCTCTCCATTTCCAGTGTCTTGACCTCAGGACTGGAAACCATCTCTCACCCATTACACTATACAAGTTTCACGTCTGTTTCTTCAGTTCCCATCCTAATTATGCTATAATCAATTAAAAAGTCCTTAATCTACTGATTCAGGTAAGACATTAGCCATCTCCAAAACTACTACTGATTCCTACTAGTTGATCCCATCCTACCTGTAAAACTAACTTTTGCTATTTAACAAACTTGGAGACTTCGTTTGGCTCCGCCACTGTTATCATCAATGATTCAAGGTTTGTGGCAATGCTCCTTCTTTCCAAGTAAATAATGTCTATTTGCTCATTTATTTAGCCAAAATTCTTTTTTTTTTAAACATCTTTATTGGAGTATAATTGCTTTACAAACTTGTGTTAGTTTCTGCTGTATAACAAAGTGAATCAGCTATACGCATACATATATCCCCATATCCCCTCCCTCTGGCATCTCCCTCCCACCCTCCCTATCCCACCCTTCTAGGTGGTCACACGAGCTGATCTCCCCGTGCTATGCGGCTGCTTCCGACTAGCCATCCATTTTACATTTGGTGCTGTATATATGTCAATGTTACTCTCTCACTTAGTCCCAGCTTACCCTTCCCCATCCCCATGTCAAGTCCATTCTCTACATCTACATCTTTATTCCTGTCCTGACCCTAGGTTCATCAGAAGCTTTTTTTTTTTTTTTAGATTCCATATATATGTGTTAGCATATAGTATTTGTTTTTCTCTTTCTGACTTACTTCACCCTGTATGACAGACTCTAGGTCCATCCACCTCACTACAAAGAACTCCATTTCGTTTCTTTTTATGGCCAAGTAATATTCCATTGTATATATGTGCCACATTTTCTTTATCCATTCATCTGTTGATGGACATCTAGGTTACTTCCATGTCCTGGCTATTGTAAATAGAGCTGCAATGAACTTTGTGGTACATGACTCTTTTTTTTTTTTTTTTTTTTTGGGGGGGTATGCAGGCCTCTCACTGTTGTGGCGTCTCCTGTTGCAAAGCACAGGCTCCGGACGCGCAGGCTCAGCAGCCATGGCTCACGGGCCCAGCCGCGCCGCGGCATGTCGGATCTTCCCGGACTGGGGCACGAACCCGTGTCCCCTGCATCGGCAGGCAGACTCTCAACCACTGCGCCACCAGGGAAGCCCATGACTCTTTTTGATTATGATTTTCTCAGGGTATATGCCCAGTAGTGGGATTGCTGGGTCACATGGTAGTTCTACTTTTAGTTAAGGAACCTCCATACCGTTCTCCATAGTGGCTGTATGAATTTACATTCCCACCAACAGTGCAAGAGGGCTTCCTTTTCTCCACACCGTCTCCAGCATTTATGGTTTGTAGATGTTTTGATGATGGCCATTCTGATTGGTGTGAGGTGATACCTCATTGTAGTTTTGATTTGCATCTCTCTAATGATTAGCGATGCTGAGCATCTTTTCATGTATTTGTTGGCAATCTGTATGCCTTCTTTGGAGAAATGTCTATGTAGGTCTTCTGCCCATTATTGGATTCGGTTCTTTGTTTTTTTGATATGGAGCTGCTTGTATATTTTGGAGATTAATCCTTTGTCTGCTACTTTGTTTGCACATATTTTCTCTCATTCTGAGGGTTGCCTTTTCATCTTGTTTATGATTTCCTTTGATGTGCAAAAGCTTTTAAGTTTCATTGGGTCCCATATGTTTATTTTTGTTTTTATTTCCATTTCTCTAGGAGGTGGGTCAAAAAGGATCTTGCTGTGATGTCACAGTCTGTTCTACCTATGTTTTCCTCTAAGAGTTTTAAAGTGTCTGGCCTTACATTTAGGTCTTTAATCCATTTTGAGTTTATTTTTGTGTATGGTGTTAGGGAGTGTTCTAATTTCATTCTTTTACATGTAGCTGTCCAGCTTTCCCAGCACCACTTATTGAAGAGGCTGTCTTTTCTCCTTTGTATATTCTTGCCTCCTTTATCAAACATAAGGTGACGATATGTGCGTGGGTTTACCTCTGGGCTTTCTATCCTGTTCCATTGATCTATATTTCTGTTTTTGTGCCAGTACCATACTGTCTTGATTACTGTAACTTTGTAGTATAGTCTGAAGTCAGGGAGCCTGATTCCTCCATCTCTGTTTTTCTTTCTCAAGATTGCTTTGGCTATTCGGGGTCTTTTGTGTTTCCATGCAAATTATGAAATTTTTTGTTCTAGTTCTGTGAAAAATGCCACTGGTAGTTTGACAGGGGGTGCACTGAATCAATAGATTGCTTTGGGTAGTATAGTCATTTTCACAATGCTGATTCTTCCAGTCCAAGAACATGGTGTATCTCTCCATCTATTTGTATCATCTTTAATTTCTTTTGTCAGTGTCTTATAGATTTCTGCATCCAGGTCTTTTGTCTCCTTAGGTAGGTTTATTCCTAGGTATTTTATTCTTTTTGTTGCAGTGGTAAATGAGAGTGTTTCCTTAATTTCTCTTTCAGATTTTTCATCATTAGTGTATAGGAATGCAAGAGATTTCTGTACATTAATTTTGTATCCTGTTACTCTACCAAATTCATTGATTAGCTCTAATAGTTTGTATGTTATTTGCTGCTTTTCCCTTGCTGCTTTCAATATTTTTTCTTCGTAATTTTTGATAGTTTCATTAATATGTGTCTTGGTGTGTTTCTCTTTGCGTTTATCCTGTATGGTACTCTCTGTGTTTCCTGGACCTGATTGACTATTTCCTTTCCCATGTTAGGGAAGTTTTCAACTGTAATCTCTTCAAATATTTTCTCAACCCCCTTTTTTTCTCTTCTTCTTCTGGGACCGCTATAATTTGAACGTTGGTGCGTTTAATGTTGTCCCAGAGGTCTCTGAGACTGTCCTGAATTCTTTTCATTATGTTTTCTTTTCTGCTTTCTGGCAGTTATTTCCACCGTTTTATCTTCCAGCTCATTTATCTGTTCTTCTGCCTCAGTTATTCTGCTATTGGTTCCTTCTAGAGTATTCTTCATTTCAGTAAGCGTGTTGTTCATCACTGTTTGTTTGCTCTTTATTTCTTCTAGATCCTCGGTAATTGTTTTTTGTAATTTCTCCAATTTGTTTCCCAGATTTAGGATCATCTTTACTAGCATTACTCTGAACTCTTTTTCAGATAGGTTGCCTATTTCGTCTTCACTTATTTCGTCTTGTAGGTTTTTACCTTGCTCCTTCATCTGTAACATGTTTTTCCGTGGTTTCATCTTTTTTTTTGGTTTGTTTCCTCTTTTTGATAGGTGGTGCTGTATTCCTGTCTTACTGGTTGTTTGGCCTGAGACGTCCAGCATTGGAGTTTGCAGGCAGTTGGACAGATCCAGGTCTTGGTGCTGAGATGAGGACCTCTGGGAGGCCTTACTCCGATTAATATTCCCTGAGGTCTGAGGTTCTCTGTTAGTCCAGTGGTTTGGACTCAGAGCTTCCACCACAGCAGCTTGGTCCTGACCTCTGGCCTGAGAACCAACATCTTGCAAGCTTCATGGTGTGGTTAAAAAAAAAAAAAAAGAAAGAAAGAAAGAAAAAAAGGAGCAGTACAATATCAAAGAATAAAAACCAAAATAAAATTAGAATGATAAAAAATACATTAAGGGAAATAAAAGTATAATTGAAACAACCGGTCGCTGGGGGTTCCTCCCGTCCCCCTTACATGTCTGTGATCTCCCACCGGTGCCTGGTAGGTGCCCTAGTTGTGAGGAGATGGAAATTCCACATCCTCGTAGTAGGCCATCTTGACCCCGTCCCCCTATCTCTTTAAAATAAACTTCAAATTACACTTTTTCCATGAGATTTTCCCAACCTTTTGTATACCTATAAACTTCTAACATCCCCCAAACTTTTGTAGCACTTTATGTGCTTCATGTCTGTACTGATTATTTTGGCTTGTAATCACATATAGTTCAGCTCCTTTATACTGTTAATATTTCAGCCAGCCTTCACCAAAGGGACCTATGGCCTCTTACCGGGGTAAGTACACTGTGGAAAAGGAAACTGTCAAAGCTTTGAGGACTACTGGACACTAGTTCTGAACTGACACCAATTCCAGGAGACCCAAAAGCGCCACTGTGCTCTGCCAGTCAGAGTAGGGGCTTGTGGAGGTCAGGTGATCAATGGGATTTTAGTTCAAGTTCATCCCACAGTGGGTCCCTGAGCCCATCCTGTGGTTACTTCCCCAGCTCTGGAATGCAGAATGGGAACAGACTTACTCGGCCACTGGCTGAATCACCACACATGCGCTTAGTAAGTAGTTGGTTATTTCACCAAGAAGACAGCAATTTTGTAAAGAGAGCTTGCTAATGTTCTATAATATTATTTCAAAAGCAAGGACTTTAGCAAATACTTGCATTTTTTCAATTATTGACAAAACTACACCTCCTGGTAATCACTTTACAAATGAGATGAAAGTCAAAGCCTGGATATTAACATCAAAGTCAGAGATTTTCTACTGAATTCAGAAGAGGCTCGTAAGTCATCTTCAGCTCATTCTGGTTTTTGGATGATATTATTTACTATTTCCTTCCAAGTTTCAAATACTTGTGAGTTATGTTCTGTTCTTAATAGCCTGATAGCTATTCAACTATGTTCTCTTATTAATAGCGTTTTTATTAGAGAATTAGGGCAAACAGTAAAGTTTAAATTAGATTTCTCACCATATGTCGACATGTTGAGCATTTTCCTTCTGACAGTGAGGACAGAAATATGTCATTCTCTTATTCTCCCCTAAGCGACACACAGTTATTTTGCAGCAGCACTGACCACAATTAGGACGCTTGTAAACCTTATAGTGGTTAGAGACAGCAGATCCTGCTTTGCGGCACTAAAAACAAACAAACAAACATTACAATGTTATCTACAAAATAGGATTGAAAGATATATTCTTGAAAGTCATTTCTAAAAATAATTTGTTAAAAATGTACATATGTTTATACATATGTCCTCATAATCTTTTCTTTCATTTGAGAAAAAGGTATTGACAAGATTCAGCAACATTTGTCAAATAAGATTTGTGTGAAATAATTAAGTCATTATTGTATAACTTATTAGTATTCAAAATTGTTCTTTGCATGGCTTTACCCTCCTATCTAAATGGGATATAAAAGTTCTATAATTTAAAATGTCTTTCATGCCTTTAAGGTTTTTATAATTAAACATAATTATGTGGTTATAAGAAAAAGACTAGATTAGCTTTAAATCTGATTATTTTTAGAACACCGAAGCTGCTCACTTTGTTTCAACAGTCAAAAAATTTATTCCTAGGGAGAAACACTTAACAAGGTTATCTTCTTTGTTGACCTGAAAAGGGACAGTTTTTTTGTTTTTAATCTTACAGACTCACTGAAAAAGAAAAATTTAAATGCCGTCTTAGCAGCGAACATGTTCTGTTTTGGCATAAGTTCTATTTCAAAAGACACTGATACTCTCTGTCACAGTTTTATTCTACTCACATACAGTTAAAGCTCCTACAAAGAGAATGTTAGGGATTTACATCAGCAGTGTGAAAATTTAAAAGCCCAGAAATATGGTGGATCATATTAGAAGCTGAAAATTACAGGAACAACTCATATTAATTTAAGCAAAGTATTGAAATGCCCATCTTAATCTGAGCAGAAAATGGGTAGGTATCTGTAATCATCTTTCCCTAGAAGAATAAGTGAGCATATGTAATATTAAAATAGCCATCGATACTCAGGACAGGTATGTAAAGCAAGAGGCTCATTAACACTTTAGGCCAATTAATGAAGAAGCCTACAATACCTGACTTTCTAACAGTAGTAAAAACAAACATTTTGAATACAGGAAATGGACTGTAGAGAAAAAAAGACATATTTATGATACTTCGTTTAAAGACAAAATGTGTTTACTTAACTCTATATATGCATATATATGTATAAATACAACTTTCAAAATTTACAGTTTAGTGAGGACTTATTCTCAAAACAGTCTCTGTGGTAGATAGAGAAGTATTATTATCCCGTTTTACAGATAAAGAAACTAAATCTAAATTAAGTTACCTAAATAACATTAACCACACTGATAGGTAAGTGGCAAAATCTGATTGAAATGAAGTCTATATTTATCCCAAAGTACTGAATCTCTCTCTAGGCTACCTATATGTTACTTTTATATATCCAAAATTAGAACAAGAGTCTAAGTAAGTAAAATGCTAACATAGCTGTCCCCCAACTTAGTGTAAAGATAATTTAATATAATTAGAGTTAGACAAGTTTGGACCGACCTGTGACCTAATTTCAAGGTGTTAATTATGCCCATAACGTGTCACTCTCCCCTACTGCGCCTCTATGCTCTTACCACTAGATGGCTACATACAGCCTTGACATTTCTGGTGCAAAGGGAAATAACTGACATTTTACATAGTTGAAAAATTTTTGCTCTTACCCTGTAAAAAAGAAGGCTGAAATCACGTATCATTTTCACAAGGTGATGTGTCTGTTCATCTGTTAACTGACAAACCTTAAAATAGAAAAACAACTCAGGAGAGCTTCATAATTTGTTCATTATTGTAGAAAAACAATACCACTTGCCAGTTCTACCTAAGAGAACTTGAAATAGATTTGAAATATATGCATCTCTTCTAAAACTCATGTATCTATTCAGTGTTATTAACAGTGTATATTTTTAAGTGATGGTACTACAGATAAAAAATACCATCCACTCTCAAACTTATTTACAAAGCAGAAATAGACCCATAGACATAGAAAACAACTTATGGTTACCAAAGGGGCTAGCCGGGGGTGGGGTGGGAGATAAATTAGGACTTTGGGATTAATGGATACACACGACTACATAGAAAATAGATAAACAACAAGGACCTAACTGTATAGCATGGGGAACTATACTCAGTATCTTTATTTTTTTTTAAGATTTATATTTTTTTGTTGTGGACCATTTTTATAGTCTTCATTGAATTTTTTACAATATTGCTTCTGTTTGATGTTTTGGTTTTTTGGCAACGAGACATGTGGGATCTTAGCTCCCTGACCAGGGATCGAACCCGCATCCCCTGCATTGGAAGGCAAAGTCTTAACCACTGGACCGCCAGGGAAGTCCCCTCAGTATCTTTTAATAACCTATAATGGAAAAGATTCGGAAAAAGAATACATATATGTATATAACTGAATCACTCTGCTGTACAGTTGAAACTAACACAACATTGCCAATTAACTATACCTCAATTTTAGAAAAATTCAAAAAAGAAAAATACCATCTTATAAACTTTAATTCTAAATTCAAATATTTATTGAATACCTATTCTGTACTGGACATCTTCAGAGTCCCAGCATTGCCTATCAGCCACCTTGAAAAGTCTTGCAGGAGAAAAAGGGAAGGAAAAAAATAAAAAAGACCAGAAAGAAGGGACAAACAGGTACAGGAGTAGAAGTTCACCAAGGTCACTATCAAGCTTTAAAAAGATATGAATTTATAGACATGCTTTAATATTAAAGTATATGTTAACACATGGAAGAACTCAGAAACAGACCTTGCTGAAGAATTGTTTTGTGACACAGCCTAGCATAAACCTCAGGGTCACCCTTTGCAGAATTCATTATCATTTGGCACATGTAGTTTCAATAGTAATTCCAGAAGAAATTCTAAAGACTCACCTTTGTTGTGTGTATATGAATACATATGTATACCTTTATACAACAGAAACAAATTTATCAGTGCCTATAAAATCTAAAACCATCTAATCAACATAATCCTTCTAAAAGTATTATTTTTTCATTTATTTAAAGTTTAAAACATATGTACTTCTCAAATTCATTTATTTCTTACCACATCTTACGTACTACGTTCAGTCACATCTTAAAAGGCTAGATTATACTTTTTCAATCATTGTGCGTGTGCTTTTAGGGGGCTAATAGCTAAGCTTCAGAAAGATTAATTTTTAACCCCCTCACGCATTACGGCCGGCCGGGAGGACGTACTGATAAAAAGTAAATTGTCAGTTTATCAAAGATAACAACAATGTTCTGGTTAACAACACTCTGGGTACTTTTTTCAAAATATTTTCCATAGAGTTCTAGATGATTTTAGAAAGCTCATAAGCTCATTAGTGTTAAAATTCTGTTTCATTATTCCCATGTTACAGAAATTTGACAAGCAGGTTCCAAGTGTCAAAAAACAGAACCAAATCTACAACAATTATTAACTGGTTTCTTTGAAAACTTATTTCCTACTGATCTGAATTTTATAAAAACTCTCTGGGAAGCAATTACACAAAATAAATAGGTACCTTTGGAATCACGTGAAAGATGGTTTAGTTAATAGAGACTATTTGGGTCTGGATAAAAGCCCTAATGTAGCTTTCTTCCCTGGAAACGAAAATATATGTATCCTTCCACCTGGTTTTGAGTTCTAACCGCTCTGACCTTCTTACAACTTGGTCCTATTAATCACCGTTCCTTTTTTTTTTTTTTTTTTTTTTTTTTTACAATTTTAACCCCTCCCTCTCGGCCAGTTTGGTTTTTTTCCCCAACATATAAATAAGTTCATGTCACTCCAGTTGAAGAACAAGAAAAAAAAAACCCTAAAAATCCAGTTCTTGTCCCAACTTCTCCATCCAGCCGTCTAATATTTTCCCTTCACTCCAATCTAAGCTATTTTAACAATCACTCTAAGTTTTGTTTGCATTTCCTCACCAATCACTTATTCCTTATTCTCTGCTACCTGACTTCCATTCTTACCATTCCACCAAAACAGCATTTTCTAATGTCATGAACAAGTACAAATAGGAATATATGAGTGTGTGTCGAGTGTGAATTTAATATGCCAGATAGTAAAAGAAAGTTGTGAGCTTCGCTCTTTCATACATTCAACAAATATTTAATGCCTTCCAAATGCCAGACACTGTATTCTAGATACTTGGATACATCAACGAACCAAACAGACACCTTCCTCCTAAGGGACTGTGTTCTAGCAGAAGTCAGATCCTAAACAATGTATATAACATGTAAGTATCAGGTGATCAGTGGTGTGGAGAAAAATAAAAAGCAAGCAAGTTATGGAAGCCTGGGAGGAAGAAGTGGGTGGCAGGGATGCACACAGCAATTTTTAAAAGAGAGGCCAGGGTTGGCCTCACAGAGAAGCTGGCGTGAGCTAAGACCCCGGAAGTCTGTCTGGGGAGAATGTGTTACTGCCATGCCGATTTAAGTGTTCCACGTTGGTCCCTTCACAGTATTTCAAAATATAGAAATCATTTAAAAACTACTTAACACCTACTTTAACAGCGGGATGGAGACCACTGTCAAAGAGAGCTTCATTTTTGATGATGTTTCCCACGCCGGGTAACACTTTCTGATCCATTAACACATCACACAGCATCCGTCCTCTCTGCTTTTTCACTTCACTTTCTGCTCTTGAGAAACTGAAGTTAGGTGAACATACATCTAATTCTTCCATCATTCTTATTCTCTGTTGGCTTTCTGCTGAGTTTCTATAGAAAGGAATAGAAAACACGTTAATCATGTGCCTGGTTACAATTCACAAAGTGTCATTTAAAATGATCTTTGATATAAACATAAACACTTTATGTTAACCAGCTTATAAGAGTTACATAGCCAAACAATGACGACCCTAACAAAACATGTTATTTGAAGAATCTTTTAAAATGACGTTTTATCAGTTATAAACTACTTTGAAAATTTTTGTTTATTTATTTATTTTCACATGTGACATTCCCAAACCCAACTGCAGAGCCAACTTTGCAGTTTTGCAGCTGAAGCAATTTTTAATTCAATCTTTTACCTGATTTCTACTGATGAGTCAAAGAAACAAATCAGATCTTTGGTGAGCTGTACTTCAAAAACAGGAGAAAGTCCATTTTTATTTTTAGACTTAACTGGATTAATCACGAGGAAGCCTTTCATTCCAAAATGAATCCTAGAACAAAAGCAAACCCATCTTTGAGCGGCAGTAAGTATATCATGCATGAAATTTTTGTTCCTTCACTTTTTGGAATATAAGCAAACAAATGTTAGTCACAATAGACACTTCAAGGGCACAAAGTGATAGCTAATATCATATTTTTGTTAATGGCTTTGTATCCTTATAAAACTAGATATGGCAATCATTTTTTCAACTCACAAAGAAAATAAGTTCCTAGAGAAATAATAAGGCCCTGACAGTAAGCCCAAGAAAACACACCCCTGTTCTCTTTTCTTGTCAGATGAGGTACCTTTTATTCACACCACAGTCTACTGGCTCTCAGCTTTTTCTCTGATTCAAAAGCTTGGGGTGAGATAAGGCTAAATTTAAATTGCCTGTAGTTGGTGTTTTTATGAATTCTACAAAGCCACCAACATTCACATTCCTTACTTCTAGCTACAGTAGATTGGAAATGTTTACCTGTTCCAAAATGAGATCTATAGTTTAAGACACTTACTCTTTTCTACCCCCCTGCTTCGGGATAACACAGTGAAACAAATTTTTGCAAAATCTTTCATATTAAAAGAAAAGAGAACAAGTCAAAATGCTATTGTCTTCCATTCTTTTAGTTTCCTTCTGCCTTTGTAGGTATTGGGAAGAGGGGATTTGTAAATATTTACGGTTAACTTGAAAGCCACAGTGCAGTGATGAAAAATTCATAGCCTTTCAGTTTTTATAGGATTGATTAGTATGTCCAGTTTTAAAAAAAGAAAAAAAGAAAGTGGTTTTACGAGACTTCTGACGATGAAGATCAGAAATGACTCTCAAGATGAAATAGTTTTCTGCCTTTCAAACCCTTCTCCTTATAGCTTTGTTGAGTTAATAAATACGGCTCTTTTGGCAGCAAACGTTACTGCTCTGTGCTTCTAATTCCAAAGCACCATGTTACAGCATTGTACAAGGTTAACCAGTCTAACTTTAAAGATGTGGGTTTTAAACGCTGTGCGCCCTACTGTCAATCATAAATGCATTTTACACGCCCCACAGTTCTTGACAGGAAACATGTGTGCCCGTAAGTACTCCATAACTTAGCCTACGAAGGTTCAACGCCAGTGAAAGGTGTACAACTGTCATGCCCAGAAGCCATCATACCTAAAATCTTTTCAGCTGCATGGATCCTAAAGTGGATTCTAACTCACTTTCTATAATGAAACTGCATCTACATATAAAATCTCAAAGGTTAAGACCCAGTTCAAATGCAGGAGTAGCCCCAGTAAGAACCCCAAATCAAAGAAGTATGCCTTTTTTGGGTCTTATAAATCTATTCAGGGGGAAATGTGCATAAAAATAACTATTTTTATAATAAATTTTATTTTTATGAATTTTTATGAAATAGAAAAATGTTATGATGACTGAGCCCCAATAAACCAATGAATTTTGTGTTTATTATTAAGTACCCTTTATCTTAAACTAAGAAAAACATATCAGTACCATGAAAAATTTCAAGGCACAGTAAACACCTGTACTGTTATATTTCTATCTCTTGATCCTCTCAAGCTCCATCCACTCCCAATCCAACTGGCTACCTGAGACCATTCACTCTGCATAACACGACGGCCTGCCCACCGCGGGCTTTAGGCCCAGCCGGGGGTGGCCTCTGTCCTTTCCTCTGATCCCTTGCCTTTTACACAGCTGATTCAGGAATGGAAACCTGGATCAAGCTGGATTCATCAGCATTTTCCTGAGGAATTTATCCGGGACACAGAGAGATCAGTTTCTCGTTAGGATTGGGAGATCTATCATGGGAGCTGTCTAGGGTAATGTGTCCTGACACGGGCACCAGAAAAGCCAAGAGAGGCCTGTCTGCAGAGACACAGACGACAGGAGATTTCAGCGGGGAACAGAATCAGGAAATGCAGAGAGTCCTCATAGTGTTTAGCCTTCGCTTCCAGTTCTACCTGAAGCCTGACTGCATTACCTTCCGGTATCAAAAGACACCCATATTCTTATAATAAATAATTACTAAGCTTGTTTAAGTTGGGCTTCTGTCGCTTGCAACCAAAATTCTAATATAAAAATTATGTTCAAACTAAAAACTGAAGTGATAGTAAGAAAATTCCTCTAGTTAGAAATAACTGCCTAAAACAAATCAATAAATAAGACCCAATACTATTTTAACCACCAGCCACATTCTTCCTGTTATCACTAGCAGAATCATCTGAACCTCCTTAACCAAACATAAATAGCATCAAGGACAGTATTGTCACAGGTTCAGATTAATGACAACCACACATGCAGACGAGGCAACTGCTTATGAAGATTATCACGTGGTCAAAAGTGTCATACGGATACTAGCGTGTAAAACAGTTGAATATAAAGATTGTAAAACTTATGCTGGGAACTCAGAGAAAGAGGTTATAAAAAGAAAGAAATGGTCTTAACCATGCTGAAAAGGAAAAAGGGAGTTCTGCTTCTACTTAGGATATAGAAGCTAAAAGTGAATATGGATCCTACCCTAATAAGGAGAGAAAAATCACAGTATTTACAAAATCCTAAATTTTCTTGAGCCCATCAGAGACAAGACATTGCAGGCAGCCAGGTGAAATAAATTCCAAAGAGTGACAAGCCCCTCTGTGGAAAGACAGACACACAAGTTATTCCATCTGGTGAAGAGTACGGGAGAAAGAGACAGCTACTGCAGAAATGGATAAGAAGAAAACAGCCAATATTTTCAACAAACTTTTAAATAGTGTGGCTAGTATGACGGTTTAGAATCTCTGGAGCCCCAGACACAAGGAGAGTGTGCCCTCACTTGTAAGCTCTTTCCCACGGGCATCCACAAGTTAGCTGCCCACAAGTAAGATGTGAGTCATGGCAGGGGACCTGAAAGAGCCACCCTTGGTGACATGGGACCTGCCTGCATGAAACCCTGTCTCCTTGCTTCTTGATCATGCCTCTTACATGAAGCAGAGGTCTTAGAAAGTTTTAAGATGCTCTAGCCAATAGAGAGGTACAAACAAAAAGCTGTCCGTTCCTGAAGGAGTAACAGGAAACTACCTGCAGGCAGAGGAAGTCTTGTGCCAGGTAACAAGGATAAGCAAGCAGTCTGCCACTGGGGAGGGAAGGAAACCCTTCTGCCTCCAGGCCCAGGCCAAGTGCACTGCTGTTCAGAACGAGCCCAAGCAAAAGCCATCTGCCTCTAGGCATGAGGCAGGGAATCAACGTTGGTGCAGACTCCTGCAGTGATACTCCAGGCACCAGTCCCATGGGAGAGAGCGAGGAAACTCTCTGACCTAAGGCCACCCACACAGCGAAGGAAGCACGGCTGCCTTAGGGAGGAGAGGGGCAGCAGCTCTGAGAAAACTGCAGCCCTGAGGCCCACATGCTCAGGGCCTGCCCAAAATTAAAGCTGGTCTGGAAGAAACAAGAACCTCTGTTTCCCCATCACGAACCTCTCTCACTGAGTAACAGGCAACAGCAGTCTGCCACCGGAGAGCTGGGGGACCTGAGTGTGGAGAGACTCCCTAGGGACAGGAATATGCAGGGTAGGTAGTCAGTAGGTAGCTGACTAAAAAAATGATGATACATCCATAGAGTAGAACACTTTGTGCACATTAAAAATAATAATGTACATTTTGACGCTGACCAATGCAATACGCATGTTATGTAAAAGGGAAAAATATAAATTAAAATTCTTGTTTATATAAAAATCATAACATGCAATATCATATTATAATTCATGCATATGTAACATAAACTATATATGGTATATATACAATTTATATTTTATCTATGATATTTACAAAAACTGTTGAGTGTTTTCTTTTTAACAGTAGTAATTATGGGTGGTATTTACTTTTTCCTTTAGATATTTTGGAACTATCTTAAGGTTTTACAATTGGCTTATATATTACTTTAAAATATGGGAAAAACTGCAATAAAATGATGTGTACTGTGAAAAGAAGCAAGAAAAGGAAAGCGGCAGAACTAGTGACCCTGTAGGCTGTCAGGTGCAGAAGGGAACGTAAATGACAGCGGTAAAGATTTCCATATTTTCTCCAGTTACGCATGAAAGCATTATGGTAATTGAAATACAAGATAAAAGCTACTATTTAAAAAATTAAAAATATGTATTTTTCTACCTGTAGATTACGTTAATGGTCAGTTTTCTTAAATTGCAAGTGACAGAGACCCAACTCAAAAAGTTTAGGCATTAAGGGATATTTGGTAGCTTATGGAGTCTTAGGAAGGCTGAAGAATCACACTGCAGGAAAGACAAGAATGTGGCTGGATCTTAGCAACAGAGGGAATTAGGAGCTAAAATGCCTCTGGGATTCTCTCTGCTTTATGGAGGCTGGCTGTATTTTCCATCACCTTGTCTTTCTGGACAAGCCAACGCCCACTTACAAGTCTTAAGGCCTCACAGCCCCAGCTTTCCTCCATCACAGAGAGCCTAATCCGCCGCAGCTCCAGCTGAGAAAGTTCACAAAAGAACTTGGGCTGACCCAACCGACTACGTGGGAGAGAAAGTTAAGTAAGATTATGCTAAATTCAACTTGAATTCTTTGGTTCTTGTGACCAGATGATCAGTTTCCAGAGGAAATGCTGTCCCCAAAAGACAAGTGGGCATGTTGGACAAACAGTAGGTATTCACTACTCTAAAGTATAAAATTTCATTTGGAGTCCTTATCACACTCCAACTTTTCCTAACATGTTATGTGACAGATTACAAAACTATGTTTAAGCTCTAAAACCCTCTTATAAGTAGCGTATCATGGATTCCTTAAAGACCTTTCAGCAAACCAGAAAGAACTGTCACATTATCTCTTGCATTTCTCTTTAGAGGATCATATCACTCAAGCTCCAATAAATTACAAAACTGATTATGTATAATGCTTCAATAAAATGGCAAAGCCTCCAAGATATTTCAGATACAGTTTCTGGTCTCTGAGTATGCATGTAATTGCAAACAATTGGAGTCATATAAACCATAAGTTGGAAACACCAAAGTGTTTTAGAAAAGATATTCATTTTAAAAAATATGTGTATATATAAGTTCACGATATAAGCTGCATTCATTTTGACTGAAAATAGCAGCTTGTAGGATGGGCATGTCTGGGTGAACAGAGTTACAAATACATGCACACATAGTACCGGCAATACATGCACTCATGGTTAATAGAGATTCTATTCAGTAGTGGGATTGTGAAGGTATAAATTTATTCTTGTTTGTTCACTGTTTCTCAGTTTGCTCTAGTAAGTATTTGATACATGTTTAACAAAAAATTAAACATGCCTCTTTCTTTTTTGTTACAGATGAAGAGCTTCTGTAAAGTGTTCAGAAAGAGTATAGGTATTAATCACACCTAACACCACATCTACGCTCCTAAAATAAACATACACCAAATCATTTTTATTGTTTTCTGGCACTATTCTGAGCACTTTGATACATCTTTTAGCAACAGAAATAGTCACTGTCTAATTTGTATCTTTCTGAAGTGTGGATTTTACATGGCAGATTCTCTTCCAGAGGGCTAGGCCTATATTCTACTTTCATTAACAAATGAATCCCAGGAAGATTCATGGCCTGGCCTATAAGATGTACTAAATCCATGGGCAATTTTAGTTGTGAAAAGCTGCCTATTGAGGGAAAACTGTGATCATTAAGCATGTTTCCTACTATCGGCCTTCTAAAGAGCAGACCAGCCTGGTGGGGAGGAAACAGAGGTCAGAAATGAAGACTACATTTCTATCTCACGCTCACAGACCTGCAGCCTTACACAGGACCCCATTTCTCTGACACTGTCATCCATCCTCCCAAGAAGCACAGGTTAGGAGAGCATTTTCCTAACTGATGTTAAACTGTGATAGGGAATACAGGTGATTTTAGGTTGTTCACTTCATATTCAAACAGCTGATCTGCCAACGACCTTGAACTGTTACATCACACAGCAGTCAAGGCCGTAGGAATCGCACTGGTCCCCATCCATGTACTGAGACACGTACTCGCCAGGGACGGTACTAGTTACTTAGTTTGAGGAAACAGCTGCCCTTGTTTAGAACTTCATGGAACACTTGCTGACAGCTGCACTGAGAAATGATTCCCCCCTTATCAGTCTGGTGGAGAACACTTGATAAAAACCTCCCTCTCGTGCTATAGAAATAAATCTGCACCTCACAACAGAGAATCAATAACATACCAATGTTTTCAACTATCTTACATGGATCCCATTGTGTCCTACTCTGTTTGGAGCAAAGAATTTTCAATCACATCAATCAATCTTTACCACAATAATGTAGCCTGCAGTAGATCACTGCTGCCTGAACCAGGAGGCGTGTGCTGATGTTATCAATTCCAGGCTGAGAAAAACCATGAAGGGACAACGCTGTCCAGGGACAGCAGCTGCTGACAATGAAGAGACCACGTCAAAGGAAAAGCAATCACGTAAAGTCTGAAGTACTCTAAACATGCAATAGATGCAGAGATGCAATAAATAACAATCATAGAGTCATATTATCTCTTTGCAACCATTATTCACCTTCACTTAGAAGCATGGGGTCCGGTAACAGAACTCTTAAGCAGGTGAACACTGTGTAATACCTTAAGGAAACATTAATAAAGATTCAAATTTACAGTTT
Organism: Phocoena phocoena; assembly: GCF_963924675.1. Lineage (NCBI taxonomy): Eukaryota > Metazoa > Chordata > Mammalia > Artiodactyla > Phocoenidae > Phocoena > Phocoena phocoena. The sequence goes on along the minus strand of NC_089239.1, from coordinate 31,647,687 downwards.
GCAACAGATTAGGCTAAACTCCGAGAAGACAGATTTGACAGACATATTAATCCACTGGCTTTTTGTATGTTTTGCAAAAATTAGATAGGTGATTACATACATTTCGACATTTTTATCATTAAGTCAACCAATGTGTTAGCAATGAATTTCCATAAGCACTGTGAGACAGCAGAGAACCGGTTACTTCTGTGGAAAGTTCTGAAATCTATAAAGAAGTTTCCCTTTCCGTACAAGGCTTCAGAAAAAGAAGGAAGAGAGAAAAATGTAAAAATCTAGAGAGACATTCAAACCAAATGAGGAGCTGTCATAAATATAAAGAGAATAATGTTGCTAAATGCAATAAATATTTGGTGGAAATTAGAGGGAAAAGAGCACCCCGGGGAGTTTGAGGAGGGGCAAAACAGAGCTGTAATGCTCTAATATCCCTTGGGAAGCCCTGCCAGACTGTCATCTTTTTTTAAAAGAAAGAAATTGACTAACCCTCCAAGGAACGATGACATCACAATTTATTCTTCTTCTGCTTATTGCTTTCCATGATAGAATCTCAACCTCTTGTATTAGAGCTCTCTTAAAAATGGAGTACTTTCTATGTATTTAAATGTGACATGCAGCAAACTGCAAGAAAAGCCTTCTACACATCTCTAAACATAGAGAGATAAGACGTACTGTACAGATTTACCTTACCGTAAAGCTTTTGGCCCAAAGTACATAAAGAGCTCCTTCCCCAAAGTTTCCACGCCACTGTAAAGGCGCCCATTAAACAGTCTCAAGAAATTCTGGCTGGAATCTTTGTTATTATTCAGTGCAGCAGCCTAGGAGAAAATACATACACATACGTAAACACACACAAACTCGAAACAAAAGTCATAATTTAATTCTTAAGGTTTTTATATTACTTCACGCCCAGGTACATCCAATGAGAAGAATAATCTCCAACAAGTCGAGTAACGTAATCAGCTGTTTACATACATTTTGTCAAATTACTAGGCAGTCATTTAAAAAGAGAGAGGCCAGGGCTTCCCTGGTGGCGCAGTGGTTGAGAGTCCGCCTGCCGATGCAGGGGACGCGGGTTCGTGCCCTGGTCCGGGAGGATCCCACATGCCGCGGAGCGGCTGGGCCCGTGACCCATGGCCGCTGGGCCTGCGCGTCCGGAGCCTGTGCTCCGTGGCGGGAGAGGCCGCAGCAGTGAGAGGCCCGCGTACCACACACACACACAAAAAAAAAAAAAAAAAAAAAAAAAATCATAAAAAAAAAAAAGAGAGAGGCCAGAGCTTCCCTGGTGGCGCAGTGGTTGAGAGTCCGCCTGCCGATGCAGGGGACGCGGGTTCGTGCCCCGGTCCGAGAAAATCCTACATGCCGCGGAGCGGCTGGGCCCGTGAGCCATGACCACTGAGCCTGCGCGTCCGGAGCCTGTGCTCCGCAATGGGAGAGGCCACAACAGTGAGAGGCCCACGTACCGCAAAAATAAATAAATAATAAAAAGAGAGAGGCCAAATAAAAATTAAGTGGAAAAAAAGTCATTGGCACACAATCAAAATGAACTTCTTCCAGGACCATATCGCTCTGTGCACATGAAAAGCACAGAAAAATGATGTGAATGTTTTAAAGCTGAAAACTAGGGCACAGAGTCTTTCATTTCCAACGTGCGGTCAACGTCCTCAGAAGAGCATTCAGATACAAACAGCTAAAAATGGCGGATAAAATATGGAAACAAGGCATTTTGACTTGTAAGCCAGTAAGGAATAATAAGAGGTCAAAAACCAAGTAAAGGGCTTCCCTGGTGGCGCAGTGGTTGAGAGTCCACCTGTCAATGCGGGGAACACGGGTTCGTGCCCCGGTCCGGGGGGATCCCACATGCCGCGGAGCGGCTGGGCCCGTGAGCCACGGCCGCTGAGCCTGCGCTCTGCAACGGGAGAGGCCACAACACCGCAAAAAAATTTTAAAAATTAAAAACAAAAAACAAACAAAAAAAAAAACCAAGTAAAAGTGAGAGAGAACCCCAAAAGTAAGAAGCCAGCTTCTATCAGAAAGGCATTTTACCAGACATAAGGAATGAGCGCTTCAATTTCATGGTCTTGTGGGATACGGGGGGGATCAGAGATAAAGCCTGGGGTCCCCCGAGGAGGGGGATCTGATTTGAGGTCTGCTCCTCTCTCCCTCCCCAACTGCAATGTTCAGAATAAAGGAAAAAGAAACCCACTACTCCTTCCCCCATCAGCAAGCAAAACCAAACAACATAGTGTCAGAATTACAACATATGAACTGAACATTATCAAGAAGATCAAGGAAATTATAAACATAAAATCTCAGTTCTTCTGTGGGTGAAGGAAAGGAATGGGCTGAGTTTAGATATCCCTTGAGAAGCCCTGCCAACCTATCATTTTTTTTTAAAAGAAATCAATTGACTAGCCTTCCAAGTAACAATGACATAATGACATAGAAAATGATGACATAGATAATGCTCTTTTTCTTAAGCTGGGCAGTATGTATACGGGTATCATAAAACGATAAAACAGTTTTAGATACTGTCTGTGAGCAAATCACAACTTTCCCTCCACTTATGTTAGGATGTTACCATTCAGTGACTCTCAGACTTTTGGTTTACAGACATGTCATCCTATATATTTAAGATGATATGTTCATTCTATTCTTTATTTGACTAAATTGGTCCTTGTTAAAAAAAAAAAAGACACAATTGTAGTATTTAGCTCAAAGGGATAAAGGGATAAGAGATGTTAAAAAGAAGAAAAAAAGATTGCAAATTGCTAGGGACTAAATTGTGTCCCCTCCAACACTCTTTACGTTGAAATTCTTACCCCCATTGTGACGGTATTTGAAAATAGGGCCTTTAAGAGGTAATTAAGGTTTAATCGGGTCATAAGGGTGGGACCCTGATCCAATAGGATTAGTATCTTTATAAGAAGAGACACCAGAGGACACACTCTCTTCCTCCTGTATACTCAGAGGAAAGGCCATGTGAAAAGAAAGTGGTATCAGCAAACCAGGAAGAGCTTCACCAGAAACAACTGGCTGGAACCCTGGTCTTAAACTTCTAGCCTCCAGAACTGTAAGGAAATTAATTTCTGTTGTCTAAGCCACCCAGTCTGTGGTATTTTGTTATAGCAGCCCAAGCAGATGAAGGCATGAACAGACACTATTCTTCCACGAAATCCATTCACAGTTGTAATGGCTACAGCCAATGCCAAACTTTCCCAAACTGCCTGAAGTTCAGAGAACTGGCTTTACATCTCTCCTTTGCAAAATAAGAACTGCGGAATCAATCACAGACTTAGAGCGACCAATGAACGAATGCACGGGAGTAATTAATAGTGACAGCCTTGCAGTTCTGCACGAACCAAAAAACAAACAAACAAAAAAACCCCCAAAAAACCCATGGGAGATTCTAGCATCAGGAACTATGGACACATGTCACCATGTCCTCAGAACATCTGCCTCTAATTCCTCTTCTCTTTCTTGGATGAACTCTAGTGCCAATTCACTGGACCACCAGGGAAGTCCCAGAATTCGTTATTTAATACTTGATGAGGTGCTTGGGTTTAAAATGACATGTTAGTATAACCTCTTCCTTGCTCACATGTATTGTGTGTCCCTCTCTCTGATACTGGAATTTCCCCACTGGAAAGAGGAATCATCTTGAGGTTTTCAAAGTGCCAAACCCAGCACAGTGTTTTCACCAACCACTATGATGGGACTTAACAAACTAAATGAAGATCTGTCTGTGACTTGTGTTTCTCCCTTATTTGTCCATAAGCTCCTGGGGAAAAGTAACTCTGGTGTTTAATATCCCTGGGAGCCTCACACAATGCCTGGAATTCAGGAAACATCTGTGGGATTAATCAGATCCCTCCTTCTTCCCCTCTTAAAACTGAGTGTGGCTTTAAAACACAGGCTTGCTGTCTTCCCCACCCATCATCCCCATCTTGCTTTACCTTTCCCAAGGTTTCTTGGCAAAAACTTCTACTCTACCACCTGTTTTATCTCCTTTGAAAATTATTAACACCCTAGTCTCTTATTTTCTAATTATCTTCAATGGAGTGAGGCTTAAATATAGGAGGACCAAATTCTCATGACTACCAAAAGCTAGATGGATGTAAAATACTATATTTACCAGAGTTTCCCATAAAGTAAAAAGAACTTTATGGGAAGGTTTAGGAAGAGATTAATGTATTTTCAGCAGCCAGTCCCAGCCTGTCCCGGTTTTTATTTAAGATGCTTACTTAGCATTTAAATGGCTGCTTTGAAAACATCTATTCCAATACCTTATTTGGGTTTTGAGGTGATACAAAAAGATCTTTTTATCCAGTGGTCTATCACGTGAGCACCTGACCAAATCCCCTGATTCCCAGTACACTGTCATTTCTAAAATAATCAGCTTTAGATAATATACTCAGGGCAAAATAAAAAATTCAACTTATAATCGCCCATCTCAAGCACCTGCATATATTTTTAACTGTTTTTTAAAAACTCCATTTAGGGGAAATTCTGGTGTACCTGTGATGGTTTGTCCCATTTATTTTGAGAGCGCCTGTGTACAAACTGGGAAAGGCTTCTGCAATAAACCAAAGATTTACAAGATATTCACTTGCCCTACTGTGGAATCTGGGGTTATCACCTCTTTGTATAAGCTTCAGCTGTCCAGACAAATTCAAAAATTAATTTCCACAAGCCTATTATTTTTGCTGTAACCATACACAATGGCCCAATATATACGTGGCTTTCTCATTTGGGCCCTTATAATCCTATTACAGTATTATTTGAACATTTCATCCTTCTTTTTTTTTCCCTGAAATAGAGAGGAAAATCTCCTTTGCCACAATTTTAAGTATGATTGAGAAGGGTTCACGTTCCCATTTTCAAGTAGCTTAATATGAAATCGTCAAAACAACACATATCTTCAGAGACAGCACATGATTTATTGTGCTGATTACCATTTATCCTGCCTATCCATGGGTGAACAAGGAAGATGAACTTTTCAGAACAGAATAAGACTTTTCCATAGATAAATGTTTCAGCTCTAGTGCGGTTACATATTTTCCCCAGAGAGGAAGAAAATAATACCATATTAAAATTCATAGTCTGTCCTCCTTTTTGTCTCCCACATGCTTTACTTTCCTAATACAACGAAACTTCCAGTAATCAGAAGTCACTTCTCTACCAATTTAGACCATCAAAGAACCTAGTTTTAAAATGGTCTCTAAGCCCCCAAATAGAGATCTTTAGGTCCTTTCATCAAAATATATTCTACAATTTTGTAAGAGGAGAGGCTGTAAGCGCTTACTCAGAGGCTAAATGCTTTATACACAATATGAGGGCACCAAAAGATTACACACCTTCATAAGGCAATAGATCATGCCTCTGATAAATAGGTCTGGTGAGAAAGCCCTGATGTGGGAGAAAAAGGAACAAACAATTACCAGGACGTTTACTTTACATCGCTAGGCACTAAGCTAAGAGTTTTATATGTCCTCTAATCTAATCCTGACCAAATAAGCAAAGATGTAAGTTATAAGCACCTCCAGCTGAGGAAGTAACAAAGGAGCTGGAATTCAAAATCAAGATAATCATATGTCCTTTTCTCTACATCACCCCCAATACTTCGTTGTTTGGTGAAAGCTCCAGTGGCCATGGAAAGTCATCTCCCTGAGTTTCCTCATCCGTATGTTACCTGTTCTCTGTTGACCCTTGTTCCATGACTCTATATAATGCTGAATGCTGATAATGATCCTGAGTCATTAAGGTGAAACCATTATCAGTATCCACTGAAGAAGGTAAGTAAGTACTATAATGCAATTTTAAAACCCCTTTTTGGATGTAAACAAATAAGCTTCATTTGGCTGGAAAACGAATCTCTGTGGATTAGCTCCTTCCTTTACACACTGGCAATAAAAATGAGCTATGATTCTTTCCCCCCACTATGAAGAAGGGAAAGGAGGGAGGAAAACGTTTACTATGTGGCTTCAAGATTTTCTTGTAATAGGAATTTCCATTTAACATACATAACAAAACACATACTCATAAAGAAAGATTCTGAACTGCATTTATTTTTAAATCCTTCATCAAAACTACTTTTGCACTATTCAGAACTTTGCTCTTCTCCATCCATTCAAATGTTTATGAGACGCCTACTCTGCTCCAGGCACAGTGAAGGGCAGATCAAGAAGGGTAGGAAGAGGGCTTCCCTGGTGGTGCAGTGGTTGAGAGTCCGCCTGCCGATGCAGGGGACACGGGTTCGTGCCCCGGTCTGGGAAGATCCCACATGCCGCGGACGGCTGGGCCCGTGAGCCATAGGCGCTGAGCCTGCGCGTCCGGAGCCTGCTCCGCAACGGGAGAGGCCACAACAGGGAGAGGCCCGCGTACCACAAAAAAAAAAAAAAGAAGGGTAGGAAGAGCTAGCTACATGTATCGAACCTTAAGGAGTGAAGGAGTAGCCAGAGGATCATGTTTCAAATGAAATGAACACAAGTAAACTGTTTCCTGTCCTGTTTTGTGAAAGGAGATCGAAAACTTGCGCAGATTACATACCAATTTCACTACAATACTGTATCCACCCAACAATTAAAATCGGAGGATTAACTCTTCATAGCTCATTAACCAGACATGTTCATTTACATTCCACTGTTGCTTTGTACCATAAGGTTCCAAAGCTCCAACAGAGTTTTATGCAATGTGCTTACAGAGTTGCATAATTTTATGCTGACAAGACAGTGGATCAAAACTCAGAGAAATGATACAGCGCGTGCAGGACTAGCGAATGCCGGGACCTTCTATGGCTGTAGCCTTTCTTCTCCTCAATGAGGATCGCTTGTCACCGGAAGACATGCCTTAAAACGTGTTCTCTGTGGACTTGTCAAACTGCAGCAAAGAGGAAGGCTATATGCCACAGTAACTGGTTCATTATGGCGGTAGCTACGGAGGTGTTTTTTTTTTGGTAAAGTGATTATCTGGAGTTTAAATCATTTATTTTAAATAGATAATTAGTATTTCTTTAACTCTCCTTTGTATTTTTCCTGTTTACTGCAATATAAAGAAGATTGTATGCAGTTATTTTTCAACTGCTGCCTTGTGAAGACTAATGACTTCAAGCCAGTAGCAGACGCCTTTAAATAGCTTTAACTCTGGCATAAAGGCCCAGAAAACACGGGATCATTTCCTGTTACAGTAATGATCACGCCAGAGATCTGTGACAACCTACCATGTTCTGACGCAGTTTACTATGGATCGAACAACCCTCTAAAATGCAAAGAACCCTTCATGTTGATAAAGATTATTATCTTTTTAGATCAAAGGCCCAGAAAGTGAAGCCATGGCAAAATATTTAGAATGTTCCCAATAACCACAAAGGGGTTATTCATTCCATATTGATTTTCAAAGCCAGTTCCCACAGAGCCAGGTTCCTGAGATCCCAATCATAAAGACCTTTTCTAACTTTTAATACCTCTTTATGTCAAGATATTAAGCATAACAGCTTTATGTTCAAGGCTTTTTACTTAAGGGGTATATAGCTCATTTAGCAATGCTGCCAAGTGATATTAATTGCCCAAACGTTGACTAAGCATGTGCGTTACATTATCAGGCTGCACTGTGAACATGGGAATGGTCGCCATTAGGATGATCAGATTAGGTAAGAGAATCAGCCAAACAGAACAAGACTAGAAATGGTGGCAGACACAGACAAAAACCTAAGGTCTCACTTCGCGGGTTAACAAGTGATCACCACTATATGCTGAGCAACATGGTGCTCCTGACAATGAAGCAGCCATTTTCCTACTGAACTGTTTATAACTGAGGGGATCTACGCTTAGGAGTGTAGGCTTTGGAGTCTGAAAGCAGGGAGGTCAAACCCTGGTTCACCCCTTCCTAGTCACGTGATCTGGGGCAACTTAAACATTTAAACTCACTCTGAGCTTCACGTTCCTCCTCTGTAGTATCAGGTTAATCCTTTATCACTGGGTTATTATTTCTTGTAAAGAAATGAAATGCAACCGTTCTTCAAAAGCACTTTATGCCTTGCTACTAAAGAGAATCACAAACTAAAGGGAATGTTCGTGCTGTTTGGGCCTAAATACCAACGAGGTGATGTCTAGTTAAAACATTAAGTGGGATTCTCACAGAAGGAAGTTTATCTAACTCATCTTTGTATCCTCGGGAGCAAGTTTAAGACCTAATACAAAATATATTATTGTTGAATGACGTCAATGACGATATCTGTAACGTGTCATGCCATAGTTACCAAGCCCTACTGCCTTTACTTCCGAAATAGCGACTCTGTTCCCTTCTCTTCATCTCTGCCCCCAGCACCCTCCTCCAAGGTCCAGGCAGGCCTCCCGGGATTCCTACAGTCCTCGTGTAACTGAGGAAGCTGCATCTACCCTGCCTTTCCTCCACTCTTCTCACCTTTGCAAGGCAGAGTGATCTTTTCAAAGTGTCAATGGATCTTATCACCTTTCAAAGAGCCCCATTATTCCTAAAATGAAGAGTCCCTACCCAGGTCTACAAAGATCCCCAGCATCTGACTCCGACTCACCAATCCCAATCCTGTCTTATTTCAAACCACCTTCCTTCTATCTCATCCTCTCTTTTCCAGCCACACCAGGTTTCTTTCGATCCCTCGTGTATGCACAGCTCTCTTCCTTTGCTGTTCTTCTGCCTGAAGCATTCTGCCTGCCAACCTTCAGTTCAGGTTGCCTCACCCTTCATACCTCAGCTTAACTGTTACTTTCTCAGCAAAGCTTTCCCTGAACTTCCTGTAAGTTCTTATGGAACCGTGTATCTCTTCTTTAGAGAAGTTATCAATTTATGTTTCTTTCTGTTCTTACTTAATGAATGTCTGTGTATCTTCCCAACTAAAGAATAGACTCCACAAGATGCTGTTAGTTTTTGTTCCCCCCTGGTTCCTTGAGTATTCAAAATTTTGTTGAATGATTTTTCTAAACATTAATATTCTTAAGAGACCGCTCAAGATCCATCTCTGTGGTACCCTGAAATGATTTTGAGAGAAACGCTACAATAAAAGAATAGGTGCAGAGTACTAAGTGACATATAAAGTCAAAAATAAATAAAATACACTGGCAACTGGAAGGAGATGCAAAACTAACTCTTTTTCCAAGTTTGAAAATTTATTCTCTCAGACTTAGAACCTCATTTCTTTCAAGTTGTAAGCAGATGCTAATTTCATAGCAGGCAACTTTTTCTTCCAGGACCAAAGGCTATGATGAAGCTTTGCAGGAGAAATTGAAGTACAGCGCAATACTGCATGCATCCATGAAATACAATCATCCGTACATCTAAAAGGCTTTTTAAGGCATGATGCCTTAATCAGAATATTTTTAGTTCTAAATTCTAAATTCTAATTTAGTTCTAAGTTCTAAATTCTTACCAAATGAATACCACACCATCTGGAATGCATGCCTGAGTGGCAAGAAGCTGTGCTACAATTTCCTTTAAAAAGCAATAAATCCACTTAAGGGAACCAAAATGGGTTTCACTGCCCCTTCATTAGACGGCAATATTAAGTTGAGTGGGAAGGTTGGTGCTAAATCTTTTATGTGAAATTTCAGAATTATATATTAGTTGTGATACATTTTCAATTGCAGAATATTAGGCAAGCGAGAAGCTAGAATTTTATCCTACAAAGCTTATTGTCTTAAAAATGTGAAGAAAAAAACGCGTCAGGGGTTGCGGAGATCTGATAACATTAACAGCAGAAAATGCAGCTCTACACAGAAGGAACCACCTTTCGCTGGGCTGTAAAGAGGTTAAGCGACCTGGAATAAAACATCTTCCATCACTCCCCGCCCGGGCCCCTCCACGGCAGCCTTAGCCCAGCAGCCCCCGGCCCAGCTGCTCTCAACTGCGCAGGCGCAATAGCACGGCCTTCTCCCTCCGGTGACGTCAAGGTCAGCTTTCGGAAACGCCGGGCCCCAGGGAGCCTGAGCCAGAACAAAGAGATGACTCTTTGGACCCTGGAAACCCGATGGGGTTTTTATTCCACGTCGCCTTGCTTGTCCCCTCGCAAGACATAGGAGCGGCTTACCTGTGAGGAGCCCGCAGCCCCAGAGGCCGAGGGCGGCGAGCCGGGCCCCCCTGGGCTCTGCAGCGCTCGGCCCCGCATGTCCGTCACCGCCTGGCCCGGGCGCACTCGCACCCGAATCTTCTCTCCATTGAGAGTACAGCCCGGTCCTTCCACCATTTCCCGGGCCGCCCTGTGTCCCACTATGCTGCAGGCCCCGCTGAGAAAACTGCCGCGCAACCTCACGTCTGCGCGAGCACGTACCTCGGCCCCGAGGAGATTCAAATCTCCCGCGCGCCCGGCCCCGCCCCGGAAGCCCCGCCCCCGTCCGCGGGCAGGGCTCCCGGGCGCAGGCGCAGTGGCTCAGCGCCCCGGGCCCGGACGCGGGGTTTCAGGGAACGAAACGTGAGCGCTGGCTGAGCCCATCTGCCACCCACCGGGGCTGAGTCGTAAAAGCGGAGGCAGTTGGAACCTCAGAAGCTCCAACTTGTTCTTTGCTGTGAGGTTTTGCCTTTGTCTCTGAGCTGCTCTGTACACCCACATTTTGTACCTTATCCTCTTATTCTGTCCTAAAATCCGAGGTTGCCTGGCAGGCCTTTGCTTGCCCTCTTTGGACGTGGGTGGGCGCAGAGGGAGTCAGGGGAGGGTTTTAGAGCAAGCAGCTTTTGCTTTTTCTCTTATAGGTTTAGCATGTCTTAGAAAACGTGGCCTTATATGCCAAATATATTTTAGTGTGTATATTAAAATATAGCGAGACCCTACCCAAATTCATGCAACAATTCTATTTTGGGATGAATGCTGTTTGAAATTGCTTTGTAAAAGTCAGGGCTCTATATAAATCAGAGGGCAATGCATAGCTTTTCAAATTTACACAAGGATGTGTGCATGTAAATACATAAAGATAAGGACTGCATACAATTTTTTTAAAAAATGAAAAAATCGAATCATTTTTGAAAATTAAAACACAGCACATTAGAACACAGTGTCAATTTATAAGTGATTTAATAAGCATACCACTGCTGTTGTTAAACCAGAAAAATATATGTAGTAGAGACTTGAATTAGAATATATTACTAAAGACTTGAATTCAAAAATTTGAAAAGTAGTAAGTCTTTCTGTAGGGAGAGATTAGTGGTCAAAAGTTCGCTGGATCAGGTTCAGAATTCTTTGTACTTCCTTGCTTAATTTTTTTTTTTAAATAAATTTATTTATTTTTGGCTGTGTTGGGTCTTCATTGCTGCATGTGGGCTTTCTCTAGTTGCAGTGAGGTGTTCAGGTTTCTCGCTGCAGTGGCTTTCTTGTTGCAGAGCAAGGACTCTAGGCACATGGGCTTCAGCAGTTGTGGCTCGCGGGCTCTAGAGCGCAGCCTCAGTAGTTGTGGCCCATGGGCTTAGTTGCTCCAAGGCATGTGGGATCTTCCCAGACCAGGGCTCGAACCCGTTTCCTCTGCATGGGCAGACGGATTCTTAACCACTGCACCACCAGGGAAGCCCTTCTTGTTTAATTGTTGTTTACTCTTTAGGTCAAGTTACTAAATAATCAAGAATCCTATTCCCTACAACCCAGACTCAGTCGTAATCTCTGCCCTTTGATGGAAAACAATTCTCATACACCTTATTCACGTTTACCTTTTTATTCATTATTTTTTGCTATCTAACAAATTGTCCCATTTGTTATTTCAAAGTTTCTGCAGGTCAAAAAGTTGGCAGGGGTCTGGCTCAGTGGTGCTGGCTCAGTGCTTGTCAAGCAATTACAGCCAAGACATTGGCCAGGGCTGCAGTCATCTAAAGGTTTGATTGTAGCTGGGAGATCCACTTCTGAGATGGCTCTCTTGCATAGCTGTTGGCAGAAGGCTTTGGTTTCTCATTTTATGGGTCTCTCCATAGGCTTGCTTGGCTGTTTTCCTGACATGGCAGGTGACATCCCCACCGTGTGTGATCCAAGCCGGAAGGCAAGGAGGAAGCTGTACTGTAATGGCCTTTACTACCTAGTCTCTGAAGTGGCACACCCACACCTTCACTCCTTCAGTTCATTAGAATCCAGTCATTCGGTAAAGCCCACAACGGGTAAAGGAGGGGAATTAAGCTTTATGCCTGGAAGGGAGGAGTACCAAATACCTTGTGAACATATTTTAACGCCATCACAATCTTCATTCATCTGACTGATTCATCATGAACTTACTCTCTTTAGCTGCTGTGTACTGGGGCACATTTGGATCAAGTAAAATCTTTAACTTGAATTAGGTTTACCATTCTCCAGAGAGCTGAGTAAGAGCTGGGGAGTGACGCTGAAGACACTGAGAGACGTCATTGATGTGCCCCTGCAAGGCCAAGCCAGATTTTGTTGATCTGTGACGAGACTCTGAGTCTTTGGATACTTCTCTTTTTTATCCTTCCTTACATGCAATTAAGAGTGAAATCGCATGCACTCTGCATCTGCAGTGTTTATAAACAGTCATCTCACCATTGCAAGCAAACCTTCCCTGGTATAGACTCTATTTCTTCTTAAGCATTATTTATTACTTGATGACTTTATAAAAGTCATTCATTTTCTCTAAAACACACTTTTTTCTTATGTAAAATAAAATATACGTTTCTTATAAACCTCCACATGATTTTTTTGTTTTAATTCCCAAATAGCATAACATATATGAAAGCACTTTGAAAACACACACTACACATTCAAGGAATTAAGATAAATTCGATTTGCTCTGCCCAGAACATGCTCTGCACTTTCTGTTTCTTTGCTCATGCTGTTACTCTCACCTTTTTGTATCCTTGTCTTCATCCCAGTTTACTGAAATTCTCCCAATTTTTAAGTCCTAATTGAATGCATACCCTCTAAGAAACCTTCCAGGTACACTTTACAAATGAAGGAACGGAGAGGGGCATGGAGAGGTTAGGTAACATGCTCAAGGTCACAGAGTTGGGATTCAACCAGGCAAGCCAAGGTCTTAGCCAAATGCTTTCACCCACATCACTTCCATGACACTAGCCCTCGATCAAATATTTTTAGGAACAACTTATGAAGTGGTGGTTTAGAGGAAAAGCACCTTTTAGTCAGTCTTATATGGGGATTAAAGGCAATCTCAAAACCTTCCTTTAGCATATTTAGTTTTAACATATTCTGGATAATGAAACTTTGTTTTTACCCTTCTCCTTACAAGGTCTGTGTGCAGATTTTTAGTTGGAATGATAAAAATGTAGCACGGGGGAAATTTCGTTAATTTCTGTGTTTTACATAAATAACTTGAATATATTTAACAGGTAGAGAGATAACATCCATCCTCTCTGAACACCCTCTTACTTTTAGCTCTGAATAGAGGTCATTAGTGAACATTACGTGCAGGTGTTTTCAGTGGTATTTACTAGAGTCTCCAGTTTATACCCATTAAGAGAAACTCTTTTTTTTTGCCGCTCTGCGGCATGTGGGATCCTCCCGGACCGGGACACGAACCCGCGTCCCCTGCATCGGCAGGCGGACTCCCAACCACTGCGCCACCAGGGAAGCCCAAGAGAAACTCTTAACGTTAGATTACAAGAAGAATATGCACAGCAGCAGAACCCATTTTTGACGCTTTCATTGTCTGAAGCATACACCAAACGCTGGGACTTTGCAAAGCAGTGGATTTTGTTCCATTACGAAGGCTGGAAGTGCCAGGTGACAGTTTTCTGCTTGCAGAGTCAAAATCTAATATTGCAGAATCAACCATGGGCTTCTGGGTAACTCACGAAACCACCCTGACATACCTAGCCTTTTCACAGTGATGTGAAACCTAGGACTGGGTGCTTTGGTTTTGCCAGATTCTCCATGGAAGGGATTTTTTTCTGATTTATCTCTTAATTTAAGCATATTTAGTAAGCAAAGGTAGTTTCTGCGCATGAACTTAATTTGGGGGAAAATAATAACTAAATAGTTATTAAACACTCATTAAAAAAACCCAGATAATCTCTTTGTGAGGGGTTCTCTCCATAAGAGAGGACAGGAGAATTAATTCATTTTCTATTTTGAAATAGAAAAGCAGGTTATTTTTTTGTCAATATCTTGGAGCAATATTCTTCATCGGTCTCAGGCACTGGAGAGCGTATTCAAGTTGAGGCATGAAATCCGCCATTTATTCATTCATTCAAAAAGCAGTGCAATTGTTGGGCACCTAATTTGTTGCAGGAAGAGTGCTAGATCCATGGATACAGATATAAGTCAGAGATCTAAACAGCTCACCAACTAGTGCAGCGAGAAGAGGAAATAAACACCAGCGTGCTGACAGGTAACCTCAGGGTGCCCCCGGCAGACACAGGGAGGAGACCTCGGTTTTCCGACACCTCCGCTAAATTTTGAGGAGACATAAATAAAAGTTTGTTGCATAAAGGATAGGAGAAGGGGATTTTTAGGCAAATAAGGGGAAACATATTTTACAACGCCAGGAGGTGTGAGAGAACCTCATATTTGGGGGGACCACAAGAATATCTGGAGGACAAGAGGATAGGGAGTGAGGGCAGATGGGGCCGAGAGAAGTCAGCAAAGCCAGATGATGGAAAACCTGAATGGTATGCTAAGAAGTATGGGTATTCTGTTGAAAGTAATAAGGGAACAAATAGAGAATTCTATGCAGGAGATGGACATGCTTAGCTTTACTAAATGATCCCCAGAATGGTGTGAAGCAGTGGGTCTCAACCGGTGACATTTGGTCACAACTAGGGGGAGAGGTACTACTGGCATCTCATGGGTCGAGGGCAGGGATGCTACTAAATATCTAACAACGCGCAGGACAAGCCACCACAGCAGATCGTTAATTACCCAGTCGAGAAAGTGCTACCAGTACCAAGGTTGAGAAAGCCTGGTGCGGCAGGCTGAATAAGGCTCCCCCCAACCCTAACATGTTCATGACCTAATCCGTGGAATTTGTGAACACGTTTCCTTAAATGGCAAAAGGGATTGGACAGATGTGATCAAATTAAGGATTGTGAAATGAGGAGATGATCCTGAGTTCTCTGAGTGCACCCAGTGTAATCACAAGGGTCTGATAAGAGGGGGCACGAGGGTCAAAGACAGAAAAGGTAATGTGAGGACAGACCCAGTCAGTGAAGGAGATGAATGATGCTTTTGAAGACGGAGGAGGGAACAAGGAACGCAGGCAACCTCCAAAAGGAGCAGCCCTGTTGACACCTTGACTCCAGGCCCGTAAGACTGCTGTGGGACTTTTGCCCTTCAGAAAAGTTAGAGAATAAATTTGTGTTATTGTAAGCTGCTAAACATGAACTACTTAGAGCAGCAGTAGGAAATTAATGTATCTGTCTCGGAGAACAGGACAGATGGGAAGTGAATCTTGATGCAGAATAAACAGTAAGCAGGTGTCAACATTGCCAGGCACTTATCTGAGCACTGGAGACACAACAGTGATTGAGGCAGGGAAAAAAATTCTACTCTCCTGAAACCTATAGTTTTTTTTTGGTATGTGCGAGTTCTTATTATAGTCCAGGAAATAATGTCTGTATAATGCTAACTTCCTTTCCCAGTCCATCATACATCAGCTAACTTTCTCTAAAACTTGAGAGTTTTACTTTTGACTTATTCGAATTTATCAGTATTTTACGTTACAATTTATGCTTCCCCTCTCTAGTCCAAGGTATTTTAATGTCATAAAAATACCTTCCTACATTTTTCTATTAACTTTGTTTATAGTTTTATTATGATAGATTATTATTCCTAATTACCACTCACTTCTTCATATCACTATTATTAACCCGTTCCTACCACGTGTCCCTATAAAGGAATAGACTTCACCACAGCATTGGCAGGACAGGCCACTGGACTACCTTTGGCTGACTGAATGCAAGTTCTTTGATCATAAACTTGTGAGGGAGAAATAAAATGACTCTGGTTGGAAGCCACTGAGACCTCGGGACGGTTCCTTGTGCAACTTACCCTCGGGAAATTTGACCAAAACATTTACGTTTACATTTAGGCCCTTTATCTATGATGCCATCATTGTTACATGCAGTTATCCTTTGTACATAAGTCTGTTTGGCCTTCCTATTCTGTTTCATTGATCTATCTGTTCGGGTACCAATTCAACACTATTTTTAGTCCTGTGATATTATGATGTGTCTGAATATTTCATGAGTTTCCACTTTTAGTCTTCCTTCTCAAAATTATATTAGCTTTTGTATGAATGTGTAAACTTCATTATATTTAAAATCAGTTTCATGTTCTCTTGCAAATTCTGAGATACTGATTATATATATACATTTAGTTTATAGATAAATGGGAAACCGTTAATAGCTTTACAATGTTAACATGCCTTCTTTTATTAAGGTCTCATTTGATTAACTTTAGAAATCTTATAAATGTCTCTGTGAAGATGTTGTGTTTTCTTCGTTGGTCTAATTCCTAGGATTTCATAGTTTGGGTTGATGTTTTGAGTGGCATATTATCTTCTCTTATATTTTTAGTTGGTTTTTACTATGTAAGGTGCTGGACCCCAGTGTAAAGTATACCCGATTGAGGAAGAGAAGAAAATATTAGCGCTTCCATAAATACTTATTTTTTATTTTAACATTTTAATTTTTAGGCAAATAGTACCTAATGTATTAATACATTAGTTCTATAATAATAATTATAATAATAATAATAGCTAATTTTTATGAGACACCAACTTTGTGCTATTCAAATGCTTTCCAAGTATTAATTCACTTAATCCTCACAATATCCTAAGTGGTAATTTTTTTTCTTCTCATTTTATAGGCAAGAAAAATGAGGCAGAGAGTGGTTATGTAACTTGTCTAAGTTCACACAGGTGTAAATGACTGAACCAAGATTTGAACCCAAGGCAATCTTGCTGTCAATCTCTACACTACGTTGTTTGTAAAGTACATAATTGCAGGTTATAAATAAACACTGGGATCATACTGGGCTCATAAAATGAGTTGGTTTGCTTTTTGAAGATAAGAATGATACGTTTTTTAAAGTTCATTTATCAAATTTTAGAGGAACCAATATTTTGAGACCAGTGGTGTCGAAAAACGCTGTTAATCTTTAAAGTTTACCTTGTATCTGGCAATTTCACTTAACTCTTTCATTAGATGCACTAATTTGTTCATTCTGTTGGGGTTTCTACATAATCTTATCATTTACAAATAATGACAGTTTTATGTCTTCCTTTCCAAGTCTTATCATTGCTAATTATTTTCCTCATCCCATTGTGTTGGTTAGAGCCTTCAGTACTATACTGAATAGCAGTGGTGATAAAATATATCCTTGCTTTGTTGAGTTCAAAATTTCTTCGATAAACACTGTCTAGCTGAGTCTTTTCAATGAAGACTTTTATTAAGTTAAAGACATCATATTTGCTCCCCGTTTTCTTAGTTTCTTTTGTTTTCTCATTAAATAAGTGTAAAATTTATGAAATGCTTTTTCTGTATCTACTGAGGTGGTAAATTTTTTTTTTAGTCCACTGTCATGATGAATTACATTGATAAAGCTTTGATCGGTAAGCCATTGTACCATTCCTGAGATAATTCCTACAAATTCACTGTATTGTTCTTAACAGACAATGTTTACTTGGCTAATATTTTATTTAGTATTTTCTTATCTGTGTGTAGAAGTGGACTATTTTCCTTTTTCGTTTGTATTGTCCTTATATAGATTTAATATCAAGATATTAAGTTCATAAAATGACTTGTGCAGTTTTTCCCTCTGGAAAAGCTTTTATATGATAAAATTATCTGCCTTTTAAAGTTTCACTTAACCTCTAAAGGACCTTAGTTCAACTAACTCCGAGGTATTTAGTTACCTAAGAAAAGAAGGATACCAAAAATGTACTATGGCATTTTCTAGAGATATCTTATTTAGTCAGTTAAATATGTTATGCAATTCATCATAAGATAAGTGAACTTTAAAGCTTCATAGTAGAATTTTGAAATATGTAGTATTTGGCAATTTTGGAAAAGATTAAGAACATTAGCACTTTTGTATATTTGCTTCGTGGCACTGTCATTTGGTTGCCAACCATTTTTGCAGGGTGTTTCCTATCAGATTACTAATGAAAAGAATTAAAATACCTCCATCAACATAAACTAAGTTTTATTGAGCAAACTGAAAGACAGAAAGGAATCAGGTCTCAGAAGGTAATTACTATAAACATTAGACTTCTGGTGCGGGAACCACATTTGTTCTAGTGAGAAGTTACATCAAGGATATCCTTCTTCAAAAATGTGGCATTGCACAGGAAATTATATTCAATATTTTGTAATAACTATGAGAGAAAAGAATCTGAAAAAGAATATATATATATATATAACTGAGTCACTTTGCTGTACACCTGAAACTAACACAACATTGTAAATCAATTATACTCCAACTAAAAAAAAGAAAGAAAAAATCATCGCGTTGTACACTTGAAAGATAATTTTAAGAGGCAGCATTGCCACTTGAGGCAAAAAAAAGGCAACTATTATTTGCCTTGATTGGGTCAGAATGTGGGGAAGGGTTTAGTGAGGTGCCCTCCTTAAAGGAGTAAAAGCTGAACACAGAAATCTTAACAGTTTTCAGGTCGCAACTTAGGCAGGGACTTGGTCATTTTAGACCAAGGATGAAGACTGTAAGAGGTTTGCAATCTTCCTAATTGCAGATTCATTGTTGTTATTTCAAATGACTGCCAGTTTCATGTAATAAGTTATTGGAAAACTCTTAAGACCTTAGCAGGCTGTGTGCTCTTTTAGGAACGGCAAGGCATTTGGAGAAGCGGAAGCAAAACAGAGAGGGAGGTGACAGCAAACAAGACAAGCAGAGACTGAGCCACTACAAAGAAGAAGAGCACAGGAAATTGTCTTGACTCTGAGAAAAGACCTGGAGTTTAAAACAGAAATGCTTGCATTCTGTCATTATGCCACGCTATCTATACTTTGTGGACATTCCAAGTTTGGCTGGATTGCACTGGGGCCTGATGTGAAGTTAGGTAGCTGTGATAGCTGTGAAATGACAGCAACAGATGGACCTCGCTAGCATGAAGCAACCAAAGGTGTGCACAGTTTAAGGAACAATCCTCAATCCTGAGCTTGACAGACCATATAGAAGCAGGTTACATCATTAACTAAAGGTCAGATATAAATACAGTGAGCTTGTTTGAGACAGCTGGGCATGCTCTAGCCTTCTCAGTCACATTTATCTACCTGGGAGATAACCTGTCAGCTATATGTGTATCCATCTCTACCTTTGTAACAGAACAAACAAAAATCTCGAGAGATGGTTGAGTCCAATCTATTGTATTTGATGTCTTATTGAGAACACAATGGGCATAATATAGTAAAATAGATTTATATTCCTAGCAGAACAGAAGGGCCCAGTTCAGCAGACAAATATAAGATCACTTCTTGCCAAAGTGATAGCATATATAATTTAGCATATATAATTTTAATCAGTTACCCAAGTCAACAGAAAAACTTAGTCTTAAGTAATTTGTAGATGTCTTGAAACCCATTAATAAAACATGAACAATATTTTGACATTGTTCATATTATGCAGACAGGGCTCAAAGTTTATCTGTTAAACCTCAAGAAGGATTCTTTGGCATTTCTGATCTAATTATTATTGGCTTGGACCCCACTTGGACTAGTGATTAATTCGCAACAGGCTCTATTTTCCATTATTAATCTCTCAAGACTTGAAAAGTTTATCAGCCCCAAAGCTATTAGATATTTCAAATTCTGTACTTTTTGCTTACTTGCTATATATTGACTCCTAGTTTTTTTTCTGTTCCACTATTTTCATTCGTGAAGCAACTGGAAAATGCGAGTGTGTGTGTGTGTGTGTGTGTGTGTGTCCCTGTCCACACACAAGTAGAAGTTTCATAATCTTTCAGGGATAAGCACACTCACCTTCACAAAATATTCAGATTTAAGTTAGCAGAGCTGAGAAACAATGCATTCTCTTCCTCCGCTAACTCTCAAGCAGGGCGTCCAGAGCCATATCCTAAATGCTGACTGGAACTGCTCTCTGTCTCAGATGTGGAAGTTTGTATCAGTAGATATTCATGTGAAAGCTTGATTGTGGACGGGTTGATTAATTCCCCAGCACACGCATGTGGGAATTTGCTTCTGAGGTTCAGTGCTAATGCGGAAGGGATTCGCACTGCACTTTGGGAATTCAAAACTCCCCAAGAGAAAAGGGTTAAGCCTGACGTCAACTCAGAGTGAAAAGGCCAAGGCAGTTACAGAAACACATTTGCAGAGATACCAGATAAGAAAATAATTTTGTACAAACTTCACCTTGTAATGTCTTTCAAACTGTGCAGGAAGTCAAATTGTTTTACAGAAGGGCAGTCGACAATCTTCCTCTGTATAGCCTGGACTTAGTGTTTCATTTTAGAAAAAGGAGTGACATTTCAAAGAGAAAACCACTGCTTGGAGGACTTCTGATTACCAAAATGATGCCAAATGGGTGTAAGTCTGCACTGAGTTCTTTGCATGATAACGTAGAAATTTTTGAAGTTTATTTTTTAAAGAAATTGTTCTAGAAGAGTAGAAAGTTGTGAAAGTACAACTCAGGCAGAAGTTTGAATTTGGCTTCTGATAGAGTAATCAGTCTCTTAATACTTTATCTTTTTAAAGTTCAGCTGCATATAACACAAACACAATTATGGCAGCTTAACCAAATAGGGGTTTCTTGTTCTTACACAGTAGGCCTGGACATAGGCAGGCCAGGTGGTGTAGCAGCCTTGTAATATCATCAACATCCTGGATTTATTTTGTCTTTCCGTTCCTTCACTCGCACAATTACTTCACGGTTGCGAGATACCTCTGACCCCCTTCTGTACTCCAAGCAGGAAGAATAAGAAAGCTATGAAGAGGAAGGCTGGCACCTGTGTCAGGAGAGCAAAACTACACAGGAATTCCTGGTTAGGTTCCAGCTAATCTCACCGACGAAGCCATGCCATACCGTCAGCCTTTGCTGTAACAGAGTCTGAGAAACGGTAGGGTCGGTTTGTTTTGGTTTCTTTGTTTGTGTGTTTTTTGGCTGCATTGCCAATAAAAGCTGAAAACAAGGGTTCTTTTAGTAAAAACAAAGGGGAGCGTGGCTCCCGGGTAGGCAACAGCATGCTGAGCCCCTGTGCGGCTCATTGACCAGGTGCCCGTTCTGAGCTGGCACTGCCGTGACGTTCCCACTGCTGTTTTGTACACTGTGCCCTCCTGTCCTTATTTTGCTTGAGTGGAAGTCGATTTTGTTCAACACAGCCCTGGTGCACAGAGCTGAAGTTCTCGGGGAAAAACGACACTCCGAGAGCTTGCTGCTCCAGAGCCCATGGCTCCACAGGCTCGCAAACGACAGCTATGATGACCGCCCACGACCCGTCCACGTGGAGAGGCTGCCCAGGTGCGTCAGGCTGCCAGCCCGGATGCGAAGTCAAAAGCCAGAGTCATACAGAGTGAAGTAAGTCAGAAAGAGAAAGACAAATACCGTATGCTAACACATATATATGGAATTTAAGAAAAAAAAAATGTCATGAAGAACCTAGGGGTAAGACAGGAATAAAGACACAGGCCTACAGGAGAACGGACTTGAGGATATGGGGAGGGGGAAGGGTGAGCTGTGACAAAGCGAGAGAGAGGCATGGACATATATACACTAACAAACGTAAGGTAGATAGCTAGTGGGAAGCAGCCACATAGCACAGGGATATCAGCTCGGTGCTTTGGGACCACCTGGAGGGGTGGGATAGGGAGGGTGGGAGGGCGGGAGACGCAAGAGGGAAGAGATATGGGAACATATGTATATGTATAACTGATTCACTTTGTTATAAAGCAGAAACTAACACACCATTGTAAAGCAATTATACTCCAATAAAGATGTAAAAAAAAAAAAGAAAGAAAAGCAAGTCTGGCGTCATTCTTCACGTGGGGGGGCGCTGAAGGCTGAAACTTCAGGGATAAACCGTGTGGATAACAAAAAGCCCAAAGCAAACACAGGTAGAACTAATAGGATAAACCTAATGGAGATTTTTAACATCCCTTGTCAAGTGCATACAGTAAAATCTCCAAGAGAAACTCTATGCTGGGAAAGAAACACATTCAATAAACTTAAAAGGCTTGATTTTTAAAGCATGTTAACTGATAGTAACAGACTCAAATTAGAAATCAATAACACATCTAGATAAGCCTAGACGTTTGGAAATTAAAGAACTCCCTTCTAAATATCAAAGAAGTCAAGGGGAAAAAATCACAAAGAAAATGAAAACTTGATTTGAGAAAAACTATAATGAAAATATAGCCTATGAAATGTTACGGGATGCTGTGGGATGTTGCTAAAGCAGTAAAGGGAAATTCTTAAATTAGGAAAGAAAAAAGACTTAAGATCACTCTAAATTTCCACCTTAAGAATCTAGAAAAAGACAAGCAATTTGAACCCAAATATATAAAAGGACAAAAATAATAAACATAAGAGTGGAGATCAAGTAATATAAAACAAACAATGGAGGAAATTCACAAAACCAAAAGTAAGTCCTCTGAAAAGGTTAATAAAATATTTCTTTTGATAAAGACAAGAAAGTTAAAAAGAAAACCAAAACTATTTCTTTCAGAAATAAATGAGAGTTTGGTTTTTTCCATATATTATAGATATTAAAGGAATAATAAGGGAATATTTTGAACAACCATATACCAACATATATGACAATTTAGATGAGGTGGACAAATTCCTTTAAAAGCAAGTTACCAAAGCTAACAAAACAGAAAATCTGAGTAGCCCCATAATAATGGAGTTGAATCAAAGGGAACTCTACTCAGTGCTCTGGGGTGACCTAAATGGGAAGGAAATCCAAAAAAGAGGGGATATATGTATACATATAGCTGATTCACTTTGCTGTACAGTAGAAACTAACACAACATTGTAAAGCAGCTATACTCCAGTAAAAATTAAAAAAAAAAAAAAAAAGAATCTTAACCACACGTAGAACGTGAGTCTCAAATGGCTTTATTGGTGAATTCTATCAAACTTAAAAAAAGGAAATAACGCAAATCCTGCAGATAATTTCACATAAAACAGAAAAGGAGTTAATCCCCAACTTTTTCTATGAGGCTTATATCCAGCCCGGCAACTGATCTTATCTGACCTACAGGTTAATAAATTAGCCTATTCCTGTTTCATAGATTCAGAAGACTTGAGACTCTTGGGTGGGAGACAAAGGACTTTGTTACTCCCAGGCACCAAAGCAACATGAGTGCCATTGCGCTTGTAGCTGTTCCCCTTGTTCTCAAGTCCCATGGAAGTGACACAAAGGACCCAAATAGATGCTGACACATGCAGGGACCTGCATTACAGGAGAGGGGTCCTGAGTCTGGAAAACACACTGACTTGTGTGTCTGCTGACATGGAGCCTGAATGAAAGGCAGGAAAAAGGGTTTGGGTGTTAGCTCAGCTACTGATATATTCCCAGCACAAGACAAATCACCTGTGTTTTGGGATCTCAGCTTCATTATCCATAAAATCAGAGGATTTGGACAAGGTGATCTCTCAAGTCCCTTCCAACTCTACGATTTTAAGTGTCCATGTCCATGAACTGAAGAGGTTTGAAAAACAGGCTTAACTTATTTTATATAATGGAATTAAGAGCATGAAGTTAAAGACATGAGGAACTAACTCCTTTGGTCAACTTTTGGCCTGAAAGTATCAACCCCCCTAACCCTATGACTCATACATTACCTGGGGATCTATAACTTCCTGACACTCATATTTAAGATTTCAGATTTGTACTTCTCATAGTATTGTATTCTTTTCTTATCCATTAAAAAATATCTCTTGATGGTGAGAACAAATCAAGTAAATATACCTAGGTGTTTCTATATGTATGCAAGTACCTAGCAAACATCCAGATATATGGGTACATAACTATATTTACATATGTACGTGGGTATATATATGAAATAGACAAACGTGTGTGCATGTGTACACATTGATAAACATGCACATACCTCAGAGACACTGCCTGTTTGATTCTAGACCATGGGAAAAAGAGCCACACCAATATTTTGGTTTCCCAGTCCACATAAAAGTTATGTATTTAAAAACAGTTCCACCAATAACACATGCTCTACATAACATCATGTTTGGCTTTGAGCTAGAAAAAAATCTGAAAAACAGTGGCTTAAACACAGAAAGGGCTTCTTTTTCTCACATACAAGACACTGTGTAGATAGGGGCCCAAGGCTGCTGTAGCTGAAGCCCTGCAAGATCATCAAGGCTTCAAACTCCTGTTTCCTATTCTGCCTTCCTCAGTAATGTGGCCTTTGCACTCATGTTTGCATAATGGCTGCTGCCCCTCCAGCCATCACATTCTGATCTCAGGCAGGAAGAAAGGGAAAGATCCAGAAGCCTTTCCCATAAGGCTTTGTCTTGTCTTGAGAAGGGATCCTTTCCCCAAACATGTCTGCCTATACCTTACTGGCTATAACTAGATAACATAGCTTTCCCTATCTGCAAAGTTATTTGGGAGAAGTGAAGTTATTTACATAGTAAGCTGGAAACCTTGATGATCATCTCCAACAAAACTGGAGTTCTGTTAGCAAGGAGGAAGGGGAGACTAGATCATAGTAAGTGACAAGCAGTTTCTGCCATATGCCTACTGTAGAAAAGTTAGAAAAAAACGAAGAGGCATTTCTCCATTCTTTTCGTTCCATTTATTTATTCCTTTGTTTAGCCTTTCTCCTTCTGTCTCCTGATCCACACCTTATTTGAAAAATAGAGATTTTCGTGGTCTTACCTCAGAGAGTTAAAGCAACGTTGAGGCTATATCCTTAAGTGATAGCTTTCTGATACAAATAACATTTCCACACACCCCCCCCCACCCCGGGAGAATTTAGTAGCCCAAAGATAGAAACTTTAAGGGGGAAAAAATATAGATAAGGGTTTGGGGCAAAAAATGGTTTCATGACGGACTGTCAGCATTTTATTTGGGTCACAAAACAGGCCATTTCCTGTCTTTGCGAAGCCCTACACTTCTTAAATCCCTGCCCTGTAACCGGCGGGCGTGTGGAGCCAGACTTGGCGGAGGCCGCAGAGGCAGCAGCCTTCCCCGCCTGAGTGCCCAGCGGCTGTTTACTAATGGCTCTAGACGCTGATTGCTCACCATTGTCATAATCGCCGTGGGTTATATTTTTGAGTGCCCATGGGGGGCATGGCACTGCACGGGTGCAAAGTGTTTACTGTCCTGTTTCTGCTTCCGAATCCTTAGATGTTGTGCTCACACTGAGCTCAGCTCAGACTGCAAGCAATACTGTCCGCTGCTGTCAGCTACCTAAAAGTTAAAGCTTTTCATACTGTGGACATTCCCGGAAGGAATGTGATGAGACAGTGACACTACCACTTTTTAGCTAAGTTTCTTCATCATTAATGGATTTTCTCAACAAGCCTATTAGCAGGTACTATTTTCTTGATTTACGGAGCTCAGCAATGGCATCGCTGACTTCAAGGTTGGCCAGAACCTTAGGGATTTGGAGGAAAAAGAGCTAATATTTATCAGTCCTGGGGACAGTCTTACACACTACTAGGTATAAAATAGATAACTAATAAGGACCTGCTGTAGAGCACAGGGAACTCTACTCAATACTGTGTAATGGCCTATATGGGAAAAGAATCTAAAAAAGAGCGGATATATGTATACGTATAACTGAATCACTTTGCTGTACACCTGAAACTAACACAACACTGTAAATCAACTATACACCAATAAAAATTTTTTAAAAATAAATGCTTTATATTTCATTCTCGAATTATCTCTCTGAAGGTGTAATCAGTACACACATTTTGTAGACAAAGCAGCTGTTAGAAGAGTTTAGATGAGTTGTCCAAAGTCACATTAGCTGGTAAAAGATCAAAGCTGAACTTGAACCTGGGTCCTAATTTAATTATCTTTCAGCTACAGTACACTGTCCTTTAAGAAGTGTCATAATATTTCACCAAGAGGTCACAAAACCCAACCCTCATTAGTGAATTGGGTTTAACCTAAACTGAAGGACCCTCACCTCTTATTGACATCAGTGGTTACCCCATATGAGGAAGAATAGGTGCTTTCACAAAGTAAGTGAAGGGACTTAAGAAGTCTAACGGAATTCAGGAATAAGGCATATTATTTTCTTCAAGGTATATTATGTACTATGTACATTTAACATAGCAGAACTAAAATTACACTCTATCCTTGTTTATTTTGCTTTATTTCCTCCGTACATATTTACATTTTTGTTCTGCTTACTGACTTTATGAGTCCTCCATCGTAGTGATAGTTTTCCTAATAGAGTTTTCCTAATAGTTTATCCTTGCTCTTAACCCTTCTTTCATTGAGTAGCAGTTCTTAGCGATGCTATATTTGATTCGTGCTTTCTTGCTTTTGTTCGAGTGCTTTCGTAATTTTCATCCTCATTCACGTCAGCCTCAATCCCCTCTTGCATTATTTCTGAGGGGTACTAACTGCACATTTATTTCCTGAGTATGTTTTAGAATCCTCCCTCTACCCTCTGTATTTTACAATTGCAGATGGCTTTTCTGCAGCATTCGTATTTTCTCAGAGTCTCAACTTGTTAGAGCTTGAGGCTCCGCCCACTTAACGATTCAGTAAGAACCTGCACGTCTGCGAGTATGATTGCTATTGAACCTGATTGTGCCTTCTGTTTCATGATTTTCCTTATTTCTAATAATTCCACCTGTAATGATTTTAAACTGTATTATAACTTTAAAAAGGAATCTTGAAGATCTTTTTTTGCACATTTCCTTCTCTACAGATTTTGCTCTAAAGAGGCTGCTCTTTCCTGTAATCGTTCTCAGTAATGAAAAGTGTTTATAATAGAGACTAAAGCCCAGAGTTGTAGCATGAATCTCTCCTGTTTCTTATGCCACGCTCTCTGGCCTTTAACCCCCATCTCCCATCTGATAACCTGAGATACACCATGTTTGTAGCTTTTCAAAGCATTTTTCATTAGCCTCATACTGTCTTGATATTCAAGCATTGCCTCTGACAAGCACGATTATTTAATAATGTAATATTCTGGCCCATGTACTTCCCTACGATTACATGTTAGAAAAAAAAATGATTAGTTATATAATATATTCTGATAAAGACTAAAATAAAATATAATAGCAGATTTAAATATAGTTTTGAAATAAACAGACTAATTGAAGGAAAGAAGGCTTGCATAAGAACCAAGAAAAGAACACAAAGAACCCTGGGACTAAATGTAAAGGAACAGTAAAACGGCAACAGCTGTCTATAAAATACATGAAAATTAAACATCAAGTTCTTGGCATATTTTACCTCACAGAATCACGATACAGTTTTTAACCCATTTGAAAGAAAACCAGCAAGCATTAGAATTACCCACAGTAAACGGCCGAGTAGATACTGAACAAGGCAGCCTGACATTCGACCTGCCCACATCAAAACACTGGGGCAGACAAGGGTCCAGGTGTGCCAGCCTTAGCTGGGCTCAGAAGACAGTAGCACTGGGGACCCAGCCTGGTGAGCAAAACTTTTGAGTCAAGAGAGGACACAGGAGGGGCTTTGGTTGGCTACAAGTGTGTAAATCTGAGCACTTAAGATATTCTGGGGTAAGGCAGACCTGCTCCATTTACAGCTGATTCTGATCATGGAAAATGCATAGCGCATGTAGTCGGAAACTGCATTATATCACATGCTGTTATTTATCAGCTAGCATGGATGCGATGCATACACTAACGGAAGGCTGCAGAGAAAATGGTTCAGGAGTCAAAATAGTTAAGTGGAGACAATCAATCTATATTACTTTTAAAAGTTTGGAAATCCTTGCCTTGACAATAGAAAAGTTGAGTTTTTTATCTTCTGTCATTTTCTTGCATGATTTAAGCTTATCTATTTTTGTACTATTTCTCCATTAATAAGAAGCTCTAGTCACTTCTTTTCATTGTACTACATAAGCACTCAGTGACAATTACATTTCCTACTCCTCTCACATTTTGATTCTTTAAGCCCCCTTTTAGTAACTTGTAAAAAAAAAGTCTCTCTAGAGACGAGGATTTTACATGTCAAATAGTGGCCTTGTGAAGGGCTACCAATTAGACAACCATCTGTGCATAAATATTTCCCTTAAAAAATAAGTGTAGGAAGATTCGTTTATTTTGGCACTCAGGGTAAGTTTCTTTCATCAGCATATTACTGGCCCTCCCCTCTCCCACAGTTTTCTTCCTGCTGCGCCCCCAGTCATGACACCAGGTGACCAGAGGGGTAAGGACTCTCTGAAGCTAGC
Organism: Phocoena phocoena; assembly: GCF_963924675.1. Taxonomy (NCBI): domain Eukaryota; kingdom Metazoa; phylum Chordata; class Mammalia; order Artiodactyla; family Phocoenidae; genus Phocoena; species Phocoena phocoena. The sequence goes on along the minus strand of NC_089239.1, from coordinate 31,619,394 downwards.
CTGAGCGGACACATGGCAGGAGTGGCTCCGAGAGACAGCCTCAGGGCCCTCCACTCTCCTGGGGGCCCATCGCTGCCTCCCAGCGGCTCGCCTCACCCACAGGTGTTGCAGTGAGCTTTGTGGACCCTTTTCATACTCTTTGCCTTACACAACGCCTCCATCCAAGGCCTCCCCGCCTCAAACCTTGGGAGCTGGTTGTTCACGGCTCCCTTGCTCATGAATAGTTGTTTCTTAGGCTTTGAATAAAATATAGTCCGATATTCGTTCACTCACCCAGCCGGAGGGCTTCCTTTGGAGAGCAGAATAGTTAGGGGGGCCAAGACCCTCACTCCCCGGGGACCTCAAACCCGGCCTCCACAGACTGGTGAAGACTGGAGGACCACTAAGCACTCAAAAACAAGATTTGTGACAGAGCCAGGGAAGGAGAATGGGAACTCTGGAGTCCAAGGAAAGGCCTTGGCAGGGGGACACCCAGCAGTGAGTGGCCGTGTCAACCTGCCGGCATCTGTAAGGCCGAGTCGGGGGCGGGGCTGGAGGGGGTTGCTCAGCAGGGTGAAGCGTTTTTAAGTAGAGACAGAAAGTTCATAAACAGCTCTGTACCCCCTGCAATTCTGATCTGAAGCTTCCGGAAGCAAGTGAGCTAGGAGTGGGAATTCCCGTCTAGGGACAGGTAGCTAGCCGACAGCTCTGAAAGGGGAACGATGTGAAGCCAGCGTTTGCTGGAATTAGAATAGGGGTCAGTAAGATTAGCTACAAAGGGTCAGAGGGTAAATACTTTAGGCTTTGCCCGCTATGAGGCAACACTGAAGACACTGTGCAGGAATTTATACGGCAGAAGAGAAGACAAATTCGCACAAAGATTTTACGGATGACCTTCAAAATACAATGACACAAGTTCGCTTTTAAAAATACAGGCCTACTAATGAGAAGAACGGAATTCTCTTCAGAGGGCATGGCATTTTGCTTAATTGAGGTTCACACTTAGTTTTCACCACAGTCAGAATCAACTGCAGATTTATCTGTTAATGCTGATCCGAAATGAGATCTTAAGTATTCCATCTTCAAAAATCTCTTTTCACACTTACAGGTGTCACCAAACACATGTCAGTAGAGGAATGTATGATTTTTTAATTTTTAAAAAATCTTTGGCTGCGCTGGGTCTTCGTTGCCGCACACGGGCTTTCTCAAGTTACGGCGAGCAGGGGCTGCTCTTCGTTGCGGTGCGCGGGCTTCTCACTGCGGTGGCCTCTCGTTGCGGAGCACGGGCTCTAGGCACGCGGGCTTCAGTTGTTGCGGCACGTGGGCTCAGTAGTTGTGGCTTGCGGGCTCTAGAGCGCAGGCTCAGTAGTTGTGGCGCACGGGCTTAGTTACTATGCGGCATGTGGGATCTTCCCCGACCAGGGCTCGAACCCGTGTCCCCCGCACTGGCAGGAGGATTCTTAACCACTGCGCCACCAGGGAAGTCCCGGAACATATGATTTTAATTGAGCATATTAATCGACTGGAAGGCATATAGAATTCTATTATATTTTTCTCTTGATGTTTGATTTTAGCATGCCATTATATTACATATTAGTAATTTCCAAAGGAAGACTACATGAAAGCTCCTCCATTGCACCATTAATCGGATTTTTAAATATGGACTTTTTTTCTTGTATTTGGATTAAGGTCTGAAAAATGCTGCTAGAACTATATAATTTGAACTTGGAAGCTATATCTACTTCTGCAAATTTGTGTGGAAATAGAGATTTTGTTTTTTTGTTTTAACTTTTAATAGAACATGACGTATATAAGGAAGCTTTATTTTGTTTCAAACAGCATTAGTCATCATAGAAATGACTTTACTGCAGAATAAGTTTTGCATATAAGCACTCTTTTACCTTGTAATTTTACGTCAAATTCATTAAGAAATGTTATCCAGTCGGCACTAAAAGCTAATTTCCAACCATCCAGTGTTTCATAATAGTAGTTGAGGGTGGTACTTCCAACCACTTAAAAGTAGAAAAGCCATTCTCAGCTTGTGGGCTGAACAAATACAGGCAGCGGGCAGGATCTGGCCTGTGGGCCTTTGTTTGCCAACCTCTGACTTAGACTGTAGGGCCTCTGGAGTTGGACTCCCAATACATACTGAGCCTTGTGACTTTGGGCAAATTATTTAACCTCTCCAAACCCTCTAAGACAGGATAAGAGTTTGCCCCCTTCCTAGATTTGTAAGGATTAAATGAAGGGAGTGCCTGAAATACTGTAAACAATTAGTAAATAGTCTTTAGTAGTAAAATAGGAAAACCACCATAATGCTATAAATGGATCAAATAATTCAACCATGTAAAATAAGACTGGGAGGGGTGGCAGGGGCGCGGGGACAAGGACGGGAGTTGCTCTTCTGGAAGTGAAGCTAATGCAACAAACTTGGGGAGCCTGCTGCGGAGGACACCTGCCCATCACCAGTCGCCTGCTATCTGCGTTCTTGTTGAGGGACTTCACTGTTAGAATTACAGTAAGTACTCTATTAATACTGCCATCATGACACTCTCTGTTTTGTTCTTTATAACCACCTTACAAGCTAGGCACTGATCCCACTGTACAGGCCCGGGAGTCAAGGCTGCCATCCTGGAGTCTACCCAGTTCAGCTTCTCCCAGCATCCTCGCTCAGTTCATCCACCCTCACCAGTTCCTGGCAGTCGCACCCCAGCTAATCCCACTTCTTCCTCCTCCAGAGTACCTGCCGGCAGAGAGCTTCATGGGTATTGCCCTTCCTCAGACCTTGAAACTGCCTTTAAAGGTGTTAAAGTCCTTATATATGACCTTTTATGTGACCTGACTATGTGCCTACCCTCCTTCCACAGTGGGTGATCCTGAAACGGCAGGTCTTATTTATTTTTGTGTGAACAGAGATGACTACTGAGTAGTCATTCAGAAGAAAGTATTGAATTAAGTAATGGATGAATGAAGACCATTACATAAATGAAATAGTATTTTATTATTATTCCTCGAGGACTAAAGACAGTGAGTTCTCTTCAGGAATTTATCTCATGCATTCACTATTTTCATATTCTTTTTTTATATTATATTATTTATTTATAAACTAAAAGTAACCTTTTACAGAAAGAACACATAGATTAACATGCATTCATGTTCAGGTCCCAAGTTTGCCATTAAAAAGCTATGGGGACTTAAGCAAAAAAGCTCACTTCTCTGTTCTTTCTTTTATTTCCCCATCTGAAAGTTATATTTAAGATCAAACTCAATTCTGAAATTTATGATACTTTTCAAAGCATAAGGTTTACTTTTGATAATAGATTCTGTATTATTTATATTTTGAAAAATAACCTATAAGATTTAAATTAGGTAGAGAAATGCAAATCAAAGCTATGAGGTGCCACCCCACACCAATCAGAATGGCCATCATCAAAAAGTCTACAAACAACAAACACTGGAGAGGGTGTGGAGAAAAGGGAACCCTCTTGCACTGTTGGTGGGAATGTAAGTTGGTGCAGCCAATATGGAGAACAGTACGGAGGTTCCTCAGAAAACTAAAAATAGAGCTACCGTAAGATCCAGCAATCCTACTCCTGGGCACATAGCTGGACAAAACTATAATTCAAAAAGACACATGCACCCCTATGGTCACAGCAGCACTATTCACAATAGCCAAGACATGGAAACAACCTAGGTGTCCATCAACAGATGAACGGATAAAGAAGATGTGGTACTTGTATACAATGGAATACTACTCAGCCATAAAAAGGAATGAAATGATGCCATTTGCAGCAACACGGATGCAACTAGAGATTATCATGCTAAGTGAAGTCAGTCAGAAAGAGAAAGACAAAATCCCATATGACATCACTTACATGTGGAATCTAAAATATGGCACAGACGAACCTACCTACGAAACAGAAACAGACTGACATAGAGAACAGACTTGTGGTTGCCAAGGGTGGGTGGGGGAGGGATGGAGTGGGAGTTTGGGGTTAGTAGATGCAAATTATCACATATAGAATGGATAAACAACAAAGTCCTACTGTAGAGCACAGGGAACTATATATATTCAATATCCTGGAATAAACCATAATGGAAAAGAATATAAAAAAGAATGTATATATGTGTATAACTGACTCACTTTGCTGTACAGCAGAAATTAACACAACATTATAAATCAACTATACTTCAATAAAAAAGATTTAAATCAGGACTTAAAAATATCTCAGCTCTACATGGCTTTAGGAGATAAACAGTGTCCTTTTATTGTTTGATAGAAATATGTAAAAAAACATATTTGGTATAGGAATACTACGTTTTGTTAAACTGTTTCCTTGAGTTTTTCTTTTTTTTAATCTATCCCATCAGCAGCCTAACTTGATGCATCCTTGAAATTCAGCATTGGGCTCTTTAAACCGCATTCAAAAATCACTGCCCACAAGACCAGTGTCTTACCTGGGGCTTTACACCGATGTGGTCAGCAGCCCAAACTGAAAGGACCCATCTGACTCTGGCAGGAGGAACCAAGGTAATTGCTCTCTCACCTCCCAGAAATGTGCTTTATCTGAGGGACCTCGTACGATGAAAGAAAACTCTAATCTGGTGTGTATACGTGTTTTTCTTTTAATCAGCCCAGTGTTGAGTAATGCTTTTCGTTATTGATTACCAGGAAAGGGATTGGTCATTGCTATCCTCCTCCAACACATTGCAACTTTCTTCTTAGGAGAGTCACCAACTTGTGCAGATCGCTTTACCACGTTCCAAGATCTTCTCCCGCCATAAGGCAGGACTGCGGCTGTCGTCCTGTGTGTTCCCAGCCACTAGCTTAGAGCCTGACACATAATCCCCGACTCAAATAAATATTCTCCAAATCGTCACGTTTGACACTCATGACATTATCCCCATTAGACAGATGAGGGAAGAATGGAAAAGGCAGGGTGATTGAGGACTAGATCAGGGTCACAGAGATGATAAGTGATAGCACTGAGCCTTAAACCTGACCTTCTGACTTGGGAGCCATTATCTTTTCAGTGACTCCAGGCTGCTTTTCTTGGCAAATCATTAAAGCTGTACAACTTTTTACACCAGACCTATCAAGTCACGTTACATTTCAGCAGATTGTGTTACGAACACTTCAAACTTTTGTCTCTAGCACTTTTATGGTGTTTGGAATCATAAAACAGCCTTAAACTTCCTCAGCACGAGAACACCAGGAAGGCCGGTTGCGAAACTTTGCCACAAACTTTTAATGGGCGTCTGCGGAGCACTAGGGTCCCCATAAACATTCCGGGGCGCTCCCCAGGAGCTCTGTGGGATACTGCTTCCCAAAGCTGTCCAGAAGTTCCGTGAGGTTAGGAACATTTTTGTGTCACTTAGGCAAGTATGGCATCTGCAGGCTCTAATTTCCCAGGTCCGAGGAAAGAAAATGCTGGTGATGGAAACTTTCTCCAGGGGCCTCTGTAGAAAGCAAGCTCACTGATCGCAAATAAACCACTTCTAAGACAGCAACAATTCTGTTGACTACAGTTAAAGACAGAAGTGCGGTTCCCGCACGCAATTTCACTTTTCCAAAGAACAGTTTTACTCTGTTTCGGAAATGCCTGGGTGATTATTTTTTGCTGTTTGGTTTTGTTTTGCTTAAAAGGGCTGCTTGGTGTGCTTCCTTAGTCAACATGACAAAGGAAAAGAACAAGCGACCCAAGTATCCCCTGAGGGCCTCAAGGGATTGAGGACACACTGGGTTAAATACAAACAGGTACTCCCAGGGCTGCTGGTAAAGACTTTTCAAATCAGGCTAAAATACTCTTCCAAGTCTGACCCAGTCAGATTGATTCAGATTAAATGTTTTCTTTTTTCCTTGAGAATGTCTATTTTCCACAGTGTTTTTAAGAAATCCCCTTAAAAATACTGAGACCTCAGTAATAAGATGTTAATCTCTTACATTAAGAATTGGATTAAATTTCCTTGCAGTGGCCATTCTTGGGTTTTATTATGTTTGGCATACGAATTTTTTTCTTTTGATGACACTATGATTAAAATTACTGACTCTCTGCTTTCTAAATCTGTGCTATTAGGCCTTAGTATATGCATGTCTATTTCTTTATTTTTAGACAAGAAATTAATAAGAATTTGGCACCAGGACCAGCAATGGCGTCAATATTTTAGGACATTTATATACAGTTTTGGCTATGTAGGGAAGGAAAATAATTTTCCTTTACCATTCTGAGTTCTTAGCTGAAACCCCTGTAATAAAAGACAGATTAACCAGAATAAAACACACAAGTGTTTGATTAACATGCAGACCTCAGTGTATACATGGGAGATGCCCAGGGAAAAATGAGTGACTCCCTGGGGGGCTTAGAACTCAGGCTTAAATACCATCTTAACAGGGAAAAGGGAGGGGAACTGTGCCCTCTTAGGGGACAGGAAATCATTTTTAGGAAGATGAATGGGCCCTTAGAAGAGCAGATGGGAAGTGTGCTAGTTTGTGACAAAGTGTGTCTAGGTGTGGTGTCCACTTCTAGTTTCCTCTCCTGTGACAAGAGTCCATCTTCCCTGGTTGATGAAACTTCCAGGCAGGGGGTTTATGACAACTGGTTCCTTTTGGGGGATCTGTCTACAGGCAGATAAGGGGGTTCAGGGAAAGCCTCTCCCTGCATTGCTGTTTTCCAAGTGCCTACAGCTCCCAGTAATCAATACACCAAAGTGGGGACTTTGGGGTGTCCTGTTCTGTGACTCTGCATCGGCTCTACACCTCTCCTATATTCCTCGTATGTAAGACATACGTGGTTCAAATATGTGTAATCCCTTAGAAACGATATGGTTTTCCCAGTTTAATTAAAAGTTTATAAGTAACGTTGTGACTACTTTTATCTGTAAAATTATACTCTAAAGTTGCAAAAAAATCTTTTCAGGATAATCATTTTGGGAAAATGAAGGATGGGCTTAAATTTGGGGTTTGTTTATTGTGAGCATCCTACCAGATTATGAGCTTTTCTATAACATCATGGCTGTATCCTCAACACTTAGTCGGATGACTGATTATGTTACACATTCAATAAAGCTTTGTTGACTGGAAGATCATTAAACTATACACACCATGTGTTGCCCCAGGGGTCAGCACACTAGGGTCCAATCTGGCCCATGGCCTGTTTTGACATGTCCTGCAAGCTAAGAAGGTTTTTATATTTTTAAAGGGTTTTTAAAATAACAAGGAAGAATATGTGACACAGACTACACGGCGCACAAAGTCTAAAATATTTACCACCTGGCCCTTTACAGAAGAACATTTGCCGCGCTTAAAATCTTTATTCTTAAATATACACCTATTTTTTAGACATACTTTAGCCAGAACTCAGACCTATTTGCGGAGTAAGGTTATCCAGGGTGGGACACCCTAGTATTGCCTATTCAAAGTCATCCTCCTCTCTTATTAACAGAACTCCTGTTGTGTACTCACCTCTCGGGATGAAATGCAGTAGGTCAAAGCCAGTCTGGCCAATCCCAGTCGTCTCTACCAGGGATTTGTCTGGGGTAGACGTGTGACTCAGTCCTGGAAGATGAAACAGAAGGGGAAATGTTCAGGGAGACATCTGGGAAGGATCTTACTCTTGTTTTGGAAGCAAACAGAGAGAAAGAATTATACATGTTTGCTCCCACTTTGTTCTGTCTTTCTTGGGACATAGTTATGTGCCGATGTGTTTCGGATCCTTAGCTGTCATCTTCTAACCATGAATGAAAGATCAAATGATTCACAGTGATGCTGGCCTCACACTGTGTCACTGTTGGGCTCCTTGACCTCAGCACCACCCACCTCCAGTTTCCTTGTTATTTGGTAAAACAGCACGGCTTTTCGATTTAGGCCATTAATTGTGTGTTCTCATATTTGCTGCGAAAATATCCGGATTCATTCAGGTTGTAAGTCTGTTCTATTAATGAGCTAGAGTGAATTATTAAAAGTTTGCTTGGAATGAGGAGCTCTCTCAAATGATTTAGAATCGTGAGTGAAACGATAGTATACCAGGGATTATAGACAGGGATTAATATAACCTGGTACTGCTTTATCTTGGACATAACCATTTGGGCTTAAATTTGTATAAGAAGTAGCCACTTGGAGAGCAGAGTGAATTCGACCATGAAATCAATTGAATTTTCCTATCTGATTAAGAAGTAAGTGTGTGTGTGGTGTATGTGTGTGCATGTTCTGTAGGAACATGGAGTGCATGGATTACACCTAACTAGAACATACCAGAACTAGGAATTAAGGAGGAAAACACCTTTGACCTCTCAATAAAGACGTTACAAATCCATGCTCTAAAGTTCAGCCTTCTGAATTTCATTAAGAACCCCAAGTTCCTCCCTCAAAGCTCGTTTCCAGAATGAATAAAAATGCAATGCTAGGAGTCAAGATGGCGGACCAGGAGGACGCGGAATTTGCGGCTCCGCACAACTAGGGCACCTACCAGGCCCCGCTCGGGGAGCGCAGACACCTAAGGGGACGGGAGGAACCCCCAGCGACCGGGTAGGACGTGGGGCGTGGGGGGAGTGAGGGGGGAGGAGAAGTGGAGGCGGGAAGGGACTGGCGCCTTGAGGGGCGGCTGGGGGAGGGGAAGGGATCCCACGCTCGAAGGGGGAAATTGGGGGACCATTGGGAGGGCGGATGATCAAAAGGGAACGTGGCGACGTTTCCCCTGCCCACTTGGGCCCCCAGGAGCCTATTGAGATCCCGGGCCTGATCCTCTGCCCACCAGGCCCCTTCCAGCTGCGCGGGTCCTGAAGGAGCGGGAGGGAGGGAAGGGGGAGCACAAGTAAAGGCCTGACCTCTGGGACCGGCACCCCTGGGGGTTGGCTGGGGGAGGGGAGGAGTTCCTACACCCAGCGGGACCCACCCACAGTTAGGGGTGCAGCGGCGACAGGGGAGACCCTGGGGGTGGGGGTGGGGCCGCAGAGGAACGGAAGGGAACCGGGCCAGTGCTTTCCCTGTCCACTTAGGCACGGGGAAGCCTGTTGGGCTCTCCGACCTAATCCTCTGCCCTCGGAGCCTCCCTCCTGCCCTGCAGAGCCCAAGCCCCGCCCCTACACCCCACCCAGGGTCCCGCCTCTACACTCAGAGACCCCCTCGGAGACCCCCTACAATGCGCTGGGCCTAAACCCCACCCACACACCGTCACCCAGGGCCCTACCTCCAAACTCCGGAACTCCACACTCCAGAGGCCCTCCTTCCACATGCTGCCACTCCCCTTCGAGCAGGTCCTAAGCAGTGGCCCCTCCCCATGCTTGAACATTGCCCCGCCTAGGCCCCGCCCCTCGTTCAAACGTCACCCCCCCCACCTAGGTCCCACCCCACCCTAAACCCCACCCCTGCTTAAACTCCACCCCTGCCTAAACTCCACCCCCATAGCCAAGACGTTTTGGTTTTTTTATTTCTTTTTTCCTCTTTTAGATTGGGGTTCTATTTTACCTTGTTGATTCATTGTTGTTGATTCTTTTATATTTTTATTTTTCCTAATAAATCGTTTATTTTTCTAATTTTATTTTACTCTTTATACTCTGTTAGTGATCGCTCCTTTTGGCTTGTTACCCCCACCCTTTTTTTTTCTTTTTTCTCTTGTGGTTTTATTTTACCTTGTTGCAGTTGTTTCAATTACAGTTTTATTTTTCCTAATATATTTTTTAATTTTCTAATTTTATTTTGTTTTTTATTGATATTACACTGCTCCTTTTTTTTCTTTCTTTCTTCCTTTTTTTTTTCTACAGTGCCACGAAGCTTGAGGGATGTTGGTTCCCAGGCCAGAGGTCGGGCCCAAGCTCCTGTGGTGGGAGCTCCGAGTCCAAACCACTGGACTAACAGAGAACCTCAGATCCCAGGGAATATCAATCAGAGAGTGAGGCCTCTAGGAGGTCCTCATCTCAGCACCAAGACCCAGCTCTATCCAACTGCCTGCAAACTCCAGTGCTGGGCGCCTCAAGCCAAACAACCAGTAAGACAGGAATACAGCACAACCCATCAAAAAAAAAAAAGAAATGAAATGACAAAAAAATTTTCTACAGACGAAGGAGCAAGGTAAAAACTTACAGGACCAAATAAATGAAGACGAAATAGTCAACCTACCTGAAAAAGAATTCAGAGTAATGATAGTAAAGATGATCCAATACCTCAGAAATAGAATGGAGAAAATACAAGAAACATGTAACAAGGATCTAGAAGAACTAAAGAGAAAGCAAACAGTGATGAACAACACAATTACTGAAATTAAAAATACTCTAGAAGGAATCAATAACAGAATAACTGAGGCAGAAGAACGGATAAGTGAGCTGCAAGATAAAATGGTGGAAATAACTGCCAGGGAGCAGAATTAAAAAAAAAGAATGAAAAGAACTGAGGACAGTCTCAGGGCCTCTGGGACAACATTAAATGCACCAACATTCGAATTATAGGGGTCCCAGAAGAACCAGAGAAAAAGAAAGGGTCTGAGAAAATATTTGAAGAGATTATAGTCAAAAAATTCCTTAACATGGGAAAGGAAATAATCAAGTCCAGGAAGCACAGAGAGTACCATAAAGAATAACCTCAAAGAGAAACACACTGAGACACATATTAATCAAACTATTAAAAATTAAATACAAAGAAAAAATATTGAAAGTAGCAAGGGAAAAGCAACAAATAACATACAAGGAAATCCCCATAAGGTTAACAGCTGATCTTTCAGCAGAAACTGCAAGCCAGAAGGGACTGGCAGGACATATTTAAAGTGATGAAAGGGAAAAACCTACAACCAAGATTACTCTACCCAGCAAGGATCTGATTCAGATTTGAAGGAGAAATTAAAGCCTTTACAGATAAGCAAAAGTTAAGAGAGTTCAGCACCACCAAACCAGCTTTACAAGAAATGCTAAAGGAACTTCTCTAGGTAGGAAACACAAGAGAAGGAAAAGACCTACAAAAACAAACCCAAAACAATTAAGAAAATGGTAATAGGAACATACATATCGATAATTACCTTAAACGTGAATGGATTAAATGCTCCAACCAAAACACAAAGACTGGCTGAATGGATACAAAAACAACACCCATACATATGCTGTCTACAAGAGACCCATTTCAGACCTAGGGATGCATACAGACTGAAAGTGAGGGGATGGAAAGAGATATTCCGTGCAAATGGAAATCAAAAGAAAGCTGGAGTAGCAATTCTCATATCGGACAAAATAGACTTTAAAATAAAGACTATTACAAGAGACAAAGAGGGACACTACATAATGATCAAGGGATCAATCCAAGAAGAAGATATAACAATTGTAAATATTTATGCACCCAACATAGAGCACCTCAATACATAAGGCAAATGTTAACAGCCATAAAAGGGGAAATTGACAGTAACACAATCATAGTAGGGGACGTTAACACCCCACTTTCACCAATGGACAGATCATCAGAAATGAAAATAAATAAGGAGACACAAGCTTTAAAAGACATGTTAAACAAGATGGACTTAATTGATATTTATAGGACATTCCATCCAAAAACAACAGAATACACGTTCTTCTCAAGTGCTCATGGAACATTCTCCAGGATAGACCATATTTTGTGTTACAAATCAAGCCTTGGTAAATGTAAGAAAATTGAAATCGTATCAAGTATCTCTTCCAACCACAACACTATGAGACTAGATATTAATTACAGGAAAAAAACTGTAAAAAATACAAACACATGGAGGCTAAACAATATGCTACTAAATAACCAAGAGATCACTGAAGAAATCAAAAAGGAAATCAAAAATTACCTAGAAACAAATGACAATGAAAACACAGTGGCCCAAAACCTATGGGATTCAGCAAAAAGAGTTCTAAGACGAAAGTTTATAGAAATACAATCCTACCTCAAGAAACAACAAAAATCTCAAATAAACAATCTAACCTTACACCTAAAGCAGTTAGAGAAAGAAGAACAAGAAACCCCACAGTTAGCAGAAGGAAAGAAATCAGAAAGATCAGATCAGAAATAAATGAAAAACAAATAAAGGAAATGATCAATAAAGCTAAAAGCTGGTTCTTTGAGAAGATAAACCAAATTGATAAACCATTAGCCAGACTCATCAAGAAAAAAAGGGAGAACACTCAAATCAACAGAATTAGAAATGAAAAAGGGCAAGTAACAATTGACACTGCAGAAGTACAAAGGATCATGAGAGATTACTACAAGCAACTGTATGCCAATAAAATGGACGACCTGGAAGAAATGGACAATTTCTTAGAAAAGCACTGAACCAGGAAGAAATAGAAAACATAAACAGACCAATCCCAAGCACTGAAATTGAAATTGTGATTAAAAATCTTCCAACAAACAAAAGCCCAGGACCAGATGGCTTCACAGGTGAATTCTATCAAACATTTAGAGAAGAGCTAACACCCATCCTTCTCAAACTCCTCCAATATATAGCAGAGGGAGGAACACTCCCAAACTCATTCTGTGAGGCCACCATAACCCTAATACCCAAACCAGACAAATATGTCACAAAAAAAGAAAACTATAGGCCAATATCACTGATGAACATAGATGCAAAAATCCCCATCAAATACTAGTAAACAGAATCCAACAGCACATTAAAATAAAAGGATCATACACCATGGTCAAGAGGGGGTTTATCCCAGGAATGCAAGGATTCTTCAATATACACAAATCAATCAATGTGATACACCATATTAACAAATTGAAGGAGAAAAACCATATGATCATCTCAATAGATGCAGAGAAAGCTTTCGACAAAATTCAACACCCATTTATGATGAAAACTCTCCAGAAAGTGGGCACAGAGGGAACCTAGCTCAACATAATAAAGGCCATATATGACAAACCCACAGCCAACATCGTTCTCAATGGTGAAAAACTGAAAGCATTTCCTCTAAGATCAGGAACAAGACAAGGTTGCCCACCTTCACAACTATTATTCAACATCGTTTTGGAAGTTTTAGCCACAGCAATCTGAGAAGAAAGAAAAATAAAAGGAATCCAAATCAGAAAAGAAGAAGTAAAGCTGTCACTGTTGCAGATGACATGATACTATACATAGGAAATCCTAAAGATGCTACCAGAAAACTATTAGAGCTAATCAATGAATTTGGTAAAGTAGCAGGATGCAAAATTAATGCACAGAAACCTCTTGCATTCCTATACATTAATGATGAAAAGTCTGAAAGAAAAATTAAGGCAACACTCCCATTTACCACTGCAACAAAAAGAATAAAATACCTAGGAATAAACCTACCTAAGGAGACAAAAGACCTGTATGCAGAAAACTATAAGACAGTGATGAAAGAAATTAAAGATGATACAAACAGATGGAGAGATATATTACGTTCTTGGATTGGAAGAATCAACATTGTGAAAATGACTATACTACCCAAAGCAATCTACAGATTCAATGAAATCCCTATCAAACTACCAATGGCATTTTTCACAGAACTAGAACAAAAAAATTCACAATTTGTATGGAAACACAAAAGACCCCGAATAGCCAAAGCAATCTTGAGAAAGAAAATCGGAGCTGGAGGAATCAAGCTCCCTGACTTCAGACTATACTACAAAGCTACAGTAATCAAGAGAGTATGGTAGTGACACAAAAACATAAATGTAGATCGATGGAACAGGATAGAAAGCCCAGAGATAAACCCATGCACATATGGTCACCTTATCTTTGATAAAGGAGGCAACAGTATACAAAGGAGAAAAGAAGGCCTCTTCAATAAGTGGTGCTGGGAAAACTGGACAGCTACATGTAAAAGAATGAAATGAGAACACTTCCTAACACCGTACACAAAAATAAAATCAAAATGGATTAAAGACCTAAATGTAAGGCCAGACACTCTAAAACTCTTAGAGGAAAACATAGGCAGAACAGTCTATGACATATATCACAGCAAGATCCTTTTTGACCCACCTCCTAGAGAAATGGAAATGAAAACAAAAATAAACAAATGGGACCTAATGAAACTTAAAAGCTTTTGCACAGCAAAGGAAACCTTAAACCAGACGAAAAGACAACCCTCAGAATGGGAGAAAAGATTTGCAAATGAAGCAACTGACAAAGGATTAATCTCCAAAATATACAAGCAGCTCATGCAGCTCCATATCAAAAGAACGAAAAACCCAATTCAAAAATGGGCAGAAGACCTAAATAGACATTTCTCCAAGGAAGATATTCAGATTGCCAACAAACACATGAAACAACGCTCAACATCACTAATCATTAGAGAAATGCAAATCAAAACTATCACTTCACACCAGTCAGAATGGCCATCATCAAAAAATCTACAAACAAATGCTGGAGAGGGTGTGGAGAAAAGGGAACCATCTTGCACTGTTGGTGGGAATGTAAATGGATACAGCCACTAGGGAGAACAGTATGGAGGTTCCTTAAAAAACTAAAAGTAGAACTACCATACGACCCAGCAATCCTACTACTGGGCATATATCCTGAGAAAACCATCATTCAAAAAGAGTCATGTATCACAATGTTCATTGCAGCCCTATTTACATTAGCCAGGACATGGAAGCCACCTAAGTGTCCATTGAGAGATGAATGGATAAAGAAGATGCAGCACATATATACAATGGAATATTGCTCAGCCATAAAAAGAAACGAAACTGAGTTATTTGTAGTGAGGTGGGTGGACCTAGAGACTGTCATACAGAGTGAAGTAGTCAGAAAGAGAAAAACAAATACCGTATACTAACACATATATATGGAATCTAAAAAAATATATAGTTCCGAAGAACCTAGGGGCAGGACAGGAATAAAGACGCAGACGTAGAGAATGGACATGAGGACACGGGGAGGGGGAAGGGTAAGCTGGGATGAAGTGAGAGAGTGGCATGGACATATATACACTACCAAACGTAAAATAGATAGCTAGTGGGAAGCAGCTGCATGGCACAGGGAGATCAGCTCGGTGCTTTGAGACCACCTAGAGGGGTGGGATGAGGAGGTGTGAGGGAGACGCAAGAGGGAGGGGATATGGGTATATACGTATGCATATAGCTGGTTCACTTTATTATACAGCAGAAACTAACACAACACTGTTAAGCAATCATACTCCAATAAAGATGTTAAAAAAAAAATGCAATGCTATCTTGATGCTATTTTACCCTGTTTCTTTATTTTGACATTCCAACTTCGTAAGTTGCATTTTCGCTGCCACATAGGCAACTTCCCAGGGCTCACGAGGGTAACACTCTTCAGACTTCTATTAACTCTTCATTAGCTTTGTTAACGATTGCAAAGCCTGCTACATACTAACATTCATTTTAGTTGGATTGCATATTTTCTGAAAGCTTTCAAGTCATTTTATGATTGGCGCAAATAACAGTTTGGATGAACATTCCACATTCTCATCCATCTCTGACTTGTATTACTTTTTATTATTGGTTAATCTATGAAATTTTATGCATTATTTTATTCCTGTTCATTCTTGTGAACTTTTAACTACCTGGCAGGGGTCCATACTTCCTGAGTTTGTGAAGAGACAACTCCTTGCCCCCCACCAAACTGCTCTCACATAACAAATTAAAGAGAGAAAATTTCTGTATCTCAAGAAAAAAGGGGTACATTTCTATAATGAAATTCTAACATGTACATAGTGCTTTACAGTATAAAGTGCATTCATATTTCTTATTTTATCCTCATAAAAACTCCGTAAAATCAACAGGTGTGGCTTTCTGTATGTTTCGTATTGAAAAAGCCAATGCTCAGAAAGTTTGAGACGTGCTCAAGTCACTCTCCTTTGAAGAAACAGATTCTAGCTCTGAATCCATGTCTCCTAATTCTAACCTCTAACAGAAGTAGGGCATTTGAACTGTTTTGGTTTATTTTTTAATTTATTTATTTAATTAATTTATTTTTGGCTGCATTGGGTCTTCATTGCTGTGTGCCGGCTTTCTCTAGTTGCTGTGAGCAGGGGCTACTCTTCATTGTAGTGCGCGGGCTTCTCATTGCAGTGGCTTCTCTCATTGCGGAGCATGGGCTCTAGGCACATGGGCTTCAGTAATTCTACATGGGCTCAGTAGTTGTGGCTCACGGGTCCAGTTGCTCTGCGGCATGTGGGATCTTCCTGGACCAGGGATCGAACACGTGTCCCCTGCATTGGCAGGCGGATTCTTAACCACTGCACCACCAGGGAAACCCTGAACTGATTTTTTGATGATGCTATTGCCACCATCTTTTTGAATGACTTTTGGAAATGATTAATTCTTGAAACAGAATTTTTGTCAGAGGTGGCCAATTAATTAGGCTGACCGACATCTGACATTTTCACTGAAATCAGGGAGCCTATTTAAAAATTTCTCCATCCATTTCTCTTTTAAAAACACGTAGGAAAAATGTTCATCCCTCATTAGGAATATGTAGAAATATTTTGGAAATGTGTGAACACAGTATGTAAAATCAGTGTAGTATACAACTATAAAGTCTATCGGTGTAATGTGTCAGATTGTCAATGTCAATGGGAGATTGTAATAAAAAGTGTAAACATGAAGGTCCCCAGTTAATTTTCCATGCTATCTTTTTTCACTTGTATTCTCAGTAGATGACAGAATTCTGCATACCTGCCCATCAGGTTTTCCTGGTGGTCCACATATGGTCAATGTCGTTCCATTTTAATTAACCTCAAGATTCTAGTTTATGTGGCAGAGCTGGGTTCCCTAATTATTTTCATAAAACTAGTGATCTTCCCAGAAACAAAGAGTAAGAGAAGATGCAAGCCATCATAGTCACTGCTAAATCTCACACAAATAGGCAAGGGTACTAGAAAATGTAACAAACTACTGTTTTTTTATTTTTTAAAAGATGCTCATATTATTTAATTTTTGCTGAATGGTGTTCGAGTTAACTCTAGAAATGACTCAGGGGCTAATTCTTTTTCTTTCTGGACATCTGTCTATTTATCTATATGTACATTTTAAAGCATATTAAAGAAAATATGCCCTATGGTAATAGTTTTCATCTTTATAACGTATGTGAAAAATTATTCTTGTTTTATCCTCTCAGGATAGTTAAGATGGAATTGAATTCACTGTTGCTCACATGCTAGCCTTGACAGAGAAAAGCCAGGATTATCTTCAGAATCAAAGCTTCATTATTGAGATAAAATGAAAGAGACTTTACCGCTCTTTATGTAATTAAATGCAATCATTATTAAGAAAAATTTTCTGCACAGCTGTTAGGTTGAAAAATTTTGCATTATCAGTAATCCCTTTATATCTTTGACATGTTTCATAGCTCCTTATGTATTCCCTAGTCTGAAAATGAAAGAGAATTTGAAACCTTCCATAGGTAAGTGTGGCTTATTTCTTGCCTTAATAGCAATTCTATACCTTGTTTGTTTTTTTTTTTTTAACTCGTGAACCATTCAAATGATTAAGATGCCACGTCCTTACAATTTATCCACTCAGTGGCTTGTAGATAAAGGGTCAAATGGCCAAGCAGGTCACAAAATAGTCAATTCGGTTTAGTCTCAAGCTTTGACAACTGAAGTAATAGCCTCCAATGAGGTTGTTAATTAGGCAACTTGTGTCATAACATATGTGTGAGAGTGGAGGTTGCATTGTGTTCCACCATAAGGGTCTGGGTAGGTCCATGGTTGGGGAACTGGGGGGACTGGTGTATTACTTAAGCTACTTGACCACATCTGACAAGATTTTCCAATATATTCATTAATATTAAAAATATAGTTAAATTTCCTTTGTCTAAATCTCAAATGATTCTGAACTCAGGCAGGGGAGATAGAGGTACAGCATACTGGGATCCTTAAAAACCCATGTATTTATCCAAGTTCAGTAATTAGTCCAAGCTGAGACCTGAAAGGCCTGGGAATTTCCCATGCCAGTCCCTTGGTAAGTGGCCCTATGCACAGGTCCTTCCTTAAGGGAATCTGTTGTACTCTTTATTTAATCTCGCTGTTTGTCTTGAGAAGTGATTTACACCTAGGAATTAGATGAGGTGGCCTTCTACTCTTTTCAGGTGTCAAAGACAGGCTTTTGCTTACGACACCTGAGATTTGTAAGCTGACTCAGACCAAGCTGGACTCTAAGTCACCTGCCCAGCCATTTTAGTCCAAGAGATACCACGGTAAGTCAGAAGCTACTAAAGACCCTTATGGGGCAGATGATTCTGGTATCTTTCTGTCCCTGCTGCCTCTCTTTGTAATCATGAGCACCTGTTTCCAGAAGTTCATTGCTGCCGCTTAGTCTTTTCCTCTCTGGGATCCGATCCTTCTCATGGAAATCAGTGAGCCTATATCAACAGCTGCCTTTCCACCTTACATAAGGCCTACTGGGGACGTCTTCCAAGGTGCTGTATGTTTTTTTTTTTAATAAAAATATATATTAAAATTTTTTATTTGGAAATAATTTCAAACTTACAGCAAAGGTGCAAAAATAAGCCTATATGAAGAACAACAAATGCCCTTGACCCTGGTTCACTTATTTTTAATAGTTTGCTCCATTTGCTTTATCAATGGACTCTCCTGCTCAACATTTGGGAGTAAGTTGCATACCTCTGGGTCTTTTGCCACTAAAAACTTATTTCCTAAGCAAAAAGATATATTCTCAGGTAACAACCGTGCAGTTATCATCTTCAGTAAATTTAACATAAATTTCATACTTTTGTTTATCTATCATCCATTTTCCAATTTGGTCCATTGACCCAATAATGTTCTGTTGAATTTGCTTGGCCTCCAGTAATAAAGTGTAGTCTAGGGCTTCCCTGGTGGCGCAGCGGTTGAGAGTCCGCCTGCCGATGCAGGGGACGCGGGTTCGTGCCCAGGTCCGGGAAGATCCCACATGCCGCGGAGCGGCTAAGCCCGTGAGCCATGGCCTCTGAGCCTGCGCGTCCGGAGCCTGTGCTCCGCAATGGGAGAGGCCGCAACACTGAGAGGCCCGCATACCGCAAAAAAACCAAAAAAAAAGTGTAGTCTAGGGTTAGGTATTGCACTCAGTTGTCATGTTTTTTTGAGACTCATTTAATTTGGAACACTTCTAAAGCCGTTCTTTTCCTTTTATCACTATTTTTACTATTTATTACTATTTTTTTTTTTTTTTTTTTTTTTTTTGCGGTATGCGGGCCTCTCACTGTTGGGGCCTCTCCCGTTGCGGAGCACAGGCTCCGGACGCACAGGCTCAGCGGCCATGGCTCGTGGGCCTAGCCGCTCCGCGGCGTGTGGGATCTTCCCGGACCGGGGCACGAACCCATGTCCCCTGCATCGGCAGGCGGGCTCTCAACCACTGCGCCACCAGGGAAGCCCCTATTTATTACTATTATTAACATTTGTGCAGAATACAATCCTCCCCTACCTTTCAAAAAACAGAAGAGAATGTTCCTCGTTCTGAGTTTGTTTGATGTTTCCTCATGATTAAATTTAGATTATGTATTCCTAGGCAGAACACTACATAAAAGACACTGTGATTTGATGTCCTTCTCAGGGTATCAAATCAAGAGGCATACAATGTCAATCTACATCTTTATCACCCTGTGAACGTGTCTGATTTCTTCACCTTGCCTTGCAGTGACTAAACAATCTAGAGGGACAATTTAAGATCATACAAATATTTTGCTCCTTATCAAAATTTGTCCCCCTGATTTTAGCATCAGTTGATGATTCTTGCCTGTACCAATATTTACTATATTACTGTAATTCCACAATTCCCTTCACACTTACCCATCAACATTTGGCATTCTTCTAAAGCAAGAGCCCCTCTCCTCTTTCCTTTCTTTCTTTCTCTCTCTCTCTCTTTCTTTCTTTCTTTCTTCTCTGTATAAGTACATATCTTATATACATATATATAACCGTATATATTTTCTATATAAGTCTATACCAAAATATACAAGTAAACATATATATGAAGGTGAATATATATATATATTTAATATATTTTAGTGTGGACTCATAGTTTCCCATTTTTTTACCCCAGTGGTTTATAACCAATTTATTTCTAAATGCTAGATATCTAATGCTGAAGTCCCCTCAAGAGAAATTCTTGCATAATAGATTGAATGATTTAGGAGCACATCAAATAAATCCATTCCATTCTTATCTTTCTAAGTTTTAAAATTCCTTCTTCCATATTATCCTAAATTTTTTTTTTTTTCCTGTGGTACAGGGGCCTCTCACTGTTGTGGCCTCTCCCGCTGTGGAGCACAGGCTCCGGACGCGCAGGCTCAGCGGCCACGGCTCACGGGCCCAGCCGCTCCGCGGCATGTGGGATCTTCCCAGACCGGGGCACGAACCCGTGTCCCCTGCATCGGCAGGCGGACTCTCAACCACTGTGCCACCAGGGAAGCCCCTATCCTAAAAATTTTAGGCATCTCACTTTCATTTAGTGCAGGCCACCCACTGAGTCCATATCCCAGTTGACCAACCAAGCCAACATTTAATACCATATTGGGAAGTTTATGTTGGCACAGTGAGCATATAATCCCTGGTAGGTACACCCATATTGCTATATTTGGCCTGATCAATAGTTATATTTCTTTTTCCTTTGTCTAGCCCTCTTGGAGCCATTCTTACACATAGTCCTCAGCTTTCTGCCAATATATATTAGCAGAGTCATGGATCCATCTTGATACGTGATGTACCTTTTTCTATGTCAGACTGTATTTGTCTTGTTGGGACAAGCTGGGACCTCACTCTCGGTCATAGCTACAGGGTGCAGTAGAGGCAGAGTTGAGGGAAAGGAACTGTCATCCATTTGAGAGGTGAAGGTATCACAGGGTCTCCACATGAGTCAAGGCTTGTTTCATCAGAGAGGGAAGAACTGTTGGCCGAGGTATTTTCACTGGTCTTTGGGGATACAGAGGGGTCAAGTCCATTTGAATCCACCAAAATGTCCTCAGTCAGGACTCCACTTTCTTTTAATAAACGCTCAAGCTTTGACATACAAACCATGGCAAGGCTTTGCATTCAATTTATGTCGTGATTTAGCAGATTAGAGGAACTGACTGTCTGATTTCTGGCTATGTCAGTTTCGAGGCTGCAAGAGATGATGGTAAATGTTCCTTAAGTTTCTAACCAGGTCTTGGGCTGAGAATTGAAAACGCAGAGAGCGTGTCCCTCCTCCTGCTTCTAGCACAGTGTAAAAACAGGATCTGCTCCAAACATCTTAAGGAGGAAAAGATGAAACGCAGAGAATGATAGGCTTACGTTAAGGAAGACTGGAAGGACAGATTGTAGTTGAGGCACCAGAAATGACTTCCACAATCAAGGGCAGAGATCCCCAAGGGACCAATTCCACTGGGACAACCACTGGAACCGAGAGTGGCCGCGGTGCAGGGACCAAGGATCCGGTCAGAAAGCTAACGCCATACTGCCTCTGACGTGACTCCTATCGAAACAAAAGCAGCAGGAAAAAGGACAGTTAAGAAGGCAGAAAATCTTCAGATTTCCATGACCTTGTTTGTTAGGAAAATGTCAAAAGGGACAAGAAATGCTTTCGAACTCATTTTCACTTCACAAATCTCACTCGAGTGCATTCAATCTGAGGAAACTAATTTGCATCCGGAAGCCTAGTTGCCATGGATAAATGTCGTTTTCAGTTTTCCCAAATCTCAGTCAGAGACAGGGTGGAGATCTAGGCTGAACAAGCCAACCACAGTACTTAGCACGGCCCACCATCGAGAAGCGTCACACTTGGACTCACAGTCAAAAGCCATTTACCTATTTTTAATGAAACTTGTGAGCAGCAGATACTTGATTCAATGCTCACAGTGTGTCCGTATAAACCATACTCGTGAAATTCATAGAGCAGATGATTCCAACTCCCCCGGACTTAAGTGCATGACACCTCTTTTCCTCTTTTGTTGGATATTCTTAAATCATAAAAGTAAATGGCACCCAGCTCATGGCTAAAGGGATTTTGATGTTTCGTTTTATACTTAATGGTAATGCATTTTTCTTTTCTAACAAAGCCTTGGTATGTTAAAGTTAATCAACCAATAATTACATTCATTGCAATTAATATATTGCAATTAATATAAATTGCAATTAATATATTTGCAATTAATTAATTAATACAAATTACAATGAATATATTTGCACTTCAGGCACAGCAAGACCCAGCCGATCTTTCAACAACATGGTATGGAAGATCCAGTCCAGCCCTCAGTAAGGAAGTCTTATCTCCTCATAGAGGTAGCTGGGCTAATCTGAGTGTGCTGACCATACGACAGATTGGCTAACTTAATATATCTGTTGATATAGGTCGGATGTAAACATATCTTTTATATTGTTGCTTTTATCAGTAACTGCATTTTTAACTGAAGTAGAAATTCATGGGGAAAAAAGGAAAAACACAACTGTAGGCTAATTGGCTTTGAAGCTCTGGGGGATTCATTTTATTATGGAAGATTCAACTGAAAGATAAATGCACATACACAGCATGAAAAGTATCGACCACACGGAAACCACAGGAGAAAGCTCAGTTGGCTTGTGAAGCTATCTGATGCAGAGGTGCACAGACATAAGCTAACTTTTATTGTGTTTGTTTTATTTATACTTGTTTATTTCTTCAAAGCAAGGATTTATTATTTGAAAAAGAATTCATTGAAAGGGAAAAAAGACTAAGAGAAGAAACTTTAAAAAGTGTCTTTCTAATATCTTATTTGAAGGTTTTCATTTTGTGGTAAATTATTTTGTTGCATTTTACATTTTAACTTATGCTTGCAAACGTTTACTAGGTAACACATTAACCTTTGTAATTCTTGCCTAAGAATATTTATTCCCCAAGCTCTGTTGTGAGAAGAATCTCCTTTATATAATAAAGTAAGGTGGGTATACATTAGAGTCAAGTTTCAGTTATTATCTGGCCTTTTGTGTAGGAGTAGTTGACCCTTAAGAATACCTTTCCAAGGCAAAGCCCTCTGACTGCTTTGCAGCAATCAAATACCAATGGTGTCACAGGGAAAAACCACATCTTCACTTCTGATTGAGTGTCTAGAAGATTCACTCCATTCTCCAAATCTCTCTGAACGATGTAGATTGATCTTTGGAAGAGATAGGGTTAATAGATATATGGTGCAAAGTTTTAAACGTTATTTCATATGGTATTTTTTAATTTACTGAAAATAAGTATTTTCAATTATATCACAAAAATCAATATTCTGACCCCAACTACAGATGTGGAAGATGACACATATAAAAATGTCACTATAAGGAAACAGAAGAGGTAGCTGAGAGAAGGGTGATGTGACCTTAGGAGCTGCGAGCAGGGCAGGGAGGGGGAAGGAGATCATGTCGGGCTTTGGCGACTGTTTAACGATTTTTATTCCAATTGGAAGTCACTCTAAGATTTTAGCAGGGATGTGACATGATCCTATTTATGTTTTACAAATATCAGTCTGCTTTTTATACTTTTATAGCAATAAATGTCGTGATGATTTTTTAAACTAATTAATTATATAAAAAAATTTTTGGCTGTGTTGGTTCCTTGTTGCTGCACGCGGGCTTTCTCTAGTTGCAGCAAGCGGGGGCTACTCTTCGTTGCGGTGCGTGGGCTTCTCACTGCAGTGGCTTCTCTTGTTGCGGAGCACGGGCTCTAGGCGTGCGGGCTTCAGTAGTTGTGGCGTGCGGGCACAGTAGTTGTGGCTCGTGGGCTCAGTAGTTGTGGCTCGCGGGCTCCAGAGCACAGGCTCTGTAGTTGTGGTGCACGGGCTTAGTTGGTCTGCAGCATGTGGGATCTTCCTGGACCGGGGCTCGAACCCATGTCCCCTGCACTGGCAGGCAGATTCTTAACCACTGCGCCACCAGGGAAGCCCTGTCGTAATGATTAATAGCACATTTTGGACAGAGTATTTATCCCTTTTAACAGATGTTTTCTTCATGATTTCAGCTAGTTCACTTGTAGCACAGACACCATGTGAAAGATGCTTTTAAACACAGGAACTATCTTTAAAACTGTTTCTGAATGAAGATGGGTTTTAACATAAATAAATGTGATATGTATAAAAAGCTAATTTAGAAGATCTGTACATGTTACTGTGAAATAGAAGATATGTGACAAATATTATTAAGTGCTTCACTGTGTTGTTGATAAAAGTTACAATGTGGCTAAACAGTTCTTGTTGTAGGTTAGGTGCATGTTAACATTAGTGTATTAAAATATTTGGACAATATTTGCTATAAAGAATACTAATGTAGCAGTATACAATTATAATGTAATTATAATGATATAATAAACTATTATCAATACATAATTCTATAATATATAATAAACAGACTCAGGTTTACTAGTTAACTCAGAGTTTAAATATAATAAGTTAAAGGCAAAAATATGCCAGCATTTTAGTAGAATTCAGTAAAAAGAATGCCTATTCTGGCCTGTATAAGGAACTGGTAAGACTAACAAGTTTGTACAGACAGTGCATGTTTTTTTGCAAAACCACCACTTAGAAAAATACCATAGCTACCTTTAGGGTGCTGGGTGTTTGTATCTCATTCATATACACAAGTTGTCTTTTGGAATCAGAAGCAAAAACCGTGGCCTATAGCACTGGTTAAAAGCAGGTGCTATTTATTGCTCTAACAAAGAGTAGTTCTCTACCTGAGCTGGTAGGAGATTGGCAGAAACTCCGCTCTTAATAAGCAGAGCGGGCTCACGGTCCCGCAGCGCCCCCTGGAGGAAGACGGCAAAGTCGCAGCCCGTCAGGCCGAAGGAGGAAAGCAAAGAACCTGTGATGCTGATGGGCATTACTGAGGAGGCTCTACAGGCAAGGAAAGACCGCGGAGAGCTGGAAGGGGACGGGACAGACAGCAAGAGAAACGGCGTAACGCAGCCGGTTAATGATTCTAACCGCTGAGAACGTCACAGCTGGTAAGGGAAGGTGGCGCAGGTGAATTACCTCTTGATAACAGGGAAATCCTTCACAAGATTTGAAGGTTCTTGCCTATCAGGACATGTGGAAATATTTTGCTTGTGATAATAAAGCATTAAGGCCAGTTTTTTAAAAAGGATATATTATTGAATCTGCCATCTGTCAACTTTGAGAATGCAAACGAAAAGAAGCCTATGAATACAGCCCAGAATGTGCACTCACGATTCTGTTGTTACGGTCAGAGGCTGTCCTGGTGGTTAATTTACTGCTGAGAAATTTTCGATACAGCCACATTATCACTGGGCTCTCACCATTGTACAGGGGAGTGTTCCTTCATATTTTCAGATGACCTAAAAATACAGAATATCAAAAGATAAGTGGGAAATATTATGAGCCAGATGCCTATTCTTTTTAATTATGCACAGATGCAATTATTCTTTTTTTTTTTTAACATTTATTTATTTATTTATTTTTGGCTGTGTTGGGTCTTCGTTTCTGTGCGAGGGCTTTCTCTAGTTGCGGCGAGCGGCGGCCACTCTTCATCGCGGTGCGCGGGCTTCTCACTATCGCGGCCTCTCTTGTTGTGTAGCACAGGCTCCAGACGCGCAGGCTCAGTAGTTGTGGCTCATGGGCCTAGTTGCTCCGTGGCATGTGGGATCTTCCCAGACCAGGGCTCGAACCCGTGTCTCCTGCATTAGCAGGCAGATTCTCAACCACTGCGCCACCAGGGAAGTCCAACAATGTAGTAACTAGTATTTTTGTGTTTTTTTTTTTGCGGTACGCGGGCCTCTCACTGTTGTGGCCTCTCCCGTTGCGGAGCACAGGCTCCGGACGCGCAGGCTCAGCGGCCATGGCTCACGCGCCCAGCCGCTCCGTGGCATGCGGGATCTTCCCGGACTGGGGCACGAACCCGTGTCCCCTGCACCGGCAGGCGGACTCTCAACCACTGCGCCACCAGGGAAGCCCGCAATTACTCTTTTAAATGGGGTTGGAGAAGAGTTGCTCCTGAAGTACTGGAAATTCTGCAAATGTAAATTAGGGGTGCAGGGGACAACTGTGGTTTATCAACAAGAGACATAAAATAGCAATTAACATTTTCAGGCCATGGCAAGGGGGTGTAAAGAGGTGTATTGGACCCTTCTTTGCCGAGGATTTCTGTGGGTTTTTGGTTCCCTGCCAATCACTGTGTCGGGGCAGCTTGCTTAGTGCACTTTGATAACACCATGGCATGTCTTCTGGTTTTAGCTTAAAGCCTCTTGTTGAAAGTGTGAGTTAATATTGGTTCTAATACGACATTCACGTGATAATAAAATAATGCCAGAGCAAGGCTGTCTATTTCACTTTCCAACCACAGCAGGAATTGAATCCACAGCCTCAAAAATGAATTATTTTCACTTAAGTACTTATGTAACTAGACATAAGATCACAACTTTAAAAAGCTCTAAAGACTAATATTTTACGAAGCACATACCTCTGCACATAGGGACTATGGTAATAAAACAGACATGGACTTTCTCCTTCACGGAACCTAGAGGATAATTATTAATCTTACAGCAGCCATTGACTTGGTTAATTTGTTGCTTGCATTTGCATTTTAAAGAAAGTTTAGAATGTTTAAAAAGATTGGCTTTGGGTAGAAAGTGAGATACCTGATGTTTATTTCAGGCAAGTGCAGAGTGAGGAACCTGTAGTAACGACTAGGACGGAGCCACTCTAGGTAAGGACGGAGATGACGTGGATCATTGCCGTGCACCGGTGTTCAGCCTCTGGAGTGGATTATCCAATTTGATCCTCACATTGTCTGATGAAGTAGGTGCTCTTACTACCCTCCCAATGCTCAGGGAGTTTGAGGTTTAGCTCCAATTAAATCAATTGCCCAATGTCACACAACTACTAAGTATATATTTTAGTATTTCTCACCCAATTGAAAACCTAGGAAGTGGAAGATTTTTAGCAAGAAATAATTAAAATAATTAGGGCTTCAATACACACAAATAGATATTAGTAAAACCACAGAGGTGCCAGTGTGAAGGAAGCTTATAAAAGGAAAAAAAAAACCCCAAGACCCCCCAAAAGGCTTTGCCTCCTCTAGTTCATAATAAAATGCTGACACACTTTAATTCTAGTGCTATGAAAAGTGCTGTTGGACTTCACCACATGGGACTGAGTACAATAAATATGTCATATGTTGGTTCTTGGGGAAGGAAAATGTAGAATATCCTCTTTGTAAGAATCATATTTTCATGAGCCTGCTGAAGAGTAGCTGAACGTTGAATCAAAGCACAAATTCTCAAGACCATCATAATCAGAGTAGGCGAGTATATATTTGCTCAGGGAAACATCTGTTAAGGAATTTCTCCTGAGTCTCATCAGTAGTTGGCAAGCTTTACTGCATTAACTATGTTTTCATTACTGGCCTGTCGGCAGAATAGTTTACACTACTTGTCCTTCTAGCATTAATTCACTGGCGAAGAAACAGCCTTTCTAATGGCCTGCCTTTGTTGATAATGCTCGCAACAAAAGTTAAATTATAAATTCACTCCCTGATTTGTATTTTATTGAATTGTATTCTTGAATTTTATATACATGCAAAGAGCTCTAAAAAGGATATAAATAGTAAGCTATGAAATGAGTGTGAATCAACCGTGGTGTTAAAATCGACAACTTAGCTACTTTTGTAATATTACAGAAGCTGTATCTTTACCTTGTAACCCTTTGTTCACAGAGATCATGCCATAATTTCTGATACTTCTCAGTGAAATTATTGAAGTTGGGTAAATTATATACATAGAAAAATCTTCTTTGGTCCAAGTAGAGTCACTTTCAGGCAAAATACACTTTCATCAAACTCTCAAATCAATAATAGGAAGTAAAGCATTTTCTGGAAAAAAAGTAGCCAAAAAAATCATCTTCTTTGATATATTTACCTCATAGATATATATTGCAGGTGGCGTACATAAAAGGTAGGATGGGCTCTTTGGGGATATGTTTTGACATTAAATACATTTGTGAACAGGATGATGTTATTTTCTTTCTAGTCTCCATTCGGTGCTTCCCATGTGTTATGTAGTCAGTAAAAGGCTGTCTTGATAAACCCATTTATATTTTGTTGCGTAATGTTTACAGTTGATTTGCAAGTGATTAATTTTTGAAATTCTGTTAAGAACACTTAATATGAAATATACCCTCTTAAGAAAATTTTAAGAGCACAGTATGGTGTTGTCACCTATAGGCACTATGTTGTACAGCAGATCTCTAGGATTTATTTTGTATAAATGAAACTTTGTACCTGCAGAACAGTAACCCCCCGTTTCCCCTCTCCCCCGGCTCCTGGTAACCACCGTTCTACTCTCTGCTTCCCTGGAGCTCGACTACTTTAGATCCTTTTATACAACTGGAGTCATGCAGTCTTTGTCCTTCTGCGACTGGCTTATTTCACTTAGCATCATGCGTGCTGGGCTCATACATGTTGCACGCGGCAGGCTTTCCTGCTTTCTGAAGACTAAATAATATTCCATTCTATGTATATACATATTTTCTTCATCCATTCATCTGTTGATAGATATTTAGGTTGTTTCCATATCTTGGCTATCGTGAATAATGCTGCAATAAACATGGAGATGCAGGGCTTCCCTGGTGGCGCAGTGGTTGAGAGTCCGCCTACCGATGCAGGGGACACGGGTTCGTGCCCCGGTCCGGGAAGGTCCCACATACCGCGGAGCGGGTGGGCCCGTGAGCCATGGCCGCTGAGCCTGCGCGTCCGGAGCCTGTGCTCCGCAACGGGAGAGGCCGCAACAGTGAGAGGCCCGTGTACCGCAAACACACACACACACAAAACAAAAAAACATGGAGAGGCAGATATCGCGATGAGATCCTGATTTCAATTTGACACTTTTGGTGGGAATGTTAAGTAGTGCAGCTGCTATGGAAAACAGTATTGCGGTTCCTCAAAAAATTAAAAATAGGAGTACCATATGATCCAGCAACCCCACTTCTGGGTATATATGCAACGGAATTATTTTTGTACGGCACTTGCTAAAACCATATCAAAATATCATATAATTACTATTATAGAAAAAGATTTCAGTTTTCTCTAACACTTTATCTGGTCAAAATATTAATATAACTTGGCCAACAATGAGCATGGACGGGAAAGAATGTACTATTTCCGTTGTGTGCGATATCAACCTGCAGTTGCTGACGGTATTATTAAGTTTCAGTAATCGTTTAGGTCATCAATCTCTCCAAGCACCTTTCAGAGTGCTTGATGACAGTGCAAACACGAAGCTGTGCTACATTAAAAAATGATGAATCTCTGTCCAGGTAAAAAGCTCTGCCCTTTGGCTGTCATAATGTATCACCATTTTGTTTAAAAATGGGTATTCACTGTGCTAAACGGCAACAGGGTACAGGGAATTTTATAAATAGGTGGGATGTTGGCGCTAGCTAATGTCAGAACTTACGTGGTTGAAAGTGCAATTGGAAATCTAGGGAAAATCATCAGTTCCCCGTGAAATAAATGACTTTGTTAAATTAAAATCATGGTGATCAGTTATTTAAGTGTCAAAAGATGATTTATTTAAAGTATCGTGCTCTTCATAGGGTAACTCAATTTGAACTTTAAATTTTCACTCTTAAAAGATAAAGTCTATGTCTCCTACCTAAACATAACTTTACATCTTCATACGTAATTCTGGTAATTCATAAAGTTCAGAGGAATCTCTTTCTGATCCTTGCTGTTTGATTCATTCAGCCCGTAGTCACATTATGGCCGTGTTATTTTGTTTTGGACAAGAAGCTTTTATTTTTGACAGGAAATGTATCTCCTGAGCGCACAGTGCAAATGACTGTCTTTAACTGCTCTTCTGCTGATTGATTTATAAGGCAGCTGCGTTCACTCCCATGCAAACTTCCTTATTACTCAAAGGGGGCACTTTACAGATACACAGGAGGAAAGTTGTGCAGTGCTTGCTGTAACTTTTAAATTTTATTTTATTTTACTCTTTTATTTTATTTTTTTGACTTACGTGTTTTGTCCTGTATCTGTGTTTACTATGATAATTATGTTACTTTTGGCTCTATTATCATTCTTTATTCAATGTACATGGTAAAACCTCCATTTTTATCAGCAAATTTTTTTAAGCCTACAGAAAAGTATGAAAACACTACAATCATCGCACCAAAGGAACAACACGAAGCTTTATCAAATCTTTAACAATTTGATACAGATTTTTTAAAGAAATGAAAGATCACAGAAAGGATTGCAGGCTACCTTTCCCAGACTGTCTCTCTGCCCTCCATTCATATCTTGTTCACTAGAATGTCTGTCAGTTTCGTGTATGCATTTATACTATTACTGCACAAGGATCTATACATCCACACTATGTCATGTTTTGTATATTTTCAGTCTTTATACAAATAGTCTGAGACTGTGAATATCATTATTTAACTTGCCATTATTCTTCAGTATTCGGTTTTTGAGTTTTCACCGTGTTAATACATATATCCCTGAATGATTCATTTTTAGGTCCTGTACATTCTGCTCTTGATGGAGTGCATCACAATTTATTCAATGAGCAGTTAGGCCTGTGCCCTATCTTTCACTGTTATAAACATGCATGTCACACCATATGTCTGCTTGCCACACATGCTAGGATTTCTCTAGAAGGGTACCTACTTAAATGTTCAAATGTGTGTATCTACAACTTTACCAGGATGGTGCCGTATTGCCCTCCAGGGAATGTGTATACACTTTACACTTTTGGCAGTGTATACAAGTTCCCTATTTTTCCACAACCTTACCAATGGTTAATACCATCAAGCACTTTCAATGTTGTCAATCTGATGGATATGAAATAATATTTTGCTATTTTTTTCCATTTTCCTACTTAGAAATGAGCTTGAATATATTTCCATACCTTTATCGGACATTCGCTTGTCATTGGATTAACTATTCATTTTCTTTCTCACTTTTTTGGTTGTTGGCCTATTTTCTTATTAACTAGTAAGAGCTCTTTGTATGTTCTTATACCTAATTCTTAGTCAATTACATGAATTGCAAATAGCCTCTCCCAATTGGCAACCGATCTTTTCACTTGTTTATGGTTTCTAGTTGAAGAGTTAAAATTTTTATGTATTCCAATTGATCAACTTTCTCTTTTATGTTTTGAGGCTTTTGAATTATGTTTAAGAAGCCTTTCTCTACCTTGTAGATATAAAGATATCTACTATGTTTTCTTTCAAAAATTTTACAGAGTAGATCTTTCATTCACTTAGAATGGATTGTAAAGTATATCTCTTATTTTATTTTATTTTATTTTATTTTACTTATTTTTTTTTTAATTTTCAAGTACTTGGGCCTCTCACTGTTGTGGCATCTCCCGTTGCCAGAGCACAGGCTCCAGACACGCAGGCTCAGCGGCCATGGCTCACAGGCCCAGCCGCTCCGCGGCATGTGGGATCTTCCCGGACCGGGGCACGAACCTATGTCCGCTGCATCTGCAAGCGGACTCTCAACCACTGCGCCACCAGGGAAGCCCTTATTTTATTTTTATTATGTATAATAAAATCTGTTCTCACTGTAACATTTATTGAAAAACAAACTTTTCATTTATTTCTAATGCCCTTTCTATCATGTATCAATTTTCTAAATATTCACACGTCTGTTTTTGTCTTCTGAATTCTATTGCATATGTCTAATTTATACCTTTATACCAAGGCTTGTCATTTGTTAGGACAAGACCCACTGAGCCATGCAAACTCATGTGGCACCATTGTTCAAATTAGAAAATCTCTCCTCTTCCTCAAGATGTCCTTGGAGACCCCTTGGAGACCCCCTATTTTTTTTTTTAAACTTATTTTTGTTTCATTGTTCTCCTATGTGAATTTGGGGTAAGATTGTCAAGTTCTATAAAAAAAAACCACTGGAATTTTGCTTGGAATTGAGTTGAAATTAATAATTCATTTGGAGAGAATTATATTTTTATAATATCATGGCTTTTCAACCATGAGCATGATTTATTTCCATTTATGCGAGTCCTTATTAATATTATTCAACATGTTATTATAATTTATGTTAGATTTATTCCTAGTTATTAGAGTTGCATGGAGATTCTGTTTGCCTTTGATACTTGGCCAAAACCAGCTATTTAGTGGAACTTCAACCTTGGTTCTTAATAGACTAAAGAGCTGCAAGCCAACTTCAGTATAATTTCTGGCATCCCTGAACTTGAGTATGATCAATAATTCTGTGATCTCAAAGGTTTCTTTCATATTTAAATATGGTTACAACATCAGCAATACAAATAAAACATGTTATTTGGATTTTCTGTATCTGAATATGCATTTACAAATATATGTAAATAATCTAGATGGTACTCAGAAAGAAAATTCTCTTTATGTTGTTTTCGTGATGAGAAGCTATTTTGAAACAAAAGTGTCTATTTATTATTGCAAAAGCACAATGCTGTAGTAACTAATAATGACTATAAATATTAATACCATGAAGAAAACTACTATAAACTTGCAAACGGTTAAATATGTAGGACAATAAATTTGAGGACTAAGTTAGACTTTGAGAATGAAATTAGCATATTAACAGAGTATGTCAGCTACTTAAGATAGAATATTCAATACTTTTTGAACCAACAAATGTTTACACAATTTAAGCAATACGAGGCAGAATGTTGGCGATTACATAATAAATCTAATCTTCGTGCAATTGTTCAGTGTACAGTACTCAAAAATTTAAATGAAGGAAACGAAGAACTCTAATTTTTAGCTATTTAACTAACTTTAAGGCATTTTCCTCCTTAAGAAACTATAATTGAAAACGAATGCCCATTTAATGGTGCAGCTGTTCTGTGTAGTGGCTGCACAAACAACTCAACAGCTGAAATTTTGGAGGAATAATATTTCCTGCATTATGAAATTTTAAAAAATGATTTTGAGAACAAGCCTTTAACCATTTTCAAGGTTCCTTGGAGAAGTGGTATATTCCAGGGCTGAAGTAGGGAAAATAAGAGATGAGCCTGGAGCATTGATGTCAAAAAGTAAGGAAGTTCTCGGGCTTCCCTGGTGGCACAGTGGTTGAGAATCTGCCTGCCAATGCGGGGGACACGGGTTTGAGCCTTGGTCTGGGAAGATCCCACATGCCGCAGAGCAGCTAGGCCCGTGAGCCACAATTACTGAGCCTGCGCGTCTGGAGCCTGTGCTCTGCAACAGGAGAGGCCGCGATAGTGAGAGGCTCGCATACCGCGATGAAGAGTGGCCCCCGCTTGCCACAACTAGAGAAAGCCCTCGCACAGAAACGAAGACCCAACACAGCCATAAATAAATAAATTAATTAATTAAAAAAAAAAAGTAAGGAAGTTCTCAAAAAGCAATGGAGCAGATCGCAAGAGCAAAGGAGCCAACTTAAGGAGGTCCTGATGCTCAAAGGTGTAGCGATTGCAGGAACAAAATAAATAATGAACCTATAGAACTTAAAAATCTATGAGTCCATACTAATATGAACAAATAGGTAAATAGGTGGGAAGAAAGAATGGCTCTCTTACAAAAAAATTCCAATGAATAAATATACGAGAGAGAGAAACAGTGGATTGCCGTTAGAACACCAGGGAATCATTTCAGGCAAGGGTTGCCAGTGCATGCTCAAATTCCTAGGCAAAAATTAGAAGAGAAACAGGATATTTGCCTCGTCTCAAGAAGTCTCCCTTAAGATATTTGATTAAAAGGGGGGAAATTATAACTTCAGAGTGAAAAATTATGGCAGACACCAGCTTAAGCAAGTGACGTGTCCAATAATAAGACATATGGGCATTATGTGCTCCTTGACAAGATGTACTGAAAAGCGCACAGCATAATTGTGGTATTCTTGCCCCAAATGCATAAACTCTATCTGATCATGAGAAAACATCAGACAAATCCAAATTGAGAGACACAAAATAACTGACCCGTAGTCTCCAAAAGTGTGATGCTGGTGAAAGACAAGGAAAGACTGAGAAACTGTCACAGATTGGAGAGGACCAAATAAAGTCTTTAATTGTGTTGTACTAATGATAATTTCTTAGTTTAATAATTACGTTTATGTAAGATGTTAACATAAAAGCAAGTTGGAGGTGGGTGTATGAAACTGTGTTATTTGTGCTATTTCTGCAATATTTCTGTAAGTTTAAAATTATTTGAAGATAGAAGTTTAACCAAAATGTACATATTTTATATTGTTTGTATGCAGGATTTCTATATACGTACTAGAACAAACATGTACGTTTGAACATTAAATCTTTGATTATTTGGTTTAATCGGTTTCTGTTATACTTGTAGTAAAATTCCCCACTATGATTGTGGAATTATTAGTTTCTGCTAACAATTCTTTCTGGTTTTGCTTTATGTATTTTGAAGCTGTGTGGTTAGGTGTATACAAGCTCATAGTTTTTCTATTTCATGGAGATTCTGTGTTCCTTTTATCCCTATTAATGCCTTTTGCCTTTAATATTATTTCATCTAATTTTAATATTACTAGAAATATCTTTAATTATTATTAGCATAGTATACTTTTCCAATTCTTTTATTTTCTTCCTTTCTGTATGTTTTTGTTTTATATATATTTCTAGCAAGAAGTTTATAGATGGATTAGATAGTAGTCACAATTTTTATCTTTTTGTATAAAAGTTTAATCTGTTAATATTTATTATAATCACTGATATATCACAGCTATAAAAATATTTTATTTTGTGTTTTTATCTTTGGCAGTGTTCCACAATATGCAGTCTCCCTTTCTTCTGAATGAACAGACCTCTTAGCTGGGCACATGGCTGACTGCAATAAATATTACATGTTCCAGCCACCCTGGAGTTAAGTGTGAGTATGTAACTACATTTTGGCCAATGGGATGGATATAAAGCATACAGCCTTCCAGAGTCTTTATTAGGAGACAGTGGAGGATGTTCTTTCTTCCTCTCCTCCTCCTTTGCCTTCTCCTTCTCCTTCTCCTCCTCCTCCTCCTTCTTCTTCTTCATGCTTCCTTAGACCATGTAGACCAGGACCACATCCCAGAAATGGCTGAATGGTGACTTTAATAGTCTTTCAGGACAGCATTGAACTGTGTGACCAGAGCAGCTCTGGACTTCTTATCTCTGGACATTTATGTGATTAATGTGAGCACAAATAAACGTCTTCCATATTTAAATCTGTATCTGTGTGTGTGTGTGTCTGTGTGTGTGTGTGTTTCTCATAGCTGAATCCAATCTTAAGAAATCTATCTTTTCCGCTGTAATTTTTCTCCTTCTGTGACTTCTTTGGGGTTGATAATTTTCTACACTCCCTTCTTTTTCTCTGCATGCATGGAGATCTTATTTTTGTCAGCAAACATATTAATTATATAGTTTAAAATAAAGTCTAAAGTTATTTCTACCTTCTCTTCAGCAAGACACAGACCATATTATAGTCAAATAGACATCGGATCTCCCTGTTTCCATTTGGTTATTATCATCTAGATGCATTGCTGACCAGTAGAAATTTCTGTTATGATAGAAATGTCTGAACTGCCCAGTGGGGTAGTCACATATGGCTGCTGAGAACCTGAAATGTGTTTAGTGTGACTGAGGAAATGAATTTTTAATTTAAATTAATTTAAAATTATGTTTTAAGAGCTACATTTGACTAGTAGCTAAAATATCAGACTATGCAGGTAGAGTTTTAATTATCGTTTTATCTCCATCATTTAAACAAAAGATGAGTCAAGACATACCTAAGCTGTACTCTCTGCCTGGGAGTCCTGTCTCTCTTCTGCTACGACAATCCTATACATTTCCAGGTCTACCTTAAATCCCATTATCATTCAGTGTTTACCCTCCTTTCCTCACAGAGTCACAAAATATTCTATCTCAAATCATCTAATATAAGCCCTTTATTTGACAGAAAGGGAAAAATAGACTAAGTGAGTTAAATCAGGATTATTAACTTCAACTAGTTTTATGTGACATTTCATACTCTGTCCTGGCTTTTGAAAAGTTAATTTCAACGTTCTTGTATACTATGACTACACTAAATATTGCCCATAAAAACTGTATATTGATTAAGGATTAGAAATATTCTTTTTTGTATTGAGAAATTTTTATGGTATGTTATTCTATAAATCTGATAAGAAGTGCTTAATTGTACCATATATTAATGGTGGTAGTATTTTAATCCTGATTTGAAAATATCCAAATAGTAAAGTAAATAGACATCATTCTCAACATAAGTTTCAAGTGATCTTATAAATACAAGGTGCTAGTAGCTATTACATATCTGCATTCATATTTTCATTTGATATGATAATCTGTCATAAAATATTGTAATGTCCAATTTAAGTGAAAAAAAGGAAAATACATACCAACTTTAAAGACTTAGTTTATATTATTTATTACTAATCCCACTAAAATATTAATAATATGGCAGACTCTATGGAGTCTAAAAACATTAAGATGACTGAAAAATTAGCATTTTTTGGTGTTAGAGCATATAAAGATTTATGTCTAAGCATCCTGAAATGCTGACAAAGAAACTTTTTTTAGGCAACGAAAAGTGCTGCATGGTGATTTTTACATTTAAAAATAAAGGGAGTAAGAAGTAAAACCTTTAAAAATTTAAATCTCATTAGACTAGAATAGAAATTTAGACCTCAAAGAGACCTTAGAAATAATCAAGTCCAATCCCTTCACTTGTAATGACACTGAATGTTAAGGAAGTTAACTAACTTCTCCTAGAAAACACAGCAAATTAACCAGAACCAGAGCTACAAGTGAGGTCTGCGGTTCCCTGTCAGGTATGCTTTCCACTAAACCAGGCTGTGTCTTTAGACATCATGTTTGTTGAGAATGTATTTTAAAGACTATGAGACTTTAAAGACAAGATTCATTCTACAGGAAAGTTCATGTATCTTTGGCTTAACTTGTAGGATAGAATGGAGTGTATGGCGTTTCTACATCATTATTCCTGTGGGCTAAATGAACTCTTTGCTGTCACTTATCAAAAATGAAAGGAAGAAGTATTATCATGAACTAAATACCTCATCCTCAACATTTCCCCACTTTCTACTTTAATGATAATAACCATTATTATGACTGATTATGCCTGTCGTCATCAACTGATATAGAATTCTTTGTGAGAGGGCTTATTCGCTTAATGAGATTTTATTAAGCATCTATTTACTACTAAACAGAAACTGTGCTAGACACTGGAGTGTCCGGTGAAATAAAATGAAGACCTATGACCTTCATGCAGGATACATCCTGTAGTAAAAGTGATCCTTACATATTCTTTATGTTTGCAGCAAATATAATGTCTAGAAACACAGAGTAATCAAGAGAATCGATAGAGTTAAAAGACATAAAGATCTTAAGTAAAGTAGAACAGAAAAGTATTGATTGGTTGGGCAAATAAAATTTATTGATAACCTTCGTGATTCGAAGGATGAGGTGAAACGATGGCATAAACGCTGAGGAAATTACAGTGACAGCATTGAGTGCTCAGCTGAGAATGGAAACCGAAGCTAGAAGGCAGTTGATGGTTTGCAAGAAGAAAGTGGCCCAGGGATTGAAAGTCTCACTGTAGGTGAAGAACAGCCAAAGCAACGGTTAGAAAGTGAGTGCTCCGGGGACTTCCCTGGTGGCGCAGTGATTGGGAGTCCGCCTGCCGATGCAGGGGACACGGGTTCGTGCCCCGGTCCGGGAAGATCCCACATGCCGCGGAGCGGCTGGGCCCGTGAGCCATGGCCGCTGAGCCTGCGCGTCCGGAGCCTGTGCTCCGCAACGGGAGAGGCCACGGCAGTGAGAGGCCTGCGTACCGCAAAAAAAAAAAATAAATAGAAAAAAGGAAGTGAGTGCTCTGGAAATGTGACTGGGTCAGAGGGAAGGAGCCATTGAGCAGTTTAGATTTTCCAGGGGTGATAAGATGTATTAGTGAGTGTTCTCCAGAGAATAATAGGATTTAGATCTGTATGTATCTGTTAAGAAGAGAGCAGACACTATGGACTGAATTGTGTCCCTTCCCCAAATTCACATGTTATGTTGAAGCCCTAATCTCCAATGTTATGATATTTAGAGATGGGGCTTTTGGGAGGTGATTAAATTTAAATGAGGTCATGAGGGGTAGGGCCCTCATGATGGGATTAGTGCCCTTATTAGAAGCAACTCTAGACAGCTTGCTCTCTTCCTCTCCATCATGGGAGGACACAGCAAGCAGGCACCATCTGCAAGCCAGGAGGAGATTCTTCACCAGGAACCAAACCCTGCTAGGACCTGGATCTTGGACTTCCAGCCTCCAGAACTGTGAGAATTACATTTCTGTTGTTTAAGCCACAGCCTATGGTGTTTTGTCATGGTTGCCCGAGTAGACAGAGGGAGTCGAGAGTACGCGCGCGCGTGTGTGTGTGTGTGTGGGGGGGTGTTGAAGGAATTGGCTCATGCAACTGTAAGTCTTGCAAGTGTGAACTATGTAGTTCAGGACAGTGGGCTGGACACTAAGGTGAAAGTTGGTGTCGCAGTGTTGAGTCTGAATTTCACAGGGCAGGAAGGCAGGCCAGAAGCACAAGCAGGATTGGATGCTGTGGTCTTGAAGTGGGATTGGGGTGGGTTGTAGAAGTGAAAACAAAACGTCTGCCTTTGGAGTTGACAGTGAGCACACGGAGAGCTACACTATTGGGTAATTCCTCCACAGAAGTCACCCATTTGGTGGTGACATTAGGTACATGATGTAACTAATGTACCTTTCTTATTCTTAGAACACATTCAGAATCTTTTTGCATTCTGTCTCTTCAGTGGTCCAAAATGCAACATGAAGACTGCATAGCTGGTGATACTTCCAATGTGTCTTCAGCTTAGTAACTTGGCTATATTTTTTTCATTTGCAATTACAATTTTAATATTTTCACACATCTTTTTCATTGTGGCCTAACAGTAGATTATTTTCTACAAAATACATGTACTATTGCAACTACTGTCATTATAAACTTACTGAGTGGTTAGGAAATATCATGTTATTACATATAATCAGCCTCATGTTCCAATGATCAACTTCTGATTTTAAAGAGAATTTGGCTTTAGTATCTGTGCTATAAAAACTAAAAGACAAAAGCAATGCACAGACGGTTATGTAGAGGGAGCCCCTGCTTCGTATTTGCAAATCCATAGATACAACATATGCATTTTTTTGCAACTTGAACATAATTAAGCTGGGTGGAAGCCATTCATTTGTACTATAGTAATATTGTTCTACATTTAAATACAGAAAGACTCTTAGCTCTGATTCCAGGTTGCCATAACTTTACTTGTGAAAAATATAATAGTTAATCCAAGAGAATTAAGTGTGTAAATCTTATCAATGATAAAAATATAAAGTTAAATTCTTTTCAGAGCAATTGAAGGAATGCAATATTACTATTAAGATGCAGATTATTTTCTATGGTATATAAGTTTTAATAAAAATATAGTGATCCAAGCATACCTTCTCGTCAGCTCTATACTTGAAACAATCCAGTTAACCTTCATGCAGCAGGGACATTTTTACTTTACATAATATCTTATAAATACTGGTTTAAAGTTCATGAAACCAGAGGATTTTCTAAAACATGCCTACTGGATGTTACACCATAGATTCACATTTCAGCTCAAAGAAAAAAGATAAAAAGGTCTCATATGTTTTGTGAAAATCCCATTCTGGAAAGAAAATAAAAAATCAACGATTGGTTGATTGTAAATCGATTTTATGGGGTATAAGGAATTCCATACC
The DNA here is from genome assembly GCF_963924675.1 of Phocoena phocoena. Taxonomy (NCBI): domain Eukaryota; kingdom Metazoa; phylum Chordata; class Mammalia; order Artiodactyla; family Phocoenidae; genus Phocoena; species Phocoena phocoena. Next base: position 31,579,783 of record NC_089239.1, on the reverse strand, counting down.
TTCACAACTCTTCACCCTCAGCCTATTTAACCTCTACCTTCTGGGGCTCAAATGCCTGAAGTGAAAGAAATGAAGATACAGGTCCAACAACAGAAGCTCATTTTGAATATTTCAAAGTTATCTCCTTTTTACCATAGCTTAAAGGAGATGCACCTATACAGGGCATGTTATGGATGACCTTAGGTATGTTGCTTGCACCTATACAGGGAATGTTAAAGAAATTACATTCCTCTCCTCCTTGATACACTTTTATAGTGCTATTAATGAATTAGCCTTCTGGTACTTTAAATGTATTTTAAAAGTTTTACGTGCTGTGTTTATTGCAAATCTTCTGGTACGCTGGAAAAGTATATGCCAGTATTGGTATAATCTTCCTTTGAAATTCTCTCATATCCATCAAGTAAATGACTAAATTAGCAGATAAATACATTACATACGTTGTTACTGCCTCTGTGCTCAAGTCACCAGAGGCAAATGGTCATGAATGACTAATTCATGCCCTGGGGCTTCTTATCACCCCATGACGGACAATGTGAGTCTCTAAATTCAAATTAATCTCAACAGCTTTCTGATAGCATACTTTCCTTTTACGTTTATGAAATATATTTGTGATAGATAAACAGATGTAGATTAGGAGGATGTATGACAAGATACCAGAAACCTGGCTTCATTTATTTTTTTTTCACGTACGACTTAGCATTTTGAAAGTGTTTGCCTCCTTTACCTCTGTGTCCCTTGTCAACATCTGGAGACAGCCAGTGTGCACTGTCATTTCTTTTACTTAAAAAGTGTACTTGTGAGTATTTCAACATTTTCTCATCAAGCAAGTGTAAATGTTAAGAGCAACCCTGCTGCTTCAAGTCACTGCTGAGTGGCTATGAGCTGCAGGATTTAACCGGATGAAAATATGAAAGAGTGTGGAAATGTTGTTGATATTTCCTTGAATGTTTTCCTTGAGAAAACATTGGAAATTACAAGTTCTAATGTTTGATTTACTTATGTTTCCAAGTTATTCGTCCAGCAATAGTTATCACATTTATTTGCTCTTCACTTTTACATGTCCTTCTTTATTAACAGAAAGTGTCAACATAAATTAATTTCTAATTTCATACTATTAAGATGAGGGTTCTTTAAAATGTTTTGTAATATTTGCTCAAATTCTAAATATATTGAGATCTGCTAATTGACTCTGAATTGATCAAATCAATTTCTGTCTTCTAATATAGATCAGGACACGATAGTCATTATGCTTCATTTGTTTTTCATTGTGTTCTTGTTTTTGTGTACACAGTCATCAAAGATCGTTTACTGCACTGGAATGGAAATTCTGATCAATCTCTTTAACGGTGACATTGCAAGAAGGGCTATCCAGTAAGGTCACTTTGAAAGGGAGCCGTGGCTGAGTCTGGTCAACACTGTAAAGTGGTTCTTAACAAAACGATTCAGTACAGCTGGACAGGCATTCATTCAAATTAGTTCATATATCAATCAGAGCTATTAAAATTATAAGTGACAAAATTCAACTCAAACATGCTTAGTCAAAAATGGAAAAGGAATGTTTCACATGCCTAGAAAGGCCAGCAGCAGACAGGCGTCCAGTGTGACTGGTTGTGGATCAGGTGAGGTCAGCAGACTATTCCATTCCCACTTCTAGGCCCTGCTTTGTCTGTGCTGGCTTCACTCTCAGGCTCCACATCAGGGTCTCTGGGAGCACCCAGCTCCCATCACTCTTACTGGTAGCAACTGCATTCAAAAATAGCACATTTCTCTCTCCAAAGTCCCATTAAAAACTCCTTAGCTTGACAGTCATTGGCCTGAGTTGGGTGATAAATTCATTCCTGAATTCATCTCTGGGGATGGGGGCTGTGATAAATTTAAACTCGGTCACATGCTCTCGTCTGGCTCCAGGGGCCTTACCTAAACCATGCGCACTGAGTATGGACGGCAGGCGGTGAGGTGCAAGGTCTAAATTATACCCAATATGACGTGCTGCCTTGGCGTCTGAAGCCAGGTGGGCCTTGAATAGCTGGACCACAAGGTCCCGTTCACAGTCTGCTCTGCAGAGAAGGTCACCTAGCCCAACAAGCCCCCTCTCAAGAGGACCAGGTACAGTGCCTGCTTATCCCTGAGTCATGGATTTCAGTTCCCTACCAGCCTGTGGAATTATTCAAACAAGTTAATCACATCCTTCTGCGGGAGTGAGGGGCACTCCACCCTCTTGATACTACAAAGCCACAAAGCCTGTCTTGCACAGTCCCTGGTTGTTCACTCTGTTCCCAGGTGCAGCCTCCACGTGGTCCTGTGTGGCCTGCAGCGTCCTCCTCCCACTGGTTGTGTGTATACGTGACTAAGGAACTGCTGTCGACCTCCTCTGACCAGTGTCGGGTGTCCTGTGTTTGGCCATCCCCATAAGGGAATCCTCTCTCACTAATGTGAATAAGAGGCGATTAAAACAGGAAGATTCCTCTAAAAATCAGGGGTTACTCGCACATAAGGATGAATGAATGCTGAGGGTAGGTTCACAAGCCACTAACGTTAATTTTAGTTTTGATCCACAAGTCCACGCATGTTCTCTGCACCTGGAACTTCTGGTAGGAAGAGAGAATAAAACTAACAGATCTTCCCAGAGAACTTGAGAATGACACCATTTCAATTTAGAACCCCTTGCCTGAAGCAGGTCAGGATTATAGCGTAAAGAGAACCGGGACTGATTTTCTTAGCTGACGAAGCACTGCATGTTATTATCTCTTCTATTTTTTGGAAATTCACTGCACTAATTAACACTTTAAGGCTCCAATAAGCCCTGTAGTAAAAACATCTAATCAATATTTTATATCAAGAATTTCTCAGACATATTTGACACAATATATTTTCATATTATCTAGTAATAATGCAAATATTTAATAAGATATAACACTGTTGGGGAATGCTGATATATTCTTCATCTCTGGACTGTTATATTTTTTAATAATTTGTTTAGAATACCATGGGAATATCTTAAATCTTAATAATCCTACTGAATATAGTCATTACAAATGAATATTGTGAGAATTATTTATGTGGTCCTATCCTCAAGAGATCTATGTTAGAAGGATGATTAGACTTAGATACTTAACTATTAGACTTAGATATTCAACTATTTAAGTTGAATTTCAGTTCTTTCATTCATTTCTCTAGATTAAATCCTTTACAGGCTGTTTCTCCCTTAATTTAATTTCAGAATATAAATCCAATTGTTATAAAACCAAAAAAACTACCAAGATAGTTATCTCTCTTTTTATCGTAAACCCATGGGGGGAAAATAAGATTAACCTTAGACTTTCTGACCTAAAATACCAACATATTTTAAAAGACTAATATTTCAAATACTAATTTCTTTTTTTAGAAAACTATGAAAAAACCCACTTCTAATATTTGTCTTCTGTGGCCTTCACCACACTCCTGAAAGAGCATATTAAAAATAACATGTGATGCAAGTTATGATAAATGGTTCAAACAAATTTTCTGCACACTTCGTTACACAACAAGGAATCAATTATGCCAATAAAAACAACAGTAACCCACAACCCATGATCAAGTGGTTGTGATTTTAAGTATATTTCATTTTTATTTGCACATCCAACTAACAACTATGTAAACAGTCTGAGTTTTATCTTTGTTATCTTTAATCTATACCATATAATTATGCAGAATTTGGGGTCATCTTTTTCTGGAAAAATGTGACTGGCTCTCAGTGAGGAAGACGGTTTTATTTCTTACAATAAAAGCAATCATGATAATTTAGATATAACAGGGAAATACCTGTTAATAAGGTAATATTGCTGTTTTTGAAACAGTGTTACCTTAAAATGAGTAAAGAAGGTAAAGAAATGTATTTTTAAGTCTTATAAAAGACATAATCAGAAAAAATTCTGATGATTTAATAAAATATCTTAGATGGAAAGGAGATTAACTGCATTCATTAGCAAAGTACTCTGACATGGGGGCAATACATGAGGATTTGGGGGATGTTTCATATAAAATATGAAAACATTCCAACTTAATAAAATCTCACACGATTCTCCTAGGTCCAGAAAATTTATTTTTGAAATTTCTATTTCTATTTTTGGGGGGGAAAAATAGAAATTTCTATTTTTTTGGGGGGGGAAAACATGTTTAAATCCTCTCCAGTTCTACATTGACAATATAGACATGAGCAAGGTATAGTGACAAAGTGGCACTTGCAAAAACTCCCATGCTCTCTCTCCTGTTCTAGACAATGATTTTTTGGATTTATATACATGATACAAATCCTCTTGAAATATAAACAGATGACCAACTCTGTATCTATAACTTTGGACCATTGGGACAAGTGTGTGTGTGTGTGTGTGTGTGTGTAAATTTAGTCCCCAGTCCTCTTGACAAGGGAAGCCTGGGTGTTAATGTACAGGTGGCTGTATTTCTCCTCAGCACCTGCCACAGTTGTAAATGTGTGATGATTTGTGTATGTTCGTTATTGTCTGTCTCTCCCTCTAGACTCTTACTCAAAGGACAGGCAGCAATACTGAAGCACTGGCAAATACAACAGAGATACAAATCCATACCATACATGTAAAATACACATGTAAAATACATGTACTTTTTTATTGTTGCAGTAGCAAATTATCTAAAATTTACCTCTTAAAACAACACAGATTTATAGCTCTATAGGTCAGAAGTCTCACTGAGCTAAAATCAACGTGTTAGCCAGGCTGTGTTCTCTCTGGAGGCTCTCAGGGAGGACTTATTTCCTTGTCTTTTCAAGCTTATAGAGGCTCTTGCCTTCATTGGCTCCTGGCCCTTCCTCCATCTTCAAAGCCAGCTGTGTAGCACCTGCCCATCTCCCTTGGACTGACACTCTCAACTCCCTCACATAAGGATCCTTGTGATTCCATCGGGTCCACCCACATAATCCAGGATAATCTTCCATCTCAAGATCCTTACCTTAACCACATCTGCAAAATCCCTTTTGCTATATAAAGTACCATATTCACTGGGGATTACTATGTCAGCATCTTTGGAGGACCATTATTCTACCTGCCACAGGTAGAATATATATCTATATACCTACATATATATCTAATGGATATAATTCTCAGCCTACAAATTTAGGATTAAAAAAATTTTATGTATTCTTTATAATTCAGTTTAAATTATCTTTTGATCACTGATTTTATAAAGGTCTTAAACACAATTTCAGCCGGGATTGTGTCCATAAAATGTCAAGGTCTAGGGAGTGGGTATGTGAGGAGTGCCCAAGAGGGCCCTAGTTCTTCAGTCCATACAGGTTTGCCACTGAGATATCCTGCATTCCCATTAGAGACGATATATTACTTAGAAGCAAGAGTTTATATAGTTCCTATTTTCCATTTATTCATCCATCCATTCATTCAATAGTCATTGAGTGTGTATGTGTGTTGGTCCCTGTACCCTTGGAATATAAAACATGAACAAGGCATCTAACCCAATCTCAAAGAAACTACTGTCTAATAAGACGAAACCATAAATAAATCACTGTAATACATTCTAGTAAGTGCAATGACGGAAATGTGCATGATGTATTACGTGAGTACTGAGAACAGAGATCTAATCTAGCTGGGAGTGGTGTAAACTTTGATTAGCAAAGGCTCCTTGAGTTGCTGACAGTTGAGACTTTACAATGAGAAAGTTAGCTAGGAATATACAGGAACTGCTAGAGCCAAACCTCAACATTCCTTGAGGACTAGAGATATATTTTCAATTCAACTCAACAAACACTTATCGAACTGTGATGCATGTTAGGGAGAAGTACGATGACCTAGGAGAACGTTTAATACCGATACTTCCCCCTGTCAAGGGGATTAGGGAGAGCCTCGCTGAGGAAGTTACAGACATTAAACATGTAATTACAAGTGTGATGAGTGCTACAGAACAATGCTATGGTGATGCAGAGAAAAATAATTTAACCCAGTCAAGAGGGTCAGGGACTGCCACACTAAGAAATCAATGTTTAAACTGAGACCTGAGCGATCAGTAGCATTTAACAAGGCAAGGAAGAAGAGCTGAGTGCTGGAAGAAGAGTTAGGAAGCTGTTACAGCATCCAGACAAGATCCTGACTTGGGCTGAATGGTGTCAGTGGTCAATTTATTCAAGAAATATTTAGGACACACAGTATTTATTAAGTTCCTCTTATGCTGAAGGCATTATGCTAAATTCTGGAGCTACTATAATGAAGGGCACAGTGCTAAATACTTTCAACCTGATTCATGTTTGAGACCTAGAGTAAGCAAGACACAGAGACATGGGCTCGATCACCAAAGTTTTATACACCATGTGTCATTCTGGTGTCTCAAACAAGGGTACTTGGACACTGTGGCATTTGCATTTTATTTGTCATCTAGTGCCTGTTTGGAAGATGAATTAGAGGGTGATAAGATTATAGATGGGAATAGATGTAAAAGAGGCCACTGAAGTAGTTCAGGTAAATGATGGTGGGACCTGAACTAGTACTAGGAGATACAGAAAAGAAGAAACACACATGAGAAGCAGTTGAGAGGTGAAATTAGAATTGATGGTTGAAAGAGGTAGAGAGAAAAAAAAGCAAGAGTCAAATATGAAACCCCAGTTTCTAATATCAAGGGCTGAGAATGATAAAGGTGAGTCTAGGGACAGAGTAAGCACCCCAGGACTACTTGTCAATGACTGACACATACCTACAGCCTGGATTATCCTGCCAACCTAAAGCCAAGTATAATCCTGCTTTAATCTTCCCCTGTTTTCCCACACGATGAACACAAGTTTTTACTTTTTATTCGAACCATTGGTGATAATTGTTTCGTTGTCAGTTTTTTCCTGACGCTTCAAATGATGGGGGCGGAGGGAAACCCGGAAAGACAATGTTTTGGGAGAAAATCTGTTATTAGTCAATGCATTCTTTTGTAGTCAATACACTTTCTCCCCTGAGTATAAACTGTTCACTTCTCTGAGCATTGGAAGAACAGCTACTGAAGAGTTGTTTATTTTTATATGAATAGCTTTCAGGCGAACCGTTTACTGATACTGATCAAATTACAGTGAAAACCACACCAGCACTCTTCCCACAGCGCCATTATTCTCTCCTGGTCACCACCCAAGCAAAACTATATTCTGGGTAAAAAGGAAGAAACACATGAAACATACCCTCTGGAGACCAACAACAAATAATCACAAAATTACTTCCAAATCCCAGACTCAGCGCCGTATAATACAACTCACATCCTTTGAATTTCCAGCACCTTACTTGTTATTGTTGACTCTGTTTTGTCACACATCTATCTTGTCACACATCAAACTTTGAGGTCGCAATTTTTGACTTTATTTTATAAAAGAGGTGACTTTAATTTTGCAATAATGTAATAAGTATTATTGGTATTGACATGGAGAAAGAACTGCAGATAGGGGTCTCAATAATGAGAAAGAAATACCCTTCATAGACGTGTGTTATGTTGTTTCTCATGTCATTTCTTCTAAAAATTGTATTTTTGTTTGGCTATAGTTCACTCCTGTCACAACTTTTATAAAACTTGACTTTCTGTTCCTCCTACATACTGTGTTGGCTTCAACTTCATATTTGATTAACTTATAGAATAGTTATCATTTTTTAAAAAGAGAATTTAAGGCATATAAATGTGCATCATAAATGGCTAGGAGAGAATGATGAGCAAAACATTTTTTACACAGACTTTTTTATAAATTTAATTTTATTTATTTTGTATACAGCAGGTTCTTATTAGTTACCTATTTTATACATATTAGTGTATATATGTCAATCCCAATCTCCCAGTTCATCCCACCCACACCTCCGCCACTTTCCCCCCTTGGTGTCCATACGTTTGTTCTCTACATCTGTGTCTCTATTTCTGCCCTGCAAACTGGTTCATCTGTACCATTTTTCTAGGTTGCACATATATACGTTAATACACGATATTTGTTTTTCTCTTTCTGACTTACTTCACTCTGTATGACAGTCTCTAGATCCATCCACGTCTCTACAAATGACCCAATTTCGTTCCTTTTTATGGCTGAGTAATATTCCATTGTATATATGTACCACATCTTCTTTATCCATTCGTCTGTCGATGGGCAACACAGACTTTTTTAAAGCACAAAAAGAAGACAGTTTCAGCCTGCCAGCTTTGCCAGCCAAGTTAATCTCTCTTCCTGCCCTGTCGCCCCTGCAGATTCATCACACTGGCAGCTGAGCCCCGTACAGCTCGGGCAAGTCTGAATGGAGCTCACTTGCTCTCTTTGACAAGGATTTAAAAGTGATATTCAAGAGATTATTATGCTCAAACGAAGCCATTTGTTCAAGTAAACTGCTGGGAATATCTTGTTTCTTTGGAGGTTTTCCAAAAATATCCAATTCTTCTTGATCAGGGGGATGTAAAGAAAAGAGAAAGTCTGGTTTATTATCTGGTGATGACTTAAAAAAAAAATCAGAGTCACGGGTTAGAGTCCCTCCCTTGCAGACACAAACTTTCAGGCCACCCCTCGTTGGAGTTTTCATAGGTAAGAAGAGACTCAGGTCCTCCCACTTGAACATTTTTGACAGCTTTAAAAAGTTAGGGGATTTGCAAAGCGCCCATTGTTCCAGGAGACAGTTTCCCTGCTGGGTTTTAGCATTTTCTTTGTAAGTAAAATGGTCCATTTTAACAGCTTGGGTGTGAAAATTGGCGCAGGTAGGTCCTGAAATACACAGGCGAGGTTCTTTAAGATCTACTGTGAGCAGGCAGTCTGTGAACTTCCTAACCTAAAGCCTCCTCTGATTCCTAGGTAACCAGTCCTGATTGCTATTGTCTTACATAGTTAGGAAGGAGGGAAGGAAGGAAGGAAGGAAGGAAGGAAGGAAGGAAGGAAAAAGAAAGAAAGAAAGAAAGAAAGAAAAGGAGGGAGGGAGGGAAGGAAGGAAGGAAGGAAAGAAAAGAACGAAAGAAAGAAAGAAAGAAGGAAGGAAGGAAGGAAGGAAGGAAGGAAAAAGAAAGAAAGAAAGAAAGAAAGAAAAGGAGGGAGGGAGGGAAGGAAGGAAGGAAGGAAGGAAAGAAATAGAGAAAGAAAGAAGGAAGGAAGGAAAGAAGGAAGGAGAGGAAGAAAGAAAGAAAGAAAGAAAGGAAGGAAGGAAGAAAGAAAGAAAGAAAGAAAGAAAGAAAGAAAGAAAGATCTATACACTGAATGGGCTACTTCCAGTGAGATGGCCCCTGGCCCTGCTGCTAGGACTCAGAGGCCTGACATGGACCCTGTGGCAGGTGAGGCTGCGTGGCCCTGGAATTACTGTTCCTGCAGACAGGTGAGGACCTGCCTTCTACTGGAGGCCTGGCTATGGGTTCTCAGCAGGGGAAGAAGAATGCCTCTTTCTTGGTGTTAATTTGCCTGTATTATCTCTCCTTGCCAAAGAGACTGGGGTTCACAGTATTCATTCTTATGTGATCTGAGTTCACTCACAAGCACGACCACTTTCTGTGGTTCAAAATCTGCAGCTCAGAGGTCTGAGTCTGGGCCAGAGTCAGCTGTGCCACTAACCCAGAAACAGCACCTGTCACCACCTCATTCTAGGCTCAGGGGCCATCACTCTCGCCCTGACTCTGATTTTCACAGGGATTTTATCTTAGGAAGCTGTTGCCCTTCACTGTGCTTCTTGCTTCATTACCTCTAGGTGTTGGAGAGGGCCCTCTCCATCCATCCCAACTTACACGAAAACTGTTTTTGAGAAGACGGTTTCGATCTCTTCCAGAAGGTTTTGGGGTCCTATTCAAACCTATTCCTTCTTCAGTCACCTTCAAGCTTTCATTATTAATGCTCTCTTTGAAAGAATAAAGTTCTCTCTTATCAGCTATACTGCCACAACTCTGTAGGTACCAAGCTGCTGAAAATCCCTCTACCCAATCTGTATCTGTACCACACCTGTGTCCCTAATCTACCCCATCTCTATTTTTATTTCTCTTTCCATCTTTTGCTATCTCCATCCTTTCCCCTTTCTCTATCTCTCAAACTAACATATTCTTTACCTTTTCCCCTGCTAAGCTCTGTTAAATTTTACTAGCAATATTTCATCAATAGATGAATAAACTGGTGTGCTGGGACCTCAGGGGTGATTCTAGGGTTTGAAATCACACGGTAGCCGGAAAAGAAATCTGGAGAAGACATGAAGGCATCCTGAGGAAACGTGTCAGGGCTTGATGAGCAGTGGTACGGACCACTGAGGAAAGACAGACATTCAACATGACTCCATGCTGACCACCCGACTGATTTAAAGAGTGCCGGTGGGATCAATGCCACTAAGAGAGTTAAAAGACATGAGTTATTTCGCAGGGGAGGCACAGATAAATCTGAGAGTACATTTAGGTATCTAAGTGGGAAAGGCCATCGCACTGATAGAATTTCCAGGACCAAAGATGACTGCGGTGAACTTTGGCTACCATCTTGGTACTACGTATATATGTCACTGTTCACAGATGGTAAAATCAGTCCTTCATTCTCACTCAAAAATGAAAGAATCACCATTGGTAAAAGTAAAGTTTTGCTCTCTTGCGAAACAGAAAATGCTAAAGAATATCAGCGAGGTTCTCGTATATTTACATGAAGAAACGCAGAGTGTTTACTGAGCTGTAGTGGGCTTCTGCGATTCTACCGTTCAGGAGACTGACTGTGAAAATTGTTCGGGGCCAAGGAAACCTCAGACACATGAATCAGGACTTGGACACACCTCATCAGATTTGAAAATCTAAGCCTGTTGTAAAACATACTGGAAACGACATTTACCAAATAACTTCGCAGCCCTGGCCCAAAGCCCTAAGCCTGAAGAGAGGAGGAAAAGCACAGCCTTTTGCAGAAAAGGAGCCCAACACTCTCTGTGACAGTCTTCATCCTCCTTTCAATGCCTTTGCCTTTTCTTCTGAGATCTATGTCCAGTCATGTGATTGTGTTTCATAGCCAGTTAGGATAAAGGATTGTAGAAAAATGGAAAGGGGTAGGGAGGAAGGACAGAGTCTTGTATGCGGCCTAGTTTGATGAAATGTCATGAGCCATTAAAAGGCGTAGCTAATAAATAATGCTTTGTGATTCAATTATAAATAAAATACTTCCTCCGCTTCTTTTTTCTTGTCTTATGACAAAGCTTAATCAATTATGCGTTTAACACCCACAAAAGGGCTTTAGGAAAAGGTCTTTCTAAACATACAGAATATGGTATAAAACTGGGCAGCTAGACACACATAAAGTGATCAATATCGCCTGGCACTTCCAATTTTCGGCTTAATATTCACACTTATTTTTCTGTCAGCAATTCTTGATGTGGGTAAACAGATTAACACCATTCTCACGTTATCTGTAGAATTCTTTTTGAACCATTTCAGATAACAGAAAAATAAAGCCGAGGTTCAAAACTTATAAAACATTGTAAGGCACTACAGTCCCATAAACCCTAAAGTGTCAATGCCTGTTGTCTGTAAACATGAAATTTAAATTCACAATCATTTTTTTTCAAAACTGAATTGTGCATTAGAATCTACCTCCTCACAAACGCTCATTTTACGGATAACAAATCAGAGACCAAAGGTGTTCAGTGACTTGCCCGCAGGCACTGAGCTAACTGGCGTTGAATCAGAGATTCTGGAGTCACTGGGGTGGAGGTGGGCTTGGGGGTGTGACGGGAGTGGGGAGAGGGGATGGTGATCTTCACAAATGATCTACTAAAAGCGGAAGAAAGTAGACTGCGGTCAAAGTCACTCAGATTCTCAGTTCTTCAAATATCCTACTTTTTATAAAAGAAAATGAAACAATGACGCGTATAGTGTATTTCCACAGGCTCTAAAGTACTTTCTTATTTAAAAATCACTTTCAGTAAAATCACAAACTGAAGTAAACTTGCAACGTTTTTTTGAGGTTCACACAAGTTCATTATGTTGACCAGAAATCATGTGACAGCTATTTGAAGTTTTGGCAGAGACTGCTAGGAAAAAAGTCCCTCCACAGTCAGAAATGACCCTTTCACTCCCTCAATCAGAGATTTAAGCAGTGGGAATATTGGGGAATTAACATTTGGCTTAGTACTCTTATGGCTTCTCCAGCCTGGCTGTCACCACGAGGTACCATTTATCCTAGCCCTTTTAAGATTTTCTAGTTCCATGGGTCAGGAATGTTCAGATCACTTTTGGCTAAGTACCCATGTTAATTTCTTCCTTCCCCCTCATTTTATGGACTGGAAACCCCCTCTCACTTTTCATTTTATGAATATGAAACAAATGCCAAAATTTTAGATTTAAAAAGTTATTATTCAACACTTATGGCACACTCAGGAAATCTTACCTATAAGAAAGCTGAAGTTGCTAAAGTAGTAGAACAAGATACAGTTATTTCATATTCAGCTTTGTTCTGTTCTTTTTCTATTTTTATACGTTGTGTTTCTGTAGGGATGAGAGCCAGGTATTTCTTTCCCCCAAATTCCTCATTAATGAATAATTGCGTCGAAGCACAACCTAAGATGATAATTCTAGGCCACATCTATAGAAACCTTCACATGCTAGTTCAGAAGTTGCAGGGACTGGAAATTAGGGCTGAGGTTTTTACATACATGAAACAAAGCTCCAAATAATGCAGTTATGAAACACAAAACATGGTCTGCTGAACGACTGCTTCCCTGCTTGTATTAATGTGGTTCAGTATGGCGCCCTCTAATACTGGATGGAGTTTACGACTTCTTGAGAGGGCCCCGTTGCTCAGACAGGTTGAGTTGCTGTCACTGCACACCTGTGACATCAGAGTCCTCGGACCAATTTAGCTGAGTGGGTTAATGTATGGTGACCATGAACTCAAGGTTGCAATCACTCCTGGCTTCTCAGAGAGAAAAACTACTCTGCAGCCATTAACTGGAGGCCTTTCTCCACTCACAGATGTCTGCTGCTCTTCATTCCTAGTCGTAGAAAGCGACAAAAGGCAAACCTACCAATTCCGCTACAGAATAAACTTAAAGCTCAGAGGTTAAAGGTATATCACACAGCCTTGTGGTCCAGTGCACGGCTTGGAGCTTCATCACCCTGTTTTGAAATCACAGTTCCGGATTAAAAGAAAAAAAAATCACAGTTCAGCCTCTTAGCTGTGTAACCTTGTGGAAGCGATTTGACTGTAGAGGTCAAATCGGATATTAACTCACGAGATTTCTGGGAGATTTAATGTGCCTGGCAAATAAGAGTCAATAAACATTAGCTATCTTTATTAATTATTTCATTTTTATGTACACATGGCTGGTTTCATGTCTACTCTTCCAATAAAATGGTCAACATTTATTCTTCTGTTGAGATCATTCTAGAAGTACTTCAGCTGTTGACTCCCATATACAGTCTGCATTATGCAGTGCATGGCTAAGTCACTTTCTGAAATGTTCTTCATTTATCTGTTCTTTGCACAGTATTTAATAAAATTGATTTTCATCATCATCGATTTTCTTCATATAGATCGGCTATGAGTGGTAAACAAGTGCTGAGCACCCTTAAACAAACCTTTAAACTTACAGAGAAGTTGCATGCTGTGCAGAGTTCTCACATACTCCTCACTCACCCTCCCCTGATGCTTACAAATTACATAACCATGGCATATCAGTGGTGACATATCATTTTCAACAAAAAGGAATACTTAATGATAGAACGTTTTTTTAAAAAATAAAATATTATTCTAAAAATCATCAGTTACATTCTTACTTATTGTGAAGCGTCATTTTTTTTCTTTGAAAAGTTTAATTAAATGTGATTTATTTTTTTCAAAAGGCACTGCTTAGTGTCTTACTACTGATAGTTACTATTACTGAAATTGTTTCAGATTTGGAACATTACCTCTCTGTAAATATATGCTGGAAGAATAAATAATCCACTCATTAACTGGATCATTCATTCTTCTAGCATATATTTATTGAATTCGTGACACCTAAAGAACTTAAAGTAAGTTGCATGTTTTGCATTTACAGAAAGGTAATGTTCCAGTCTGTGTTGTGCAAAATAGTTTGGTGGCTCCTCTCCATATTACTACAAAGTTTTGTGATTAATTTATAGATTACACACACGCACAAAAACACCTAACCACATGAATGACATCCTGAAAATTTCACCTTTTAATTAGTTGATTGGAATTGCTTTTTTTAAAAAATTGGGCCACGAATGCATTTTCCCTGTGGTACTTTTTCTGTACACTTACCCTGGAATCCTGTTAAAATTCCAGGTAAGGAAATCAACTCATTTGTGGTCACACTGACGTTTTTTCCCACTAAAATATTAGTTTACTAAATAGTCATTACCACTGAGATATATTTTTTCCGGTGTATTCTTTTTATAATCTCTCCCAAAATATTTCTTCATGCATTTCAAGATTAATATACATTACATGTTAGCCTAGACATTTTATAAACATTAACATTTTGATCCAATTTCCACATTATAAAAAATATTCTAAAATTTGCTTGTGTCACATTCCTGACACACTTTCTTTTTTTCTTTTTTTTTTTTTTTTTTTTGCGGGATCCTCCCAGACCGGGGCACGAGCCCGTGTCCCCTGCATTGGCAGGCAGACTCTCAACCACTGCGCCACCAGGGAAGCCCACCTGACACACTTTCTATATGCTTTCCACCAGTATTTGAAATGGATTTTAGTTTACTGCTGTACTGTATCTGTGAATCATTCCAGCTATTTTACTGTAGTGGAAAGAACACGTTTCCCCAACTCCGACAATAAAATTATAAGATGGAGAGTGACCAATACAAGGATGAAAAATAGTTTTCAACTCCAGTGCTAACTCTGATCAGAGAGTGCCAACCGGGATTTCTTTGCTAAAGACAGTTTGGAAGCCACATCCAGCACTAGTGCGAGGGTGCTCCACAGACATGGTGTCATGTCATGGAGTTTAATTGGAAACGACTAGTCAATAATTGGTGTTTTATTAAATAGCAGCAGTTAAAATCCACTAATTCCGAGGGAGGAGATTCGAATGATAAACAATTCATTTTCTTAGCATATTGATGCTGTCTGATCATAAAACAAACCATGTGGCCACGGTCTGGTTGTAGTCTAGTTATTCTCATTTTACCGCTTGTATCAACAACGGAGTGACTCTTGCGGCATCTCCAGCTCCACTTATTTCTCGGGTACATGTGAAAATGGTAGCGATAGTAACCATGGCTTGGGAGGAAGTTTGGGAACAGTGTAGTGAAATTACCATACAGCTGTGCAGCATCACAAAAGAACAAACCCTAATCCTTTATTTTCTCATACATTTTCTTTCTTGGTATATCTCAGAGGTGTTGTTCTAATGGGCTGGCTTCACAACTGACCTATGAGAAACGTGTCTGACAAACATCTGATCCTTTTTATTATTCATTCAAAAGGTATTAATGGAAGCCAGTCTATGTCAGCTACCATGTAACACTAGGAGCCGAAATCATTGTGATCTCATGGAGCTAACAGTCCAATGAAAGGAAAGACAAACAACCACTACAAAAACAGAAACAAAACAAACGTAAATTGTGACACAAGTTATAAACACGACAGAGAAAGGCATTTCTCTGTCATTTTAACACATATACTTGGGCCTTATATTTCATACACTCCATGAGTATATTACGTGAGCTTCATCACACAGGTGACAGACATTTCTTCAAGATAAAGTTCTTAATGCTATTCAATGCACTGAACCATTAGAGATTCTAGAACAGTGTTGTAGTGAATCTCTAACAAATATAGCCTGGATAAAGAAAAATAATTAATTTTGAAGTCATATTTATTATTGTATTGCAAGGTCTGTGTTGTCACTGATTTACATGGATGGGACAGTTAATTCCAGAGGTATTACCTATTGTCAACTTACGTTTTGTTTAATGACATAAGAGTGTGTAAATAATTTCAAATGCATATATAATGCATATAAAGTAACTGAAACATTGAGAAATAAAACCATAACAGCTAACATTACTCTTGGGATAGAATCCATTGACACTAAGTTATATCTTGATGATAGTTCTTTACCTCCTAGGAGAAATGGGGCATAATTAGTTTTCATTTGTTGGTTTTCTTGAAATAAAGTAACTTATTCAAACTCAGTTCAGTTCTTTATCTGAAGCCAAACTCAGTGTCAATTAGCTATTGAGATTTTAGAAAACCTTGATTAGTTGTAGTCACTGAAGTTTCTCATTGACTCCATGTTTGATAGAAAGTTTATATCATATACCTTAGTTAATATCAAGAATAAAAGAAATACTTATATTTTTGTACACAATGTGTCTCTCTTCCCCTTTTTTGTTTATTTTTTTGATTTTTAGCTTTGATAGAATATGTCTGAAATGATGAAATAAACGAAGGTACTAAGTATGGTGGAAAATAAAGTTGCCAAACTTCAGAAGAATACAGATTACTACAGACAATGCGCTCATAACTGGGAAACATAAATTAGACCTTCCCAACAGGCACTTTAGAGCAACAAACCATTTTAAAAGCTTTCAAAGCTTAAACTCTCTGGAAGCTTTTAAGATTCTGTGAATCTGAAAATGCATGTTTTACAATGACCTGAGAGCATGGCTGCAGATTTAGGAGAATGATTCTTGAAGATGGATGATGTCTTAAAATTTGTGACAATACTATACAAGCACATTCTCATACATTTTTAAAAGCACTGGTATAAAATATTGCGCTGTCTTTGGTGAGCTGTTTTAAATAACAAAACACAACAGACAAGATAAGCCTTGGGCTGAATCTAAGAGTTTTCTTGATTCTGAGATGGATAAAAAACGACTAATTTCTCAGTGGCAATTTAGTCAAAAAATGAAGGGCTTGATATCTTTAACATAGACAAAAGAGAACCTATAAAAATGTTTTTATATTAGTATTCATCCTTGGACAGCTGAATGCATGAAATCTTATTTGGGGACCTGAGAATTGAGACTACCAGTTTGGTTATTTTCACTCAGAGGTTGAATAAACTGAGATTTTTTTATGTACCTCAAATTTCAAGACTCTTTAAACATATACAGTCCAAGTACCATGTATTTTTGGTAAATCTGAACAAAAATCTTAGGGGGTCTTATTTCTTTATTTTGTTGCTGTTGTTGCAATTCATTTTCCCCCAGCTTCATTGAGGAATTGTTGACATACAGCATTGTGTAAGTTTAAGGTGTAAAACAATGATTTGATATATGTATATGCTTCTAAATGATTATCACAAAAAGGTTCATTAACATCCAACACCTAATATAGTTACCTTTTTTTTGGTGCTGTGGTGAGAACTCTTAAGGTCTACTATAATAGCAAATTTCAAATATACAATACTGTATTGGTAATTATAGTCGCCATGCTGTACATTACATCCCCAGAACTTATTCATCTTAAACGGAAAGTCTGTACCCTTTGATGACCTTTGACCTATTTCCTTCCACCCTATCTCCCACCCTTGGCAACCACCAACCTGTTCTCTGCTTCTATGAGTGCATTTTTCAAGATTCCACATATAAATGAGATCGCACGGTATTTATCTTTCTCTGTCTAACCTATTTCACTTAGCATAATACCCTCAAGGTCCATTCATGGCAATATTTCCTTCTTTTTTATGTCTAAATAATATCTCATTGTCCATATAACATATTTTCTTTATCTATTCATCTTCAATGATGACGGATCACTTAGGTTATTTCCCTGTCTTGGCTATTGTATATATTGCTATGAACATGAGGGTGGAGACATATTTTTGAGATAGTGATATCATTTCCTTCAGATATATACCCAGAAGGGGGATTGTTGGATCATACGGTAGTTCTATTTTTAACTTTTTGAGGAAACTCCATACCGTTTTCCATAGTGCTTGTAGTAGTTTACATTCCCACCAACAATGTACAAGAGTTCGCTTTTCTCTACATCCTCATCAGTACTTATCCTTTGTCTTTTTGATCACAGCCATTCTGATGGGTGTGAGATGATATCTATTGTGATTTTGGTTTGCATTCCCCTGATGATTAGTGATGTTGAACACTTTTCATGTACCTGTTGGCCATTTGAAGATCTTCTTTGGAAAAAAAAATGTCTATTCAGGTCCTTTGCCCATTTTTAAATTGGAGTATTTGCTTTTTTTGTTATTGAGTTGTGAGAGTTCCTTACATTTTTTTGAAGATTAACGCCCTACCAGATGTGTGGTTTCCAGATATTTTCTCCCATTTTATAGGCTGCCTTTTCATTTTGTTGATCTTTTGTCCGGCACTGCAGAAGCTTTTTAATTTGATGTAGTCTCATTTTTTTTGTTTTTGCTTCTGTTGCTTGTACTTTTGGTGTCATATTCGTGAAATCATGCCATGACTCATGTCAAAAGACTTTTTTTCCTGATTGAGGGATTTTAAAACATGTTTCTAAGAGTGATTGGAGGCACTGGGAGGCATTGGTACTATACATGGTATGAAACAGTCTCAACTTTTACAAACACTGTGCTTGAGATTGGTGGAAGCTACGACACTCACCTTCCCTTTTGCTTACACCCATTGCCTAATAGTTTTTTTTGTTGTTGCTGTTGTTTTTTGGGTTTTTTTGTTTTGTTTTATTTTGGCTGCGTTGGGTCTTCGTTGCTGCGTGCGGGCTTTCTCTAGTTGCGGCGAGCAGGGGCTGCCCTTCGTTGCGGTGCGTGGGCTTCTCATTGCGGTGACTTCTCTCATTGCAGAGCATGGGGTCTAGCCACGCGGGCTTCAGTAGTTGCAGCACGTGGGCTCAGTACTTGTGGCTTGTGGGCTCTAGAGTGCAGGCTCAGTAGTTGTGGTGCACAGGCTTAGTTGCTCGGTGGCATGTGGGATCTTCCCGGACCAGGGATTGAATCTGTGTCGCCTGCGTTGGCAGGTGGGTTCTTAACAACCGCGCCACCAGTTTTGGTCCACAGCCCCAAGCTTGGCCCCTCATCTCCAGAGCTTCCTGATGCACAATTTCCATCATAGCTGTCCACTCACTCTTAGGTGCATTAGTTAGATTCTGTGCACATAAGTTACATGTTTCCAGGAACTGATAAAAGTTTAGCTAGGATATTTGCCTCAGATTATCTCCTTTATCCACTCATGTGGGTTGAAGTTCCTTTCTCTCTCTATTTGTGGCTCTTTGAAAACCTTCAACTGAACTCTTTCTCCCCACATTTCCCCTCAGATCATTCTTGCCTTATAATCTCCTAAAGGAGTCCTCTCTAGCTCTAACCATGGACATTGAGACATGATTTTATAGTTTATCTCTGGCTCCCTACACCTTCAGATGGAATTCAGAGATTATCTCTCCAACCGATCTTCCCCCATTTTTAAAAAATTAACTTTTGATCTTGGAATTTTCTGATACTTTTAACAATTTGGTAAATTTCCAACCCTTGGGTGATAAGCAAATTACGAATTCTGAAACTTTTGATTGTCTTTTTTTTTGACAGTTATATTGCCAGATATTTTTCTACACTAATTTTTATTCATCCCCATAGCGGAAAAGTTTAGAGAAAGACAACGCTGAGCTAATAGCAATGTTGGGAAATGGGCAGTCTTTCCCCAAAGTCTTTCCATTGGTGGGTTTCCCCGGTGGCACAGTGGTTAAGAATCCACCTGCCAATGCAGGGGACATGGGTTTGAGCCCTGGTCCAGGAAGATCCCACATGCCACGGAGCAACTAAGCCCGTGCGCCACAACTACTGAGCCTGTGCTCTCGAGCCCACGAGCCACAACTACTGAGCCCGCATGCCACACTACTGGAGCCCGTGCACCTAGAGCCCGTGCTCTGCAACAAAGAGAACCACCACAATGAGAAGCCCGCGCACCGCAAAGAAGAGTAGCCCCCGCTCGCCGCAACCAGAGAAAAGCCCGCACGCAGCAACAAAGACCCAATGCAGCCAAAAATAAAATAAATAAATCTATTAAAGAAAAACAACCCCAAACCAAAGTCTTTCCATTGGTGGACATTTGGTGAATTCACCAAAATCCTTTCTTTGCAGCCCTTGGGTAGATGCGTTGTCAGCACATTAGAATGAATCCAGGTTTCAAAAGCAGATTCACATTAACCAAACTCCCGACACTGTCAGAAAACCAGGAGATCAATGTGTTAACGTGAGAAGCAGAACCATGTTGGTGAATGGGAATCCTCACGTCAGCGCCACTAGCTCCATGTTTTTCAATTGACTGAAGCCAAATCATGATCGAACGTTTGCTTGATGAGAAGAGCAAGGAGAGGGAATCATACAACTAAGTTTTTAATGGATGCAGCAGAGACAGCTCAACTATCCGCACAGGGATTCCCGAGTTATATTGACTGTGATGCTGTGTCAGTCAGTGTGATGACAGAAGGATGAGAGCTTATGGAAAGGCTGTTGGCCAGCTCACAGGGTCATGGAAAGGATGGGGAGCCAGGATCAGAAGGTGAGCAGGAATGAAGTCAGTCTGTGTCAAAGCCACGCTAGGGAACTCGGGGTGCAGCAGCTGGCACTGGTCACTGGGGCCAGCAGTGCACCTCCGACACTGAGGTCCCTTAAAACTCGATGAGCTGTAGCTGCTCTGTGCCCAGAACAGTGTCCCCACTGCTTCTGCTTCTCTGCTTCTTTAACTTCGCATTCCGGGCCTGGTGGGTACCTCAGATTAGCTGGGCCTCCTAGCAAGACACACGCTGTATGAATGCCCCAAGCACAGAGACAGAGTACGATATCGGGCAGCCAAACAAAAGGTGTTGGGGGGCAAATATTCACCAGAACTCCTTATGGCCACAGTAGGCATCCTCTCCCCGCACACAGCGGTGGGACGGGAACTGGTATCCCAGTAGTATAGACATCACTGTCATGCAGGCCTGGTATCAAGTAAATTCCGAGTCTGCCCCTTTCTTACAGTGTTGGAAAAAGAATGAAAAGTGCTTAGTACACGGCTTGGAACACAGGAGGTGCTCATTAAGTAGAAGTCACTACTGTCATCTCCACTTCTGCCCAGCCCTCATGCTAATTCGCGTGTCCTCTCTGCCTTGGGTTAGCCCTGGGGCCTGGTTGGTGACTGTGAACAGTTCTACTGTCATCCTTTATGTGCTGGCTTCATAGTTTATTGGTCAAGGGCAAGGCAGTTTTCCTTATTTCCAAGTCCTAGAAACAGCTTGACTTATTGTCCACTGACAACCATTTATAAGGGTTGTTATAGAAAGAATAAATAACATTACATGTGAGAAAATGCCTCGCTTGTTACACAGCACATATTAGGAATTCAAAGGTATAAACTTTTATACCTTTTACTGGAATGTTCTTTTTTAACTTTTGCATCCCCAAACAAAATTACAGATAAAATCAATTAATAAAAATATTGACTGAGTTGTAATTTTGTTCAGTGCCACAACTACATTTCTTACCCTTTGACACTCAGTCGTGTATAATGATCTAGGCACCGCATTCTGGCGGTGGGCTGAGTAGTAACCCAGAGACACACCCTATTATCTTAGTGCAGGGTAAGTTTCAGTTTTAATGAGATTTAGCACACCATTTCCAATTTAGAACAAGAAGTCTATTTTCTCCCTCATTCTTGGAAGATATAAACATCTCTTTCCTAGCAGTAAAAAATGTCTCTGCAGGTTTCTTTTTTTTTTTTTTTTTTTTTTTTTGCGGTATGAGGGCCTCTCACTGTTGTGGCCTCTCCCGTTGTGGAGCACAGGCTCCAGACGCGCAGGCTCAGCAGCCATGGCTCACAGGCCCAGCCGCTCCGCAGCATGTGGGATCTTCCCGGACCGGGGCACGAACCCGTGTCCCCTGCATCGGCAGGCGGACTCTCAACCACTGCGTCACCAGGGAAGCCCTGCAGGTTTCTTTTTATAAAGCATATAATATTTACTAAGCATCTATTCTGTGCTAAAGCCATTGTGGGGTTATATTATCTAATTTGATTCTCAAAACAGCTCTGTAAGATCAGAGTTATTTATTGTTACCACTGTAAATTTTTTTAAAAAGTAGGTAAATTTATTTCACTTTAAACCTGGTTAAAGAGAAAGACGACTTTCCCAGGTCCTTGTGTTTTCTTTGACTAAATAAGACATTTCACCTGTTTTCTTAAGAGTGCCACCCAAAACTCCAAGACTCACTAATAGAGTAACAAGAGAGCTGGTACCCCATCTGCATCAGAACTGAAGGAAGCCAGAGTCGCCCCACTTTCCAGTGTAGTGCGTATGGATGTTCACACAGGCAGCAAAACACAGTGGCTGAGAACCCACAGCGAAGCCAAACTGCCTGGGTTCAAATCTCAGTTCCACCACTGATTAGCTGTATGACCTTGGGAAAGTCACTTAACTTCTCTGTGCCTTATTTTTCTCATCAGTAAAATTGGGGATAATAGTAATAACCACCTGAGAAAAAGTAAATGAGCTAAGTATTTCAATTTTGCTCACTTAACACAGGAGGAAACAGACTCTTAATTGGGGGGAAATGGCAAAAGAAAACAATGTTTTCAAGTCAGAGCCCATATTTCATCTTTATGTTTCCTCAGCATCTTCCATGGTGTCATTAGCAGGTAGATGTCCAATAAATGCTTCTCAGATTAACAAATAAGTAAATCGCTATCTATAAATTTATTATGTTAGCCTTTTTTTGGGGGGGGGGGAAATCAGAAAACAGTGAAAGAGATAATATGAGCAATATTCATTTAGAAGTCCCCAAACTTTATAATAAAGAAGGCATTTAGACCTTTCTCTTAAATGGTTATAAGAGGGTTGAGGCAATACCTTTCTCTTTAAGGAGACAAAGACATATTAGCAACAGTGTGGTATTTTAAAGGCAGACTTATGAGGGCTTAAATCATGGATCCACTACTTACTATACTTATGACCTTGGGAAAATAACTACTCAGCTTCGACATTATTATCTGTAAAATGGGGAAAGTAATATGGAAATATAAAATTAGACTATGTATGAAATCACCTGATATATGTACAGGCACACAGGTGTGCATTCTCTTCCTGTTTTGGTAGAGAAGCTCTTCTAAAAGAAGGTAGAAGTGGAATGAAATTTGTTGCATGACTTGCTGGGTCCACTCTTTTGAACAATCAGTAGAAGGACTGAAAGAATAGAAGAATAGAAAAAATAGAAGTTTAATCTTCCACTCCACTGTGGAGTCACATAATTTTTTTAAATTGAAGTATAGTTGCTCTGTAATATTGTGTTAAGTTCTGGGTGTACAGCATAATGATTCAGTATTTTTGCACCTGAAATATGTGAGAGCATTGCCATTTATTGCTACCTTGAGTGTCTAGTTATAAGTTGTTCTATTGCGACAAAGACAAGTGTGAGGCAACCCAAATTTGAAACAGACAGGGCAATCAAATAGCAACCCGTCAGTAAGAAGTACTTTTTAGTAGAAGACAGAGAAAATGCTAATCTCAGAAACCTAGTAATGAGCTTTCACAGACTGGAGAAATAAGAAATGTTGAATTAGCTAAACCTAAACAGGAAGAAGAAATATTAGGATCGTTAACAAAAAAGATAATAAAGCAAACAGAAAAGTCAAAAGATTCGAGGCCAATAAATTTCTCTAGTAGCTGTATTGGTTTTTGTTTACTTTCTATTTCTAATCAATATTGCAGAGAGCAACAGAGGTGCAAAATGTAACGAAAGGAAAAATAAAAATTAGGAACTTGAAAGTAACAGGAAGAGAGATGATTTATCATAAAATTTAGGGCTTTGGGGAAAGATCCCAGAGAAATTACAGTTTAAATTCTTGAAGGGAGAAAAGGAAAAAATGTTAGTGGAAAGTACTGAGCAGATTTGTGAGATCTGGAAAAATAATATTGAGTATAAAATTTCTGCAGACCAAGGCTATTTTTTCTCATCCAAGACACTTTACATAAGACATTATTTAAACTGCTATTACAAAAAACTATATATAAGAAAATGAAGATTTAAGGTTTAAGCTTTCCTTGGAAGTAACCAGAGCTGAGTTTCAATTAGCATTCAAAACACTTATCTCAGGTTAAAGTATGAAATAAAAATAATTAATTGACATTATAAAAGTGCTATATAAAAAAGACATCAACTCCTAACCCCAAGAAATGAATCTTGGATTTTTCATGGACCAGAGTGTTAAATCTGTGAAATCCCCTGAAAACCGAAATAATCTAATTTATATTATTAATCTTTACTCTCAGAAGAATGCAGTGTTTCTTAAGGACAGAATTATGAAAAATTAAACTTGTACACACAATGGAGAGATGTGTGACTAAACTACCTTATTAAAAATAAGGCACAGAAACAGAATAAATAACTCCTTCGATTGATGGTACAGGCTCCAGTGCAGGTACAGTGACATCTGGCAAGATTTTTTTTTGTGGTACGTGGGCCTCTCACTGTTGTGGCCTCTCCCGTTGCGGAGCACAGGCTCCGGAGGCGCAGGCTCAGCGGCCACGGCTCACGGGCCCAGCCGCTCCGCGGCATGTGGGATCTTCCTGGACCGGGGCCTGAACCCGTGTCCCCTGCATCGGCAGGTGGACTCTCAACCACTGCGCCACCAGGGAAGCCCATGGCAAGATTTTTAATGCTGTGTATTTAAAATATTGCTTCCATTTATCCTCCATCCTTTATCCAAGGAAAATATTTCAAACATAGAGAAGTTACCCGGATGATTATTTTCTCCTCTATGCTGCTGAAAGTCTCCTTACCACTTTTAAAGCCCTAAGCAATAGAGCAAATCCCTTAACTACTAATACACCTGGCTGTAAAATTTGCAGTGACTACCCATTTCTGCTTTTTTTAAATTATGAATTGTGATGAGTTAAATTGACAGCCATGTCTTGCTGTAAAGGTCTATTCTGACATACTTTCTTGAAGCAAAGAATAAAGGAAATTTGGATGCAATCTTAAATTAAATCATTACATTCTTGGAATCTGTAACATATCTAACAAGTATTTTTAAGTAAAGATGTATTCTCCTGGCAGTTTTTCTCAACTCTACACTTGTATAGTGAAAATAAGGAATTTAGATTGTAGACATTGTCAGACCTCAATATTAGGAGAAAAATAGACTATTAATGTTGTTATGCCTTAATTTTAGGGCAAAATATTAAAAAGAATGTTAGGTAAAATTGAATGAGAAGATTAAAAACAACTTTGATCACCAAAAACCAGGTCAGCCGTCTATGGGCCGATTCTCACCCACTGCCTGTCTTTGTAAATGAGTTTTACTGGAACACAGCCATGCTCACTTGTTTGCATATTGAAAATGACTGCTTTCATGCTACAATGGTAGAGTTGAGTAACCTCAGCGAAGATTATATGGCTGGAAAACCTAAAATACTGACAATCTATAGCAAAAGTTCACCGACTCCTGATCTAAAAGATCATTGGAAACAAATTTTACGATAATTCTTAAGCCATGGAAATCTTACAACTCAAGATTAGGGCTGATCATATCCTTTTATTCAATGATTTATTATTCAATTTCTACGTTATATGGAAAACTGTTTTTTTTTTTCTCCAAGAAAACTCTCTGATTGATTCAAAAGTTATAAATTTTGTGAAGAACTGGAGATGAGAAAAACAAAGCAGATTATCTAAAGGCTCTTAATCTGATCAGCTTCAGAGTCCATAAGCTATTCAAACATCATACAATGTTTTTCAGTTTGTATGTCTGGGCATAATTCTTGTGTGAAGGTCCACAGTTTTCCAAGAATGTAGTGATAAAGGCTCAAATGATTTTCATTGCAGTTCGTGACTCAAAATATTTAAGAATAACTGATTTAGACAAATCTGAATCTTTGAAGATATGGATTATGAGGCCAAGAAGCTTAAAGTACTTTTTTCCTCAAAACTGTATAACTAGAATTAAAAGCTAGAATTTCTTGCTCCCAGTTAAGAGGTTTTTATTCATGTTGCTGCCAATTTTCCAAAACAAATATTATTGGGACAGAAAAGTCAGAAGAGTTAAATTTTTCTGGAATTAAATATAGGAAGCAATTATACTTTGTATCCTCTTTTAAGATGCATGACTTTTACTTTCATGATTTTAAAGACGAAGATGGGGAGGTGAGATTGAGGTATTGGGCCTGGGTCTCTTCAGGTCCTGGTGGTTTACGTGGCATCGGTGCAACTGATGCAGTTTGCTGTGAAGCCAGTTGAGTTTACTGGTCTAAAGCCATTGCCAAATATAAAATTCAGAGATAGTCAGGAGAATCATTTGACCCCAATACTACAGCCTTCCTAATATCCCAAAGCTGGAGACATTATGGTTTGAACTTTGCTCGGTTTTTCCACTTTTACTGTGTGCTAGCTCCTCTTGTGTTTTTGAGTGGGGAGAAGAAAAAGGGAAACAAACAAACATCTCTTTACTTAACTCTCTGAAGTTGCAATTCTCTTACTGGTGGGCTGCGCTGCTTTATAATCTTTGTATATGGACCTCCTGCTGGTGTCATGCTCTTGAGAGGTCTGCGTAGCTCCTCTAGGTATTGGTGTTGGTTTGCATGTGAGATTTGCTCACCACTTCTACCTGACCTGCTGGTGGCATTCATAAGCATCCTTCTACTGGGACTGCCTCCTTCCCTCCCACTCTGTGCCAGTCCTGGCAAAGCTGTCACTCCTAATGCATCATCACAGCCAGCTCAGGTATTGTGCCTATGCAAGCATCTTCTCTATCCCTCAGCAACTGGGAACTCAAGGGGACTGTCTGGGCTTCCTCTGTCCTTGCTGGTCTTCTACCAAGCCACTTCTCTCCAGTTCTCCTTTCCTTTCTTCAAAGTTTATGGGTAGTTTAACATATTTTCTGACTAAGGAAATTCCAGCTAGGGAACAAAATGCCAGTTCTCTCTCCTGACAAGCATGTTCTATCTTTAAATATGAATCTTCTGGAATCCCTATCTTTTCATCACCTTGGTAAGCAAAAGCTGATGACTGAAACACTGTACTGCTGATAAAGGAAACTATGTGCATTTGCTTAGGCATTACTTATAGCTAGTAGGGATATTCCTAGAATCGTATGGAGAGAGAAGTATGGCCCCAGTAGAAGAGGCATTAGGGCAGTTTCTGACCCTTCTCCAGAAGTCTTGAAGAGAGACGGTTGCCTTAACCTGCTTAGACCTTCTTTAAAATGTGGAGTATTTAGTGTATTTTGTCATCAGCTGTCAGTCTTTACTACAACAATGGAACACGCTTGTGCGCGTGAATTCACAATATGGGTGTTGCTATCTTGCCATGTCATTGTTGATGGACATAACAGTAGTTCCAATTTTCCTCTATTGCAAACAATACTGCCATGAGCATCCAGATTCATACCTCTGTATGGACATTAATAATTTTTTTTCCTAGGGAAATACTGAGAGGGGAAATTGCTCAGCCATAGGATATGAAAATTTGAAATTTTAATATATAATTGACAAATTGTCCTCAAAAGTGACTGACTATTCTAATTTATTTCTCCAAGAAACATAAACATATGCTCAAATGCATTGTGAGTAGGAATGTACGATCACAGCCACAATGAGACATTTCTCAATACTCATTATATTTACAAACGTGAACTTTCATACACTGCTGGTGGGAAAGGAAGGGAATAGGATTCAGGCAGTGTTCACATCTGTCATTTTTTCTCCAAATCTTCATTATGAAAAATTTCAAACTACTGATACTATTATAACGAACACTTGTATCCTCACAATTAATCCACACACATAAACACACACACATATACACACACACATGTGCAAACAAACACAAATCTGAACCATTT
Source organism: Phocoena phocoena (assembly GCF_963924675.1). Taxonomy (NCBI): domain Eukaryota; kingdom Metazoa; phylum Chordata; class Mammalia; order Artiodactyla; family Phocoenidae; genus Phocoena; species Phocoena phocoena. The sequence continues at coordinate 31,552,057 of NC_089239.1, read as the reverse complement.
GCAGACATCATGACTGTATTTCTAAACACATACCTCTTAGCATGCTTTATTTTTCTGTCTATTAAGTGAGGACAACTATTTATTATATACTTTACTTGTGACGAAAAAGCAAAATAATATATGTAAAACACCCAGCACAGTACCCAGATCATGACGAGTACTTGAGTATGCAAAAGTGATATTCCCTAAACAGAAGTATGGAATGAGTATCGTGTGTGTGTGTCTTCTTAAAGGAGTATTTATATTTGTTTATACATTGTATAAATAAGCTTCCCTGACTACTGCTCTCTCCTTGAAGAAATACAATGAAGACTACTACCTGCTAGATATCTCAGTGCAGATATCTAGATTAATGAATGATATTAACCTAATAGTGAGAACCTACCCTATCAGCGGAAGAGTGACTCCAGCTTACTTGGTCTTTTCCCATTTTTAATTTTTAAAAATTAAAACCCACATATGGGATGCTGATCCGTAAAAGAGAGACAAGAGAATTTTCAAATGTAAAAAGTTAAATGAGTATCTTTTTACAAAAGTTCAAAAAACTGCAAGTCCTCATTTTTATTATTATTTTTTACATTTAAATATTTTATTTCTTTGTTTCATCTAATCATAGCATTACTATTTAAAGGTAAGAATGCTGCCCTGAATATTTTCAAACACTCTTCTTAATGAACACATTTTAGGAATTCTGAAGACAGAAAACAAAAACCTTATATAGAGTAGGTGCTTAGTAAACGTTAGTTAATTTCAGTTGGCTGCAGGTATGAATTTTTAAAATGAATTAATGTTCTTTGTCAGGAGGATAAAGTCTGCACCAACTCTTTCACAAGAAATGAACCTTTTATTGGCGATTATTATAATTTATAAATTTGAGTCTGTCAAAAACCTTCAAACAGGCCCACCTTCTGTTTCCACTACAAAAAAGTCTTTATTTTTTATGAAGTAGTATACTTCTCATACATATAAAACACAAGGTGAATCCAGGTACCTTGTTTGAAAGAGTTTGCAGGAGCCATCTTTTCACATATGCATTGCTGCTAGAGACTGGAATATGCACAGTGTTGGTTACCTACAATAAAGTCTGCTTAATTAACCTTTATCTTTTTAAATTCATATGCCACAGAATGCAAGTCAATCAGAAAATTACTTTCAGTAAAATTTCACTACCAGATAACAAAATGAACTCATTAAGAATCTGTATGACAGATACCGAATAACAGTTAAGAACCCAATTTTCTTTGCTGAGTTGGACTTAAATAAAATCTTCACTTAATCTTTGGAAGAATAGCTCTTTGTTATTAATTAAATCTAGGACTTTTGCTGTTGAAATCGCCACAGTAGTTTAGTTTTGTTTTTGCAAGGCTATGAGAAATGTAATTGCTGCTTCAACACATATAGTACACTGCACATAAAAATGTATCTCATGCTTTGTGAACAGAAACAAAAATTCTCAAGCAGTAACAATTATATCAGTGGGAGTTCTGCATTAAATTAAGCTTGGGGGAAGGAAGAAATGTGGGCTGTAAACAAGAAAAATATTTCTCTTAAGACACTTAAATGTTAACTAGGTGTATTAATCAAATTGTGATGTAATGCTCTACAGAGTCAGCTATAAAAAGTGTTTTCCATTACTTTTCTACTTTCACGTTAATTTTTTTTGCTGTAAAAATTAACTGCCATATATAGCAAAAGAAAAGCACCTAACTTGATGTATAATTTCCTTTTGAACCAAAGAACCTATAGCATTTCTGCGTAAGAGAAAATCAATTGTAACTTTACATTTTATGGCAGAAAACCTTAGCACTTTGGATATCTATCTGCCTGATTTTTTGAGGGCAAAAATTATTTCTCATTCTTTTTTTTTTTTTCCTTGGCAAATTTCTAGTGACAAATGCAGTTCCTGGAACATTCTTACAGCTCATCGTTTGTGGAAGGAAGGAAGGAAGGAAGGAAGGGAGGGAGGGAGGGAGGGAGGGAGGGAGGGAGAGAGGAAGGAAGGAAGGAAGAAAGGAAGGAAGGAACAAACTTATGTCAGACAATCTGACTCAATTAGGATCACTATATTTAAATACTAGGAAAACTGGTTAATGCCCTTCTAAAAATTAATTTAACAAGTGCATTTTAATCCATAGAAGTCATTTCCAGTTTGAATCTTGCACATGTTACAACATTTGTTAGGTTAAATTTCCTTATGTGAATGACGATGGAATAAATCTCTAGATTTTAGCCTTGCTCAAATGTTTATCATTCTGTAATAAAGGAGGCAGATAAGGGAATGCAGATTGCCTTCTCCACGTTTGACGGTTGCACAGAAAGGAGCCTCTGGGAACGTTTAGTAACACATAACGTAACACTCTGTGTCCTCCTGACTCCTGCCCAGCCAGTGACCATGGTAGCGACAGCAGGAATGATGGCAGTTGGGCCAGGGACAAACCTTTTAATTTACCACATACACAGAGGACCCTGCAGGGAAGCTCCTACCTATATAGCATTTAGAAACTTACTTTGTTCCTTGGAATATCACTCAGCCATAAAAAAGAATGAAATAATGCCATTTGCAGCACCAGGGATGGACCTAGAGATTATCATACTAAGCAAAGTCAGAAAGAGAAAGACAAACACCATATGTCATCGCTTACGTGTGGAATCTACAATACAACACAAATGAACCTATCTATGAAACAGAAACAGACTCACAGACATAGAGAACAGACTTGTGGTTGCCAAGGGAGAGGGGGTTTGGAGGGATGGAGTGGGAACTTGGGATTAGCAGATGCAAACTAGTATCTATAGAATGGATAAACAACAAAGTCCTACTGTATAGCACAGGGAACTATATTCAATATCCTGTGATAAATAAGAATGGAAAAGAATATGAGAAAGAATAAACATATATGTGTGTAAAAAAAATGGAAAGAGACAATAAAAAAATCACCAATGAGAAGCTTAAAAAAAAAAAAAGAAAATTGCATTGTTCTTTTTAAGAAGCTTGCATTGTTCTTTTTAAGTGGATAAGTTAACCTTGTTTGCTACATTACACAGCACCTTGTCAATGAGGATGGAAAGAAAAACTGTCCCTCCTGACTCACCCAGTACTGGAAATAGCTGGGCCTAACCTGAGTTACTATTTGTTTTTATCTTATAAACGCTTAATAGATATTTATCTTGTGAGTATTTACCTTATAAACTCTAAGGAGATATTTAGAAATTATGCAACTGATTACACTCTCATCTTCTCCTTGGCTTCCAGAAAAGCCAATGCCAAGTTTGTGGTTTTTAGAGCATTGGGCTCTAGGGTATTGCACTTTGTGCCTCCCTCAATCCTAGTTTTATCTTAATCCTTTAATTTATATTCCTTTGCCTTATTTTTTTGCTTAATTTTTATATTATTTTGTACCCTTGGAACAAAAAATCTCATAAATAATTAAGCAAAACCATGGATACTATTATATTAAAAGATATGTGTTGCTACCTTAGAAGAAATGTCTGAAAAACAGGAAAATGTACTGAGAATATTTCTAGCGTATATAAGGACAAGACACCAAGGATGGAATGGAGTATGTGTGAAAACAACATTCCTGCGTGTACTGAATTGCCACTTGAAGAGAGCTAATCTCTCTCTACGTTGCTATGAACTGTATTTCTTCAAGATGTGTAAAACTGGCAGGACCCTAAATTCCAGATATCATTTGCTCTTGGCTTTGGTGAATACCCATGGTATCTGTTATTGTGCAATGTTCTTTGGAATTTATAGAAGAATTTGACTACTTCTAGCTTGAGATACGAAAAAAAATCTTATCTAATTTAGCACAGTGATAATGCAGTGTTTTAATACATCCCAGCTTATGTGAGACATGATAATTTCTTAAATGGTACTGTCATGCCTTAGACATGGTGATTTCATAGCATGCAAAGTCAATAAGAAACAGATATTTAGAATCTGAAATGGAAACCTACAGTCTTGCTATTCTTTCTCAATAGGAAGATTTTTTATATTTATATCAATTTCTCACTAATGACTTTTTTTTTTTTTTTTTTTTGCGGTACGCGGGCCTCTCACTGTTGTGGCCTCTCCCGTTGAGGAGCACAGGCTCCGGACGCGCAGGCTCAGCGGCCATGGCTCACGGGCCCAGCCGCTCCGCGGCATGTGGGACCTTCCCGGACCGGGGCACGAACCCGCGTCCCCTGCATCGGCAGGCGGACTCTCAATCACTGCGCCACCAGGGAAGCCCTGATATGTTACTTTTTTAATGGGGTTTTCTCTGCATCTCGGATTTAAGGTAGTTCTATTATCCTATTTTACTGTACATTGCAATCTTCCCTCACAGCACTTTCCTCAGTTTCTATTTAGGCACTTGTTTGTGCGGATATTTCTATAGTGACGGTTTTCTTAATAGGCTGTGAGCCCCGCGAGAGTAGGGACCATGCATCTATTGCTTCCTACTGTATCCTAATGGCTAGTACAGGGACAGGCAGATAGTAGGCGTTTAATATACTTGTGGAATGAATGAACGGAAATTCCGTATCTCACGGTTTATTAGTTCAGTTATTCAATAAGATACGTATCTTGTGTAAAGCACTGTCTTCAGCTCATTGGATACAAAAAAGACAAAGAGACAAAAAGAAACAAAAAGCCCTGCTCTTGTGGAGCTTTCCTCCTAGTATAGGAAAACCAATAATAAACAACAAATGTTACGAATTACATAGTGTTTTAGAGGGAGAAGTGTGGTAAAGAACAAAACTGGAGCAGGCAAACAAAACGAGGTGTGCCAGAGGAATGTGATGTGCCATTTTAATAAATGATCAGCTTAGGCCTTATTGAATAGGTTACATTTGGGGAGAGAACTGAACCAAGTGGTGTTAGCTATTCGGATATCTAGAGGAAGAATCTTCCTGCCAAAAGAAACAGCTGGAACAAGTCAGATAATGTAGGCTTTTTGTGACCACTGTCATTACTTTGGTGTTTATAATGACTGAGCTGGGTGATCCATCCAGTGCTTTCAGCATTAGAGTGACACGCCTTACTTTCGCCTTCAGTGGATCAAGGCGGCTGCTCTGTGTAGAATGGATTGTAGTGAGCCATGGGTGGGAGCGGGGAGACCAGACAGAAGGCTTCTGAAGAATGCAGGCAAGAGGAGATGGTCACTTGAATCAGAATACAGCAGTGGGGGTGGGAAAAAACTGTTGCATTCTAGATGCATTTTGAGGTTAGAGCCAACAGGTTTTGCTGTTGCATTGGATGGGAGTCTGAAAGGAAGTAAGGAGTTAAACATAACTCCGAGGATTTCGCCTTGCTTAACTGGAAGGATGGAGTTGCAATCAAGTCAGAGAGTGAAGAGGACAGATGAATGCGCTTGGGTGGAGCTGGTGAGATCATGTTTATCTGGAGATGCCAGCAGAGAGGTTAAACGAGGGGCAGGACATATGATTCAGCAAGGCTACATGAGAGAATGATGCATGTGGGAGGGGTCAACCTACAGATGATACTTAAAGGCAGGAGAACAGATGATATCACCATGCAGTGGGTATAGACAGAGAAAAGGACCAAGGTCTGAGCCACTGGGCGCTTCAGTGTTAGGAGATCTGAAGGAAGAATTTTCTGCATAGCTAATGCTGGATCCAATATACTAAATCTGTTTTAAAATTGGTGTCTTTTCACTTTAATATCAGCCAGAATTTTTCTGAAGGGGCAATGGTTTTTCCCTGTAGAAATATTTTAAAAATCCATAAAATCCTCCATACTATTTTTATAAACAAGTATTGTCTGGTAACAGAGGCCTAAAGTCTTTTGTTAAAACTCACTGAATGGTACTTAAATTTATGGCATACAATATAAGTTCTTCATGGAATATGATATTATCCTTAAAAAGATTCTAGCGTTATTTCCTTAGGGAGATAATTCATCAGATTAACTATGAATTATGAACATTTTATTTAGAATGTGGCAATGAAATTGGGAGGAAAAAAGTTTATATATACATATTTGTCTTCTGAAGAGTAACAAGATATTAGAGGTTAGATAAAAAACAGCAAAAAGGTAAGATTAAAATTAAACAAACATTAATTTTAGATTCAGGTCTGTTCCAAACAACTTTGAAGGTCAAACTTTGTTCTAGATCATTCACTGATCTGAAGGAATTTGAGGAAGTTGGGGTAGTTTCAGGGTTAACAAAGGAATTCAGGCTTTTGGGTTTAGTTCAGTTCATGACCCCATAAAGCCCCCAAAGAATACCTCTGACTCAATTGAGGCTGCCGTCCAAGTTCACTGTGGTTCAGATTGATGCCCCCAAACCAAGGGAGCATCTGTGGCATGGAAACCATTCAACAACATGCTTTCTCTTCTACTGCGGGCAACGTTCTGGGCTATTTGGTAAATCACTTCCCTTTGAAACTCTGAGGTCTGTAATTTGTACAACACTTCTTTGTATTTTGTATGTCTCATCTGTTTGTGTCAGCTGAGACAGAGAGCAAATGTTTAACAAAGGATTCCAAACTCTTAGCAATACTTAAGCAATGCTAAAAGTATGTGGAATGTAATCTTAGTTTCTCAACAGCACACTGTTATTTCTAAATATAAAACCCTTCTAAGATTTTGTTCTCGATGGTTCTATCCCTGTAATGAAGATCGTAGAGTCGTTCAGAGTCACACGGGGCTGCAGTCAGGGTCTAGCACTGCCGCTTTGCTGGGTGTAATAACAGGCATGTTGTCTAGCAGTGTAAACTGTCCAGGTATTAGTTCCCTCGCAAAGTGGGATTAATGGTAATACCCTCTGGGTTCATTTAAACACATAAAATAAAACAATGCATTCAAGGGCTTAGCAGCACCTAGGATGCTCAGAATGCCCCTAGGAAGTACTCAATAAATTGTAGGCGTTTTTCTTTGTTAATGCCAATCATTCTTTTTCTCCAGACCTTGTCTCCATTTAAAGCAATTTAATACTTTATCAGTCGTAAATTCAGAAATTTTTGTGCCTTCTATTTAACCTAAATCAACTTTATTGGAATATAATTTACATACAATAAAATGCATCTATTTTAAGTGTAAATTTTGACAGATTTATACACACCTTGGTAACCACTACAACAATTAAGACACAGGATATTTCCACGACTCCAATCACATTGCCTGAGGCTTTTCCAAATAATTTTCCCATTTCAGTACCACACAAGGGCAACCATTGCTGTCTTCTGTCACTATAGATAATATCTGTCTTTCTAGAGATTCACATAAATGGAATTCTATGGTATATACTCTCATGGAACTGGCTTTTTTTTCACTCAGCATAATATTTTTTATATTCATTTGTGTTTCTCTGGAGACCTCTGACTAATAACGTTTTATTATTTTTAACCATTCTCATGTTTGTATTTTGTTATCACATTATGGTTTATTTTGCATTTCCCTAACAACTAAAGATGTTACACATCTTTGCATGTAACCGGTTACTGACCATTCATATACCTATTTTTGGTATATGCATCTATAAAATTATTCATGAGATTTTTTTGCCCTATTGTTTATGTGTAAAACTTCTTTATTTGGTTTCATTCCTTTGCGAGATATATGTTTAGTAAACATTTTCTTCCTACATGTGGCAGGGACTTTCTTCATTTTGTCAATACCTTATTTGAAGAATAGAAAATTTTAATTTACCAAGTCCAATTAATCAATTTTTTCCTTTCATTTTGGACTTTTGGTGTCCCATCTAAGAAATAATAGATTGTGAAGATGTTCTCTATGTTTTGTTATACAAGTTTTAGATTTTATGTTAATGTCTATGGTTAATTTCAAGGTAATTTTGTATAAAGTATGAGACAATAGTAGTTCATTTTATTTTCCCAAATGGTGACCTAGTTGTTCTAGCTCCATTTGTTGAAAAGTACTTCTTCTTGAAGTACCTTAGCATTTTTGCCAAAAATCAGTTTGCCGTTTATGAGTGTCTCATCTGTTCCATTAATCTGTATTTCTATCCACACAAAAATATCATGTTGTCTATACTATGATAGCTTTACAATAAGCGCTAGTGTATCAGAATGCAATCGATTTTTGTACTAACCTTATATTCTACAAACTTGCTAAATTCAATGTTTCACGTTCTCATAGCTTTTGGTAGACTTGCTGGGATTTCTACATACAGGATTAGTTTTAGTCTCGTCATTTTGTGCTTCCTGTATTTTGAAGCTCTGATATTGGAAGCATACGCATTTAGAACTGGGCCCTTTATCATTATAAAATGTCCTGATTTTCACTTTGTCTGATTTTAGTATAGCCATTCTTTCTTATGATTAGATTTGTGTGGTATAGCTCTTTCACTGATTTTATTTTATTGTATCTATATCTTATGAATGTGGATTCCCTGTAGACAGCATATAGCTGCATTTTGCTTCTTTAATATCTTTTTAAATTGGTGTATTTAGACACCAATAATTCCATTTAGGCAATAGCATTATATATGTGATTGGACTTAGGCCTACCATGTTAAAGGTTGTTTTATACTTAGTCTATTTTTCCTTTGTCCCTTTTTCTTCCTTCTAAACCTTCTTTTAGAATGATTGATTATTTTGTTTAGGATTCCATTTTATTTGTATCATTGGCTTAAGTATACCCCTGTATTCTTTTAATGTGATGTCTCTAACAGCTCTGGTTCCAAGTTACCTTTTCAGTGATATTTGTAGAGCAAACAGCCTTAGAGGAGAGACAGTGTCTTCCTCTGAAGCCGAGAGGTGGTTTGTTTGCAAATTAGTATAGTAAAAGTAACGTCTCCCTCCAGTGCAAATGTTGGGCTGGTTTGCTTGCATTCCATTTTAAAGGACTGTGGTTGTCTAATGTCATCTGTGATGCAAACCTACTGTATGTACAGCTTCCACCGAGATTTGCCTCTGTTTGGCCCCCATGGGATTTGGGGGGAAAGAGCAACTGATGCAAATGTGAGACCCATGCTGCCTTCTGGGTCATTACTAAGAAAGTTCTTAGTTTTTCTTAAGTCTTTGTTAGTCCTGTAAGTGAGAGCTAACAAGAGAAAAATCAGCAGACCTTATGAAAGTACTGGGGCCCTACTTGAAGCTGGGACACCAAACTGATTTTCTAGCTTTGTCTGCCAACACTCAGCCTACAGAATGCAGACAGTTGGTTGGCTTCAACAATAGGAATTTTTTAGGTGAAGAGGAAGGAGACCTATTGTTATCTAAATATCATGGTGCAGTCTCCACAGGATGTAATAAAAGAAGAGATGAGCAGGAGGTAAGGAAGTCGTAAGGAAAGTGCTGGATGAAGAGAGTCTGGTTATCAAAAACATGGATGCGGCTTCCCTGGTGGCGCAGCGGTTGAGAGTCTGCCTGCCGATGGAGGGGACGTGGGTTCGTGCCCCGGTCCAGGAAGATCCCACATGCCGCGGAGCAACTGGGCCCGTGCGCCACAACCACTGAGCCTGCGCTCTAGAGCCCGCGAGCCACAACTACTGAGCCCACGTGCCACAACTACTGAGCCGGCGCGTCTGGAGCTTGTGCTCCGCAACAAGAGAGGCCGTGATAGTGAGAGGCCCGCGCACCGCGATGAAGAGTGGCCCCCGCTTGCCACAACTGGAGAAAGCCCTCGCACAGAAACGAAGACCCAACACAGCCAAACAATCAATCAATCAATCAATAGAAATGCTGTAGAATTATTAAAAAAAAAAAAAAAACCTCGGGGGTTAGTTCTGTGAAACACTGTATAAAATTATCGGGCTTCCCTGGTGGCGCAGTGGTTGAGAGTCCGCCTGCTGATGCAGGGGACGTGGGTTCATGCCCCGGTCCAGGAAGATCCCACATGCCGTGGAGTGGCTAGGCCCGTGAGCCATGGCCGCTGAGCCTGCGCGTCCGGAGCCTGTGCTCCGCAACGGGAGAGGCCACAACAGTGAGAGGCCCGCGTACCAAAAACAACAACAACAACAACAAAACACAAAGAACCATGGATGACCACAGCAGAATGGCTGGAAAGGAAATCCGGTAGTAAGACTGGATGCGTGTGTTCACGTTAAGTGTAGTCAGGTGCCGGGGAAATGGTTGCTATTACTGATATTTCAGGAGAAAAAAGGAGGGAGAATTTGATCGGAAGGGGAGGGACGGTCCTTCACTGCGGTTCTTGATTAGAGTAGGCCCAAAGCAGGGTTCGTGTGAGATTGAGAGGGCCCAAGTGACGAGGAGATAATTAATCTCTAGTAAATTCGTTGTGGTGGGTGTGGTGACAGGCGCAGTGGTTCCAGCCTGTTCCTGCTTCCTCTGGTGCACGTGCAGCTCTTCTTCCTGACTGCTGGCCTCACTGAACAACACCAGCCCCAGGCCCACCTCCAGATGCTCCGCAGCTGCCCCCCCACCCCCGGAGTGGTAGCAGTGCAGAAGCACAGTCTCCACAGAATCCCCCCCAGCTGGCCTTTTGCCTCACTCGCGTTTTGGTGAGCAGCGTGTGTTCTGACTTTGCACATTTCTGGCTGGTGACTGTATACTTGATCCTACCACTCCCCTGCTGGTCTCTACTTCCCCAGATTCTCCTGCAGTTGTGTATGGTCTAATTTTTATAATTGATCCCTCTCCCATATCTCCCAGAGGTTCTGCTTCAGCAACTGAACCCTGACTGATACTTGCTTTTTAAAAGCCAACGTTTTATTTAAAAAAAGCTATATATTTAAACCAAAGTTATTTGTTTACTTCTTGGTGGAAATAGCAATTCTGTAAAAAACGAGTAAACAAAGTTTGCTATATTTGTCACGTGTAAGACATGTAGTTTACTTACTATACTTTTGAACCAAAGTTTGGGTTTAATTGTTGAGAAAAGAGTCATTATCGTGAGCATTTGTTTAAAAAAAGCAATGCCTACAATCCAACAAAATGCATTCTTTAAAATATATTTGTCATATGTGTGCATAAATGTGCTATGGAATGAAATATTATGTTTAAAATGAACACTTTTTTAAAGCAATGCAAACACTGTAGTTTATTGGATATGGGAAATTTGAGTACCTCAAGCAATACTCACTTAATATTGACCTTATCAAAATAGGGTACTACATAGATTTTTTTAAAAATCCCTTTTTCAGGGATTTTTCTGCGTCAAGTTGATGCTGTTTTGTTGATGTTGTTGTTAAACTTGGAAAATGGAGTATTTTATTCAAGCTTTCCTTTAAAATGTTTATTTTAAATCCTTGGAATCTAGACCAAGCATTCCACTTAGAATGAAAGTTAACAAAGGGCCTTCTAGACAGGCTCTAGAAGATGCATCCCATCATGTGTTCCTCGGCTTCATGGCGGATTTCACTCAGTGCAGATCTGCTGGTTTATGGAAACTCTACCACGTGAATGAAATGCAAGTATATCACAGAATGGCAACCAGAGAAGGAACACAATCTATCATGAAAATTTCTCCTTAAAACAATTAGTTTGCCTTTAACGCATATTAACCAATTCACCAACGTCGTTTGAGGGCCGTGTCTCAAAGCGGCTTTTCTTATTTGCTTACTTATAGGCATTTCCTAAAGCCTGGGACATCCTCAATGTATTGGGAATTTTTAAAACATCGCCCACGGATGGCACTTCTCACAGCCCAAAGCTGCGTGATTGCCACAGACAACCGTAAGCGGCCGGTTCTGTGTACTGACAAAGGAAGATGGAAGCTGCCCCCAGATACGGACCCAGAGAAACACTCATAATTTCAGGACAGTGGTCCTTGATTTGCTGAGTATGACTTCCAGAAAGCCAGGTTCCTATTGAAGAGGCTGACAGGGCAGTACTGGCAGAATAGCAAGTTATAAACAGACTCTGAATGTGACTCTTGATTTTCTTCTGTCTCCCAGCGCTTGATTAGTTCCTAATTCAATGAACATTTAAGTAATATCTATACTGTTTTAGGTCTGGCCATTCAAAGATGAATAAGACATGGACTTTGCCCCCTAGGAACTCATGGTCTGAGGATACATGTTTAAATATAAATATCCTACAGACAGGCATTTAAATAGAACACAAAAATAAAATACATTAAAAGCACTATTAAAATATGTACAGCTTAAAGTGTTACTAGAGAAGAAACAGCAATTTCCTCTTTCTGGAAGCCTGAAAAGCCTCAGATAAAAGGTAACACCTGACCTGTGTGTGCACGGTTTTATGTGTGTGGTGTGTTTGTGGGTGTGCATAGTGGTGAAGAGTTTGAGTGGGTGAAGGCGTTCTAGGCAGAGAAGCGGGAAGCCCATGAGATCTGGGTTGTTTTCATGACACAGAAGTCTCACTCTTCTTTCACAAAAAGGATACTTGAGGTGACTTTCACAGGCAATATTTAATAAATCACTATTGGGCTCCTAATATATGCCGGGCATTATTATGGACACTTGTGCATCTGTTCACATTAGTCAACAAAACAAAAATCCTTTTCCTCATGGAACTTAATTTCTAGCTGGAGAGATACACAACAGCAATAAGCCCAACAAATAAGTCAATTGTATAGTATGTTGAAAGTGCCAAGTGCTCGGACGAACAGTGTAGTGGTGGGCAGTTGGACAGGCAAGATAGGAGAGGACGGGAATATGGCAACTTTAAATTGGACAGTCAAGGTATGCTTCACGGATAAGATACAATTTGATCAAAGACCTGAAGAACTGAAGGCAGAGAAGGGACACAGTGAAGGCTGTAAGGAAGTGCAGAGGGCTAGAATCTTCCAGGCTGAGGGGAGAGAAAGCAGGCGTTGGGTGCAGAACAAGCCCTGGAGAGAACAGTATGACAGGGCAGAGGTAAGGAGAGAGGCTATAGCCAGGAGGAAGATCGCATAGGGTCCTGTCCAGCCTGACAGGCCATTAGGAGGACTTCAGATTTTCATCTAAGTAAAGTTATCAGTGGCTGCTGGGTTTTTGAGCAAATAGTGACATGACAGACAGATCTGGAAAGGATAATTCCACTGCTGTGTTGTGAATAAACTGCAGAGAGGCAAAGTCGGAAGCAGGGAACTAAGGTCCTAGCAGTGAAGATGTTGAGAAGTGGTCCAATTCTGGATTTAATTTGAAGATACACCTGGCATGAATTCCCGCCGGGTTGGATGGGGGTGTGAGAGAGAGAGGAATCCAGTACCACTCTAGGATTTCTGGCTTGAACAAATGAGACGGTGCAGTTGCTATCAACTGAGATGGGCAAGGCTGTGCTGGAGAATAGTCTGGAGGCTTATCAGGAGATTGGCTGTGCATAGATTAGGTAGAACACATCTATTAGTCATGCAAGTGAAAATGCCAAGTAGATGGTAGATACATCGCTGATGCTCAGGGCAGAAATCTTGGTTGGGGACACAGATTTGGAAGTCATCAGCATAGAGGTGGCATTTAAAGCCATGGGACAGGTTGAGATTTCCAGGAGAGTGAGTGTAAATGAAGAAGAGCTCTGAGGCATCCCAGCATCACACACACACACACACACACACACACACACACACACACACACGTGTATATGCATATGTGTATATGTTTATATCCTAAACACATATATCATAAAAATATATAGATTCATACACAATAGAAATATGTGTATATATTTTATGATGACTATTTATGACTAGGGACAAATGGAGAGAAGTAGCATAATAAGATATTATGAAGAAGAAAACCTGTGCTTTGAAATGCATGCTCTGATACGCCACGTAATTACCAAAGTTGGGCCATAAGGTGAGTTATGAACGTCTGAACTTTCCAGGAACAAAACCAAGATCGACTCCACATTGTTGGAGCACGAAGTGCGTCCGTGGGAGCAGCCACGCACTGGCTGAGGGGAGGGCAGGGGTAAGATCACGGAGGACCTTGCGTTCAGGGCTCGCGTAAAGCTGGCTCATGTCCTTACTCCAAGCTGGCTATTTAGAGGCATCCTGTCTTCTGAATCGACTTGCAGTCTGCAGATGGCGCTGTGTCCATCTTTTACTAGTTAAGTTTTCTATCACCCTCTTGTGTGATAAAGTGCATGAACTTTGCCCTTTAGATTCGAGAGACTTGAAGGACTTGAACGATGACTTGAGCGAACTAGCTACCTCAAACTTTTATTTACTTATTCACTAGATTGTTTACTTATTTTTTAGTTTGAAAATTATGGGGTGGCAGGGCGTAGCATAAATTAAAAACGGAAAGTATTGGAAGAAGAAACATCAGCTGGCGGTCAGTTGTAAGGATGTAGCCTTGACCTAAGGCAGTGCCGTGGAAACGGGGGCCACAGCAGCCAGACTTGAGAAGGATTTCTCAATCAAAGGCAGCAAAGCCAAACTGGACATTCATTAGATGTGGGATGAGGTATCTAGATTTATGGCAATGTGGATGGTAGTGTTAGTATGAAGAACAGAAAATACAGTCAGAAGATGAGTTTGAGTGTAAAATTTGAGTTTTGCATATGTGAATTTGAGAGTCCTATCAGATAACCGTTCATTTGTACTTTCATTTTTGCACATTTAGTGAGAATTAAAGGGTTAGCAATAAATATTTAGGAATGATCAGAGTATGCACAGTAGTACTTAAAACTGGGGAATTCAGAAAATCCTTCCACGGCTACATTTTAAATATTCTACCAGATTAAATTTTCCTAAAGTACCGTTTCGATCTGTCACTCCTCTCCTGACCCTGGGTGATACCCATTGCTAGGACGGTAAACCTGCCTGCATGTACCATAAAAGTCTCTTATGATGTCATCGAACTCTGTCATTTCAGCTTTATCTCCCATTATATACCTCTCTTAGTCTGTTTTAGTGAAATTTGACTTTTGCGGAGTCCCTGTGATTTTGTGCATATTGTTTGATTTGCTTAGAATTCTTTTGTCCCCTTCTCTATAAGATTACATATTCCCTTCGCTTAAATTCATGTTGCATTTGATAGTGACATGTTTTGCTGATTTATGTCAAACTGTAATCTGAGAATAACTCTAAAAGAGATCTGAAAAATATAATGCAAATCATTTAAGTATAAAACAGGTTATTTGCCTTTTCAAAGGAAGGTTTTAAAACTTTCCTTAATAAAATATGGTCAAAGCACAAGTCCTGCTAGACTATAGTATTGAGTCCACATTTTCATATAAATCTAACAAGTGTATATTAGGCTTAATTAACTCTTCTGTTTACAGCTGTCCTTTATAAGACAGTGTCCCTTTAGGCAGCAAACATCCGTCATGTGATTAATATGTCTGGGAAAATTTAAGTCATGCTTTATTAATTATGGCTTAGCGAGTACTAAGTAAAACTTAACCAAACAAAGGAAAGTCAATACATTTGATTCTGGGCAAGCCAGAAATAGTCATCTGTTTTCAATTAATTCATAATTTGATCATTCAAGCAAATTATGGAGGAAATGAGGCATTCCCTATACCAGACAGTAATAAAAAGACTGGTTGAGATACTTTCTTTCAGGAAATTCTATTAAATTGGAATCACAGTGTGTTAGGTATAGAATCAACCTCAGTGACCATCTAAGGTAGCCTGTTGATTACTGATGGCTCACCTACACCGCAGAGAGCCTGACTGGCCTGAGCTCAAGCCACTATTGTACCTTCCACCTAGTAAGAATAAAGATTTGCTCAGTTCAACAGCTGGATAGTGATGAAAATGGAATTTTCCTATAATTTATTCTCACTAATTCTAATTTTTTTAAATATCAAACTCCTCTGGATTCTATTAGGTGTTAATGGCATATAGATATTTATGAATGCAATGTGTACATATGAATATGTTCACAGTACGGACATGAGAGGCTTAATAAAAGTTAATAAAGTAATAAAAATTAACGATGAAAATTAATAAAAGTGACCAGGAAAATGCTGTATTTTTAGTGAGATACAACACAGAATGATGAAACTGATTTTCAAAAATATTCATTGGAATTTATATACTTTACTAACTAGCTTATAAACTGGTTTTAAAATTAGATCTCTTTTATGTGCAGCCACGTAGGGCCTGGAGTTCGGAACTGGGTGGGATTCTAAATTAAATATTAAGTTAAAATACAATTCTTTAAGGACAGTTGCAAGTTGTGTCATCTTTTTAAGCAAACTTTTATTACTGAAGTATAACTGCATAGCGTACATGGATCTAAAATGAATTAAGTAAATGCCCTTGCATAACCATCACTCAGTACAACACACAGAAAGCTACCAGCACCCCGGAAACTCTCCTCACGCCCCTTCTTATCATTTCCAACTCCCTCCCCGAAGTAATCACTATTCTGATTTCCATCAACCAAGAGTATTTTTCTAGGTTTGACACTTACTTAAATGGCTATCATAAATAAAGCTGCCATGAGTATATACACACGTCTTTTGGGTACAGATAGTACTAAGAGCAAAATTGCTGCATCACAGTTTGGAGCTAGCAGATAACCAAAATCACTTCCCAAGACATCTTATCAACTCAGACTCCCAATAGCAATACACGTGATTTCTAGTTGTTCCAAATCCTCACTCACACTGGGTATCACATGTATGTGTTTGATATTAGTGTCCTCAGGAGCACAGAGTGGTATTTTATTGTGCTTTTAATTTGCATTTCCTTGGTGATTAATGATATAGAGCACATTGAGCCACTTGAGTATATTCCTTTGTGGAGAGCCTGTTCATCATATCTTTTGTCCATTTGTCTATTAGACAGTCTTTGGTAGATTTTCGTTATATGTTCTGCATATGCATATGTATAAGTGTGTATATGCATACTATATATGTATAAAATATGTGTATGTCTTTATACCTTTCCACTCTCTTAATGGTGTCTTTTGGTGAGCCTAGAGGGTCATAATTTTAATAAAACCCGATAGGTCCCCTATATGGGAAAAGAATCTAAAAAAGAGTGGATATATGTATATGTATAACTGATTCACTTTGCTGTACAGCAGAAAATAGCACAACATTGTAAATCGACTGTACTCCAATAAAAATTAATTTAAGGGACTTCCCTGGTGGTCCAGTGGTTAAGACTCCGCACTGCCAATGAGGGGGGCGCGGGTTTGATCCCTGGTCAGGGAACTAAGATCCCGCATGCCGTGCAGTGTGGCCAAAAATACAAAACCAAAACAAACCAAAACAAAAAAATACATCATGTCTCCCTTATTTTTTTAAAAATTAATTTTTAAAAAGCCATTTTTTAATTTTATGGTTAGTAGTTTTTGTGTCCTATTTAAGAATCTTTCCAAGCCCCCAAAGTCATGAAGATGTTGTATATTTTCTTCTAAAACTTTGATGTTCTACCTCGCACATTTAAACTTAGAAATCACCTGGAGCTGGTTTTTTGGAGTTTGATGCAAAATAGGGGTCAAGGTTACGTTTTTTTTCCCTCCCATATGAATATCCAACTTATCTAGCACCATTTATTGAAAAAAAGTCTTCCCTGCAGTGCCACCTGGATCGTAAGTCAGGTGACCATATACGTGTGGATGTGTTTCTGAACTTCCTCTTCTGTCCCAGGTGTGTATTTCACTTAAACCTGTCCTAACCCCACATTGTATTCTTACTGTAGTTTTCTAAGTCTTGATATCGGGTAGGGAAATCTAACTTTGTTCATCTTCAAGAGTGACAGTCATTCTTGGCTCTCTGACTCTCCATATAAATTTTAAAATCAGTTTATCATAGAATACACATCAGGATTTTGATTGTAAATACATAAACTCTAAGGAATATTAGAAGAGAACTGACATTTTGAAATACTGAATCTTCTTAATCATCAACTTGATCTAGTCCTCCATTTATTTAGGTCTTTAAAATTTTCCCTCCGTAAGTTTTCTGTTAGAGGTCTTCCATATATTTTGTTAGGTTGATTTTTATGTATTTGACTTTTCTGACGTTACTGTTAATGGCATCATTTTATATATTTCACTTTCTATTATATGTTGCTAATAAACAGAAAGAATTGATTTTTACATGTACCTTGTAATAAGCAAACTTGCTAAACTTACTAATTCTGAAAGTTGATTTACAGATAAAGTCAATGATGGATTGAGAATAAATGTATGGAAGAAACACATAGCAGGAAAAATAAGCTAGAATGGCAATTTTAATATAAGATAAAATAGACCTCAAGATAAGATTAAAACCAGAGATGAAAAGAAACACTTCATAATCATAGATACACCTAATAACAGAATTTATTCTTGGTGCCAGAGAAATGGGAGCAAAGTTGAGAGAGAGGGAAAACGGAAAATCTACTCCACGTGTTTGCTTCTCCAAGCTCTGATTACTCCCCACAATCCACTCGTCTAATTTTCAGAGTGCTTAGGTGGTGGTTCTTTGAGTTTTGTCTGCAGTTTTGCTTGCGTGTCACAGAAGGAATGGGCTATAGTGACCTGACACTTCAAGCCATAACCTGAAATTCCATATATAGAGTATTTTGAAACGGCCAATTGGATGTCATGGCTATTTTGGTGATCACACCTATTTCATGGTCTTAAAAAGACATTTAAATACTTGGCTTTATTACCAAGTCAATTAAAAATACCCCACCATCCTATTAATTAATTCCACACTGTTTTTGAAACTAAACTCATCTTTCCCTTGATCTGAAATATTTTTGCATGGTGCCCTTTAAATAATTTTATTGTTATTCATTAATTTCTGATCTAAGAGTCATTCAGTTAGGTGAGGTATTTAGAGGAGACAGGTAGTATAGACTGTTCTTTAAATTGTTCACTAGCTATGTAAGTCTTGCTGAAATTCCTTTCTTAGATATAAAGGGAAAGAATGGTTCCTATGGACAGATTTAAGGAAATTTCTCCTAGACATCCATTCAGTGATTCTGGGTATAAGGAATACACGATAATCTAAGTGTCCAGAGTTTTCTTCCTGTATTAAACTCTGCCCTCGTTGACTTGGATGGCTGGTGAGGATTATGTTCCTCAATCTGCATTTTGTGATCAGCATTTTCCTTTGCTTTCCCCCTCACTCTCACTTTCAGTTCTTTTGCTTCCTGGGATTAAGCAAGTACTCTGGCTGCCTCAAAAGCAAGTGTGGACGTGATAAAAAATGTCTTTCTAGATTTCTGGAGGATATGGAAGGCAGAGAGTAGGTTGATGCTGCATAACAAGCTGTTAGTCAGACTTTTCAAATGAAAAGTAGGTTTTTTTTTTTTTTTCATGAGGAGTATGCTTTTCAAGGAAAGAATACTAGATTTGTTGGAGGAGAAAATCTAGAGATGTTAATAATTGACAACTCAGAACCCAGAGGGAGATCTATTTTCCTATTTGGCATAGAAATTGAAGAGCATAATAAAGAAAGGAATCACTGAAACCACATTTAACTGTCATATACTTTTAAAAAGTAGGGTTTTTTCATATTTTGTTGATATTTTCTATAAACTTAATGATTAGTGGCAAAATAACCAGAATAATAAGCTAGGTTTAAGGAATATTCTATAGCTCAAGCCAGTAATTTCTGCTGAAGATGAACTTTTTTTGGCTAAGATGTAACTTTACTTTTGCCATATTTTGAAAGAAAAGGAAAATCAACGTAGTGCAAAAAAAAATAAATAAGGCAATTAACATTAGGACCCTCTTCTAAGGAAGATTAAGAAGCAAAGCTCCAATCTTTTTAATTAATGGCAGTTACTACAGATCAATGACCTATGGTCTGTGGACAAGAGGTCATAGAAGCTACCTGGGTGAGCAACAGGGCAAGAAAGCAGAGGTGATGCTAATGTTACTACTGATGCCACTATGATTAGATATTAGCCAATCAGCTCTTCTTCCATTAAGCTCATTTATAACAGTGGAAGTCCAGAGTGGGCTGTTTATATTTACAAAAAAATTATTATGGAAAAGCTTAGGAAGTGTTTTATCTATCTCCCATTATATGGAGGTACAAATTTAGGGATTAGAATGACATTTACACTGGAAATTCAGAGAAGAAGGCAGTACAAATGTTAAGACAATAAAACAGTTTATCAGTAAACATGTTTCAGTTAGTAGTTTTTAACTCAGAAAAAAAAGAAAAGAAGCATAGCAGAAAAGCATGCAGAAGAGGAAATATATAATTCACTTCTTCACCTTTAACACAGGATCAAGTGATCCTGTAACCACAGCAGTGACGCTTCCCAATCTCTATTCTTGCCAGGGCTAAGAAACTTAATTCCCTCCCTTCCAATCGAGGCCTGTTTCCTTCCTTGGCCTCTGGAAATGTTCCTGCTTTCCCCATAGATCTTTTGAGGTCAACCAGCAGATTCACTACAAAATATTCACCATTAAATAATATTCTTTTGTTACATTTGCCCTTGCAAACAATGCTGTCAAGAGATACCCGTGATCATTTTTCCAAATTTTATACAAATAAATGAGATTTTAGTAGTGATTTTTAAAAAATGAGTATAAAAACCATCATCTAAAATTATTTTTAAAAAGCATTTACTAAGCATTCACTGTTGGAGAGGCATGATGCTAAGTATTTTATATATATTTAGCGGCTCATGACTCTATTTCTACTAATTGTATGACTTTGGATAAGACTTTTCAAGCTCCATTTTCTCATAGATAAAATGAATATAACAAAAATATTGTCTACTTTATATATTTGTTGAAATGATTCATGAAGACAATGAACTTCATTTATTTGCCAAAGTGCCTAGGACAGATTATGTGCTCAATATTAGTTCATAATTGTTAAAATTAATTTTAGACTTAGTTTGAATATTAAAGATTTCCTTTTGGAATTTTTTATACACTCCATGCAGAAGTATATGAGAGTTTTTTTTCTGCATAATATACTAGTACAGGGTATTAAAACTGAAAAAAAAATTATTTGCTAACATCTAAACTAAGTTAGACTGAGAATGAATTCTTCATAACAAAAAAGTTCTGTGTATCCAAATAGCAGAAATATTTGGAAATTATTAGAGTTCTCCAACTTTAGATTTCATAGACTCTGTGTTATATTAAGTATATTTTTTGAGTCAATAGCATAGAGAAAAATGCAACTTTGACTTTATTTGCTACTCGATTTGGAGGTGGTAATGATATATTAGCAACAAACATATATAAAAATAGGAGAAATCACAAAATATAATATTCCACATACTTTCACTTTAACACTTTGTACTATAAGGTATTCCTATTATTTCCATCTTTTTACAACATAAACTGAAAGGAAAGTAGCATATATTTTATTGTAAGACGCTGAGCTTCTGGTATTTTGCTATTTTGTTACTCTAGTATTTAAATAGTTTAGCCAACTGAATATTATGCCATTTTTGAGACCTATGACAATGCTTCTTACAGTTAATCATTGTGACAAATGATGTTGAGCATCTTTCCATGTACTTACTTGATATTCAAATGTTATTTGTGAAGTATCTGTCAACCCATCTGACCATTTTTAAAAATTGGGTTGTTTTCTTACTACTGACTTTTGCAAGTTTTATTTATATATTCTGGATGCAAACCTTCTGTTAGGTATATGATTTGCAATTATTCTCTCTCAGACTATAGCTTGTCTTTTCATTCTCTTAACAGTGTTTTTGATTTTGATGAAGCCCAGTTTAAAAATATTTTCTATATTCTTCCTGATGACCTATATTTTGTATCTATTACTGACTTCTATATGTCTATTTTTTTATCCTGCAACTTCACTGAATTTGTTGATTAGATTTAACAGGTTTTTTGGTAAAGTCTTTAGGATTTTCTATATACAAGATAATATCATCTGCAAACAGAGACAGTTTAAATTCTTCCTTTCTTTCTTTTTTTTTTTTTTTTTTTTTTGCGATACATGGGCCTCTCACTGTTGTGGCTCCTCCCGTTGCGGAGCACAGGCTCCAGATGCACAGGCTCAGCGGCCATGGCCCACGGGCCCAGCCGCTCCGCGGCATGTGGGATCCTCCCAGACCGGGGCACGAACCCCTGTCCCCTGCATCGGCAGGCGGACTCTCAACCACTGCGCCACCAGGGAAGCCCCTAAATTCTTCCCTTCTGATTCAGATACCTTTTATTTCTTTTTCTTGCCTGACTGCTCTGGCTAGAACCTCCAGGACTATGGAGTGGTAAGAGTGGGCACCCTTGTCTTATTCATGATCTTAGAGGAAAAGCTTTCAGCCTTTCACCATTGAGTATAATGTTAGCTGTAGGTTTATCATATATGGCCTTTATTACATTGAAGTATATTCCTTCTATAACCATTTTGTTGAGGGTTTTTTAATCTTAAAAGGATGTTGTATTTTGTCAAAGCCTTTTATGCTTCTGTTGTGATGTTCATACTATCTTTCATTTATTAATGGTGGTGTATTATATTTATTACTTGGAGTATATTGAACCATCCTTGCTTCCCTGGGATAAATCCTGCCTGACCATAGTGTATGTGCTGTTTAATTCTGTTTGCTAGTATTTTGCTGAGAATTTTTACATCTGTATTCTTCAGGGATATTCGTCTGTAGTTTTCTTTTCTTGTGGTGTCCACATCTGGCTTTGGTATCAGGGTAATGTTGGCCTCATAATATGAGTTTGGGAGTGTTTGCTACTTTTCAATTTTTTGGGAAGAGTTTGAGAAGGATTGGCATTCATTCTTCTTTAAATATTTGGGTGAATGTACCAGTGAAACAATCTGGCCCTGGGTTCTCTTCTGTTGGAAGGTTTTGGATTAATGATGCAAACTCCTTACTCATTATTGGTCTATTCAGATTATTTATTTCTTAATGACTCAGTCTTGGCCACTTCTAGGTTATCCAAATGTTGGCATATAATTGTTTATATTAATCTGTTATGATTCTTTGTATATCTGTGGTAGCAATTGTAATGTCTCCTCTTTCATTTCTTATTTTATTTATGAATCTTCTCTATTTTTTCTCAGTTGAGCTAAAGGTTTGTCTATCTTTTCAAAAAAATAGCTCTTAGTTTTCTTAATCTTTTCTATTGTCTTTCTAGTCTATATTTTATTTATTTTTGCTCTGCCAATTTTCAGCTTAGTTTGTTCTTCTTTTTCTAGTTCCTTGAAGTGTAAAGTTGGGTTGTTTATTTGATATCTTTCTATTTCTTAATATATGCACTTAACTCTATGAACTTTCCTTTCAGAACTACTTTTGTAGCATCCCAACGGTTTTGATGTTCATTTTCATTTGTTTTGAAATATTCTTTTATTTCCTTTCTGATTTGTTCTTTGACCCATTGGTTATTCAGGAGTGTTGTTTAATTTCTACATATTTGTAGAATTTATAGCTTTCTTCTTTTTGTTGATTTCTAGCTTCATACCATTGTGATTTGAAAAGATAATTGGTATGATTTCAGTCTTCTTAAATTTTCTAAGACTTGTTTTGTGTCCTATCGTATAGTCTATCCTGGAGAATGTTCCATGCTCATTTGAGAAAAATATGTACTCTTCTGCTGTTGGATGAACGTTTTATAAATGTCTGTTATGTCAATTTGGTTTAATGTATGGTCTGAGTTTAATGTTTCCTTGTTGATTTTCTATCTGGATGTTCTATCCATGGAGGTCCTCTATTATTGTTGCATTGTCATTAGTCCCTTCAGATTTGTTCGTATTTGCTTAATATACTTAAGTGCTACAATATTGGGTGAAAATGTATTTATGAACATTGTATATTCTTGATTAATTGACACTTTATTGTTATATATAGACCATTTTGTCTCATTACAGTTTTCAACTCAAAGATATTTTGTTTGATATAGGTGTAGCTAACTCTGATTTCCTTTGGTTTTCATTTTCATGAAATACCTTTTGCCACACCTTTACTTTGAGCCTATGTGTATCCTTAAAGCTGAAGTGAGCCTCTTATAGGCAGCATATAGTTGGGTCTTGGCTTTTTGGGTTTTTCTTTTTTTTTTGGTTTTGTTTTGTTGTTTTTTGTTTTTACATCCATCCAGCCACTCTACGTCTTTTGATTGGAGAATTCAATTTATTTCCATTTAGAGTAATTATTGAAATGTAAGACTTACTAATGCCATATTATTAATTGTTTCCTGGACGTTTTGGGGTTCTCTTGCTCTTTTCCTACTCTCTTGCTGCCTTCCTTTTTGAATTGATGTTTCTTTTTAATAGTGGTATGCTTTGACTCCATTTTCTATTTTATGTTGTGTTTTCCTGTGGCTCATTAAGTTTCCTTAAAACAGATCTTTTGAATTCTTATCTGGTAAATCACAGATCATCATATGTTTGGGTCTGGTTACTGGAAGATTATTGTGATCATTTGTGGTGTCATGTTATCTTGATTATTCACGTTCTTTAAACTTTTGTGTTGTTGTCTTTGAAGTAGCAAACAAACCTTCCAGTTTTTACTAACAACTTCAATGCATCTACACGCACAATTTTTGCTCCAGTCTGGAACTCGTTATTTGGAAACCTGGACTCCCACAAAAGCTCTCTCCTCTGTGGGTAACTGTCTAATTCAGTGTTCTCCATGGGACACTGCAGAGCCCAAAGCCAGGGAAGAGTGTAGACTTGCCACATAAGCAACCAGCCTCTCATTTTGTTCAAAATCATGTCTACACTCTTCTGTTTAGTGCCATTCCACTGTTGTTCCACTTTTGTGATGACTCCATTATTCTCTCCCTATGTTTTCAGTGACCATGCCTCTAGTGAGTACCTTACTCCTCTCATTGTTTCTGCTTAATTTCATGATACATGGATATGCACAGTGTTTCCTATGGATTCTACAATCTCAAGGCACCTTCTTATGGCCTCCACTGTCTGGGCCCTTTGACTTGGCTCTGGTTGCAACTACAGACTCATTCTTTGATACATTCAGTACAATTCTCTAGCCCGCTTTTATTCTGCAGCTATTAAACCCCAGTCATCTGCTTTTAAATGTTATACACACACTTTTTCATGAAGAAATATGTTTTTCAGGAATACCTTCAGTTACATGGGAGAATACAATTTTGAGGTCTCTAATTTCATACCTGAATTTGTCCAGTGGTATAAAATGGTTTTACTGAGGAAACAAAAATCCCTGCTTTAACATATATCCACTGAGAAACTACTA
The DNA here is from genome assembly GCF_963924675.1 of Phocoena phocoena. Classification (NCBI taxonomy): domain Eukaryota; kingdom Metazoa; phylum Chordata; class Mammalia; order Artiodactyla; family Phocoenidae; genus Phocoena; species Phocoena phocoena. The sequence continues at coordinate 31,527,120 of NC_089239.1, read as the reverse complement.
TATGCCAGTATGTAAAATACCAAGACACAAGGAAGAAGAAAATGTGAATTTACAGTTGGTGAGACAAGTCAGAAATGTAAGTAATTATAAAACAGTAACCTAAATGCTAAAATCAATGTACAAACTAACTTCTCAGGGAGTACAAAAGAAGGAGTGATTATGTGTAAAGAGGGAGAAAGAATAATTACAAGTGGCAGTATTTGAGTTTCTGACAGTGAATAGAAGGGAAGAGGTACACTAGAGGCAGAGGGAGCATCTGTTTCCATAGATTTAGAGATATTCTCTTTTGTTATTGCTTTTGCTGGTATAAATCATTGCTTCTTTAGGGAACCAATCATCCTTTCACATGATATAAAAAATTGTTATGAGGACATATAATATGGGAAAATAACAGAGAAATTTTATAACCTTGTATGCCACTATTTAAAATATTCATCCTTATTTTTCTGAAGAGGCTATAATTATTTTAGGTGACAAAAATATACAATGTCTCCAGATGGAGGTGTCAATTAAGAATATCATTTTAACGATCTCATAAGCAGCTGGTAATTTAAGCCTCTTGACCATTTCCTAGTTTTACACTAGCAAATATGAAGGAAATAATTGTATTTCACACGTTTTTATTCAAAGATATGTGAAGTTATGACTCTTTAGAGGAAGATTCATATGTTTAAAAGTCTTTTGAAGTTCCCAATGAGCCAGATTTATTAATGTATTATTTTTGGAGTCTACTATTTTCAAAATCTCCCTTTACTAAATTGAAGACTTATTAGTCATTTGTCTTGCTAAAACTTACTGTAAATGAAAAAACAATTATCGAGGGCTTCTTTATGCAGTGGATTTATAATGACTAGAATCTTAAATTCTAGAGGTTGAGCTTAAGCAAGCAATTCATAAAAATCAAATCTGATTCAAGAGGAAATTTTCCAAAAAACATAGAGCCTTTTAAAAGCAGTCCCATGATGGCACAATGAATACGTCTGCAATTACCCCACTAGCTTCCTGTCTCATTCCTTTCAGAGGTAAGTTTTTCAAACAATCCAGCTGTTCTCTGTACTATCACAAAAATGGTGGCTGAGTTCTAAAGATGAGAGGAGGCCTATTAGAAACATTTATTGAAGCCTTCACCAGATGTGATCTTGCATTGCAAGAAAAAAGCTTTTTTTATGTCTTCTGGGTTCTCAGACCTACATCTGGATTCTTCATGTTTAACTATGCTAGAATTTTAGTCTCTGAAAGAAAATAATTTCCTATTTAACACAGCGGGAATATTCCTGTATCACTGAAAGTAACGTTAACTACCACAATACTTGAACTGCAAATTCTCAGTAATTTAAAATAAGGGATGTATGTATACTTCCTGTTGAGGTAACATCCAAATGGGTATTCACAATGGCAGGTGCCTCTCTCCAAGCAGTGATTCTGTGGCCCAGGCTTCCTTCAGCTTGTAGCACCACACTGCTGAGCAGGTGGCTTCCTAGTTTACCATGCTTGTTTGCATCAAGCCCTTGAAGAAGAATGGGCATAGCAATCACAAGGGTGGGGCTTTTAAAGATCTAGTTCTGGAAGCAATACACATCGGCTTCTCCCACATTTTACTGGCTGGGACTCAGTAACACGGTCACTGTAACAAGCTAGTTCTTAGAAAAAAAGAGCAAATGGATTTCATAAGCAGTTTGCGAGTACCCTCCACAGTTTCCTTCTACGATCTTTCTTGTGCCAGGGGTCTTTTTAATCTAAAATGATTTGGAAAACCTCTATGTTCCCATGTACTTCTTTAGGTGGTCCTCTAAAGTGTTTTTTTTTTTTTTTTAATGTTCTTTAGGACTTCCCTGGTGGTGCAGTGGTTAAGAATCTGCCTGCCAATGCAGGGGACACAGGTTTGAGCCCCCTGGTCCAGAAAGATCCCAAATGCTGTGGAGCAACTAAGCCTGTGCGCCACAACTACTGAGCCTGTGCTCCAGAGCCCGTGAGCCACAACTACTGAGCCCACGTGCCACAACCACTGAAGCCCACGTGCCTAGAACCCATGCTCCGCAACAAGAGAAGCCACCACAATAAGAAGCCCGCGCACCGTAAGGAAGAGTAACCCCTGCTCGCTGCAACTAGAGAAAGCCTGCACACAGCAACGAAGGCCCAACGCAGCCAAAAATAAATAAATTTATAAAAATTAATTAATTAATTAAATATCCTTTAGTTTTATTGGAACAACATGAATTTCACAGGATTTGTTTCCTATTGAGAGTCATTCCCCTTGGTAAACCCTACCAATATATTGAGTAAGATTCAGGATGAGTGAGAGATTCACACATCCATTCACTCATTCATTGATTCAGCAAACCTTTATGGTGCTTATTCTGCACCAAGAATTTCTCGAAAATTGAGATATATTAGTCCATAAAAGAGATAAAGACACCTTTTACATGGAGTTTACACTCGGAGGAGATGAAAAACAGGTGCAAAAGATGAAAAACAGCTCTAACGAATGAGACGATTATAAGGTATATAAGTAAATGATGAATGAAATGGAAAAAAGGTCAGAGAGAATGAAGAATGTGGTGTTGTGAGGAGGATGGCGGCACTGTTAAATAGGGTGACAGACACATTTTATGGAGTCTGTGCCATGTTAACAGGTACTTAAAAGAGATCCTTCCTGGGGAAGAGAGTTCCAAGCAGAGGGAGGAGGCTACGCAAAGACCCTAAGGTGTGATCATGTCTGGCACGTTGGAGAAACATCCAGAGGGGCAGTGCGGCTGATGCGAGGAAAACGGAGATGGTAAGAGAAGAGGTCAGAGAGTCAACGGGGCAGAGCCCAAAACACACACATTTTGAAAGAGGCTGAGAAATGCAAAAGCAAATTGATTTTAAAACTGTGCCTTTCATACTAGTTGTAAAAAGCCTTATGTACTACAGGGATAATTTGAATGAAATGAGTAATATTTTGTAACTATATCATCTACGTGCTCAGGATGTGCTGCAAGTAACCAACATTTTAGTGCATATTTCAAAGAGAAGTGAACTTGAGATTTGGTCACATAACAATATATAGAGAAAAACTGTTCATTTGGTGGGTATGAGTGGTGTAAAGGTCAGGGAAATTATATGGGCTCTTCAATTATCTGTGTTTCTTTTCTTCGTTAATCAGGTAACTGGGTACTTGGCAATTTGTATGTAGAAACAAGATTCCTACTCATCTTCGTATCTTTGCACATAGCAAACTATTTATGTGAATTTAAACTTCTAGGTAATATCATGCTGTTTAGACTCCAATCTATTTTATTTTCTTTTGGTTGGGGAGTTTGTAATAGGAAGAATTGACATGTTTTTATGCTCTAGAACACCATTTTAAAAAACATATTTTGTAGATAATTTTTTCCGTGTTGAATTCATCCCTCTTTTTTTGACAGAGGTATATCCATTTTCATAGTGACGATTAACCAAATAAATTTCCACGAGGTATTGTGCCCCAATCTGTCTTCATTTATTTTTACTAAGATGGTGCTTGGTTTCCCATTCCTCTGCATTTTTCCTTCATGACTGTATCTATTTTCATAATTCAGTTACTCTATTCCCATTGTTGAAAGATTTGTACTATTCAGGTGAGATATATTTTCAAGGTTTGGGGTTCTTTTTCTTGAATGTAATAATATTTTAGATTAGTCAAGTTACCTCCAATTACCTTTAATATTTAGGGGTAAAAAGACTTCCAAAGCAATCCTTGAGACAATATATCATTCCAAAAATTTAAAATTAATCCCATTTATCTTTACTGATAAAACAGTTGTGGAAAAAACTGAAATGGAGAGAAGAGTGTTTTGGGATGACTGCATTAGAACTTCCCTACTGTTACTAAAGTTGTAGACATGTAGAGTGATGTATGGATTCCCGTTCAGTGCACCTGGGATTATCCCCCCAAAAGTAACACTTTCAGTGGACTTCTGACAATTAAAAAATGATGCCATATGAGAAAGGTTAGGGGCTTTAGAGCTTTAATTTTTAAAGAATTTAATCTTTTCTTTGGTAAGGAGTTAAATGTAGAACTAATTGTGGAGTTGGTTTTCTTGAAGTAAGATTTTGACATGTTAGAATGATAACTAATAATTTATCTTATTTTCTTCCCTTGACCATTAGCTTGACTCTGTCTTAGATACTGGCATGCATCTCAGTGTACCTCTCAAATATAGTAAATTTTTGATTAACGTAATTATTCTGATAACACTTCTATATATATATATTTTTTTTTTCTGATAACACTTCTGCTTTGTATTTCCTCCGTGTTAATGAACTTATTTTCTCTATAGGCCACATTTGCATTAATTTGTATATATGTGTAGGTATACATATATATGTGTGTGTGCATACACTATTGGTTAATTTATGGGTATATAGAGTATATATATATATATAATTTAATGTTAAAAATGTTTTATGCTCTTTGAATTTATTTAAATATACAGTTCTTTTAAAATACTTTTATTAAGGCAATACTGAAAAGGAGCTAGTGGCTTAGTGATGTTATAAAAATTGGTCCCAGAAGCTGTTCTATATTAACTGAAACTCTGGAAAAATACATTTTCTATGCTGGAAGATAGAAATGAGCAGAATGTTCATCTCCTAAAAACAAAAGTTAGAGAAAAAACCCCACCTTATTGCAGATATGAGTGAAGCAGCAAAAAGAAAGATAAATTGTATCGAGAAGCAGTTTGGGGAGAAATAGGATCACTGTGAAAGATACCAAAGCATGTAGAAGAAATCAATAATGGACAAAAAGTGGGCACTTATGAGTTCTTACTCTGAGATAAAGTTTAACAAGAAGTGGCCCTAGTGAGCCCTCTTTTTGAATTCTTTTAACAATATTACATTTTTATTTTGAAATAATTATAAATTCATAGAAAGCTGTAAGGATAGTGCAGAGAGGGCATGTTTTCTCCTGATGGGTACATTTTCTGTACCTACAGTGCAATATGACAGCCAGGAGATTGATATCGGTCCAATGTGTGCATACAGTTCTATGTCATATGTAGATCTGTGTGACCACCACCTCAATAAAGACACACAAATCTTGCAAGGCCAAGGTCTCCCTGGTGCAACCTCTTCATAGGAACACAACACTTAGCCCCTTCCCTCCTCCCACCACCGCTCCTGACCTCTGGCAACTACCAACTTATTTCTCCGTATCTATTATTTTGTCATTCTGAGAATGTCATGTAAGTAGAATAACACAATATATGATCTTATGAGATTGGCTTTCTTTCCCCACTCAGCATAATGCCTTTGAGATCTACATAAGTTGTTTCAGATATCAATATCTCATTCCTTTTTACTGCTAAGAGGCATTCCATGCTATGGATGTGCCTCAGTTTGTGTGATATTCATCTATCGTATGCTATTTTTGTTGATTCTGGTTTTGGCTATTTCAGATAAAGCCGCTATTGCAGATAAAGCTGTTTTTATGTGGGCATAATTTTCATTTGTCTAGAATACATGCCCAGTAGGTGTGACTGCTGCATAATTTGCTCTGTATGTTTAGTGTTATAAGAAACTACCAATTTATTTCCCAGAGTGGCTGTACCAGTTTCAGTGAAGTATGGAAATCTTACCTCCCTTTACGTCCTTTGTCTTTCCCCCATTTATCATATAAACGTCTTAAATATTTCCTACATGTTATTGAGAACCACATCAAGACCCACATCAGACATTGTTACAATTTTTGTTTCAACCATCAAACGTAAGTTAAAAACTCAAGAGGAAAAGGAAAGTCTATTGTGTTTACTCATGTTTTTACTCTTTCTATTGTCCTTTTAAAATTCCAGATGTCCCAAGATTTCTTCCCTTATCATTTACTTTCTGTTTTTAAGAAATTCTTTAGCCATTCTTTTAGTGTTGGTCCTGCTGGTAACAAATTCTGTTACTTTTCCTCCCTGTGCGAATGTCTCAGGTTCCCCTTCACTCTTGAAGGATATTTTTGCTGCATACAGAGTTCTGGGTTGATGGTTATTTTCTTTTAGCACTTAAAAAATGGTGTGCCACTTCCTTCTTGCCTCCGTGGTTAGATGGAGGAAATCTATCTGATGACAAATTGCTATCATTCTAATTGTTTTTATCCTTTGCATAAGGTTTTCTTTTGGGGAGAGGCAGGAACAAGGAGAAGCTATCCCAGAAGAAAAGTAAGGGCAAGTGAATCAGAAGAAGAGTGAAGAGTGGAGAAGAGTGAAGTGGAGAAAGAGGGAAAGCCAATTCCAGGATTCATTTTGAGTGGGTAAATGGAATTCAGTCCTGTGTTTCTGAGGAGTTTTGTAGAATGCACTTTAGAATTATCAACTTGAGATATGAAAGGTGGATTATTTATCCACCGACTTCTGTCTCCCATTGGCCAAGGTTGCTTCCTCAGTTCCTAACTTGCTCGTACTTCCATAACTGTACATGCATGAGTGCCAACATGGTTCATGTCCCAGAGCAAAGAGCAGCAGGTCCCCAATGGGACCAAAGTAAAGCGATAGACTCTATTTCTGCAGTAATGATTGGAGTGAAGTATAGACTTAGAAGTGTGTGGTTGGACACAAGATATCTTAGCCTAGACCGTCTGTTCTCGTAAGGAAAGCTTTGGCTTCCAATTCCTCTATGAGAACTTGGCCACTGGGAATTTTTCCAAGGATTGTAAACCCATGGTAATTATTCCTTAGCTATCAGACATTATTGCTGCCCTGTCCTTTCAAGGAGGTTATTCCTTCTGATCATGACCTTCAAGAAGGCAACTGAGGTCAAGCACCCTTGGATCCTGTCACCCCTCCTCTTTCTCTCTCTGAAAATGCATTCCCTTTCCGGGTCAGGCCTCTTGCACGTTCTTCACAAAGCAAAGAGCTCATCTCACTCATTTCTTGGACCCTTTCAGCTTCCTTCTTGCATGGATTCTTTTTGGTGGAAGACTGGAAAATCACTTTTCTATTCCTCCAAGTTTTGTATAGCAGTGAGACCAAATTCCAAATCAATAACAATACTTTTGAAAGATTTCTCAGGATTTATTTGTTCCCATGGGATATTGAGTTTTAATAAATTTTCAACTGTTTGGAGATTAATACCTCCCTTTCAAAAACGTGGCATTCACGCTGTAGCAGTTACCGCTGTGATTGATTACTCATTTAGCAAGGATTTGGTCCTACCACATCAAGCAGGGTCCAGATAAATCTACTGCCAAGTGTCTATTCTCTTGAGGCCATTTTCAGGTTTGGAAAATTGGTCCAAATTTATAATAGATGAAATTATGAGACCATAGCTAGGGTGAACATGGAATGTGTTACTTTTAGAGGTAACATAAAAATGTCACTATGACTGAATTCATTTGCCAGCCAGAAATACTTTTTATCTTTTGATGGATTTGTTTAGCAAAGAGAAGATCACCCAATTCTCCTTTCATTATCTTTAGGGTCAGGGATTTTCCTGGTTTACAGTGCTCTCAGTGTAATAATTAATAGTACTTCCTTTCACACTTAAAAAAAATGTCCTGATTAGAACAGCAAATTATATGGTCACCCAAATCATCATCCTTAATTGTCGAGTCCAAAGCCTCCTGCTGGAATTTTAAGGTGTGTGTATGTGTGTGTTTGTTGTGAAAAGTCCGTGTTTTTCATAAAACAATGTTTGAATGTAATGTCTTTGAGAATTTTTCTGAGTTCCACTGGAGCTATGTTCCTTTACTTGCTAGGATTTTTCTGGCTTCCTAAAAGTTTTTTTAAATCAAACCAGGGGTCCAGATGGTCAGTTCTTTGTTTGCTCAGTGACAGGGGAGTCAAAACTTGTTTCTGTTATGACCACAGTCTGTTGAAACTTAACTAGGACAGGAAGCTTACCTAAAAGATTGCATGAACAAAATGCTACAGGTTCTTAAACTCTCGAAAGATTACAGATGAACTAGGAGAGAATCCTGTTCCATTTAAATTTAATTTCTATGATATCATTGTTCTACTCATGTGTAGGTCAGACTTGGTAATATGGTGAGAAAACTTAAAAAGAAATGATCACTCTCAGCCTACTCCAAAATATTTATCTCCAAGATAAAAATATGACGATTTGTATCTAAACAAGAAAGTGGGCTCCTTGTTTAGAGGTATAATTAGAATTTTCTTGAGCTGTCAATATGGAAGAAATTCTAACATTTAGTTTCTGGAGCAATGATTTATTTTGGGCCATCATTTCCACAGACAGTATGACTGGAAAGAGTATATATGCTTTGGAGAGATCGCCATGGGGGCAGAGTATATGGGGTGAGAAGGAGAAGGGGGACGTCTAGCCTCTGGTGCTCTCTATACCCTACTTCATGGGCTGTCCTGCTTGCTGGGCATCACTTCACTTCAGACTGACCTGTCAGGCATCGTAACTTCTCTTGCCACTCCACTGACCACAGAAGTTCACTGCCATTATCTAGAGGCTGCACTGTGCCGATCTTTATATATCTTTATATGCAAGGTAAAATTGGAGAACTGGTGGGTCTGCAGTGATGGAGAATGACATTTTCCTCCTTGTCTATGACACAAATCAGTATTATTTGTATCCCCTGATTTTAAAAGTTTAGAAAAATTACTCTCAATTTTTAAATGAGTCTCTCTCTCTCCCTTCCTGATACATATTTGCATCCAGAGGGCTAGTTTTCCAACTGGTTGATGTAGCTACAGTTGTAGCCATGACACAGACTACTGTCCTCCATCTATTTACTTTGTTCCTAAGTTAAACTCATAAAGACTCATTCCTTCTTTAGGATGATGATAATAACTAATCATGCTCATTATGTATCAAGAAATCTTTGAGTAATTTTATTTTAATTAACTCATTTTATATTAATTAACTCATTTTACTGTCACAATCGGTTAGGTAAGAGCTGATATTATTCTGTTTTTATAGGTGAGGAAATTGAGATCAAAGAGATTAAGTACAAGATCACACAGCTGGTAAGGGACAGAGCCAGGATGCACCTCAAAGAACCACTCAGGTTACCCACATACCATATAAACACACAGGATAACTTTTAATCTCCTTGATCCCAAGGTAGGATTTTAAGCTATGCACCTAAAGCAATTAGAGAAAGAGGAACAAAAAACCCACCAAAGTTAGCAGAAGGAGAGAAATCATAAAGATCAGATCAGAAATAAATGAAAAAGAAATGAAGGAAACAATACCAAAGATCAATAAAACTAAAAGCTGGTTCTTTGAGAAGATAAACAAAATTGATAAACCATTAGCCAGACTCATCAAGAAAAAAAGGGAGAAGACTCAAATCAACAGAATTAGAAATGAAAAAGGAGAAGTAACAACTGACACTGCAGAAATAAAAAAAACATGAGAGATTACTACAAGCAACTCTACGCCAATAAAATGGACAATCTGGACGAAATGGACAAATTCTTAGAAAAGCACAACCTTGCTAGACTGAACCAGGAAGAAACAGAAAATATAAACAGACCAACTGCAAGCACTGAAATTGAGACTGTGATTAAAAATCTTCCAACACACAAAAGCCCAGGACCAAATGGCTTCACAGGCAAATTCTCACAAACATTTAGAGAAGAGATAACATCTATCCTTCTCAAACTCTTCCAAAATATAGCAGAGGGAGGAACACTCCCAAATTCATTCTATAAGGCTACCATCATCCTGATACCAAAACCAGACAGAGATGTCACGAAAAAGAAAACTACAGGCCAATATCACTGATGAACATAGATGCAAAACTCCTGAACAAAATACTAGCAAACAGAATCCAACAGCACATTAAAAGGATCATACACCATGATCAAGTGGGGTTTATCCTGGGAATGCAAGGATTCCTCATTATATGTAAATCAATCAATGTGATACACCATATTAAGAAATTGAAGGAGAAAAACCATATGATCATCTCAATAGATGCAGAGAAAGCTTTTGACAAAATTCAACACCCATTTATGATAAAAGCCCTCCAGTAAGTAGGCATAGAGGGAACTTACCTCAACATAATAAAGGCCATATATGACAAACCCACAGCCAACATCGTTGTCACTGGTGAAAAACTGAAACCATTTCTTCTAATATCAGGAACAAGACAAGGTTGTCCACTCTCACCTATTATTCAACATCGTTTTGGAAGTTTTAGCCACAGCAATCAGAGAATAAAAAGAAATAAAAGGAATCCAAATTGGAAAAGAAGAAGTAAAGCTGTCCATGTCTGCAGATGACATAATACTATACTTAGAGAATCCTAAAGATGCTACCAGAAAACTAGAGCTAATCAATGAATTTGGTAAAGTAGCAGGATACAAAATTGATGCACAGAAATCTCTTGCATTCTTATAAGCTAATGATGAAAAACCTGAAAGGGAAATTAAGGAAACACTCCCATTTACCATTGAAACAAAAAAATAAAATACCTAGGAATAAACCTACCTAAGGGGACAAAAGATCTCTCTGCAGAAAACTACAAGACACTGATAAAAGAAATTAAAGATGAAAGAAACAGATGGAGAGATATAATATGTTCTTGGATTGGAAGAATCGACGTTGTGAAAATGACTATACTACCCAAAGCAATCTACAGATTCAATGCAATCCCTATCAAACTACCAATGGCATTTCTCACAGAACTAGAACAAAAAATTGCATCATTTGTATGGAAACACAAAAGACCCCAAATAGCCAAAGCAATCTTGAGAAACAAAAACGGAGCTGGAGGAATCAGGCTCCCAGACTTCAGACTATACTATAAGGCTACAGTAATCAAGACAGTATGGTACTTGCACAAAAACAGAAATACAGATCAATGGAACAGGATGGAAAGCCCAGAGATAAACCCATGCACATATTGTCACCTTATTTTTGATAAAGGAGGCAAGAATATACACAGGAGAAAAGAGAGTCTCTTCAATAAGTGGTGCTGGGAACACTGGACAGCTACATGTAAAAGAATGAAATTAGAAGACTCCCTAACACCATACACAAAAATAAACTCAAAATGGATTAAAGACCTAAATGTAAGGTCAGACACTATAAAACTCTTAGAGGAAAACATAGGCAGAACACTCTATGACACATAGAAAGATCCTTTTTGACCCACCTCCTAGAGAAATGGAAATAAAAACAAAAATAAACAAATGGGACCTAATGAAACTTAAAAGCTTTTCCACAGCAAAGGAAACCATAAACAAAACAAAAAGACAACTCTCAGAATGGAAGAAAATATCTGCAAATGAAGCAACTGACAAAGAATTAGTCTCCAAAATTTACAAGCAGCTCATGCAGTTCGATATCAAAAACAAACAACCCAATCCAAAAATGGGCAGAAGACCTAAATAGACATTTCTCCAAAGAAGATATACAGATTGCCAACAAACACATGAAAGGATGCTCAACGTCACTAATTATTAGAGAAATGCAAATCAAAAGTACAATGAGGTATCACCTCACATCAGTCAGAAGGGCCATCATCAAAAAATCGACAAACAATACATGCTGGAGAGGGTGTGGAGAAAAGGGAACCCTCTTGCACTGTTGGTGGGAATGTAAATTGATACAGTCACTATGGAGAACAGTATGGAGGTTCCTTAAAAAGCTAGAAATAGAACTACCATACAACCCAGCAATCCCACTACTGGGCATATACCCTGAGAAAACCATCATTCAAAAAGAGTCATGTACCACAATGTGCATTGCAGCTCTATTTACAATAGCCAGGACATGGAAGCAACCTAATTGTCCATCGACAGATGAATGGATAAAGATGTGGCACATATATATATACAATGGAATATTACTCAGCCATAAAAAGGAACGAAATTGAGTTATTTGTAGTGAGGTGGATGGACCTAGAGTCTGTCATACAGAGTGAAGTAAGTCAGAAAGAGAAAAACAAATACAGTATGCTAATACATATATATGGAATCTAAAACAAATGGTTCTGAAGAACCTAGGGAAAGGACAGGAATAAAGACACAGACATAGAGAATGGACTTGAGGACACGGGGAGGGGGAAGGGTAAGCTGGGATGAAGTGAGAGAGTGGCATGAACATATATACACTACCAAACGTAAGGTAGATAGCTAGTGGGAAGCAGCCGCAAAGCACAGGGAGATCAGCTCGGTGCTTTGTGACCACCTAGAGGGGTGGGATAGGGAGGGTGGGTGGAGACGCAAGAGGTAGGAGATATGGGGATATATGTATATTTATAGCTGATTCACTTTGTTATAAAGCAGAAACTAACACACTATTGTAAAGCAATTATACTCCAATAAAGATGTTAAACAAATTTAAAAATAAAAATGTAAGCTATGGATCAGGTAATACCTCAGGAGTTTTATCTCCTTGCTAGGAATATCCACGTTTTCATCATAACTTTTTTTTTTAACATAATTGACATCACATATTTTGGCAATATTAAAAATAAATGTTTTATGCAATCACAAAATAATTACTCTTTTTTTTTTGCAACTTGAACTATGTCTCAATCTGACATCTACAGTGCAATTAATTATCTGTACTCAAAATGTTTGCTCAGAGTTGTTGATGCATTAAAATATTTTAAATACAAGCAGTTACAAGTTATTTAAAGAGTTTTATATAATTATTTAAAAATTCCAAAAATATGTTTATGTGCTCATTTAATGCTCACACACTTTCTAAGACATCTGATTCCCTGCTCCATGAAAGAAGGATCTGTCTCCTTTCACACTGCCATCATTTCCCTTCCCCTTCCTGCAGATATATTTGACAGTTATTATTTGTACTTTATCATATAATTTAAAAAATACATTTAAACCTCTAAATTTTATTCCAGTTGATTTGTCATGTCTCCCTATATCTCCATTCTAGCCATACCCTTCTAATCTTCCCTCTTCTTCCAAAAATACCTCCTAGATTCTGTCAGTTATTCCTTTATTTTTACATTACCAACTTGGTAGTATTATTTGTAGCTATACTTTCTTCATGCTTTATCTATAGATGGATTTTAAAAGTGGAAAACCAATAAAATAGCATCGCAGTTGCTGTGGCTTGGTCAATGTTACTCCCTTTAGAGCTAAGGAATGGCCAAGATTACATTTTCTTCATTTTGAGTCCAATATCACCACTGCTGGGTTGCCTCAAAGAATCTGTTCCTAGATCAAGGTCAAAATAATTATCTTTTCTTACCTTCCTTCAATTATTATTAAATTATGACATGTGTTAATTAGCTTTATATTTGTACGATGATCTCCTTATATGGTTTTTGAATTTTCTGTTCTTTCTAATTGTGCTCCGCTGGGGAAGCCGGGCATTCACTCACTGGCCTCCATAGCTCTAAGCTATGGGGGAAGGAGTGATGCTGCAGAGTTCCTCTATGAGGGATTTGATTTTGGTATGGGAAACTGGCTGGAGCTAAGTATTTTGTAGGACAGTTATTTTACAGATGGACTGCGTCAGTTACGTGCTTATCTCTGGGGACACCAGGAAGTACAGCATTGACTCTTGGCCAGATAAGGTAGTAGGCTAACTAACGATTTATGACATGCAGTTCAAAGTTTGGAACTCCCTGGTAAGACACAGGCTGGTTCTTTTATTAATGGCTTATTTTTGGCATAACTGGTTTGGCTAGGTGACTACAAGGGAATGGGGGACCCTGCTGAAAATTCTAGGAACCAAGTTTGCACAAATCTCAGAGGCTGAGTCCAGAGACAAAGCAAGCCCTGTGTGAATAAGATGAACCCGAAGTAGCTACGCTTGGAAGTCTCTTGGGCCCTGATGCTTCCTTACATCCTCTTATTCCTTCTGTACTGTACCCTTTGCCTTATTAAAAGTTTTAAATGAATGTGCTCTGTGGAATCTTGTGAGTCCTTTTACTTATCTGACCCTGTTGTAACTCTTGCAGTATTTAAATCTTCTCTGATTCTTCTCTATTCCTATGACTTAATCTTGAGCCCAGTGTTCCATTCTGTCTGCTCTCCTTTTGCAGGAGATAGGCTTCCTTAAAATCTGGCAAGGCAGCCCTTTGACTTTCAGATTTTGTCCTTAATTGGTGATTAATCATGCTGGGTTTGTGATGATCTCCCTTCACTGGATTGGATGGCTGGATGACACTCCATCACAGCCGCGCGATTCAATAATCTATTCCCTCCTACTTCTCAAGTGCAGAAATATTGCCCTGGCTGATGTACTCCATCCCACCATTATTCCATCCCGGTTCACTAATGATAAATATTTTAACAACTGCATTATTACAGCAGTCATGGGCTATCTGTTCTCCATCCACCACTGGTAACGGAGTCCTTAATGCCAGATTTCTGGTGATTGATTCATATCCAAAATCTCATTCTAGAATCTGTTTCCTTGTGAGAAACATAGCCATGAGCCAATCAGCTGCAGATATTCGTGGCAGCTTGAGGATGAGGGCATTGGCTCTGCAAAAGGAAATGTGGGAACTCCCACAGCATGTCTACATTTGCTCTTTTTTTCTTACCTATATGTACAGGGTTTTTTTTTTTTGTTTTTTTTTTTGCCACACTGCATGGCTTGTGAGATCTTAGTTCCCTGACCAGGGATCAAACCCACGCCCCCTGCAATGGAAAGGCAGTCCTAACCACTGGAGGGAGGTAAGGCAAATGTATGTGTTTATTCTATTATCTAGAAGTGGAAGCAGTTATTTTTTATTTTAATTTAATACTGATTTGTTAAGGCAAACCATTAATCTATATTCTAATTAATTTCTCAATTTATCCATGGAAAGGAATTTTTCAGACAAAGTAGGCAAAACCACAATCTAATCAAATGTTCCCACATTCATTCAAATGGAAATCAATATTACTACTCAGGATCTGAAAACACAAATTGCTAAATAAATAATTCAATATACTTCCTCAAGAATATGAAATTATTCTATCTAGTGTAAATGAATTCAAATAAGACTTAAATCCTTCATGAGGTCAGAAATTTTTTTCCTTTGTGAAGCAAGTAGAAAATACTTATATTAGCTATTTTTAAATTTTTAACTAACTACCCTCTTTATTGAAGAAGCTGGAGGAGTGGGTCAACTACTAAATGATGTGTATGATTAGGAAGCTCTATAAAATCAATCTTTCTGGGCTCAGAGACGGTTGAGTTGTAAACAACATCTGGTCGACCTTAGTGGGGAACTTACACGATGCCACCTTTAGGTGGCAGGGTGGTCCTATTTGGGACTGATGGGCACTACAATGTAGAACCTGCTCCCCAAATTACAAATGACATGGCGATGCCCTGTGACCCAGCAATTACAACTCAATGACTGTACTCTCTGGGAATAATTAGAAATGCATGCAAAAATGTGTGATTCATGATCATAGAGAGAACACTGAAGATCAGCAAAATGTGAGTGGATTAGATAAATAAGTAACATTTCATAATTATGACAGAATAATGTGCAGGTATTAAATACGCTGTAGAAGAGAAAATATTTAACCTATGACTAATTAATAGAAACTAGCTCTGAAAATACTTACTCACACACACATGCCTTTGAAATATTTTCTTTGAAAGCCCATATTTAGTCTTTATTTTAATTTATTTATTTTTAGGCTGCGTTGGGTCTTCGTTGTGTGTGGGCTTTCTCTAGTTGTGCGGAGGGGGGGCTACTCTTCGTTGCGGTGCACGGGCTTCTCATTGCAGTGGCTTCTCTTGTTGCAGCACACGTGCTCTAGGCATGCGGCCTTCAGTAGTTGTGGTTCGTGGGCTCAGTAGTTGTGGCTCATGGGCTCAGTAGTTGTGGCTCACGGGCTCTAGAGCACAGGCTCAGTAGTTGTGGCGCGCGGGCTTAGTTGCTCCGCGGCAGGTGGGATCTTCCCGGACCAGGGCTCGAACCCGTGTCTCCTGCATCGGCAGGCGGATTCTTAACCACTGCGCCACCAGGGAAACCCCCCATATTTAGTCTTAACATTCAGTTTTCGGTTTTCTCAACTTTCCTTACCAGCATCTCATGATAAATTTGTTACTGTTGCCATCACCCCCTTTGCCATATTGCTCAGCATTTACCAAAAATACTGTTTTTCCTTCTTCGATAATATTAGGAATAGTGCTGGTATACAAAAATGCCTGATAAAAGGCCCAGTTATTTGAAGTCATTGCTAAACAAATCCAGTCATGTTAATTCAGCTAATTTGAAACATGTGAAAATAAGCAGACTTTGCCAGTGGCAACGAGCAGTGTGAAAAAGGAAATACATTTTGTTTTCAAGCTCCTCTGAGTATTCTACAGGTCATGGAAAGTGAAGAAAGCAATGAAAATCCACACTTAGAGAAATTCATCTGAACCCTTTCAAAGTTTTATTCCTTGCAAAGCCAAGCAACTGCTAGGCTTCACCTATCTTCCAAATGAGTAATGTTGTAGAGAAGCATTCTATTTCTTAAATGGAAAATAATGGGACTTTCTTACTTTTAGTAAAATGACTTAGAGTTAATGTTAGCGTTCTGAAGACATGTGTGAGACTAATTATCTCACCCTTATGTTTTACATAATTATATATAAAACTATATGTGATCTTATATTGTGATAGATAGTAATTCCTCATATTAGATCCTTCATATCTAATGAAGTACATAAAAAATGAGGTAGAAAAATTTGAGTGTCATGGTCCCTTCCAACTCTTTCTCAGATTACAAAGACACATATTTTCTATTACTTCCAATCTTTAGATGAAACTTTGATTACACCTAGAGAAAATTATGTCAGCATTTGTTTTGAGGTCACCTTACCCTAATTATTTTTCTGGATTCATGTGTAACATATGGATTCGTGGCTTATGTAAGGAAAATGGCAAGTGAGTCTTAGTGTTCTTTTCAATGACTAGGTTTATGATACTGTGTTCTGCTGGTCATCAGCCAAATGCTGGAGGTTCCAGGAGTGTTAAATCAAAGTAGTTCCTCCCCTGGATCTCTCCACTAAATAATTTTATATTCCAATTATACAAGACAGAAGTTTCTAGCTATTAAATTCTTTTCGTCACGTAGGATATTTATAGTTCATCTTAAATATGTGAAGAATTTATTTTAAAGATTACATGGATTCTATTTTTAAAATTAAATCATCAGATGTAATACATACAAAACATTTATCACTGTGTTGTTTATGAGACATACGGCACAGTGCCCAGAGTGCCAATAAATATTCATTAAATTAATAAATGAAGGGAATAATATACTGAGAAGACAGTATTTTAAAAACTGGTTTTCAGGAGTTATTACCTATCTTTTATTTTCTGTAAGGATATAGGGGATTAATAAGCTTCTTTTTCTATGTGAGGAGATGGACGTTAACTTGATTGTAGAAGTTATTTCACTATGTACATGAACATCAAATCATCATGTTATACATCTTAGATATACAATTAAAAATAAACTGAGAAAAAATAGACGATGATACTACTTGTGAATTAGTGAGTGAAAAATAGGATATGTTTTCCCTGATGTTGTCAACAAAAAGGATACAAAGAATTTAAACTATGGTTTGAGACTGTTTGTAAATTTATAGCTGTTTTAAAATATAGAAAGCCGCCAGTGGTATTTAAACTTTATAACTATGTAGAGTCACGTACAAGAGTGGCAATGCAAAGGAAACAAAAACACTTTAAAAGGAAGAGCTCACTTTTAAGAATTTCTAAGATCATCATTATTAAATAGAGGTAACAATAGAAGAGTAATTGAAATAATAATACAAGTTATTAATAAATAATGCCAACACTCTGTTGAGAAGCACAAATAAAGCCCTCTTTATAAACTATAGGTTTTCATTTAGTTTTATTAAATTAGCACAATAGATGACAAAAATACCTCTTTTTCAATTTAGTTATATTTTTACTCTAGCATTTGTTTAATTTGTTTTTATCTGTAAGATTTTAGGAAAATACCATTTAAAAATTTTGTGATTTACCATAGAAGATAGAACTCATTATCTCTTTCAAGTTCTAAGGAATTTATTCAAGTATTTAATCATATATTCATTCATTTGGGCATATATTATTTACTACATATATGTACCATGTTAGATGTTGGGCAAACAACTGTAAATAAGATACCTACAGACCCTGGTCTCAGAGAGCTGTCCGTTATGTAAGGGAGATAGGTATAATCAAAACGAGTAAATAAAATACGATAAATAAAATGTGATATTAGAGGAGTACAGGTGTTACAGGAACCGATGGAGGGGGTCCTTATTTTAAGACATAAGGAAAACTCCCCTGTTTATGTGACAGATTGAGCTTGGAGGGTGAGTAATCATTTGAAGAGGAAAAGAAAAGATACATATTTCAGGTGGAGGTAGCTATTTGTTTTTATGTGCCAAACAAGCAAAATGTTTACCCAATTCACAAGGAATGCATACACCTAAAAGAAATGTGGTGAAAGGAGATGAGAAAAAGAGAAGCACAATCAAAGAATTTAAGTACATTGGCTTTGGATACAGATTTCTGAATTAGAAGGGAAAGAGAGGCAGAAAAGGCCACCTCTTTTAACGTGGGGACACAGGACGTGGGAATGGCAACCTCTGAGTGTACAGAATGGCTTCTTGGAGAGCAAGGTTGGAGGCAGAGAGACCACCTTCGAAGGCTGGGGCAGAAAGTGAAGTGAGAAATAATGGATGGAAAGAATTTAACAATCTGAACAACTATTCGGATATAGAAGTAACCAGACTTTGTCACTGATATGTAGGAATTAACAAGAGGAAGATACAAAGGACAAATGTTGTATCTTGTGTCTTGGGCAAATGAATCAATTGTGTTACCTTTACTGACATGAGTAACACTGTCAGTAAAATCAGTTTGACAAACGTATATTTATTTTATGATATGCTGAAAATATCCTTTTAAAATTGTTTGTGATCGTAAGGAAGACAAGATGGTAAAAGTATAGAAAGTGATGTCAGTCCACTAACGTTAAAAAAAAAGGAAGTTATGTCAGAGAAACCTCATTTTTTTTTTTAAGGTAAGAAAAGTTTGGATTTGTTTGGACATTGATGGGAAGATATCGGTAGAGCACAGAGAAGTTAATGAGAAGAAGTTAAGGAATATGACTTGGACCAGAGGTAAAAGGATTAGTTCTTTTCTTTTTTAACAGAAGCAAGAGATTTAGGAAGTTCCCTCCTGAAGTTTTAATTTTCTTTATGAATGGAAGTAAGATCATCTTACGAGGGCCAGATAGTAAGGAAGAAGGAAGAGATGAACATTTCAAGAGAGAAGAAATTGCAAAATATGCTAGTGGAGAACCAGAAATACATTGGTCTAGGGAAATATCATAAGACTGTAAGTCCATGTTGAGGTCCCAGTTGATCATGAAGACCATGAATATTATAGTGGTATCAATTTTTATTGTTTTATGGTGTGGTTTATTCTGGCAATGCTCAGAACCGGGGGACAGGAGTGGAATAGACAGTCAGATAAGCTCATTACAGGCTGGGCTGTGGTGAGTGAATGAAACAAAAAGAGTTATCTCAAGGGCATTTAAACTATTAGTCAAAGGGAAATGAAGTTCTTGACTATTTCATTCCTATCTATATATAGAGCGCACACAATCAGGTATGGATAGATAGGGAGAAAGGAGTGGGTCAATGAACTGATGTCCTGAAATGCTTTAAGGAGTGAGATAAAGCAAGTGGTGTTTAAGGATTGAAGTTAATGATCAGGTAATAGGAAATTTGGAATTTCATTCCACAGGTGGTACATTTCTTAATGATAAGCCATTCTGGGATGTATCCATGAGAGGAGTAGCTAGAATGGACTATATATACAAGAACTGACAAGTAACAAAGAAACCGGGATGCTGGAGGAATTGTCTTCATACATCTCGACGTGGCACAGATTTACGGTGGGGCTGGGGTAGAGGGAGCTTCTGAACCAAGTGTGAGCATCTTCAATACTGACGGAGCAGGACCAGGAAGTGGATTAAGGACAGAGACAAACGGAATAGAAAGTGGAGCAGTCAGCAAGTAGAAACCGCAAAGAAACAGCTGCTTTCATAACGAGTGGAGACGTGATCATCTAAAAGTAGCATGAAACACACAGATGCCATCTAACTTTTATTGGAGGAGAGGAGGACAGGGGTGGAGAGAAGGAAAGAACATCTTCCTCTGGATGGTGCAGCGGAAGGAATGCTGCCTCAAGGAAACGTTACGTTTCAATTACGGCCGAGGTGTTGGGAAAGTTTGCAGAGAAGGGGAGTTTCTTCATTACGAAGAGTCGTTAGAGATGGCAGAGTGAAAAGGAAAGGAGAAGTCAAAAGTCGGCACAGGAAAGAGTGCCGTATTTTCCCAGTGTTTTAAAGTTGGTTCTTATTTCATAACCTGAAGAGAGATCATTGGTTTCTAAATTTGCCAGATTAACTCAATCCAGAACTTCAGCTTCGAGAGGGTCTGGCAAAATGAACGCCACTTTCTTTATAACCTCCCAAATGTGGATTTACACACATTGTCAAATCAGCATCACGCGGGACAGTATTAGGCACATTTGGAATTTTGTCTTTGGACTTCCGAGTTCTGGGAGTTCTGCCCTGTCATAGCCACCCCTCCACTCTCGAGTCTTGCTTCACACTTTCACGGAACCGCTGCTAAAAAGGATGTGTAAGAAAGATTTCAACGCCCATCTCCTGTAGAGCGGTGTGAATGTCAGTCACTAGGTGAGTTCACCATGGATTACATCACTGTTTTAATTATTAAAATATTATATATTGATCTCTGTTAGAACAAGCTTCCTGTGTTATTCTCCTTTGCAAAAATGTATAATCAAGAACAAATATTAGTATTACAAATTAACTCTTTATATAGATATGCTCTGTACCTTGATACACAATGTGTTGTTGTATTTGACTTTTTTCATTCCATCTTATTTTCTATTTAATTTCCTTTTCCCTTTTCATCTTTTCCCCCAGATTTATGACTTTTTTTCTTTCTTTTTCTAAAGGGCTTCATATGCTTGGTTATTTATTTATTTATTTTTGGCTGCGTTGGGTCTTCATTTCTGTGCGAGGGCTTTCTCTAGTTGCGGCAAGCGGGGGCCACTCTTCATCGCGGTGCACGGGCCTCTCACTATCGTGGCCTCTCTTGTTGCGGAGCACAGGCTCCAGACGTGCAGGCTCAGTAGTTGTGGCTCACGGGCCCAGTTGCTCTGTGGCATGTGGGATCTTCCCAGACCAAGGCTCGAACCCGTGTCCCCTGCATTAGCAGGCAGATTCTCAACCACTGTGCCACCACCGAATTTCACACTGTGCCACCACCGAATTTGTGATTTTCTTTTAATTATCTAGGCATTTGAAAGTTCTACAGCATATTTCTATTCTTATGGTCACCATTATACTTTTACCAAGTATATTTAATCTATATTTTCTATCACTGTAGAGAATTATTAAAAATCTGTGACTTCCTCTCAAATAAAATGAGACCCCGCACAGTTTTGCTGCATTCGATCCATTTCTCCTCTACCCCTAGTGTTTGCTGACATCTTCTAGAATTTTAAATTCAAGATTCTTTTTATGATTTTTAGTTTTTATATTATGTCACTTCTATTTTCTTAAAATTATGTTATTCTTTATAGATGCATTATTCCAGTTAGTTAAATTTAACTATTTTTAAAACTGTATCTCTCACTCAAAGTAAAATATAGATAATCCCTTGTATCTTAGAAGTTTTCTCAGTGCCTCTCCTTATTTGCATTTCTCTCCTGGCCACTAAACATGTAATTACTATCCTGAATTCTGTGGTGATCATTCCACAGATTTTTCAAAATGCTTTAGTCAATGAACATATTTGTAAATGATATATCGCTTAGTTTTGCCTGCTTTTCAATATTATATAAACCAATTATCCTATAACTGTATATTCACAGGCAACTTGCTTCTTTGACTTAACATTATATTCTTCAAATTCATCACTGTTGATGCATTTAATTGTGGTTCTTTCACTTTCCCTGCTCTAGAGTATTCCACGGTATAAATATGCCACAGTGCATTTACCATTCTATTGTGGTGTCACTTCTGGTTTGGGGCAATGATGAGAGATTTTTCTGCGAACGTATTTGTATGTATCTCCTGGTGTAACACATCTATATACAGAAGTGGAACCGCTTTGATGTCCAGTTTGCTCTTGTTCAACTTAAATAGGTAAATACTAAGTCATTTTAAAGTTCAGTTGTACCAATTTACATCCCCCTAGAAGTCACTGAACGTTTCATCTGTTCCACATGATCTACAGAATTTTATATTTCACACTAATTTTTTTCCCAAACTGATAGGCCTGAAAAGCTATCTTGTTGAAACTTGCATTTCCCTGACTCTTTATAAGGTTCCACATTTTTCAAATATTCTTCTCTTGGGTTGTTTTTCTTATTGATTCATAGAGTTTTGAAATACATATATTAATCACATATATTTTTCAAGTACATTTGCATAATTCGTGTTCTATGTTTTTCGCTTTCTTTATGGTGTCATTTAATAAACAGAAGTTCTTAATGTTACTGTAGTCAAACTGAACAATTCTTTCTTTTATGGTTTGTACTTTTTATATCTTGTTTAAGAAATCATTCCCTCCTTACCTGTAAGATTACAAAGGAATTTTCTTCTAGAAAATGTTTTGCAGTTTTGGCTTTTACATTTAGGCCTTTAATCTACTTAAAGTTAAATTTCCCAGTTTAATCCATTTTTTCATGTTATCCAAATGCCCCAGTAGAATTTATTGTCTGGTGTCTACCATGTGTGCTCAGTAATAAATCAAATGCATGCAAATCTGCATGAGGCTATTTCTCAGTTTTTCATCCTGTTTCATTAGTTTTTCTATCCCAGCAAAATGCCATACCATTTAGTGACTATAGATTCATAATAAATCTTTATATCTGTTTGGATAAATGTCCTCATCTTAATATTTGTTTTTATTCATTTCTTTGATATTCTTGGATTCTTTTGTGATTTCATAAAAATTTAAGAATAAGCTTGTTAAGTATCCCAAGGAAAACTTTACTGAGATTTTGATTGGCTTACTTTGTATCAATAATTCATTTGGGGAGAAATATTATCTTTATAATATATAGTCTTCCATCCAAAATGGGGTATTTTTTCCATTTATCTAAGACTTCTCCAATAAAGTTTTATAATTATTTCATTGATGGTTATATGTGTATTTTATTTTTGATACTTTTGAAAACATCTGTTTGAAAATGTTCTTTAAAAAATTTTATGGTAATATCCAATTTTTAATGATATACTTGATTTATTATTCCATATTGATTTTATATCAACATACTTGCCAAACTAAATATATACAATATATATTTTCTATATTTATCCATAGGTTCTTATACATTTTGTATGAATATAATCACGTCATGAAGATGATGGAAGATGAAAATTTGCTTTCACATTATTTCTTTTTTTTTTTTTTTTTGTGCAGAATGCGGGGCCTCTCACTGTTGTGGCCTCTCCCGTTGTGGAGCACAGGCTCCTGACACGCAGGCTCAGCAGCCATGGCTCACGGGCCCAGCCGCTCCGCGGCATGTGGGATCCTCCCGGACTGGGGCATGAACCCGTGTCCCCTGCATCGGCAGGCGGACTCTCAACCACTGTGCCACCAGGGAAGCCCTCGCATTATTTCTTTATATTGCTCTACTATAGGGGATAGATCCTAAAGTATAATGTTGAATAGAACTGGATTTAGGGGCATCCTTGTCTTGTTCCAGATCTTAAAGGAATAATTTCAATGTTTCACAATTAAATAAGGTGCCCACTAAAGGGATTTTTGTAGATACTCTTTATTAGCCTAAAAAGTTTTTTCTGTTGCTAGTTTTGAAACATTAAAAAAACATGATTAGATATTTGAATTTATCAAATTCTATTTCTGAATTTAATATGATAATAATATGTATGCTTTTTAAAAAATCTGTTAGTGTGACAAATTGCATGCATTTATTTTCTAAAGTTAAAAGAAAATTGCATTCCTGGGAGTTGTTAGATTTATTTAATTAATATCTAGTTTAGGATGTTTGTTTCTATGTTCATGAGTGAGATGAGATCAACGTATAATTTTCCTTCTCCCTTTATCCATGTGAAATTTTGTATCAAGGTTACACTTGCCTTATAATGTGAGCTGGAGATTGTTCTCTTTTTTTGTGCTTTGGAATAGTTTATGATTCATCAGAATCATGTGTTCCTTGGTTGTTAGAATTTGCCAATCAAATTGCTGTGTCTGGTGAAAAGATGCTCAACATTGCTAATCATCAGGGAAATGCACAGCAAAATCACAATGACACACCACCTCACACCTGTTAGAATGGCCATCATCAAAAAGACCACAAATAACAAATGTTGATGTTGGTGGGAATATAAAGTGGTGCAGCCACTATGGAAAACACTATGGAGGTTCCTCAAAAGAACCAAAAATAGAACTACCTTATGATCTACAATTTCACTCCTGGGTATATATTCAAAGAAAATGAAAACACTAATTTGGAAAGATACATGCACCCCAATGTTCACAGCTGCACTCTTTACAACAGCCAAAATATGGAAGCAACCTAAGTGCCCATCAACAGATGAATGGATAAAGAGGATGTGATACATAACAATGCAGCTACTGCTCAGCCATAAAAATGAATGAAATATTGCCGCTTGCAGCAACATGGATGGACCTGGAGGGTATTATGCTTAGTGAGATGAGTCAGAGAAAGACAAATACTATATGATATCACTGACATGTGGAATCTAAAAAATGAAACGCATGAATACAACAAACCAGAAACAGGTTTACAGATATAGAGAACAAGCTAGTGGTTACTAGTGGGGAGAGGGAAGGAGTAGGGACAAGGCAGGGGTAGGGGATTAAGAGGTACAACCTATTATGTATAAAATGAATAAGATACAAAGATATATTGTACAGCACAGGGAATATAGTCGATATTTTATAATAACTTTAAATGGAGTGTAATCTATAAAAATATTGAATCTCTATTTTGTACACCTGAAATGAATATAATATTGTGAGTCAGCTATACTTCAATAAAAATAAAGTTGTTGTACCTAGAGTTTTCATTGTGTGAAGACTGTAAATTACTGTTTCAAATGCCTTGATAATGTAAAAATAGTTCTTCTTTTTAATATGTTATATAATTTTGAGTTTGTCCATTTAATTGAAATTTTCAATATTATTGGCAAAAAGCTATTTCATAATACCCTTTTATCATCCGTTTAATGTCTGTAGCACCAGTAGTTGTGTCCCCATTTCTTAATACTGTTTATTTGTGCCTTCTTTCATTTTTACATTAATCAGTCAAACCAGAGTTTTGTCAATTTAATTTTTCTTTTCAAAGAATCACCTTTTATCTTTGTATCCTCCCTATTATATATTTATTTTCTATGCCACCAGTTTTTCCTCTTATCGTTATTATTTCCTTGCTTCTACTTTATTTGAGCTTGCTTTGCTTTGTTCTTATAATGTCTTTAGATGCTAACTGGCTCATTAACTTTCAACCTTTCTTCTATTCCAATATAAACATTATGGAAATGAATCTTTTTTAAGAAATTATTTTTATTCTTTTATTCATAACTAATCAAGCTAGAAAAAATTTTAGTGATCAAAATGATTATAGAAACATACATTAATATATTTTAAGGAGGTTAGATAATGAATTTGCCTATATGTCCTGCTTTATCTGCATTCCACAAGTTTTTATGTATTTCACCTTTGTTTGTCGCTCTTGAGTTACAGTTTCTAAATTCTTTTCATAATTTTTTTTATTGATCCATAGTTTCTTTAGAAATAAACCTCTTAATTACCAAATATTTAGAGCTTTCCTAGTGATAATCTTTGGTATTGATTTCTACATTATTTGCATTGTGAGAAAGTATATTATATTAATTCTTCATAATTTTATGAGTCTTGTCTTATATTCCATTTGAAACATATCTAGGATGACTTTATGTCTTATCACCTGGTCAACTTTTGTTAACATTCTACATGTGCTTAAAAAAATGTATATATGTGAATCCTCCCATTGTTGGGTGCAGTAGCTATAAGTTTTATGGTTCCTTCATTTTTTTGATCTTCATTGTTTTCTTCTACCTCCATGCTGCTCTTTTTTAAAATTATTATGATTATTTTCCCCTGGAATGTACTAGATTGGCTATCTAGGATTGCCTAGATATTGCAGTAGTTTAACTCCCTCACACAAACTATTTCATACTCATTT
The DNA here is from genome assembly GCF_963924675.1 of Phocoena phocoena. Lineage (NCBI taxonomy): Eukaryota > Metazoa > Chordata > Mammalia > Artiodactyla > Phocoenidae > Phocoena > Phocoena phocoena. Next base: position 31,500,941 of record NC_089239.1, on the reverse strand, counting down.
GACAAGCCTGAGGCAGGTCAGTGGGAGAGGTTATCTCACTCTAGTCTCTCAGGGACGCAGACTGAGGGAGACAACATTTTGACTGAAGCTGAGACAGGAAGAGCAAACATGGTAAGTCAGACACTACCTGGTAAGGCTTTTCTGCAGAAGCATTTTGAGGTCTCTACAGTTCACATTTCATTGGTCAAAGCAAATCACCCAAACATGCTTTCTATAGAGGGGAAATGGACATCCTGACATTTGCTTATAAAAAGAAGGGAATCAGGATATTAGTAAACCACAGTCATCCCTGCTAAACACCAAATGTTCGGTTCACTTTTCTTCTCACATGCAAATGACCTACCCTATCCTGAAGGAGACACAAAAACCCAGGCTGCGAGTCAAGTTCAAAGTTCTGGGGCTCTGGGTGATGCACTATGGCGTCTTCACCTCAGCTTCACACCCCTGGATGGGGCTTCTCTTGATCCATTGATACATGGGTTTAAAAGACAAATGATCTGTATCCCACTCATCCTTCATGGTACAGGGACCAAGACAGGATATAGAGTAACCAATTTAATTCAGAAAGGGGAAGAATGGGAGATTCACCACAGATTTTAAAAGTGGCTCTTAACCATTCTGAAATCCCCAAGGAGACGCATTTTGAGAGTCCCCAGCCTGTGAGAAGTCCCTGATCCCTGCAAATAGTGTCCTGGCCCATCTGTCCCCCAGGGTTCCTGATTCCAACCTCTGGGAAATTTTCTTTTCCATTATCTTCTTTTTCCTTCTTCTTTTATTTTCCTAATAAGCATTGCGGAATGAGCCCTCTTGAGATCAAACAGTTGTATTTGCCTGTGTCCTGCTCAGAGATGGCTGGGATCCCAAAGACAGCTCTAAGTCTTAAAAAGTAATAGTCTCTTCTGGTCCAGAACGGTGGTGGTTTTGACAATAAAATATTCTTAAAAACCTGATTGACTTCTTATGTATTTGATTCTAGCCAGCTTCATGCTTCAAAAAGAATAATCAGTTATTTCCTGGATAAAGTTATTAGATTGACCACAGTTTTCTGTTCTCTCATTTCCATGTCCTCTTTTGCTCTGAGCCATCTCTTTCTCTCTATTCATTTGTGGTTTCTTTGCTTCAACTGGGTTTCAGTGAGACTCCACATGTGAATTCTCTGTTCCGTGATCCGTTTTACCCTGTTGAGAATATTTGGTGGCTACCAAACCCTTAGAGGGACTTATACTCTGAATGCTGTAGAAAAATTAACTCTAAGGCCTTATCTTTATCATTAAAGAAACAGAAGAAGAGTAATTTAGAAGGTAGCATAAAATAAAATAATGGTCTAGATGTTTTTCATTATCCAAGGTAGGCAAATCCAAAAGTTCAATAAAAAATTAACTGATCATCAAATGTTTAGCTATTTACTTATAATTTCCTTTCCAATTAAAAAGATATCCATGTTTTACTACTTTTTTAAAAAAATTGGAGTATGTAGTTGTCAAAATTTTGAGGCATTTTTAATTTTTATAGAAGAAATGCTTATGAAATTAAACTGGTTCAAATTCACTTGAGATGACTTAGATATTTGTAATAATCTGAAAAAACATTTTATTTGCTGTGTACCATACTGAATGCTCTGTCACGCTCCTATTTATCATTCATGTTTTGACTGACTTAATAGGGTTCCAAAGAACATCAAGCTGTGCGAAGAAAAGCCAGATAACATTTCCAGGTTGTCCTCTTCTAGACGATACAAAATGGGAATGCACTTGATTTTACTCAGGCATTCCCAGTGTGGAATTAATTAGGAAACTGTCTGAATAACACTAGGATGAGGTTTTTCCTCTGCCCTTTAATGTCATGTTTTTATTTTTGGTTGTGTCTGGGCTATGGAAGATGAAAAGAAATACGCTAACCGAAACGCATACAAATGATCACAAATGATAGGCTACCGTATGAGACTAAAGCTCCTTAAAAAAAGTAGCTAGAGGGCTTCCCTGGTAGCGCTGTGGTTGAGAGTCTGCCTGCTGATTCAGGTGACACGGGTTCGTGCCCCGGTCCGGGAGGATCCCACATGCCGCGGAGTGGCTGGGCCCGTGAGCCGTGGCCGCTGAGCCTGCGCATCTGGAGCCTGTGCTCCACAACGGGAGAGGCCACAACAGTGAGAGGCCCGCGTACAGGAAAAAAAAAAAAAATAATAATAATAATAAAGTAGCTAGATTTTACACCTTCCTGCAGAATTTTTGTCTTCACAAAACAAAAAAAGACAAATAGTTATGAATATGAGGAGGAAATGCTTTTGCTTGGCTTGAGGAACTCCATGTAGGAAAGCTAGTTCTGTGCAGCTAGGAGTTTACTTCTTGATTCATTCCTGGGCTCACTGGCTGTGGTAATTACAGGTACATTTTCTGGGCTTAAAACTTCCAGAAATCTTCCACACTCTTGCTAAGAATTAGATTAGTATGCATAAGATGAGAGAGAGGTATGGCAGGAGGAAACCTGACATAGCCAGACATGTACTAGCCGCCTGCTTTAACTGGAAACAAGAATAACCAAACTAATTTCTAGGTTAAAGTCTGCATCTCCTAAAATACCATACTAGCAACAGTAAATATAGACATTTAAAAAGAAAATAATATTTGTGTTATTAAACTGTTTATGAAATAATTGGGGCTTTGCCTTCTCATAAACATCAATTTCACATCTGGCTGGGGAAGCCTGAGTTCCAGCAAGAAAAATGTTCCTCTAATTTGGCAGAAGTTTCTTCAGAAGACCCAAGGAACATGAGCACTAAATAAATATTTAGAAGCTGAGTTGAATTTGACCTTTTCATCGTCTTGTTTCTGGTGATGTACATGAAGAAAATGTTAGCGATCACTTACTTGTGGAGGAAGAGATTCTCCTTTCATTTACCTTAATGTTGTAGAAACAGTTTAGTGGAATGTATAACAAATTCCAATCACAGCAGCATAGCCCATTCTTTTTTCTCTCACTTAAATTTATTTTTAATCTATTTTTTTAAGCAGAGATTGAGAAATATCAAAACAAGCAAAGCAGGATATCAAATGAGATATTTTTCCCTTATGTGTACATATGCGCATATGTGTTTCTTCTGTTCCATGGCCCAGGATCCTTTCTCAGTTACATATTTCAAGTGATTTTGAAATTCACTAACGGAAACATTTGTACTAAATATAAAGGTGTTGACCTTTTATGAGATCACATCATTAGTCTCAAAGTATTTTTATTTCCTGGGATGACGTATGCTCTACATAGTCCAAACATCACTGATAAAAAAATAGCACCATACTTTTTCCAGCTGTATAGTATAATAATGGGCAACAGTCTACACACCAACAAATGTTCTATTTTCCTAAAATTGAACATGAAAACCTCAGCTGCTGTCAGTAAGACATTTACATTTCTTTGACATCTGTGCCTATTCTAAGTATTCACTCCTTGGTTGTATATTCCAGCAAAATCGATTTTTCCTTGCACTCCATAAGGAGTAGAGTCATTAATGTTGAATACTTTCCTGTAGTTTATTTTGAAGCAAAACAAGCTAATTATATCTATTTCATTGACTTAAGGTTGATGGAAAGTGCTGGAAAAGGCCATAGCTGACCATGTTGATTTATTTTTAAACTCTAGCAAGTGGTTGCTTTGTGTTCCAAGTAGATATCTGGGAGGAAAATGAACTCATTCCACTCATTTATAAAATTCTTGGGCTTGAGGTGAAACTATCTCAGATAAATTAATAGATCCCTTCATGGATGTTGTTCTTTATTTCCCTAAAGAAAAACACTGAACATTCCAGAATTGTTAGAAATCTTAAAAATAATGCCAGTGAGTTCAAGGCTACTGGCTCACTCCCTCTACATGTTTGATTTTTTTTTTTTCTATTTTACGATCATGGACTATACCCCAGACCAACTAGCCATCTCAGAAGGGTGCCTATTGCTTCAAGTTTAACAACAGTAACAACAAGCACAACAGCTTAGACAGATAAACATATGTTGATGATGGGTGAGTTACATCACTTTCTTCAAGCCTTAAAGGAGAAGGAAAAAAAAGATAAAAATCCCAGTCACTGATGGGCAAACTCACAGCTGATTTACTTGGTCTCATGAACCACAGTGCAAAGCCAGGCTTCACTGGGTGCCAAGTGAGTGGTAAAGAAGGAACGGTCTCTTCAAGGATGATCTGCGTCAGTCATCCAGATGTCCAGATAGTGGGAACAGAACGGGAAGAGTTTTGGGAAGAAGAAATGAGCGATGAAGTGGGTGTCGGGGGAGGTGCAACAGGCAGGGCTGTGAAGGTGAGAAAGGAAATGATACATTTCAGAAGATCCTGACCAGAGAGCTTGAATGCGGAGCGAGGGCACGGAGGGAAGCTGTGCTTAGTAAGATTGGAGGAGCTCCACAAATTCCACGTGGCGGAAGGCCAAGAACATCGTTGATGAAAATTGTCATTTTATTCTGACAGAACTGAAGAGACATTGAAGACTTCTGAACAGGCAGTGTGATGCTTGGAACAGTATTTAGGAAAGGTAGAAGAGTCTGCAAGGTGGATTACATAGTGATTGCTCTCAGTGACATGAAAACACGTGCCTCTGGAACCAGAAACCCTCCAACACTTTCCATTTCAACTGAAGTTAAGTCTGAACTCCTACAAGGCCTACAAAGCTGGTCCTCGACTGTCTTCAACGTCATGCCTTGCTTTGCCCCCTTGTCATCAGGCTCCAGTTCCACTGCCCTCTTTCCATCTCTAGACAAGCTCATTCTTCCCTCTCGTCCTTTGTCCTTCTTTCCCCATGGCCAGGAAAGCTCTTCTCCATGTCTGTACTCGGCTCATCCTGTCCCCTACATTCAGTGTTCATCTCAACTCCATCCCGGTTCAGAGACTTTTCATGACCTGATTATCAACTTTTGTTTGCCTCACCACCAGCCACTCTGCACCCGCTCCGTGTGCACTTATGATGACCTAAGACTTTATATTTATTTATGTGTTTAATTTTAGTCCATCTCCTCTTGGTAGATTGGAAGCTCCATAAGAAATGGGGTTTGCCGTATGGACACCAAGGGGGGAAAGTGGGATGGACTGGGAGATTGGGATTGACATATATACACTAATATGTATAAAATAGATACTAATAAGAACCTGCTATATAAAAAATTAAATTAAATTAAGAAAAAAAAGATACTAATTAAGCCACAGGTTATCCTCTGAAATATATGCAAATAATTCCATTTAGAGAAAATGGAAATGAAGCCACTAAGGCTCACACTGAAAGGAACTAAAGGGAATGCTGTTCTCTTTGGTCCTTAGGACTTCAGTTGAGAAGGTGGAACACACATGAGGGAATAAAAGAGGACAAAAATAAATAAATAAATAAATGGGGTTTGCGTCTCTCTTTGTTCACTGCTTTATACTTAGCACCTAGGACAGTGTCTGGAACACACTCCATAGGTATTGGTTAAGTGAATGAATGAATTGGAATTGGGTGAGATTGTAATTCAAGGCAGAAAGGCCTGCAAGTTATAGACAAAGCAGTACCTAAATATACAGTCTGAGTACTGGAGGTTCTCACAGTCTATACTCTCAGTGCCCACAGGCTGATAATACACTACTTGATGATCCAGGTATCCACGACCCAGGTTCACAGGCAAACAAACAGATGCCAATAATAGCCTTATTGTTCACAAGCTCCTTCGAGAGAAAATGGGATGGATTTGGAAGGCAGTATCTTTTGTCACAGAAGGCACTGCCATGGAAACATACATTTCCATGAACAATTATACTTTGCTCAAACTATAAGATTAATACTCTAGTTGTAACTTGCGGACGGGCACCTTGGAATAAACATGCTCTTTCATTGATTTCCTAAATTGGTTATAACCTTTGATTACCTTCTAATAAGACCCTGTTTTTATGTTTTTAATAGTAATGTTATTACACTGGGACTATTTCATGAAACATTTGCAAAGAATTTGAAATAGTACTTAGAGTTTTCCCAAGCCACCAGGATCCCCACATAAGATAAATCAGGAAAGAAAATAAAACCAAAATAAACTGGATAATGCTGACTGAAATTATGTAAACCCAACCCCCACACACTCCCTCAAACTCTTCTTAATTTTAAGTACACTGGGCCATGAAGACCAATTAAAAATCAACTATGAATTAATGAAGGTTTAGCTTTTCAAAATTTTAATGGAATTATTCATTAACTTATTTTCAAATATTTGAAGTTAGATAGTAAACGGCCTTAGCTAACATTCTCTGCTCTTTATAACCCGGGTAACTACATGTTTATAAAAACAAAGAATGCTTTTGAACATAATCAAGGAAGGTAAGTTTTGGAGAAAATTGTGTAAGATTTTAATAAGAAATTGGAGTACAATAAGATCACAGCTTTCATTGTATTATGTTCTTGTGCAATGCCGACACATTTCAATAACGAGATATGTGTCTAATCTTCTACTCTAGACACAAATACAGCTCACTGAGCATCTTTTGTTGTGAGCAGGTGAGACTCAGATTGCCAGGAATAACTGATTTTACCAAACTTTCCATAAAAGAATAGTACAATCTAGATTAGTGGTTTGCAAATTATACAATAAAATCCCTTAAAAACCCTCCAGGTGGTGTGGAAACTGATCCAAAATCTAAAGTAAGAGAGTTTGACTTCTTGTGAGATTCCCTAGCAGAGGAGGAAAAACAGGAGAGTTGTTTATTTTGAGTCACTAACCTCTGGAAATTCACTAATAATAGCCTGTGGGGAGCTGAGTGAACAACTCGAATAAGATGTGACACAATTGGATCCCACCATCCTTTGGCTGTCAACCGCAGAAAGAAAGGCCACCCATACGTGCAAGCCAGACAGAAAGGGAAGAAAAGTCCCAGAACTTCTTACTAAAAAAAGCCACAGCTGATACTCTGGCTTTGTCCCTACATCTCACAATCCCTACCAAGAGTGTTCAGCTCAACCTGCAGTGTCTTTCTTGGCACGTGCGACTAAAGGCAAGGACTGGGTGTCCAGAGTACAGGGTCAAATGGAAGAGCTCTGGAGCAGTTGTTCTATGGAAATAGATGGGCACGGCCGTGGGCAACAGTTTCAGTCTGTGAAAAGCACTGATTCGATTTGCGTTAGTAATCTGTCATATGCATAAGGTCAGAATTAGCATGCTACAGAGTAAAACTGGTACTCTCAGCCGAGGCCCTCCAGTGAGTGAAGAATGCTGGGTAATGATCACTGTACCGTCCTGTGAGCAGCTGCTGCAGATGAGCCGCTGCATTTGCTCTAATCCTGCAGAGGACAGTGTCAATCAGCACATCCCACGTGTGTTCCCTGGCATCCAGGGAAGTCAGGGAAGTCACAGGAGTGGAGAACCCAGAGGGGCTGGAGCTTCTGTCCTGCACTGGCTGGTTGGGTTTTACCTTGACCTCCTTTGACTGTCAGCTCTGGAGAGGAAAGGTCCAGGCCTCTCAGCAGTATATTTCAACTACCTGTTGTTAAATAATTTTGCAGAGAAACTGATCTGTATACAGCGGGGTAAACACCAACAAGCTTTCAACAATGTTTTCCCTTTTTTCCCTATTGGGGACACAATCTTCCTCATGATGTTTCATCATTTAATTGACTGTCACTGAAGTGTCAGCACATTTGTCATGGTACATCTGCGCTCAGAATACTAGGTGGCCAGAAATTTTTTAAAAATCTGCAGGAGACCTAAAGTAATTCTATACGCAGGGAGAGACTGCAGACAGGTCAAGGCAGTTCTGGGCATCCTTCAATACTCTGATGGCAAAACGTATATAATTCAGAATTTTATTTAAAAATATTTCTTGCTTAACAGCATGTTGAATGTTCCAGGAACTCCAAAGAAGGATGGAAAGAAGAAAATATTAATATTATGTTATGCACAACATTTCCACTATATATGATTACTAACCCAATTTTGTAATCCAATTCCATATGTCCAAATAAGATACCAAAAATCTCAGGGTGCCACCAGATGCTTCACCAGCTTCTCAGTCCCACCCAAGACTGCTGCTCTGTGTCATGAAGTAGTAACTGCCTAGCAGATCATTAGCTCAATACCAGCTACACCAAGAATGGAAAATGAGGTGCAGGATATGCGCTCGTAAAACCAGAGAGAAGCAGTTCTGCCAAATTTATGCACAAATTTGTGCAGTCTGCACCCTGCACGTGGGCCCCAGGATGAACTGCAGAGAGACCACCAGAAAGTCTACCCCATTGCTTATCTCTGGTTTCCCAACATGGATGCACAAAATTTGCTGTGGAAAAGGCTAGACATGCCAAAGAGTTAATGCACCCTCTAAAAATGAACAAATACCCCAAATACCTTGCCCTCCAATTGAGACAACTCTTAGGTCACAGAACCTATAGACTCCTGGAAGACCACAATGGACCTGCACTCCAGTTATGGTACCAACATAAGCACCTTCCCTTCTTACTATCACGGCCTCACTCCCTTACTGATGCTTCCAAAAATTGGCTTCCAAATAAACTCCCTGAAATTGAATTTTTTTTAACATCTTTATTGGAGTATAATTGCTTTACAATGGTGTGTTAGTTTCTGCTGTATAACAAAGTGAATCAGCTATACATATACATATATCCCCATATCCCCTCCCTTTTGCATCTCCCTCCCACCCTCCCTATCCCACCCCTCTAGGTGGTCACAAAGCACCGAGCTGATCGCCCTGTGCTATGCGGCTGCTTCCCACTAGCAACCTATTTTACGTTTGGTAGTGTATATATGTCCATGCCACTCTCTCACTTTGTCCCAGCTTACCCTTCCCCCTCCCCGTGTCCTCAAGTCCATTCTCTACGTCTGTGTCTTTATTCCTGTCCTGCCCCTAGGTTCTTCAGAAGCAATTTTTTTTTTTAGATTCCATATATTTGTGTTTGCATATGGTATTTCTTTTTCTCTTTCTGACTTACTTCACTCTGTATGACAGTCTTCTAGGTCCATCCACCTCACTACAAATAACTCAATTTTGTTTCTTTTTATGGCTGAGTAATATTCCATTGTATATATGTGCCACATCTTCTTTATCCATTCATCTGTCGATGCACACATAGGTGCTTCCATGTCCTGGCTATTGTAAATAGAGCCCTGCGACTGAATTTTGTCTTTGAGTCTTCTGAGGGACACCAACCTAAGTTACTAAGTAGTGGTACTGGTTGTACATACATCACCATTCAATAGGATGATTCCTGACATTCACCAAAGCAAGTTTGTAGTTTATTTGCAATCCTTCTCGGAAGTAGAGGGATTTTATTATATCCTTTCTTATTGCCAAAAGGATCACAATTTTAATCACAAAATATTATTTAGTAGATATTGCTATTGTCTGCAAAAATAATAAGTAAAATAAAATAATACCCTTCCCTGGTAAAAGTACATTTCCCATAGTAGCAAAGGTAATGGGTAAATGCTCCACAGAGGTAGTAGAATTTTGTTTAATTAGGTAGATAATACATCGGACCTATTTTAAAGGTCAGATGCCCCAGTAAAGACATCCAAATGGCAGATGGATATATAGTTTTAGAGCTCCAAAAGAAAAAAAAAATCTTTAAGAAATATTTAAATATAGCTTTGAGTTTGCACTTGCAAAAGAAAAGCTATAAAACCTTTATATTTATAAAACTCCTATATATATATAAATCATAATTCCTTTATACACTTTTAGTTGAGATTAATTTTGTAGTAGGAGAGTTGTAGATCTTTCAAAAATTACTAATTACCAAAGCAATTATAAAAGTATTTTCCAATATGTTAACTAATTTCCAATCATCCTAAATTTCAAATAGGCATCTGTCACATAGGAAAAAAAAAACCCTCTAAAAATAATCAATACTTTTAAAAAGTGAAGGATATTTTTGTATTAAAAGGATCATGTCATCCAATTTAGCAGCCAGACGACAAACCTTTGGCAGGGCTGACCACGGAATGGCACTGTGGGGAAACTGAACTGACACTACAAATATGTTTGGGTACTGCTTTGTTCCAAGATTATGTAAATTCTGCAAATCTAAAGCAGAAAGTTTATGTAAGAGATGCCAAATCAACCTCTGTGTGTGCTTCATTCCTTGTTACTTAGGAAATGATGGGCTTTCTGCTTAATGATGCTGAAAATCACTCCAAGGACACAAAGCCAAATATGCAGGAGACCCACTGCCGGGTGTAATTTGCAAACCGTCAGTTATTTCCGTCATAAGGCATGAACTTTGTTTAAAGCGCTTAGTAGCACAGAGTGTGACTTGTGGAGTAACTTAAAATTTTTAACACTAGACTCAGAGTGTAAGCAGCTTTTTAACAAACTCCAGTTGGTAGGATTGGTGAAATGAGCACACTTAGATAGTAAGTGCCACAATAAGTCTTTGACATAGAGATAACGGAGTAATTTAGGCCAATAAACAAGCCAGTGATATTTTCAGTCTGTGGGCTGGAGACCTTTCAGCACAGTCTAAAACACGTTTTCTGTCTAAAACAGACTGGAAGAACTAATCGGCCACCAATAAATACAGTAGTAAGTTATGGGTGTTCTTTCAGCCTTCATTTCGTGAGTGTTAACATAATCTTTAAATTACACTTAGGAAAATCATTTTTAGCTTAGAGTAGCAAAGGGGATTTGACCAGCTTTGTAACCAAGATATAAGATATCAATACTGATTATCTTCATAATCAGTCTGTACAAATACTAAGTCAGAACTCATTCAGATGACCATGCTGAAGATTTAGGTAGATTTTTTGAAGGAGTATTTTTTCCTTTTTCTCTCCAAAAAGGCGCAAAACTAAAAATTACCCATTATCCTTCTGGCAACCTAAGCAAGTTCCAATGGCTTAGCTATCACTATATTGGTTTTTATGATAAAATTTATGCAAGTAAATTTATTGACTGTGCTTCAGACTGGCTTGGCAGCGGTGTATTTATTTTGCCATTAGCTGTCTATTAAGAAGACAGAAATAATTTTTTTTTTGCGAACCACAGAGTATTAGGTTTAATTTATGTGATGTTTTCATTTCTACTATGAATACAGTAAATTTGACTACCTATTGTTATAAAGTCAATATATTTGCCATTGGGAGAATGAGAGAGAAAAGACTAGACATACACTAGGTGTGTTGAATTTTCAAAGTTTTGAAGTAAAGGAGAAAATACTTCTGCAGGAAAATAGGAAATTGATCAAGAATGTATGAGAAATTTTCGATCTTTCATGCTTAAGTCACTATTATAGTTATTATGTTACTCTATTTATTCACATTTTGTATATTATGGCCTAAGTAATTTACATATTTACTTACAGTTAGAATGTTGGAAAAATCCCAAACTGTTCCCTGAGGGAAAGATTCACCTTGTCTGCAGGTACTCACTTTGACAAAATTTGTAGGGAATTAAAAAGTAATCTGGACTTCCCTGGTGGCACAGTGGTTAAGAATCCGCCTGCCAATGCAGGAGATGCGGGTTTGAGCCCTGATCTGGGAAGATCCCACATGCCGCAGAGCAACTAAGTCTGTGCGCCACAACTACTGAGCCTGAGCTCTAGAGCCCATGAGCCACAACTACTGAGGCCACGAGCCACAACTACTGAGCCCACGAACCACAACTACTGATGCCCGCATGCCTAGAGCCCGTGTTCTGCAACAACAGAAGCCACCGCAATGAGAAGCCCGCACACCGCAACGAAGAGTAGCCCCCGCTCGACGCAACTAGAGAAAGCCCGCGCGCAGCAACGAAGACCCGATGCAGCCAAAAATAAATAAATAAATTAATTTTTAAAAAATGTTAAAAAAAAAAAGCAATCCGTTCAGATACAAGTCAATTTGTCTTCTTAATTAAAAAAAATGAACTCATGTCTTTTAAAATCTTACCACCCTTCAAGTTCAACATCAAGAACAATAAATATGTCCTTAATTAAAACCATTAAAAAAAAAAACTGTATTGCAGGTACTTGCTAGAAAATATAACCTGAAATTTGCTGTTGCCTACACCTTTTCTTTTTTTTCACACCTTTATGTTGCCTACATCTCAACAGAAGTTTGATAATACTGATGGAATATCAGTTGCAGGGTATGTAAAATATCTTACAGAGTATTTAAAAAATATTAAATTTTATCCTTGGATGAAAATGGTTCACCAGAGAAACAAGTAGACTGCTGCTTTGACTCAACTCATAATCGTTTTTTGCTAGAGAATTTTACCTTTACATAATGCCATAAAAAATGACTTCATTTTATTATGCAACTGTGTCTGAGGACATTACATAACATAACTTTGGTTTTGTAAGGAGCCAGGGGAAAAATTTCTCCTAAGACCCAGAATCACAAGAACCTATTTTCTTCTAAGGGAAAAAAGTCATATGGAAAAGGGCTCAATCTTATGTATGACATTCCTATTCTTTTTTTGCATTACTGGGAAGCTTACGGCCAGATTTGAATCCTATCTTCACATATGTACAAATTAATTTTACCTCTTACATTATCAAGTTTTACTTGTAACATGATAACCTCTATTTGTTTTTCCTGACAGTATATATATTTTGTAAACCACTTCAAATTAGACTTTTAATTTTTCTTATGGGTTACTGGGAACTCTTTAAGGGTGTTAAGTATTGTATGGTCGTGGGTGATATGATCATGTTAGAAGTTTAGAATAATTATGGTTCTGACAGCCAGAGAAATAGGTTGGGGGGCAAAAGTACTGGAGAAAAGAGAACTTAATAGAAAATAACAAAATCTAGTGAATTAGAAAAGGAATTCAGAGGGTAAATAGTAGTAGACACAGAGAGGAGATGACAGAGCTTAGAAATGCTCATGAGACAGAAATCAAATGGTTTGGTTACCAGCTGGATGTGGTTATTTGAGATAAACAAAATGAAGGAAGGTAACTCTAGGGTCTTCCTTGGAAAATCTAGTGGATGACAGATTAGGGACATAGAGGAGTAGATGTGGGAAGAGCATCTGGAGTTTGGGATGCTCTGGAACATGCCAGTGAATATATTCATTCGGTAGTTGGATATACAGAATGGGAACGGGGAGAGGCATCCTGGAGATATAGAGATACCATTGTATGATTAAGAATCGAAGTTATGATATTGGATGAGGTTGTCCAGGGAGTATAAGTAGAATTAGAATTAGTGGTGGACCACGCTTTGGTAGAAATTGATATTTAAGGGACTGGCAGACAAAGCAAAGTTCATAATGTAAATTAAAAAAAAAAAAAAAAGACCAAAGAGGGAAAGTCTAGACAAAATCGAGTTTCAAGCAGTAAAGGGTTTTAAAAAATGCTTCCTAGTAGATAAAAGTTCAAGTAGGAGGAAAGATGAATGGGTTCTATTTGATGATGAGAAGATTGTGGATGACCTGGACCATATGGCTCCATGGATTGGTGAGGAAAAAAGACGGATTACGTGAATGCGAAGACAAACTAGGCACTCAGTGCACTGATATTTACTGAAACACTCTAAGACAATTACAAAACCAGACTGAGATCAACATAAAAAAGAAAACTTCTGACCATTATAACACGGAAATCGACACAAAATCCCCCCAATAAGATGTTCAATCCATTTCAGAAATTAAGAAAAATACACTCTGACTTATTTAACATCCTTTAAAAGTATAATCTTAGGGTACCCATTACTCAAATACTACATATGGTGGGCCAAGGGAGAAAAATCAGAACCACTTTAATTAGTTTCAAGAAGAGATCAGAATATGTCACCATTTTTCTCTCATAAAAGTTCTGAGTAAATCTGAATGAACTTAGATTTGAAGGAAAGTTCCTTAAGACAAAAAGAATGATTCAATTCAAAAGCCCGATAATTCAATATCATATTTGATAGCAAACATAACCTTTCTGATTTTATAATATTAAATCATTGAAATAAAGTAATTCTTATTAACAGAAAGACAGGTAAATATGGTTCCGCTTTCCGGAGACACAATTATTTTCTTAAATAAAGAAGGCTTAGTGTTTACTTTCCATGGAGGCTTCATTTGGTTGCCATCTGATCTTGGGGCAAATAGTTCTGTTCATGTTTTTCTGGCTAAATCTGAAAGACTTAATATCATAGTCCTCTATCATCATTCCAGTTTCATGATTCCTTTTCCCAAAGAAATTATTTTAATCATTTTAGATGTAAATATTACCTATCTTAGGGAAACTCATACTGTAATTTACTCTCACATTATTCAAAATTTTAGGGCCTCATTTTGCCATCTATTTTGTAATATCTTTTCATGCAAACTATATGTATGTGTATGTGTTGGTGAATGTGAGTACCATGTAATTTTAATTTCTGAAATAAAGTTGGCATATAAAACAACCCTTTCCAATACTCTATTCATTTCCTTGGTTTTAACTATATAAGAAATTACCTAAAATTACCTTTTCCTCTTTAGCTATTAATGTAGTGTACTACAAATCTATGTAGAGATAATTTTTTTGAATTCTCTTCCCACTTCCTTATATAAAGTTTTTCCGACCTTCAGAAGTAAAGATGAGCACACAGTACATAGTAAATGACTCTATGAAGTCAGGATTTTTTTTACTAATTTTACTAATTAATATTTTACTAATTAAAGCCAATATATAAATTGTAGAACAGAAGATAGTATCAGCCTTAACCAAAAGGTTGATAATGAATTTACAGGTATAAAATGAATTTTTCATAAAAAATAGTGATTTCTGAGAGAACCTAATGAGGACACTTGGGAAACAGAATCTACAATCTCGAAGAAAGAGTATATTATCATCTTATGTGTATGAAAATGTAAACATATAATGATTGTTTCCTGGAGTTCATAAAGTGTGTCCACAAGGACACTGGGAGAAACTCCAGGTCTTTGACTCCTACCCTAAAAAATTATCTATCCACTAATGTCTATTTCTAATTTTTGCAACATTCTCTTTCCTATCATGGTCACTGTTGGGCCTTTCTTTCCTTCCTTCCTTCTTCCTTCCTTTCTTCCTTTCTTCCTTCCTTCTTTCCTCTCTTACCCTCTCTCATAGACAGAGAGATAGATAGATAGTTAGATAAAGATATATACCCATACAGACATATATACATATGACCCATGACCCTGGGAAACTTACACAAAAGAAGTCTTACTTATTAGAAAATGATGTTTTCAAAAAAAAAAAAGAGAAAGAAAATGATGTTTCAACCTTTCTCAGATTTATAGGGCATGGAACAAATCACGAAAGAGGTCATTTTCCTATCACATAAATATAATACTAGTGTCCCACACATTCTGAATACACTTAGAATTAAAAGCAAGTTTGGCAGGCTTCCAAAGTTCAAGAATGTCATTTATTTGGTAACTTGCCATACACTTATTTCCCTACTCAATAAATACAAATCTAAGATAAGATTGTCATTTTAATGCATCAATGACAGCATAAAAATAGAGGAATCAAGAAAGAAATGTCTTCGTGGCATGATTTTAGGAGGTCTAAAAGGAAAGATATTTTGAATCTGCTGGTCAAATGATTGCTTTCCTATGATGAATGAGAAAACTGATGCACAAATGAAATGCATGAATTAAAAGAGTGACAGTTACTGAAATAGATACAAATGTGATTTTTCATGACTATTGATATATAGCTATTTGATAATACATTTAGATTCCTTATAAACATTCTGTGAAATAATTCATTCGCCTACTCTTTATCACAGTCGACAAGTAGCAGGCACCAGCCTCTGTCCAAGGAGAAATTCACATTCTAATTCCAGAACCAATTTATATTGTATGAGGCATTGTTATTTATAATTAACAGGGATTTTTTGGAATTTGCTGTCAAAACATCCCCTCGGATACTTCAATTCTAAAAGTTCACGACAGAAGATTTCATCGTGTGTAGATAATGCTTCAGTTAAGTAATGACAGTGTTTGCTCAGTGGAAATTAAGTGTTTGGCGAGATAGAGAACTGTTAGGTCAGTAAGGTGTAACTAGGCACCTCTGGAAATTTTTATACAAACAAAGTTTATAGGACACTGGAGGCAGCAGTGGTGTCTTCAGTAAATATTTAATATCTGGGCCCCTGAGATTAATCACACCATGGGCACTACATGGTTGACTGACGTTGCTGACCCAGAGAATTCAGCCAAGATGGTTACTATTTACTAATACTGGTACTGCTGCACTAGTATTGATTGACCTAACATACAGTGTATTAGAGTGCTCAATCCAGGTCTTAACTGTCCACATGGTGAAACAGGACTAATTCACCCTTGTCCTCCTTAAACAACATGCCAAACAAAATCGACATAATCCTGGATAAAGAAAAATCCTAATTTCTTTATTCAAAACATCCATTGTTGGTGCATGAATTCTTTAATTATTTTGGAAAATTTAGATCATTCACATGCCTGTTTTCTACTTTTATTTAGCTGTAGAGGTTAATCTGAATGAAAACTTAATAAAAGACGTGAAATACTACATATAATGTTAAAATACATACTTAGTATTTTAATACTTCTTTATTTTCATCCGTCAGGATACGATATGGCTATTATCCATGACTCAAAAATCAAAAGTGTACTGGCATGTGTTATAAGAATAACTGTGACTGGTACACAATCCTCTGTAAAGTCTAAGGAACAGGTCATATTTAATCAAAATATTACATTGTTTGGAAATGTATAGAGAATTTCAAACCAGTAAAAGAAGCCAGATAATGTATTTACTGAAGATAGTGATTGGAATCATTCTTCACTTCCTTGTCAAAGGTTTGAAAATAATAGCAATGAATTCTGATTTTGTATTACTTTTCTTTCTCTCCTCTAGGAATTATTTAAAAATAGTGATAGTAATAATAATATGATATATATTCATGACTCAAAGACTGAAAAATGCATTTCTGGATACTCTTGTATATTTACCTTATTACTAGAATAAAGAGTACATTTGTACTTTCATTCTATTATATAGTACAAACTAACTCATAACTCTCAGGTTTTGTTTATTATGGTGAATTTTTAATGATGGTCTAAAGCTGTGTTTCTGCTCCGACTGGGCGAAGTTCTATGGGCATATTAACCTATTCATAAGTAACAGTATCCCTCTCACTTTATCTTAACTTATAGCTATAAAATCATGCTTTTGGCAGTCATTGCATCCATGCCCAAATATGTAAACAGGCCATAACTGAATTACCTACATAGAGCACATGTGACAAACTAGGCATCACTGACCATTAAAAAGTAACAGGACCAATGACAGGGGTACAAGGAAGAGATGAGTACGACGACAGGCTGATAACTTCCTCTACATTAAAAAGTTTTGCTTTTACATCTTTATATTTTACAACTTTCTTTTACAGCTTCTGCAAGACCAAGATGCTATGACACTATTAATGCTCTGAAAACCCGTTAAGAAGTCAGACTTTATACCTAGAAGCCAAACTTCTCAGTCTGTTTATCAAATACCAATATGATTAGAATAGCAGAGATTTCTTATGCCTGAGTGCAACTGAATGATCAAACATAAATATTCACAATAATAAATGTGGTGGACTGGAGCATGGTCATCACTGTTTTTCATTTGGATTTTGTAACCAATCTGTTGGTTTCACACTGAAATAATGGGAACACTGGGAAAGCAAAGATTAATTTTCTGTTCTTAAGAGATACTATCTGGGTTGGTAGTCCAGAAGTATCATTCATGAATTAATTTTAGACGCTTTTTCTGTCGGTAGCAAAGGCGTTTAGTATATACATTGGAATGGGTGACTATTTGCTTTATCTGTTGGGTGACTCGTGTAATGATAAACATGTGTGTTTGTTTTCTGTCTAGAAGCTGGGTGACTATTAGTATTACCATCCTATCCTAGTAACTAAGAGCTACCTCCTAGCTGGAGACATCTCTTTCAGAATTTAAACCCCCATTCAGCTTTAACCATCAGCTGGGCAAAAGCCAAATTTAACTCGCGAAGAAAAAGATGTGAAACATAGTTTAGTCAAAAGCCCCTGACATTCCTCCTTTTGATTTGCTACCTGTGATACATGCCAGTACCCTTGGCCACTGACCACAATCACAGGTCCAGCCATCAGAATAAACAGGAACTTCAAAAGAAAAAAAAAATCAATTCCACGTACAGAAACAGATGCTGGGGAGTCAGGACAAAGCAGTGACTAGTTCTGGTCCAAAAGGTTAGAAAGATCAGCATTTCCAGAATTTAAAGTGTAGACATTACAGCATTCATTACTGCTGTTTCCAAAAGCTAAATACATGGGAGCTTATGCAGACAGCTGTGCATCAACTAATTTTTAAGAAAACTTTTAACGGAAGTATAACATACATACAGAAACATGCATGAATCACAACTCTACAGCAGGAAGAATTTTGGCAAAAATGCACCCATGTAATTAGCACTCAGGTCGAGTAACAAAGCATTACCCTCACTTCAGAAACTGCCTGTGTGCCATTTCACTCCCACCAATCCCTTAAGGATAACCATATTCCTGATTTCTGAGACCATAGATTGGTTAGTCTTATACATGTATTATCTCCAAATTCAAGGGTATTCAGCGGGGAGTCCATTTCATTCAATGTTGATATGTGTTAACTAATTTAAGCTCAACTAGTGTGACTAGTGAAGGGACTGATAGGTAGCCTAATGCTTCAGAAAACTGTGGAGTTTAACCAAAACATGATCCCATTAATGTATAATATATATTAAAAACACACTTTTAGGAACATAATTAGAAAAAGAAAATCTGCCTATCTTCCTTTCAGACCGTGTCCCAGATATTCGCACCATATGCATTGAACTGATTAAGAACTACTGCTATAGGACTTCCCTGGTGGTTCAGTGGTTAAGACTCTGTGCTGCTTCCACTGGAGGGGGCAGGGGTTCAATCCCTGGTCAGGAAACTAAGATCCCGCATGTGGCATGGTGTGGCCAGAAAAAAAAAGAACTAGGGCTATAAAGTCAGGCGTGATCTCAACTATTGTTACCAACATGCTTGCATTTGATCTTAGAGATTTTGATGTTATTTCTAACTTTGTGCTCATTTTTACAAAACAACGGAACACAAAATTTTCAGTTGGTTCACATTTTTTTATGTATGTGAAGGATTTTAATTTTTTGTATTTTCCTTTATAATCCTTCATGCTATTTCATCACTTTTACAACCCTGACAATCCCGTAGTCTAAGAATAGAAAGTGGTTTGTGTGTTATCAAACTAGACTTTGAGAATTATACTGAATAATTCCTTACTTGTTCATTTTGGTCAAGCACAAAATCCAAATGTTCATAATTCAAAGAAGAGCAGACTATGATTTTTGTTTTTTGTCAGTGATTCATTCATTCTTCCAGCAAACAATGAATGACCATTACTTAACACAAGGCTCTGGCCTAGATGGACTGATGTGAGCTAAGAAAATTGACATTCTGTCTTGGCTAGCCGAGCCCTGGGCTGTTTTTATATAGGATACATAAAACCACTGCTTAGTGATTTAATGAGGCAGAGCCTAACTCACTGCCTAGATGTAAAGTCCTGCTTGCACAGCTGACCAGAAGGCCATTTGGAGGTCAATCTAGCTATTTTGGTTGTTATTAATGAACATCTTAGATACAATTCACTGCTTAGCCACTGCATGCTATGACAAAAACAGAATTTAAAATTCCCAAAGCCTGACTCAGAGTTGCATATTAGTTTCTCAGGGAAATCCTTTAACTATTTCAAGTCAGTCTTGGGGCACTGCTACCACTTATATCTTCTGTAATGTGTAATTTTCCATTCCCTTACTCCAAAATCCTTGACACTAAAATAAAGCATATTCTTAGAAAATTTACTTATATGAATTTTGAAGATAATATGTAGTGTGAACAATTTTACTAAAGGTTTCCTTACGTCAATAACAGCAACAACAGAATATGATATCAGACCACTTCTTCAAACAAAAGCAAAAATAGTGTTCTTTTAGTTCAATAAATATACTTCAAAGACTACTGTGTAATTTTACTCAGATAAATTATAACTAAAAGTGACATCTAGATACCCTCCATTCTTTAACAATATAAAGATAGAATTTTTAAAAACTGTCACGTTAGCAGATAATTCAAGAGAGAATGGCTAACATGATTGGAAATGATAAAGCAGAGCTTAGGCTAAGGAGAATCAGCTAATTAGGTTGACTATATAAATTCTTAGGTTTTTTCCCCAAAACTGATATTCTGTGTATCTAGTCATTCAAAGTACTATATATATATATATATATATATATATATATATATATATATATATATAAAATAAATTTATAATTTATATAAATTTATTTATAATGTATCCAATGTCAATCTTATGTAATAACCTACAAGCTGTTACTGTTAGCAGTGCTATCTATGAAAAGCGGCAGGTATTTGGGAAGGAATGAGAAAGGGGATAGCTTTTTATTCTAAGTACTGTTTTACATGGGTAATTTCTTAATAGGAAGTGCAAAGTTGAACAATTGAAAGGATTTTGAGTAATAAAGATGCCAGTCATTGAACCTTTCAGAGTTTAGATATCTTTTCTCTTCCCTTTTTTATTGCAATTTCTTGTTCTTTTTGTTCAGTTTGACACACAGAACTGGCTCACCTTCTTGCTTGTGAGGCTCACCGTCTGATTGTGGGGATCACCTTCTGTCTGGTATCATCTAGTAATGATGGTGGGATGTTTACCATGGTTCCTTTTTCCTTTTAGAGTATCCCTAACTGCTATACACATTTCCTTTTAATTAAAACCCTGAATTATATGTAAAAAGATTAATCTGTGATGGTAACCATGTACACATTTACAAGGCATTGAATAAATGGCTTAAGAGCAATTAGAGAGCTGAAAAGCAAGAATGATGGACAGAAATCACTGTCAGATAATGCAAACTGAGGAACTGGAAGCTGAAAAGACAATTATTTGTTGGCAACTATTCATCTACCGGATAGTAAGAGAATATGTAACTTTCTAAGTAGTTGAAGATTGCAGTGGGTGAGCGGGGGAGAGAGTGGCTTGTGCCTGGAGTTTGGTAAGAGCAACATGTGAAAGGTAACAACCTCAATTTAATCTCTCTCTTTTTTTAAAACATCTTTATTGGAGTAGAATTGCTTTACAATGATGTGTTAGTTTCTGCTGTATAACAAAGCGAATCAGCTATACGTATACATATATCCCCATATCCCCTCCCTCTTGTGTCTCCCTCCCACCCTCCCTATCCCTTTAGGGTGAAAACTGGAGGGATGCATGGACTCTCTGCAGGGGTGTGTTTTACTGACATTAGTGAGGAGGGCTGAATTTGCCCACAAAGAATTAATAGTATTCATTAAAGAAAGGGCACAGGAGACAGCACTGAACATTCAGAAACAGACTGGAAGAAGGAAAAAGGAGGCTCTGGAAGCAAGTTGGCTATTGACCGGCTATGTGGTGCTGGGTGACCTCAAGCCTGTTTGCCCGTCTGTAGAAGGAGGTGCTGGGTCTCTGTGCTCTGTAAGAACCTCCCACCTCTAACAGTGTATGGTTGTGCAGCTCTGGGACACACACGGGAATCCTATTTAATGACTGGGGCTCATCCTGGGGTTGCTACGTCCCCCCCACAGAAGGACAAATTCAAATACTTGTTGTCTGATCTCCCTTGTCAATTCTGAACCTGTTTCCTGCATTTTAGTAACTACTGTCTCCCAGTCTGGTACCACTGCTTTGTGTCTCCTGGGAAAATAATTCACACCAAAGAACTCTTGGATAAATGAGTCACTACCCTGGACACGTGCAGTGATGTTTCCAAAGGCGATCGGGTGGAAAGGCAGTACGTAAAGCCAAGAAGTGAGAGGTCAGTGCCAAATATTCAGGCATCAGAGACAGATGGCAGCGAGACGCTTTTGAGAGGGACCCTCCCAGAAGGCCAGTCAACTACCATAAGTCCCTTTACCTCTGTTTTTTCTACTTTCCATCTCGGAGGCTGAATCACAGTGTCCTCCACTGGTTTAGCAGTGACCAATATTTACACAGTCATAATAAATCAAATAGCAATTTATATATATAATACATATATATATATATATATATATATATATATATATATATACATACAGAATAGTGGGAGAATGGGGGAAAGCAGAGGGCTGTCAGAGATATTTATATTGGTAAATATAAAACAGCAGCATTCGTGAATTAATTTAACAGAGATTTATCAAATACCAATCATGTATCCGGCACTATTGCAGGCACTGGAGCTACAAAGTGAATGACAGAGACAAAAATTCCCGCCCTCATGAAACATACACATGGGAAAGAGATTAATCAAAAAATAAAATAATATATATGGGTGTGCTAAGTAATGATAAATGCAGGAAATAAAGATATGAAGCACTGTCTCAGTAAGTGCCATGTTGCAATTTTAGCTGTAAAAGGAATTCTTCACTGGGTTAGCGCATTTGGGGTGAGGACCTTAAGGAGGTAAGGGAGCAAGTCTTGCATATGGTACCAGGAAGAGCAGTCCAGGCACAGCGAACTGTTAGTTCAGATGTTTTGAGGTGAGAGCATCCTGGTCTGTTCAGAAAAGCAGTTGGCCTAGTATGTTTGATGAGCACCATTGCCTGTTTGAGGAATAGCAAGGAAGCCTCTACATTGCAGAAGAATGAATAAAGGAGAGAGATACGTATTGAGGTCATGAAATTAAGGGACCTTGTGTGAATTACAAGTAATAAGGTAAATTCCAAAAGAAACCACACACACAAATTCTTATGTAGCTATCAGGAAGTACTAGAACCTGTATGTGCAAAACTGATGTGGAATCAGGAACTTGAGACAGACACGTCCCCAGGAGTATTTCACACTTTATTTATGATATAGAGTAACAGAAAAAGCATTTTATGCCAAGAAGGAGCCTGGGATATTAAAAAAAACCAAACATAATATTTACTTATTAATAAAACAGGTGTTGGGCTCAAAAACCTTGAAATAAATGTAGATTGAGGCCTAATTTGATGACTAACCAATGAAAAAAAAAGCTAATACAAATTGGAAAGCATAGTTTTTATGTGTAAATAAATGCAGAATGACTTCAAGTTGACATTTGCAAATGAAATAAAAGCGTCTAATGTTCATCCACATTTTGTCCTCCTCTCCTTCATGATATATGGAATAATCACTTTTCTCAGCCATCTCTGTAGGTTGAGCAGTATCTGTTATTGGTTCTAAGTGACGGTTCATGGGCAGAAGTGAAATGTATTAGGTCCAGGCGGTAGTACTGAATTGCCTCCTATGTTATTACTCTTTCCCTGCCACCACAATCAGGGAAACACAAAAATTCAGAGCCTCCATCATCTTATGTTATTAAGTGTCCATGATAAATTGATTTCCTCTGGTGTCCTATGTTAGATACATATCTTGAGAAATAAAAGTAAACCTTTGGTATTTTAATCTACTAATATTTGGGGGTTGCCTGTTAATGTGGCACACCCTGACCTGTTCTGACTGATCTAGTAAACTAAACTGTGTGGGGCTCTATTATCTCTAAATTGTCAGTGTAAATACTTTTAGGAGAGAAAACATTCTTATCCTTTAGGAAATATTCTGCTGTAATTTTGATCGACTGACCGTAGGCAACTGTTACTATATACCTAAGTGCCTAATAGCAGAACCAAAACACAGACATTGACAAGTTACTATTATATCAGTAATTTAATGTTAAATATTTCCTTATTTACTACTGGTAATACTATATTATTACTTCCCTCTCTTCCTGCTGTTTAATAAAATTGGCATTTGTTAATAAATAATTACAATGGACTCTTCAGATGAAACTGTCAGACACACAGTCACTGGTCTTTAGAGAATAGAATGTTAAGCATTAAATGAGAAGTAACACTTAATTATAAAATAAATATGAAGAAATAAAAGTGGAAGAAAGTAATGTAGATACCCCACAGAAGTTATTATTTCTAAAGCTCATAAAAGAGAAAATCCTGCAGAATTCATAATTTCAAAGTTTATTGTATAAAGATTTTACTGAAGTTTTACTTTTAAGACAGTTGCATTTATTAATCTGTATGCTTTTTAAAAGAAAGAAACGCAAAATACTACGCTATCTTGAGGACTACACATATTTCAAAGGTTTTGAATTTAAGCAAAAATGTTTATTGGAAAATAAATATTCCTTTTTGTTTGGGTGGAAATAAGAAATAATTATCTATAAAACCAACGAAGTCCAAGAAGATTGACACAGCCTGAAGCTTCCCCTATTTAATACTGTCTATATTTTAAGCCCTTGTTGATGGTTATTTTTCCAACAGTCCATTAATATCCTAGAAAAGAATTTCAAACAGATTGTGTGATTCAGGCCTACGTTTCAAAAACGGACCATTTAATGGAGAAATGAAGTGTTTAAAGATTACTACATGAACTATGTACTATTTGTCCTTCAGATTATTGAATGTTAAAAGTTTTCATTTAGAGGTAGACTCTGGTATTCACAAGAAGGCATTCTTTTTCTGTTTGAGTACTAGTTAAATTATACAACTTTATTCAAATGGAAAGATAAGCCAGACAACTCTGATGGGTTTTTTTTTTCTTTTTTGGCCGCTCTGCGCCTTATGCGGGATCTTAGTCCCCCGACTAGGGATTGAACCCTTGCCCCATGCAGTGGAAGTGCGGAGTCCTAACAATTGGACCGCCAGGGATGTCCCTCTGAAGGATTTTTATTCGTCCTCTTTTACATACCACAGAACTAACATTCATCCATGGGTGCATTCAATTATTCTTTCATTTATTCATTCAAAAAGTAAGAATTGACTACGTGCTACATGACAAATGATATACCAGGAATGGGTGATACAGAAATCCAAAATGCAGTTCTTGCCCTAAAGGAACTCACTATTTGGGGAGTCTAAATATCAAACAGCAAATATCCAGGTAGATGAGAACAGGGGCTCTGAAGTCATACGGACATGACAGGTTTCCAATCCCTCTCTGATTTGTCAATTACTAGTTATGTGACTTTGGGGAAAAATTTCCTTGTCAATGAAATGACAACGGATCACATTATATATACACGTATATATGTGTATATATATATATGATCAATTAGATCACATATGATCACATAGATGTATGAATTATGACACACTTTAATTTGATATATGGTAGTTATTCTGGTGAGTTGTTTTTAATAGTGAGAACTGCTACAAAGAAGGGCTGATGAGGGGCACTTTACTTAGCCTGAAGCTGTGGGAATGGGGTTGGCAAGGTGCATATAGATACCAACAGCTGGACCAAAGCTTGAAACACAAGCAGAACTGAGATAGCTAAGCTGTGGAGAGAAGTCAGAGGGTATGACATATGCAAAGGTACAGAAAAGGGAACCCAGGGAGAGTTTAAGGAGCTGTGAGTGTTTAGTAAGAGGGTGTTCTTGGGAAATTAGTGGGAGATGAGGCTGGAGAAACGGAAAGGAATTTGTATTTCATTCTGAGTGATCTATTATTTATCCTGAAGATGGCAGCCATTCAATCAACAATTATAAAATAATCAGATGTGTAATCATTGCTTTATACTACTAGCAGAATCAAGCCCTCTTAGTGGTTCAGAGGTGTTGACATGAATTAGAACACAACTTACACTTCAATATCACAGAGTGTATACACACATACAAAGTCTTTATATAAGTAAGTGAGACATTGAGAATACACTTTCCACTTTAGAAAATAGTAGGAGAGTTTATAATATAAGTAAAATCTATGATATTTACTCAGCATATATTTATTGAGGATTACTCTGTGACAGGTACTATGCTAGAGTCTTCAGTGAAGGACACAAAAGTCCGTTTCCTTCTTTAAAGGAGATTACATTCTGGATGGGTGAAATAGATAAAAGAGCAATAAGCGTTTCAAGTTATGTGTGCTCTCATAGAAGCTTATGAAAGGCATAAATAGCATGGAGACTAGAATGACTAAAATCCCTTAGGCGAGACCAGGGTCAGGAAGGCCGGCAAGGAGGCTGCTGCAGTGGCTCAAGTCAGATTATGATGGCTTGAACCATACAGCTGCAGTGTCGATGTGGACAAGGTATATTCAGAGGCGGAGCTGATGATCCGCCGCATGTGAAAGCAGAAGGACTCCAGGGTTAGCTGTAGGACCCCTGTGTGGGTAACTGGAAACCAGTATTCAAAAGCAAAAGGATGAAATATGTTAAACAGTTTAGGTTTAGAAGTCACTTGGCGTCATACCCACAACTGACCCATCCTTTTTTACCATTCCATCTTATCCTAGCTAGGCTTTGCCCTGGAAATCTGTTGTTGTGTGTGGTCTCAAGACCACACTTCCTACAACTGATAATAATATACGAGGTGATTCAAATCTTTGCTCCTTAACTTTTCTTTGTGGTCTATAAAATGTCCTTACTATGAGAGTCCATATTTTCAGTAAAACAAAATATCGGGTTTGTCTGTGAAAATGGTGTCACACACATGGGAACCTACTATAAAGAAAGCCAAGTACTTTGGGAGTTGAAGCATAGAGTATGAGAGTCCTGAGAAGTTGTTCTCTCACAAATTCAGATGTGCCTTGAGTGGACCTGCTCCCCTGCAGGTTTCAGTGGCACCATCTGCCATCAGAGTTACCTTCTTGCTGCTGAACCATCACTTTGGTGATTTCTTTTTTCACGCGGAAAGTTTATTCCACTCAAAGACAAACGGGCAATGATATCTCTTCCCAACTGGGGGCGTATGAAAGCTCAGTGTGAACAGCTGTTGGAACAATTGTGGGTGAAAATTTTGCTCTATAGAAAACCACCTTGAGAAGCAGACATGGTCACACCGCTTTCAGGACTAAAGCCCGTCTGCTGGGCTGGCTGAGTGCCTGCTCACTTGTTGGTCAGACTTTAGGACATATCACGTCTCCGTCAGCAAGTTCCGGTTCCTCTCCTGCCACACCACTGCCCCCTGGGTGTTGGGTGCTCCTTTATCTCAGACAAGCTGTCCATGGTTTCATCGGATATAAATCCCTCTTCTCACCAGCTCATCAAAAAAAAAAAGAAAACGTCACAATTTCTTGGAAGGTGTATACTGAAGGACAGAGTATATTGTCTGTTATTGGCTTGTATTTTTTCTGTTTATTCTCTTCCCTCCGAAGATGAAAGAAGGTCAGCACAGCATGCCAGGATCACACGCATGAATCACTGCGTGTTGATGCTCCTTTGGTTTTCATAAAGAATAGCCTCCTTATAGATTCCCCTTCTGCACACATACAAAAAAATCAAATAAAATACAGTTTAGGAGTCTGAAAGCAAGTTTTCTGATTTTAATTTCTTTTATTTTCTTACTATTTAAAAAGTTTTCATTTCCTTGTTCCTTTATTTTTCTTCCTTCCTTTTCATCCTTTTTTTTGACTTTCTGCTTTACTTTTCACATAACATTAGTATTCCAGTTTACTTTTCCCCTGACCTTTTTTAGTTTCCCCTCAAGTCTTAAATCTCCCCAGTGTATTCCTCTAATTATTTCCTTCTTTCTTCACTCAGTTTTCCAGTTTGCCTGTCACTGATCCTGTGCACCTTCCAGAAGATTGAATTCTTCACATTCCTGGCCCTTTTGCAAGCTGTCTCATTTCAGTTGCCCACTTCCTTCTAATTCCGAGAGGAACTATGGGATAACGGCCTATAACTCTCCTCTTCTACTGTTCTGATTAGCTGTGTGCCATCTGACACTCAGACAGCAGAGAGAAGAGGGCTCAAAGGGAATATAACTCTAAACAAGGAGATTTCTCTGCAGGACACAGAAACACATCAATGTCCTTTACATAAACCTGTGTGGCTGAGAGGCTGGCCCAGGTAAATCACTGTCACCTGGGGACGATGAACAATCACAGGAACCTCAGGCCAGAGATGCTCACGTTTACGAGATTATAACATGCAAGATGAAATGTGACCCTAGGGTGAACATATACTCAATACTGTTCTTCTCCCCTTCTGTTTAGCTGTGCCTCTTTTTCTTCCAGCCCACAACCAAGATGGCAAAAGCAAGAGAAGGGGGGGAAATTCTGGGGGACGGTGAATGTAAAAATGGAACAAAATGTGTCAGCTCCCTACTGTGTCCAAGCACCAGACACCTGACCACCCTGGCTTCATAGAAATCAATGAAGATTGGGTAATTGTGTTTTATTGTTGTTTTTTAATCAAATAAAGAGTAGCAAATTATATATTGTATTCATTCTTTCAATAAATGTTTATTAAGTGGATCCACCTGTGACAGGTAATGTTCTAGCCACTGGGAAAGGCTGAACAAAATGTTAGGGTATATGTGTCAGAAAATGAAACTAAAGTTATATCCCTGTTTAACCAACATATTAAGTTTAATAAATCCCTTAGTCACCAAATACTGAAAATGTTATTGTGTTTAGAAGTAATTAAGCCCTACTAAGAATAAAAATACTTAATCTGTAAAATCATTTTTAAAGTGACATATAATAACATATAACAATTGTGTAAGTTTAAAGCGTACGATATGTTGATTCAATATATTTACATATTGTAATACGATTACGGCCATACCTTTTAGCTAACTCTATCACGTCACATAATAATCATTTCGTTTTTGCTGTGAAAACATTTGAGCCAGTCTCACAGCAGTTTTGAAGTTTACGACGTAGTACTGTTGACTGTAATCACTACTTTGTGCATTAGATCTCCACAACTTCTCCAGCTGTTGCCGTTTCACAACAACTCCCCAACTCCCCCATGCCCCAGCACCTGTTAGCCACCGTTCTGCTCTCTGTTTCTACAAGTTCAGCTCTTTTAGATTCCACATGTAATATAATACAATCTTCGTCTTCGTCTGGCTTATCTCACTGAGCATAACACCCTCATGTTCCATCCATGTTGTTGCAAACGGCAAGATTCCCTTCTGTTTTATGGCTGAGTAGTATTCCGTGTGTGTGTATTTGATGGACGCTAAGTGTGTTTCCGTATCCTGGCTACAGTGAATAATGCGGTGATAAACATGGGGATGCAGAAATCTCTCTGAGAGCCTGCTTTCAGTTCCTTTGGATATATACCCCAAAATAGGATTGCTGGATCATATGGTAGCTGTATTAAAAATACTTAATATTCCTGAGGGCTAACTATTGGTTCTATGCTCAGAATAATACAATTAGGTAGGCTGCTATTTCAAATAACGTATTGAAGGAAGTGAACTCAGGAATGTAAGTGCTTGCTCACAGCTTATAAGTGGAAGAGCTTGGCTTGAGAATGCTATACTTCGGGATCGTGGGGGAAACCTGTATAAGTGTGTGTGTGTGTGCACGTGTGTGCTATATACATATATATATGCATATATATACCCATATATATATATATATATATATATTTTTTTTTTTTTTTTTTTGCGCGGTACGCGGGCCTCACTGCTGTGGCCTCTCCCGTTGCAGAGCACAGGCTCCGGACGCGCAGGCTCAGCGGCCATGGTTCACGGGCCCAGCCACTCCGCGGCATGTGGCATCTTCCCGGACTGGGGCACGAACCCGTGTCCCCTGCATCGGCAGGCGGACTCTCAACCACTGCGCCACCAGGGAAGCCCCCCATATATATTTTTAAACCTAGCTTCAGTCACTCTTGGTACAGAAAAATCTTTGTGCAAATGGTGAATATTAAAGTTCAGTTTATATCATTGGTATTATAATGTGGACAACCATTGTCTGCTGATTATATGCTGCAAAATGTTGGCTGCTTTAATACTTAACCTGGGAATTGCTGCAGAGATCTTTCTTGCCATTTCCAGTGCTCTTTCTGCAGAAACGTGCTATCACCTCTCTCATAAGCATTCTATGTCTTGCAGCAAAGTCAGGAGCATTTTAAACATATTTGAGTGAGAAGAAGAATTTCTTTAAGAAGACCTGAACTGAGAGCTAGTTGAGACAGAAAACTGAACTCTATGGTAATTCTCATAAAATTGCATTAAGTGCTATATTCTGAGATATTCTACCTCTTTTTTCAGAGTCTGCTGGAATAATTTCTTCTTCTCCATTCCCATTCACACTGCCTCATATCTAGCAATGAACTAAGAGCTTCGTCTTGTTTGAAAACAATCACCACCATCTATTACCAAAGCAAAATCTGTTAAAACTTTCCAAGATTTCTGGATTACCATAGGAATTAAGATATGTTAAACACTCAAATTTGATGTCATATATTAACATTCTGCCATTTGGCATTATTTGACTTTATTTTATTGACAGTGAGCATACCAACTAGATCAAAGGAAAAAAATTTAGATGTCATCACTATTTTGGTCTACATTATACAAAATATTTTGTCGTTTGTGAAAACACTTAAAGGAGAGAGTTTTGCAGTATTAATTCTCTTCACAAGCGTCATTTAGCTTACTTTGAATTTAACTTTAAATTAGTGCAGGTGATTTATATTTGTTTTCATCAAATCTTGTTGTCCTGAATACTTGGAGTTATATTCTACTTATTTGGTCCTTATCATATATACTCAAATGCAAGTAAATAACATGAAGAGAGAACTGTGTGGAGGATAGTGGGTTATGTTTGGAGTCACAGAATATTCTGGCAGGACTATTGTGGAGGGTATAAGATATAGCAGGGTGATCTACAAGACCCAATCTGCATATGACATTTCGTTGATCCTTTGTTCATAACAAAGTCATGTAATTTTTATATCAACTCTTTTGGAGAACAAGGTAAAACACAAACATGTAGTTATTAAATTATGTCAGTTTACATAAAAACCCAAACTTCCATATTTTTGAAGTTAGTGTCAAGCAGATAACCCAGGTCTAAATATTTTTCCAGATTGAGAACGGCAACACCTCATTCAAACGCATAGCCTCTATTATAAAGACCTTGAAAAAATTTTACATATAATCAAACACGTGGTACATAAATGCTCTTTAATATAATTATATGCATATATATGTGCAATATATGATAATATATGCATATGTGTGCAGTAGATGTGAACTTATGTTATTTTCATGTCTGTCTTCATGTTGCTGTAAATTTATTGGTCTTTACTAAATTCTAAAAGTTATAGCTGTAAAAGCTTTTTTCATAATATTTGTACTTGTAAAGTATGTAAAATTTAATATATGATCTCTGCAGAGATGTAATGATTTAAATTATATCACTGTAGCCTTCAAATAAAGTAAAACTCTCAAATAGTGCTTTTGAAATGCATGGCCCCTATCCCTTCAAACTTAAAATAATTATACGGCATTTTCTGTACATTTGGTAAGTTAGGGAAAGAAACTATTTGGTGTGCTCTAATATATACCATACAAAATAAGGTTACCCTAATATTTTCAGGCTCAAAAATGTCGGACAGTTTTGCTTGTAAAAAGAACAAAACTAGTTTGAGAGAAAGGGTCACTTTGAGAATGCGAGGTCATTAAGAAGCCCATCATAAAAGGCTGAGTGATGGATTGTACTGTGTTACGTAGGTGACAAGGGTGGAGGTTGACAACATGAAGATGAGAAGAGGTAAGATCAAGGCAAGAGGTAACCTTGTTTATTTGGGACGTAAAACTGGAAGCTGTCTAAACAACTGATAGATAAATCAACATGAAGACGTTCTTCCCAAGAAAATAAAAGTTAGAACAAGGGGTTTTTATGAGAGGAAATGCCAACGGTCCTTCCAGATAATAAAACCTTCTGTTAAATTCCACTCCATTCAGTTTAGACTAATTACAGACTTTAAGGATGTGAGATGCTCTCATTCTGAATTTCTTCTGAAAACACAGACATACGTGTTAAAAAATGAAAAACAACTTTCTAAAAGCATTCTATCAGTGTTGAATACACATTAAACAAGTCAGCCAGCAAAACAATCTTCATCTTTCTTGTATGTGTTTTTATATGGCTAAAGCTCAGTTTCTGAGAATGTATTATACACACACACTTATATCTGAGGTTTCTAGACAAAGCACATTCTTTAAAAAATTCATAAAATAACTATTTTCTAAAAGAAATAGGGAGACCCATGATGTTCAGTGTTGAAAACCTTTTAAGTAAAAATCAACTTCTACCTGTTGAGTTTTCTAGGTCTAAGAAACTCAAAGCAAAATGTTATCCTAAGAAGTATTCTTCCAATATCTTCATGAGGGAGTAAAATATTATATTTAATCTATGCATAAGCTCACTAAGTTACACAATTAGTTTGTAAAATGTATCAACACCTGGACCAATACTGTGGAGAATGCTTCACTCACTCACTAAACCGTTTGTTTTAAATGTGTGTTAATGTCAGAGAAGCCTTGGGGGTGGGTGCCCATGAACTTTTGACTGTATTTTCTCTATGAAAATGTAACTTGCATGGTATCAATGAATAGCTTGTGTATGCTTCTTAACAATCAGTATAAAAATGGTGTATTTTATGTGCACAACATAATGATTCGACATTTGTATATGTTGTGAAATGATCACCTAATTAAGTCTACCTAACATTCATCACCATACGTAGTTACAAGTTTAAAAAATCTTTAAGATCGACTATCTTAGCAACTTTCAAACATACAATACACCTAAAACTAATGTAACGTTATATGTCAATTATATCCAAAAAATGTTTTTAATGGTGTATTTTTTCCTATGAGGTTTTATCTCAGGTCTTGTTTATTTGTTTTATTTGTTATAAGCAGGAAAGATTGGTCGAGTTCGATATCCGTTGGAAATCTGGATAACAGAAGCCAGTTGCTCAAGAAACACTACTTTAAGACAAGCTTGGCCTGCTTTAGTAAAGAGCTGGTAACCAGGTGGAAAGCAGTCTGTGAATGAGTCCAGTTAAAGCACTCATGTTGTCCCTTCCACAATGTTTCCATAGTTGGAGCAGCAGTGTGGCACTGAGGGGAATGTGTCAGCTTTGTATTTAGGAACTCCTGAGCTTAAAAGCAGGCAAATTAGTCTTAAGGAGCCTCAGTATTTTCCACTGTTAAGTGGGGAACAGTGAATATCTTCTGTGTGGCTTGTTTTAAACGGATTAAATGAGATAAAGGATGCACAGTGCTTGGCACAGCGGCTGTGCTTGGGAACTCATAGCGAACATCGTTACCTTTTTAACGTGGATCCTTCAAGATAAAGCAGAGGCTTGATTTTTCATTGTATATCTCAGCCTGTCTTTGTAATCATGGAGGCTAAGTATCTTCATAAAATACCAACTATTCCCAGAACTTAAGTCATAAAATTTGGATTTCTTTCACGTAAGATTCCTTCATGTAGCCAAGCATGCAAGCGAAAAGTACTTTGATGGCTTTTTTCCCATTTAATTCCTCACATGTAGAAATCAGACAGATTCACAACCGTAGTATGTTAATGATCAGTTTCAAGATGCCCTAGGACCACAATAAATGACCTCTGATGTCCATACCATTTTGTGACTCATTGCTCATAACCAAAGGACTTCCCTGACATTTGTCTACTCTGTTAAACCACCCATATCTGTGCAGAAAGAAAAAAAAAAAGGGGCATTAGCAGGTATATTTTAAACTAATCTGAACAAGGCCATTCAAACGTATGACCCAAAGCGTATCGGAAGACTCAGTTATTCTGTTATGGAGAAACCAGCCTATTATCGCACATTAATTAAGTGTAAAATATGAACTGTCTCTATGTATCTGTATCCTGACACTGCGAGTGATATTAGATGAAGTATTATTATATGCTTTAACAATGTAATATATTTAAGGGTGGCATAAATGTCTTTTGACTACCTTTTATTCTGACAGGCACTGCCAGGTAATGGCATTCAGTGGTTTATGAACTATAATCACCTGACCCTTTAACCTTCTGCCCAGCGGAAGCGTCCATAAGGAGAAAATGCACCAGGCTTGCAGGGAGGCTGGCGAGCGTACAACCTCCGTCACAGCCGTCTGTTAAAGAGAGGCGAAAGGCCACTGTGCAGGAGAGGAACTGGAAGGGCAGGGAACTGCGACCCCATCAGATGGTTATAGGCTTTGAGTTCTTAAAGTTCTGTGACCCTTTGAATTCATTGTTAAAAGTACAAATAACTCTGGGAGAGCTTACACCTTAATCCATTAACAGAACACAACCGGAGTCGGCACTTGCGCCAGGCTGATGGGAATGTGAACTGCCAGAGACAGTGGGGCATTACTGGAGAAAAGGGAAAGTAAGACCAAATACTCCTACTTCACTTCTTCAGTTTGTTTCAGTTGAAATTTTTCCAGTTCTACCCCTCTGAGACTACAGAAAAGGAAATAATTCTGTTTATGGATGATTCTTCTATGGATTCTTCTTCCCTCAGAAACTTAAGTTGAATGAAAATAATGTCAACCTTGTGATATTATAAAAACTACAACTGATTTTAAATATATCTTGAATGTTGGAGAGTATTACAGAATCATAACACACAGAGGTGTTTGTGTATTAGCCAACCTAAATTTGACTAGAATCATATCCTGCTAAAGTCCTTGGGATTAATGTTAACCATCTGAAAATAATAACATCTCTTACAGAAATGTCTTTAGAAAAGTGAGAAACATTTTAAAGTAAAAACAGCGGACTACTTCTCCATCTGATAATGGCAAGGAAAATCAAAGGTTAATGTCATAGAAGCATAAAACAAATGCCAGTTTAAAGGACAAAATATAGTGATGACAGGATCCTGCTGGCTCATATGGGGAGGAAGGAAGTGATGCCTGGAAGAGACTGTCTGAGATTGTAGAGTGAAACTGAGGCTTTCAGAGGGCACATGCTTCCTCGACCTTGAATAAAGAAGAAGTTGCTATGACTGTAAGCCTGTTTAAGTGTAATTTATATAAATTCTGTATCTTCAATGATCATCATGGTCATAACAGAACTTCAAAATGGAAAAGTGAGTTTATAGGCGCTTTGGCATGGTCCTTTATACTGACACCTTGAAAATGTGCCTTAAGTCTGTCTCCAAGATGTGCAGGGAAAGGAGGAAGCTGGGGTAATGTGGATATGGCAATCTAGGACCTACCCCCAAGTTAGAAACCACTGAACTCTAGAATCTACTAAAGCCTAGGGACCGCTTAACAATGATCTAGAGAACTTGTTAATAAGAAGAATTCTTATTTGACTAGTCTAATAAGGGATCAAGTAATCTCTTTATTTGAAAAGTTCCCCAGAAGGCTATGATGTATAGAGAACTATTAACTGGTCTTTTCAGAAACGACTGGCCAGAGTCAGCTTTAGTTGCAGTTAGGTTCCTGCAGTTCTCTGGCTGGTTGTCCAGACTTACAACAGGTGACTCTGGTTGTCCCTTGCACCTGCGTAATGTAGAAGGGGCCGAAAAGCACAAATTTGAAGAACCCCCCCAAATTTGCCCCAGCACCCCATCTATTAAAAACAGCAGAAGACATCTCCCTGATCCAAAATCTTCCATTTCCTAGTCCTTGAAGAAGTAGGAAAATCAAGTCCATGGTTACTAGCTTTTTGTAACTTGTTCATGTATTGGAAC
The DNA here is from genome assembly GCF_963924675.1 of Phocoena phocoena. Classification (NCBI taxonomy): domain Eukaryota; kingdom Metazoa; phylum Chordata; class Mammalia; order Artiodactyla; family Phocoenidae; genus Phocoena; species Phocoena phocoena. Next base: position 31,465,499 of record NC_089239.1, on the reverse strand, counting down.
AAATCCTCTGCTCCTACTTATGGTTGCATAAAATTCACTGGTTATGAAAAGAAAGAAAAGAGGAAAGGAACAGGTTTTCATCATCAGGAAAGGCGAGAAATGGGAAACAGTGAAGACACTGGTCTGTAGACATTCTGAAATCATGCTAAAGAAATGTCAGAAGGAGCCCTTATGTTGGGAGAGTGAAGCATGTTTCCATTGTTTAGACTGTAATTCTGGTTCCTAGAAGGGCCCCTCCTTCTACCTTTTCTCCATGGTTCTTGGCTATTCCTTCTGATTGTTTAGTCCTTTTTTATTACCCTCCTTGGACAATAAAATATCCTCATCTGGAAATGAGACTGGGATGCTATGCCCTCTTTGGATGGTAAGCAGCTCTCTCAGTTGGCTCTCCCCAGCCTCCCAGAAAGTTAGGGACCAAGAGTCACTTTAATTCTTGTATGTATTCGTGTTTGTGTATGCCCACGCACATGGGCGGTAAATTCTCTTAAAACCTTAATAGTTTTTCAAATGTTTGACTTAGCTAGTTACTTATGCCAATAGCCACGTTCAGAATTCTTTCTAGACACATTTCTTAGATTTACAGTATTTCTTTGCTTCCTGCCTTATGCTTTCTTTTTCTCAACTTAATTACAGGCCTTAGGCCAATCAGGCTGAGGTGGGCGACCCACACCTTTAATCTCTTTTCCCTTGAGCTATTTTATCCAACTGAAAGGATTTACTGTGTGCTACCTTAATGCATTCAAGGGGTTTTAATAATGGGAATAAACAGCTTTAGCCTTGATTTGATCTTCGCTTCAAGGCTAAATTTTAATTAGCCTTTGTTGCTCAAAGGAATTTTTTCCCACCCCTACAAGTCCCCGAATTCGTAGACTCTTATTTTTGTTTTGTCACAGCCTTCCAATGAGCTTTATTAATGGTCATGGGACTATTAAGAGTTATTCTAAAGAATACCCTGGATTCTAGATATAGAACTCCTTACCCAATTTGTAAAGCAGCAACCAACTTCCTTTTACTAATAGAAATCAATTTCTGCCCATCTGTTCAGCAGTGAGAGGACTTTTACATGGCTGGGAAGCAGGCTTAGCTTCTACATTAGTGGAGCTATGGCTTTATCCCTTGTGGAAGGGTTGTGTGCCCAAGGTTGTATGTAGGGGCAGGAAGCAAATATTTTGTAAATTCCTTTGCAGAATAATTTTGTACAGAATACCACAACAGAGAAATCTTTAAAGGGGTCATGATGCTAGCAGAAGCTGTGAAGACAAGGAAAGCAAATCTCTATCTGTGATACGCATCCATTCCCATGAGGACAAATTGCTGCACCTCATGGTGGAAAGGAACCAAAGTAATCAACCTGCCACCAGATGGCTGGAGAGTAACTGACCTCTCCTGATCGCTCCAGAATTGGTGCTCTGCTGGAGGCTCTATGCTGGCATCTGCTGTTGGTAGGAAGGGCACTAAATATCAGGTATTTACAGAGCAGTTGCTGTATCTGTACCAGTCATGAAAGAGGGGAGCCTATTTATAGCCTGCGTTGAGTATCACTGTTCTGGCTAGAGAGCGAGGTTACCTAATATCTAGAAAACGAGTTTCTCTTGGTCATCTGACTGTTGAGAGCCTCCTCTGCAGTAGATGCCTCTTGTGGGCACTCATGTATCACACAGATATCTATATACTATGTGCCCATTCCAAGAGACGCAATCCACAACAGCCCTTCAAAAGATCACCTCTTCACCAACCTTTTATTCTTTTCAACTGGCCAAATCATTATACAATGTTCATTATATGGTATAAAATCATACCTCAAATTATTTCTCTACAGAACAATGTGGACAACCAGATATATGCCCATAATTATTACTATTGGGAAAATGTCATTTCACAGCCATCTATCAGGAACACTTTTGAATGGCCTAGAACACATCACATCCACTTCTACCCAACCACAACTTATCACGCAGATGGACAATGACAACAAAAAAACTATGCCTGAACTTTTTCCTCTTTGGATAACTAGTTACACTGGTCATGAGGAATTTCCCACTAAGTCACAGATGGGAGCTGAGGAAAAGACCACAAAGCAGCAAGAGTGGGTGTGGGACACTTGCTCATGTAATTTTCTCATATTTTCTGGACCTGCTTAGGACTGTCTCATATAGAGCATTTATTCCCATCAAGGAACGGAATACCGATGCTTGTGCTCAGCCTTGTAATTTGCTGGATCGAATAATATCCAGTAAGCAGCCTAGAAGGCTACTGCTTGAGCTAAATCACTGACAAAAATCCAGCATGGTGGGCAGAAATCTACCAGGACTGCCATATTCATATACTACACAGACACCTATACGCTATGTGCCCATTCCAAGAAACACAACCCAACACCTCTTCAAAACATCACCTTGTCACCAACCTTATTCTTTTCACAACCTTTCACCCACTTCCTAGAATTGAGCCAGTTCATGGATCCAGAGCCCACTGATAGAGAGGCTCTGGGGATAAACTGTCTCCTTTTGAAGAGGGATCCCACAACACACCTCAAATATATGCTCTAAATTTTCTTCTACACCTTCGCTAAGGGGATAACAGACATTTACCAGAGTAACTGTGAACTAGGAAACAGTAAATACACATATTCCAGGAGTTTCTCAACACTGGCTTAGAGTTTACATTAATCCCTGATGACTCGATGCATCACCAAGATCCATCTGTTGTAAGGACTGGGGTACAGACTGGTGACTTCGGAAGTCAGGGAGCAAGTGTAGTTGGGGCAGAAGCCAACACACAGTGGGTTCTGTGAGCCCATGGAAACATCGTATGGTGCTTTTCCAGTTTCTGAATGTAGAGTCAGAAGAGATATATTGTACTTAGCACCTGGCAGAATTCCCATACTGTCTCCTTATCAGAAGAGGAAGGGTTATCTTGAAGCAAGAAACAATGGAAGCTTTTATGACTCCAGGGCTGAAGGGAGAAGTGCAGGAATTATTCTCTCAGAGCCTTTAACAAAAACTAGAACCACGCAGTAGGGGCCAGAGGTAGGCAGGGAACAAAGCACAGAGGGAGCAGTCATTCCCACACTCCAGTCTCCTACAGGGGTGCCTCCCTTTGGGTGTGCCAACCGGAGGTAGCCAGTAGTGCAGCCTGGTTCATGCCACCTACAGGGCTTAGCCTCCCTGGGCACAGAAAAAAGTAAAGAGTGATAGAAAATGGAAGGGTTGCACTTCCCTGGTGGTGCAGTGGTTAAGAATCCGCCTGCCAATGCAGGAGACACGGGTTTGAGCCCTGGTCCAGGAAGATGCCACATGTCACGGAGCAACTAAGCCCGTGTACCACAACTACTGAGCCTGCGCTCTAGAGCCCGTCAGCCACAACTACTGAGCCCGTGTGCCACAAATACTGAAGCCCGTGCACCTAGAGCCCGTGCTCAGCCACAAAGAGAAGCCACTGCAATGAGAAGCCCATGCACCACAACGAAGAGTAGCCCCCACTCGCCACAACTAGAGAAAGCCCGTGAGTAGCAATGAAGACCCAACACAGCCAAAAATAAATAATTTAATTAATTTTTAAAAATGGAAGGGTTAAGCAAGAGAAAAAGAATAAGCAAAAGTTCCATAAGTATTTAATCCCTGCCTTTGAAGAAAAAAGCTAGAATAGTATTTTCTGGAAGAGGTGTTTCATTGGAGAAAGAAATCACACTAAATATACGTTGTTACTGTTGACAATTGATGTGGGATTTCCTGAGAGAGAGAAAATAATTTATTTTTTAATGAACTTGCCATTAATTAAATAGAAATAAATAAACCAAATCTGTATTATGTTAGAGATTATGTAGTTTGGGATTAGAGTGTACAGAGGTATTTTTCAATCAAGCATTATTTGAGTAGAGGGTTTTGGTTTTGTTTTGTTTTCTTTTTGCTATTAGAAATTTATTGAATTGAAAGCTATGGTACAACTTATGTCAGACATAAGTGTAGCAATCTTCTTTTTTAAATAGATTTATCCATTCATCAGGCCTGTGTACAGTGTGTGAGTGCCTGCGGATGTTCGTGTGAGTTTTATTTAATCATTCCTAAATGAGGCAACTATTTTATTCTGAATTTTACACTATGATTTGTAGACTAAATTTTTAGAAAATGCCCTCCATCTCTCCACCTCTCATTTTTCCTGCTGACTTGCACTGTGAAGGTTTTAAGGCATTTTTTATTTATTTTAGACAGCTTGTAGAATAGAAGCCTGCCCACAATTCCATTTTGGCCCAAATTTTGATTTGAAAAATCTAGTGATACAGTGTAATTTTTTCTTGGATATAGTTTCTTTCTCTCCTTGATTGGACTTAGTAACTTTGAAATTAAACTTTTGGTCTACTCTCTTATAAAACAAAATGTAATACCGTATGGAAAGATTCTTGTTTTTTTCAAACAGAGGAACTATGTCTAATTTATTTAATTTGCTTATTTTTCTTCTAGCTGAATATCCCTTCTCTCTTAAAGCGCTCCTTTATTTTCTGTTTCAGTTGTGCAAGAACAAGCTTGGGACAATAAAGTCCTTAAAATAAAGCCACAGTTCTCTTTTATATTCACATCCCTTAACAGACTTTCTTACTTCAGTGTTCAGAGATTTATAAGTTAAAAGGACTGGGGAATGTGATTTTTCAACACATAAAGTATAAGAACCAAATTGTTAATAAATACTTCTATATCTGTAAAACCACCTCAAAACTTTATTTTAGTATAAATCATATAGAGATAATCTTTATATTTTTGTGATTTACAAGACAGGGGAAAGAGGCTCATGGTGATGCTTTGGTCAAATGTAACCTCTGGGATTCTATATCAAATTAAAAACAAATACGTTCCTAGACAGGAAAACTCTTAAATGTATGCTGTCATGGGAGCCCACATTCAAGATGTGTCTTGCGTGGAGACTGATTGGAATTAGAGCAGCAGTTATACTTTAGTCAAACTGTGGGCCCAGAGACGCCCAAATGATAAACCTGACAATGTCTACAGAACATTCTGTAGAAGTTCGGCACTTTACTATGAAGAATAGAGAAAACATTCCACAGTTTTCCCTCGAGATTGACCAAAGCTTCGTGGGGCAGTGAGAGAACTCAGCACGCCTTTACTTCTTAGTTAAAAACATATGGGGTAAGAATTTGGAGAAAAGCTTCTGGTGACAGAGAATGTAGCAAAATGAGAACTGCATCCGAACTCAGAAGACCCAGCGTAAGTGAGGTCCTGCCCTTACCAGCTGTTACTAAGTCTCCAAGGCTTGTTTTCCTAGGTGTGACCTCTGAAAAAGGAGACCTGTCTGGCAGTTTGCTTATTTTTGGTTATGAAAGAAAATAATGAGGTCTTTCAGAGATGCATTATAAACTAAATACAGTATACAACACGTGCTGCATGTTTTTGCTCGTAAACTTCGAGAAGTAACAAAGGGTGGGATTTTCTGTGGGTAATGCTTAGCGTTTACAGATGGAGAGACAGAGATTCAAGAGGCTGACTCCACTGCTTGGGGTCACACAGGAGCAGGGGAAATTAAAAACTCAAGTTCCCGGGGAGATCAGCTTCCTATACAACTTAGGGAGAGACGGAAAGAAATCATAAAGATCAGATCAGAAATAAATGAAAAAGAAATGAAGGAAACGATAGCAAAGATCAATAAAACTAAAAGCTGGTTCTTGGAGAAGATAAACAAAATTTGTAAAATATTAGCCAGACTCATCAAGAAAAAAAGGGAGAAGACTCAAATCAATAGAATTAGAAATGAAAAAGGAGAAGTAACAACTGACACTGCAGAAATACAAAGGATCATGAGAATACTACAAGCAACTCTATGCCAATAAAATGGACAACCTGGAAGAAATGGACAAATTCTTAGAAATGCACAACGTGCCGAGACTGAACCAGGAAGAAATAGAAAATATGAACAGACCAATCACGAGCACTGAAATTGAAACTGTGATTAAAAATCTTCCAACAAACAAAAGCCCAGGACCAGAGGGCTTCACAGGCGAATTCTATCAAACATTTAGAGAAGAGCTAACACCTATCCATCTCAAACTCTTCCAAAATATAGCAGAGGGAGGAACACTCCCAAACTCATTCTATGAGGCCACCATCACCCTGATACCAAAACCAGACAAGGATGTCACAAAGAAAAAAAACTACAGGCCAATATGACTGATGAAAACAGATGCAAAAATACTCAACAAAATACTAGCAAACAGAATCCAACAGCACATTAAAAGGATCATACACCATGATCAAATGGAGTTTATCCCAGGAATGCAAGGATTCTTCAATATATGCAAATCAATCAATGTGATACACCATATTAACAAATTGAAGGAGAAAAACCATATGATCATCTCAATAGATGCAGAGAAAGCTTTCGACAAAATTCAACACCCATTTATGATAAAAATCCTCCAGAAAGCATGCATAGAGGGAACTTTCCTCAACATAATAAAGGCCATAGATGACAAACCAACAGCCAACATCTCCTCAATGGTGAAAAACTGAAACCATTTCCACTAAGATCAGGTACAAGACAAGGTTGCCTACTCTCACCACTCTTATTCAACATAGTTTGGAAGTTTTAGCCACAGCAATCAGAGAAGAAAAAGAAATAAAAGGAATTCAAATTGGAAAAGAAGTAAAGCTGTCACTGTTTGCAGACGACATGATACTATACATAGAGAATCCTAAAGATGCTACCAGAAAACTACTAGAGCTAATCAATGAATCTGGTAAAGTAGCAGTATACAAAATTATTGCACAGAAATCTCTTGAATTCCTATACACTAATGATGAAAAATCTGAAAGAGAAATTAAGGAAACACTCCCATTTACCATTGCAACAAAAAGAATAAAATACCTAGGAATAAACCTACCTAAGGAGACAAAAGACCTGTATGTAGAAAACTATAAGACACTGATGAAAGAAATTAAAGATGATACAGATAGATGGAGAGATATACCATGTTCTTGGATTGGAAGAATCAACATTGTGAAAATGACTCTACTACCAAAAGCAATCTACAGATTCAGTGCAATCCCTATCATACTACCAATGGCATTTTTCACAGAACTAGAACAAAAAAATTCACAATTTGTATGGAAACACAAAAGACCCCGAATAGCCAAAGCAATCTGGAGAAAGAAAATCGGAGCTGGAAGAATCAGGCTCCCTGACTTCAGACTATACTACAAAGCTACAGTAATCAAGAGAGTATGGTAGTGACACAAAAAGATAAATGTAGATCAATGGAACAGGATAGAGAGCCCAGAGATAAACCCATGCACATATGGTCACCTTATGTTTAATAAAGGAGGCAAGAATATACAGTGGAGAAAAGAGCCTCTTCAGTAAGTGGTGCTGGGAAAACTGGACAGCTACATGTAAAAGAATGCAATTAGAACACTCCCTAACACCATATACAAAAATAAACTCAAAATGGATTAAAGACCTAAATGTAAGGCCAGACACTTTAAAACTCTTAGAGGAAAACATAGGCAGAACACTCTATGACATAAATCACAGAAAGATCCTTTTTGACCCACCTCCTAGAGAAATGGAAATAAAAACAAAAATAAACAAATGGGACCTAATGAAACTTAAAAGCTTTTGCACAGCGAAGGAAACCTTAAACAAGATGAAAAGACAACCCTCAGAATGGGAGAAAATATTTGTAAACAAAGCAACTGACAAAGGATTAATCTCCAAAATTTACAAGCAGCTCATGCAGCTCAATATCAAAAAAACAAATAACCCAATCCAAAAATGGGTGGAAGACCTAAACAGACATTTCTCCAAGAAGATATACAGACTGCCAACAAACACATGAAAAATGCTGAACATCATTAATCATTAGAGAAATGCAAATCAAAACTACAATGAGGTATCATCTCACATGGGTCAGAATGGCCATCCTCAAAATCTACAAACAATAAATGCTGGAGAGGGTGTGGAGAAAAGGGAACCCTCTTGCACTGTTGGTGGGAATGTAAATTGATACAGCCGCTATGGAGAACAGTATGGAGGTTCCTTAAAAAACTACAAGTAGAACTACCATACAACTCAGCAATCCCACTACTGGGCATATACCCTGAGAAAACCATAATTCAAAAAGAGTCATGTGCCAAAATGTTCATTGCAGCTCTGTTCACAATAGCCAGGACATGGAAGTAACCTAAGTGTCTATGGACAGATGAATGGATAAAGAAGATGTGGCACATATATACAATGGAATATTACTCAGCCATAAAAAGAAACGAAATTGAGTTATTTGTAGTGAGGTGGATGGACCTAGAGTCTGTCATACAGAGTGAAGTAAGTCAGAAAGAGAAAAACAAATACTGTATGCTAACACGTATATGTGGAATCTAAAAAGAAAAATGCTCATGAAGAACCTAGGGGCAGGACAGGAATAAAGACGCAGATGTAAAGAATGGACTTGAGGACACGGGGAGGGGGAAGGGGAAGCTGGGACAAAGTGAGAGAGTGGCATGGACGTATATACATTACCAAATGTAAAATAGATAGCTAGTGGGAAGCAGCCGCATATCACAGGGAGATAAGCTCAGTGCTTCGTGACCACCTAGAGGGGTGGGATAGGGAGGGTGGGAGGGAGACGCAAGAGGGAGGGGTATGGGGATATATGTGTACGTATAGCTGATTCACTTTGTTATACTGCAGAAACTAACACACCATTGTAAAGCAATTATACTCCAATAAAGATGTTAAAAAAAATAAGTAAAAAAAGTAAAAAAAGAAAAAAAAAAAGACTTAACAGAGATCCGAGAGGAGTGTAGGTCAGCATTTGTGAAAACATAGTCTGTGGAAGAGCTGTCTCAGCATGTGTGTATATTTGTTAAAAATGCAGATTCAGGGCTTCACCGCAGACGGAGTGGGAGTCACTGGCCGTGACTGGTTTTGTCCAAACCCCCTCGGAATCACTGAAAACGGCTCGTTTCCAGAGGCCGCTAGAGAGGAGCCAGAACACTGGCTCTGGTGTGACTGAATAGCTGCATGTCCATCTTGGTTTCGGGATCTTTAAAGGAAGGTTGAGGTTGCTGCCACTGACCAGTCCGTGATGTCACAGTGGTAAAAATGTGGCAATAATGAAATGACACATAATAAAGACACAAGCGCTCCCTTGATCAATGCCCCCCACATAGCAGCGAGCTCACTCAGCAGAAGGCAGAGGGCATCCCTGTCTCTGCTCCTGCTACAGCCCAAGAGCAACAGCGACTGCGATGCCACCCCCTAAGCAGAAGCGAGAGATGCACTGCCTGTAGGGCACTTGTTATTGGATGAAGGAACCACCATGTTTTTAAAAAATCTTATTTGATTTATTTTCCAGATAAAAAACACTACACTCTTCCTAGGCCTTCTAAAAATTAGGCTTGCCCTTGCAACTGTGCCTATGACCAGGGTGCTGACCCTTTCAGGACCTCTGTCGCAAGCCTGTATTAGTACCTCTCCCTGTACCACACGCCACAGTGCACAACACATCAGTTTGCGTAACTTTTCCCATCAAAGGGTTTTGCGGCAAATGGGAAAGGAAGAATAGAGAAGGGGAAAACCCACACACCAGTGTGGTGACATCAGCTTGGCTTTGCTGTCAGTAAGGACTCAATTCTTATTAAGGACCTGCTGGCTCTATGACTTCGGGAAAGCCACTTAATATTCCTGAATGTCAGTTTTCTTATTAGTTGAATCCTAGACAAAAGCACTGGGTTCAGGTGAGACTGAAATGAGAAAATGCATATAAACTTGCCCGGCACAAAGCAACTTATAAATAAACGTTTCCTTCCTTGCCGAAGACGTCCGTCCTTTCCTGCCCTTCACCGCATCCCTCTTATTATTAGATTCACTTAAATTTAACAAACTTTTATTTGGTGCCAACGGTACACAAACACCTATGCACTAATATGTCTCTACTCTCCAACAACTGCTGAAGAATTTCACCTGGATCTCACGTAGGGACTCCATCATCAAGGTAATGATAACAGTCACAACTGAGTGAGACACTGTTAGCCTCTTACCTGCAGTTTTAGAAAAGATGCTTCTTCAAGGAAGGAACGATGGCGCTCATTTTACAGATGGAACCATGGTTCAGGGAGGTGAATGGGAGAACCGAGGCCACAGACCTCCTGCACTGGAGAGCTGCATTTGAACTCAACTCTGTCTCCCCCTAAATGCACATTTCCAGTGGACCACACCAATGCCCAGGCTAAAACCAGATTGGAAACCTTCCTCCCTCAAACCTACTCCTTTCTATTTCCAGTTTCAGAGAAGAGAATCACAATCAACCCAGTCACCCAAAAGGAAATTGAATTTTCCCTGGAACTGCCTGTTTCTTATTTCCTGCTTCTCATCACTAGCTAAGGTTTCTTCATTTATATTCTTCAAATTTTAAAAATTTGCTCATCCTCAGACACATAAATTCTACCCTTGGAAGTTTAAGGTCTCATGATCTCAAACTTGGGTGGCAAAAATAAAACATTTCTCTTTGTCCAGTGAGAGACCTCATGACTATCCATGTCAACACTTCTAGAATGGTCTTCTAACACCTAGACTTGAATTTGATCATGTCACTGTGTCCTGTGTGTCCACGGTCCTATGTCCATCCAAGCAGCCTCAGCTCCTGACATTTCCCTTTTATAACGTTTTTCAGCCTCATGTGCCATATTCCATTCCTGACCGTTGATGACCCTAATGACCCTGTTTTTTGAGCCTAACATGAAAGCTCTTCCCTGTTCCCCTGGCAAATACTCAAGTGTCACATCCTCTGTGGACACTTTGTTAATCTCCCATTAGACCTGCGCACCCCTCCTCCCTGCCCCACTGTATGGGGTACGGGTTTGTATCACAGGTGGCTTGTCAAATGTCCCCCCTCCTGGCATACTGTCCCTTCCCTGAAGTCAGGGATGGGGATGTTTTTTCCTTTGATTTTTGACAGTCAGTGCAATGTGAGCAATTAGTACAGGCACTTAGTAGGTGTTCAGTGAAAGAATAACTACGCGAGTGACTAGTACACCGTTTTGTACTGGCATTGGGTAGGTGAGGGGCCAGCAGCTTCATGCAGGGCTTGTAACACTCCAAGGATAAGACGAGGTCTCTGAAACAGACAGCCTGTCTACACGACTGAACAACAGGCCAAGTTTAATTGATGAATTAAGCCTTATCTTCCTCCTTTCCTCACTATTACTTTGCAGAAATGAGAGTTTATTTACCTGAGGAAACCACATTTGCTTTGATTCTCCCTTTGTGACTGTGAAAATTGTAGATGGTCAGAGCTCTGAAAGGGAACCCAATATTTCTACAAATTCTTTTGTAGATAGATAGAAGACCTTGAGGATATTACCCTGAATGTTTTCCTCACAGAGCTCTGCCTGGAAAACGGAGGTGGATAGCTTATGTATTTATTTAAAGGTTGCTCATCTCACTACTTCAATAAAAAAGGAAAATAACATGGAATACCGGAGGGCTCTGTCAAATGGCAAAGAAAACGGCTGGTTTAGTTATCACTGTTTTCAGCTGCGTGTAAAAGAAACCAACTGCAGGGGCTTAATCCAACAAAGGTTGATTTTTCTCACATAAGAGAAGCCCTGGAGGGAGACAGGGAGGGCCAGTGAGGCCATTCAATTAAGTCAGCAGTAACTCAGTTTCCCTTTTCTTCTTCCTGCATCATCATCGGGGATTTGTTTCCATGGTAATAAGGTGTGTGCTTTACAGACAGGAAGGAGGCTCAACAGCAAAGGAAACAGGTGTGTGGCGTCAAAGGAAACGGAGTGTGTGGCTTCCCCGCCTCCTTTTCTCTTTTTGGCCCCACCCACTAGACAGCCCTCTCATTGGCTAAATCCATCACAGGGCCACACTGTGCAAGGAAATCTGCAAGAAGCTTTGTGGCCCTTGGCCTCTGAACAAATCATGTTCTTCTATGGAGAAAGAAGGGAGACAGGAAACTGTCACAAATCTGTTTTCCAGTTGGGCAACTAACAAGGATGAGGGACACCTGACTCTGTTGTGACCTCGTGGCATGTTTGGGTGACAGGTAGGGACACTGGAAGAAGCATGTGACACCCTTTAGGCTGACTGTGTACAGGGCTGGCGTTTCAGGTGCTGCAAGTGCTACACAGTTCCTGGCAAACCCATCTACTCTGTGCCCCCCTCGCTGCAGGTCTGTTCAGGCTGCTACAGATTATAGCCTGGATTAATGTCTATAAACACTTACCTAGCCTTCAGTCTCTCTGCTCTGAGGTTTTGCCAACTGCAATACCTTCCCTATTCTTCTCTGAGGATAAACGTTCTAAAACGCACACTTACTGTGTCACTGCTTGGGTCCCTCCTGTAAAGTCAGCTTGTTAACTGGGCTCACAGCCGTCTTCATCCCCAGCTCTCCTCCACAGCCCCCTTTCTTAGGGTGCCGCACCTCGCACTTCAGCAAATCTGGCCAGATTGCACAACTTTCAGACTCAGCGCCTCCTTAGATGTCTTCGTCTCTGGGCCTTCGGTCATGCCCTTCCTTGCCTGGGCCATTCTTCACCCCACTCCACCTTCCTGAATAGTCCCAGAAAAGCTACGACTTTCTGCAGGAAAACCTCTGCTTCCTGGGCTACATGATCTTTCCCTTCTACTGCACACGCCACCATAGCATCCTTCCCTATACAAATATCTGCATCTTCCTCTAAAATAAAGATTTGTGAAATCAGAGAAACACATGTCCTTTTTCACAACTGCAACCCCATTTGGCTACTACTGTGGCTAGCACACAGTCGTTACTCAAAACATATTTGCTTCATGAATTAGTAAACAAATACTAGTTTTCTTTTGTCCAATTTAGTCTCTATCAGGAAGTAGTGGTAGGTGGGCCTTGGGAAGAGAGGTGACTGTTTCTCCATTCACGCAACAATCACAAAATCCCTCTTTATTTTCTTGGCAAAAGTAAAGACTTATGGATGTTTCCCCCCATCACTTACATCCTCGTGGCTTCCCTTCTATGATTTTTGTTCACCACGGTTGACCTTGACGTTTATTTACATCAACTTGATCTTTAAACAAAGTTTGGTGGAAACAGGGTGGGGATCCTGAACGTGACTTCTCCTAGTTGCACGTACCCCACACACAGATACAGGGCTTCCAATGAATTTCCTGCCTCTGGCTAAGAAATTCACCACTACTCAGGGATTTTCCCTGGGAAAGGTAATATTTGTGTGGTCGTACCAGGTAATTTTATATAAAAGAAGAGTACTTTAATTACAGATATTTATGTTTCTGGAAGACGTGTTTATGTAAAATACTTATGCAAAGTTCCTTCTAAATAGAATTGTCCATTATTACCTATGAGCAACAAACTATCTTCTTTTAGGAACTTAGGCAAAACCTCAGACTTGAAAAAGGGATTCCTTCTCTTAGGACCTATTAGCTGAAACTTATCTATTCTTTTTAAAAAGACTACACTGTAAACAAAATTGTTTTTACTGTGAATTGTTTGGAGCTTATGGAAGAATGAAAGCAAAAAGATCTACAACAACAGAACCTCTTAGAAACAAGATTCATCCTAGGATTCTGAAATGAGTGAAGTAAAATAAGGAAACATGAGGATTCAACTCACAGCAATTGAAAGAAAGATGAGTGCGAGGACCAGAGTCACATTCAATATTTTTTCTTGGAAACAAATATTAGAAACCGAGTTGAAAAGTCTAAGAAAGGATGGGAATGGATGTAACGTACTGAACACACAGAACTATGGCTGTGCCTCACAAGAGCCAGAACCTCAAACTAAGAAGCCAACAGAGATTCAGGAACCTCTCTACAGCCAGGTAATCTCTTGACCCTGCTTCTTCTCTGAACATCAGACTGTGCACAGGGCCAGCCCTCAGGGAAGTCCTGGTTTCTTGCTGAGATTGCAGAACTGTCTCTTATAAGCTCTGTTTAGGTTCTTATGGGAGAGGATCCAGTTGGCTTAGTTTGGATCAGGTGTCCACCTCTGACCAAACACACCTCTCTTAGTCTGCTTGGGCTGCTAGAACAGAACGCCATAAACTGGGTGGCTTAGACAGTAGACATTTGTTTCCCACAGGTCTGGAGGCTGCATCCAGCATGGTGGGGTTCTAGTCAACCTCCTCTTGGCTTGCAGATGGCCATCTCCTTGCTGTGTCCTCTCATGGTGGGGAGAGAGACCATCTCTCTTGTGTCTCTTCTCATGAGGGCACTAATCTCATTCCTGAGGGCTCTACCGTCATGACCTAATCACCTCCCAAGGGCCCCACCTCCAAATTCCATCACACTGGGGATTGTGGCTTCCACATATGAATTTGCAGGGGGATGCAAACATTCAGTTCATAGCATAGCCTAAGCTTGGTGTTCCAAGTGACACGGTACACACATGGCTGCTGGGGCCACACTCGTCATGGTGGGAAAAGGGGACCAAGACCTTCTCAGAGAAAGGGATTTGGGAGGCATGATAGGGCCTCCCTCACAGAAGTTTGCTCATCACAGTGAAGACAGTATAATTTTTGGTTTGCCCCAGTCTGCCACCTCATTTGTAAGACTTTCCTATACTTCTCTCGGCCTAATGAATCATTTCCTTTACTTTTGTCACTTAGCAGGCAGCTTATTGTCTTTTCCAGCTAAATTTTAAGCTACTTTAAAAAGCAGAACCTTACATATGATAGGTATGTAGTTATTTGTTGGTAATGAAAAGAGGAAATGCTGCATCACCCAAATAGCACAGAAGTCTGAGTACATGGACTTGGGCACTGTTCTCAGCTCTGTACCTAATTAGCAGGACGCACTAAGTTATTTCACCTCCTGTGCTTGGTTTTCTCATCTGCTTAATACACGGTATTACCAATGTCAGTGGATATCAGGTTTGCGTGCCCAGTACCCACTCCTTCTTCTTCTGATGAGAGCAGCCTCATTTCCATTACGACACAACTCCTCTCAGATGCTCAGTCATGTTTTTTGAGTGAGGCGTGATATCCAAGCCTTGTTGCTCAGTATGTATCTCTTACGGCACAGGGATCTGTTCCAAGATCAATAAGGACCAACCCAAGCCAATAAAAGTTGATTGTGGGATATCTGGTAAAACTACTGAAATGTACAAATAGCTCTCTTGTTGCTATACTTGAAACGAAGAGGAGGAAACCTGGAATATCTGTGTTCCCAAACTGACAGAGCCTGCCTGAGTGAAGCCACAGCAGAAAAAACAGAGGTGAAATGGAAAGATAATGAACTCAGATGCCCTTGTTTGAGCCACTGGATCTCTTAACACCCAAAGCCCACGTTATCCAATCATTATCCAGCTACTCGAGTTTACATCAATGCTCCCAACCCCCCAACACCACTTTGATTTTTTCCCTTATCCCAGTTTGAGTTAGTTTGACGTCAGTCATAATGAAAAGAGTCTGGATTAAATGATGACAACAAGTGCATTTCCTTCATATATTTTTGGAAGGATTGAAAATTGGTAGAGCCTTTTAAGAAATCCACAGCCTTTACTATGTTCATGCTTTTTTTTTTTTCACATTTGGAAATCCATCCTAAGGGAATCATGCTAAATATGGAAAGGGCTTTTTGACAAAGAAGATGGCAAAGTCCTTAAAATCAATTTTTGTTTCCTATCAATCACTGTATACACAGCACTTGGCACAACGTTTAACATAAATTACTTGTTAATCAACCAACTAAATAATGTTAACCATAATTGTTTATCATAATGTATAAAAACCCAAATGTACAATCTGTAGGGAAATGGTTAATATATATAGACACACACACATACATATATACACATACACACACACTTCACGGTATATTATACTGTCATTAAGATATTATAAAGCAGCGGTCCCCAACGTTTTGGCACCAGGGACCAGTTTCATGGAAGACAATTTTTCCACGGACTGGGGTGGAGGGGTTGGGGGGATGGCTCAGGCAGTAATGCGAGCGATGGGGAGCGATGGGGAGCGACGGGGAGCCACGGGGAGCGACGGAGAGTGATGGGGAGCGACGGGGAGCAACAGGGAGCAACGGGGAGCGACGGGGATCGATGGGGAGCGATGGGGAGTGACGGGGAGCAACGGGGAGCGACGGGGAGCGATGGGGAGTGACGGGGAGCGATGGGGAGCAACGAGGAGCGACGGGGAGCAACGGGGAGCAGCGGGGAGCGACGGGGAGCAACGGGGAGCAACGGGGATCGACGGGGAGCGATGGGGAGCGACGGGGAGCAACGGGGAGCAGCGGGGAGCAACAGGGAGCGGTGGGGAGCCTTGGGAAGCGACGGGGAGCGACGGGGAGCGACGGGGAGCGATGGGGAGTGACGGGGAGCGACGGAGAGCGGCAGATGAAGCTTCGCTTGCTTGCCTGCTGCTCACCTCCTGCTGTGCGGCCCGGTTCCTAACAGGCTGCAGACTGGGCCCAGGGGGTTGGGGACCCCTGTTATAAAGGATTTGTAATACCATGGAAAACTGTGACATAACATTAAGGGAAATAAATTTAGAAGCTTTTATTTAAAGCACATGCATATCTATTTTATTAAACACGTATTCCAGAGGATAATCCAAAATGATAGTGGAAGAGCGTGAATATTTTCTTTCTCCCACTTTTCCATGACCACCAAAATGTATTAACATGTTTACATATGATGGTTTTAGTATTGAGAAAAAAATAGCACCTAAAAGTACCCAATTTCAACTATCTGCTCACAATGTTTTCAATTCTATCACTCTATGATTCCAAGAAGCACTAAATTATCATGGTTTGCACAAACCTCATTGTTTTCACGAGTGGGGAAAATTTAGTACCAAAATTCAAGGACAAAGCTGACAGAGCTGAGTTATTAGTCTCAAGGAACTTGCACTTTCTTTGTTTTTGCTTTTTAATGGTTTTTTATGACTCTTTCCTATACTTGTGAAATCAAACAGAAATGAAGATTGCTACAGAGACAAGGAAGGGTCACGCGCTTTCTTGGATGCAATCCTTTTACTTGATCCAAATGGTCAAGCGTGGCGTCCACTGTCTTCATGTTCTCTGGCCTGACCAAGAACTCCTCTATGTTTTCCTGGTCAGTTTCCTCTCCCCTTCTTTCTAGCAGCCACCTCTTGCCTATGCTTACTTATCCCATCTTACCGTGCGTATCCAACCCCTGCCATGTTGCTCCCTTGCTCCCCTGACCTCGTGCTAAACACCTGCTCTGTGACACATCCATACGGAACTTCACTCAGTTCCCCCAACCCTCTGTCCTCTTGCTTTCAGAGTATTCTTTCTCTGCCTATGTTTATCTGGCAAAATTCACACCTATTATTCAATTTCCAAGTATAGGATGCCTTTCCCTAAAAGCGCCTTCCCTGAGTCCTAAGATGGGGAGTGTTGCCCTTACAATAATTTCTCACAGTTCCTTGGGCTCCCTGTCCGTAACACTGACCACATGTAACTATGTACTAGCAGGTCCCCCATGAGACTGTAACCAGTTGACCACAGACATCTTCTGTCTGTCTATCTTGCACGTAGTCACAGCACTTGGTGCAGAGCTGGCACACATTAATTCCAGTATTTAGTAAAGTTAGAAAGAATGGGTGGATATCACACACTTGTTTACTAGCACAATCCCAGCTCAGTTCCACTCACAGTGTCACTCTGTCTTCCTTGATTTCTCTAGTGGGCTGTCTGCAACTTTTCAAAGTGAGTCATATAACATTTATGCCTTTTTTTTTTTTAACCACAGACTTCTGGGCTACGCTTCATTTGTTTCTACAAGTGGAAAAGAAGAGAGAGTGGGAAAAAAAAGGACAAAGGGGAAAAGGAAGAAAACAATAAAGTAATATGCTCAGAGAGGTCATGTCTTCAGAAAATCAGTCTTTCATTTGTGATCATATCTCTGTGGTAGCAGAAAGCTAGGGTACAAAGTCCCTTATATTAACAAAAACTATAATATATAAACATACTTATTATTGACTTGAAATCCCTGGTCAGAAGTTTCAGAGAGGAATTTATGAAAATATTTTGTTTTAAAACCATTTTTGTTATGATGTTAGTAAACTGTGGTCATTTATGAACTTTTGTAGAAAACTCAGTAGTATTCAGAAACTAAAAATAAACAAAAGAAACAGGAAAACTAAAATCTGGAGCTCTTTCATGCTTATCCTTTTGGTGCTCTTCAGATACACAGATAAGACAAGAGCTTCTAGATTGTAGACTCAACTGTCTCAAAAATTAACAAGGGATTCATAGTAAACAGCAGAAAACAGGTGACATGAAAACCTCTATAATGATCCAGCATTGAATTATAACAGATGGTAACTCCCCATGAAATTGTAGATGAAAAATAGGAAAAACAAAAGAAACTTGAAAGAGTTTAAGGAAAACTGGCAATCTTTAGACTCCATAATTTTTTTAAAGTAACAATCATCACTTACACTTCAATCCAATATGAGTTTATTTACAAGAGATTTGATTACCTCAATAAATACCTTATTTTAAAGCTTCACATGAGACATTTGGCTGGATCTCTGCTATAGTATTTGTACTTTAGGGCAAGAAAAAATGGACAAGCTGAAAGATATGATGAAACTATTTCACTTAACATTTACTTTTCAAACAACTTGATGAAAATGATGATAAATTTTACTTCAGCGATTTCCGGTGAGCAGTTATGAGGTTGAGCTCAGCAAATCAAATGGTCTGTAATTGGGCCATGACCCTATGTGCTCTTTGCTTCACTGGAGGAAGCAAAACAAGTTTGAGACCAATATTTACACATAGAGAAAATTTCCTAAATATCTGGGGTTGTTGCAATGGTTAATTTGACCACTCAATGACTTTTTTATGTTCTGTAATCACAGAAGGAAAATGTATGAATCCTCAGATACTTTTACAGAAACATATGAAATGAAAAACCACCTTTATCTTCAATGACTGATTTAATTGCCCAGATTACATAGTGTATTCACTGTCAATAAATTAACACTAGTCATCATGGAGATTCAGCAGGGTATTGAGTCAGACCTCAAGAGCGTTCCCTGAAGATAATGTCTAGAGAGAAATGGATCACCCTAAAGAACTGGCCAGGAAACCATATGATTTGAAAAACACCAGTTTTAGAGTCAAGTATAAATCATTCTTTGACTTAAATAAAGGATTGTTTTCAATTTTATTGTTTTTAGAAGAACTCAGAAACATCTAAAACATTTTTGGAGCAAGCTGTATCAGTGGTCAAACTGATCTAGTCATGTCAGACCCTTTGATGATCCAGTTAACAAGTACTCATAAGCCATTATTATGTGTTAGGTGCTACGCTAGAAATATTGATAGAAATATAAGACATAGGTTCTGTTCTCAAAGAATGTACACTTTAGTTAGGTGAAAACGAAGAAACAGATGAAAAGCTAAATAAGATATGTATTTAACAATAATATAAGCAATTATAACACTTCTGAATTTTCCTGTTACAGATAACACAAAAACTAACTCAATTTAGTTTAAACAATAAAGCGAACTGATTGTATCATGTAACTGGAGGGTTGTAAGGCTTTGGCGCTACAATGGCTTAATGATAGAATCAAAGACACTTTCTCCTTCCTTCTTAGTGTTCCACCATCCATGGTGTCAGTTTCATCCTAAGGTGGTCTCCCCTCATGGTGGCAAGAAGGCTGCAGCAGTGCCACATGTCTCATTTGCTTAGCACAAAGAGCAATGGCTTCTGCAGGCTTGACCGGAAGAACAAGGAACATTCTAGTCCAGAAGACTCTCATATACCGTTGATCTGAATCAAGTCAATTTTATTTGTGAAACAATCACTTTGCCCAGAGTAATATCATGCATTGATTGACTTAAGTTGTGGATTTCCTGAGTTCATCTCTGTGGCAAGGGGGTTGCAATCAGCCTAGAGGTAGGAGCTGGCTGAATCCTGTGCCTCACTCCACCCCTAAAGCACATGAGGATTTGCAATGCAGAGGATATTCCAGCAATAACCAACACAATGCCTACTTCTTTTGTCTCTCCAATTCTCTCTCTCTCTCTCTCACACACACACACACACACACACACACACACACACACCACATCTTATATGCACTTTTCAAAAATCCGTACAACTACAGGGAAATATTTAACTCTTCCCAAAGGATAACGTCAGACATTTTTGTTTGCTGCATGCAGATCCGCATGTGAGATCTCTTGGTGACATGCCACCCTCTTGGTTGCATTAGCTGAAACTTTCTATGGTCCAGTGACCTATGGCTAAGAGATATTCTACCCATCTCTGGTTTTCCAAATATACAATCATGGGGAAAAAATAGGAAATGTCAATGAAAATTCTCATTTGAAAAAGGAGAGAATGGGAAATAACGTATTCTATGTTCCATAGCACAGAACATAGGCTGCTGTCCAGAAAAAGCAAGGATTCCCCTTTCCTTGAAATGGAGTCAAGTCTTTTGATGAGACAATAGCTACTCAGGAAGCTGCTTTCTGGGAAGGACTTCCTTGTCCATGGTCTTACGTGGCCACATCAGGTGACAATGCCCTTTCCATGCAACGCACCACCTTAGCAGTCCAGTGGAATTATTTCAGGTCTCAGGAGATTGTTTAAGAGGATGTTTAGGAGGATGAAGAAATCGCTGACTGGTTTTAGTCAAGTTTGAGGTTTCTTTGGTGAATCCAACTCACTTAACAACATAGCCAGCTTTGGTCTACTTGCTTCTGGTAAAGTCCACATCCTAGAGATTGAGTTGACCACCCGTCCGCGAGCCTGCGATTTCTGTTCTCTGTGAGGATGCTCTGTAGTGACAGGCATCTGTGCACAGCCCATTTCCCCTGGCAGTCCCTTCAACAGACTTAAGCTCATCCTGTAATTTGCCTCAGAACAAATGGAAAAGTAGCCTTTTGCATGTAGGTGCTGGTAATTTTCCACTTTTCCCCATGTTACATCCTAGGCACATCTTCAAGGTGAGATTAAGTTCCACTTCTATCAGTCAAAGAATACTTCATACAAGGTACCTTAGAGACCCCTGGGGTATCTATCCCAACATCTTCTTTTTTAATGATTC
Source organism: Phocoena phocoena (assembly GCF_963924675.1). Classification (NCBI taxonomy): domain Eukaryota; kingdom Metazoa; phylum Chordata; class Mammalia; order Artiodactyla; family Phocoenidae; genus Phocoena; species Phocoena phocoena. The sequence goes on along the minus strand of NC_089239.1, from coordinate 31,444,449 downwards.
CTACCTCTCCACCACTGCCCACAGGGACTCTAGCTTGGGGTAAAGTATTTGGCTTTTACACTCTACCAGATTTCAAATGACAAATATTTTAAGGCACTACAGATGATTTCTTGAAAGCAGAGTACACTTTTTTTTTTTAAGCAGAGCTGTGTACTTTTTTCCTTCTATGCCTTCAGATTGACCTGTTTTAGATTAATCCTCTTCCTTTCTTCCGTCTTTCTATTGGGAGTCAAAAGAAACAGCTAACACTCCAAAATTCTATTTTTCCCATCAATTCTCTTAATTCCGTAGCTAAAAAGCATGTGATCTTAGCCCTGGCATCCCATGGACCACAGTTTACCAAGGCTTCTTTCTCTACCACACAATAGAGTTTAGAACTCCACTGCTTTCCACCTACTTCTTCAAGCAAAAGACATCCTCACACTAGGACTTGTTACATGGACTAGCTCAATCCAATATTAAGCCATATTTCTAACCTCACACTTAGCCATTTTACAGAGATTTTCTCCTGGAAGAGATAACACAAAAAAACAGAGAGTGTTTCAAAATCCTACCCCTAAAAGGAACACGTAGAGCTTGTATCCAAGAAAACAGATGTGTGAGAAAATAGAAAGGAGTCATCAAACAAGTCCTTACTGTCCATCTTCAGCCCCGATAAAGTTCTTCTAAGTTGGAGAAAGTGAAGTATGCAGGTGAGAATCAAACAGTGAGTAGACACGGAGCGGAGTGTCCTGCGCACTAATCTTTTTAAGTGTAGGTATCTGAAAACAGAGATTGTGTGCTTATACTTATAGGGATTTCCTGGGAAAATAACCAACTCCCAGGGTAGAAAGGGTTTGGAATGTCAAGGCCGATGAGGCTGAGAAAGCTGCACAGAATTCCCAGTGTCCCTGCAGGAATGAAGTTCTAATTTTCCCAAAGTGGCATGAAATAGAATCAAACAAGCCCAGCGCTGGGTTGACAACCGAGCAGTCAGAAAATTCTAGCTTGCACAGATGATTACCCAAACCAGATGAATTCCTCTGGAAAGTAGATGGAACTCTTGATTTTATATATATATATAGTGGGGAGAAGAAGGAGGAACTATTTTGAACCTTTGGGAGAAGAGGGAAGGACAATTTGATAGATTAAGTTTCTAACTCTTTACCTGAATAGAACCACTTAACAAAATTAAATCTGGTGTAATCAAAAAATTCCTGAAAGCTGAGTTTATGGGCTAAGATCTGTACCTGCTACAAAATAATCATGTGAGAAAATTAGAATTAGAGATGAAAGTTTAGGTGTGCTTAATTGATAGCAAATAAGCCAGCTTAGCTGGAACAGAATACTTATGTTGAGAAATAGTAAGAATTTATGCTAGAAAGGTAGGTTCCAACTAGGCTAGAGACTCCTTGAGAATCAGACTGAAAAAGATGCTTTTCTGGATGGAATGAATCAGGGTAGGATTATGTTCAGACTAAGAGAACTAACTGTGAACAAGACGATGGAAACATCCTTGTATAGCACAGCCTCCAACTTCTCAAATATTAGAAATTTGATATTTGTAATGAGAAAATTTATTCTTCATGACATACTTATCCAACAGATATTACCTTTATCTATAGATAAGGAAACTGCACCTCAGAGAAACTTGAAAGAGAGAAGGTCACTCAACCCAGAGTCACACAGCTAGTGACAAGAAGAGCTGGAAGTTGAACCCTTAATTTTAGACACCAAGTAAGATATTCTTTTCACCATAACTAAAGGCATGTCTGGCGCCCTGCCCCAATGTCCCTCTAACCTCAAGGATACAGTTCAAGTTAAATTAACAGTGTTTACTTTCAGAGTTTTGAAACCCAATATTTCCTCCAAAGGACATCCTTGTGAGTTAGGTTTTTCTCCTTCTATGCCTCGGTCTCCCATAATTGGGTTGTTGGCCCCTGTTGCCAGATCACTCTATGATTGTTATTACCTGGATATCTCCACTTTCCTGGTGCTCTTGACTAAGTTTATTATTTTTTTCTTCTGCACTAAGGTAGGGCTGGTGGTATATATATTTCTCATCCTCAAAATTTCAAAAGGACAATACAGAGAAACATGATGGAAATAACATGGCTTTCAAAGGAGATGGGTTTGGATCCGTTCTCTACTGCTTAAAAGCTGTCTTAAAGGGTAATATATTCAGATTCTAACTGTCTTCCTCTAGAGAACTCCCTGCCTTTCTTTCTCACCACCAGCCCTCATCCACTAAGGGCTGCTGCTATATCTAATCTCGGAAACTCAATCCATTCAAACCATGTATTTAGAGTAAAAGAAACCCTGAAAGACAGCTAATTACATCATAACATTTAAGATATTAAGATATCCAGATTATCTTTTTTTATACGAAAAATGTAAGTCGCTGTGGTTATTTTATTTTCATTTCTGTACTGCAATGTGACCCAAATCCCTTCCACCCCCTTCTAACCCAGACTTTCCCCCTCTGCCCACTAGAACCTCCTTGACCACCCCCTCCACCAAGTCCAACGGTAAACAAATTCTCCATCATCCACATATACTGTCCACTTCTTGGCATTAAGTGAAACCTGGCTGACCTTCAGGATATAGTTTCCGCTATAGTCAGTGAGTGGAAATAATAAGATGAGGGAAAAGATATTACAGACAGATAGGAGGCCAGCAGAAGAACAGATTTCGAGGGGTACTGGGAATTTGTTAATACGCTTGTTCTTCATCTGAAAAAAGAATTGATAATGATCAAAAACTGCAGTGGAGAGAGAGAAGAATACTAAGCACACCTATGTTTCTCACCTCGCTTCCTGGTCCTGAGGTATGCGGCATGTGAGGAAATGAGCAGCAGACACTTAAATTAAATGAAAATATAGATAAAAAGTAAAGGACAACATGAAAAATAAATATAAATGAAAAAGAAAATTTAAATGAAAGACAAACATAGTTTTTAAAAAGTCCTAATATCCATCTCACAATCTGTTTCTCCCAACGTTAACGGTGTAACAATGTAACGTAAGCAGTGAGCACAGTGTCAGGAAGTAAATAAATTTAAAAAAATAAACAACCTAATGCAATTGTGGCTCTAAATTTGGTAAGGTATGTGCAAATTGCTCTCATGCAGTGATACAATCGATCTTCTTTTGGTGAGTTCTCGGTATAGTGTAACACACAGGACCAATCTTTTCGTGAGCTCTACGGAGTTTATAGATATTTAGTGCAGGAACTCTTAACACTGGCACACAGAGTTGGGTCCCACTCATTTCCAGCATCATTAGAACTGGAAATATCAAAATTACATAAATCTTATCTACCAAGGAAGCAAATAATTAAGGCAAAACTTCAGATAAAAGGACTGCAAGTCATCATTGGGTGGTATAATTTAGGAGATAAAGAAGAGTTACGAGTCCCTAATTCTGAAGAACAATGGAAGAAAGATTAATATTTGTCAAGAAAGGCATGACTCCAATCTCCCACACCTTAAGTATGGCGTTCACCTCAATGCTGATTACATATCCTTTATAAAAAGCTTCAAAGCAAATCCACATAGTTTTAAAGTATCTACATAATATCTGGCATACAGAAAGCACCCGACGCACATTATCTCTTATGGGTTATGGTGTTGGTACCAGTACTAGAATATTTATTTTATTAGAATAGGTTAGACCAATTAGAAAAGTGGTCATCAAAAGAAATCTGATTTGAATAGATATAGAGAGCCACATAAAGATCCAAGAGCAGGCATAGTAAGACAATGAGGACACGTATGGTGAGAAGGTAAGCTGCAAGTTAGGCTGGCGAAAAATGAGGTTGGGGTCTTCATCGTTTCATGAGCTTTACACTGGAGAGTGATTCATGGGGAACCTGGCATTCCTTAAAGGCCAAGGATAGAGTGAACAGTTTCTCCTTAATGACTGTATAATATACTATAAGGTATATATATGAAAATTAGCCCTGTCCTTAAGGATGTGTACATTTAGGTTAAGTTATGATAAATAATTTTGGTTAATATTATTTAATTGGTTGATTGACTTAATAAGTAATTTATGTTAAACATTGTGCTAAATGCTGTATCTACAAAGACCAATAAAAAATAAAAATTGGTTTCAAGGAGTTTGCTATATTGTTTGTCGTAAAGCCTTTTTCATGTTTAGAATGATTCTCTTAGGATAGATTTCCAGATGTGAAAAAAAAAAATGTATGAACACAGTAAAGTCTCTTGATTTCTTAAAGGGGTATACCAGTTCACAATCCTATAAAAATATATGAAAGAAATTTATTTTTTCCCATCATTTAATCCAGATTCTTAGTTAATTCAATTGACATTTAGTGAACATTTAGTGCATACTATAGTCCCATTTTGCACAATGAAATAAGAACATAAAAATTAATAAAACACTGCCTTGTCATATCTAGTGGGGAAAACTTACATGGAAACGATTACTCAGTGCCACAGCCGAGCTATTTAGTCCCATGGGAACAAGAGGAAGAAATGCTTAATTCTATCTGACAGGTCATGGTTCATAAAGCCTACGATATTTTGAGTTTGGTCTTTGGGGACGAGAAGGGGTTTTTCAGAGTTGGCATGGGGAAAGGAATTTCGTGAAAGGGTAGATAAAGTGTGTGAAGTCCAAATTGTGAAAGTTTATGGCATCTTTAAGGGAACTGTGAGTTGTCTGTTTTGGCCAGAGTTCAGGAGGAAAGGAAGAGCAAGAAAATGATAATGAAACTAAAACGTGTCCTGGGACCAGACCATGGCTGAACTTATAAATTTGCTCTGGTAACTGGACTGACAAAGAAGTTTAAGAAAGAGGGTTGATATAATCAGATGTGCACTTAGTAAGAGAATGCTACCTTCAGTGTTGAGGATGGGTTAGAAAGGCCAGGAGAGAGTGGAAGGAATCAAGGAGTGTTATACGGAGCCAAGCCCGAGCAACGAGGGTCAAAGCTCAGTAGAAATTCCAGGCGAAGCAGGACTACTGAGCCGCAGGTAATCCCTGAGGTAAATTACTAGACTCAGGTAACAACTGACAGTGCATAGCGGAAGAGCAGCCACAGGACGCTGCCTCTCTCATCTGGAACCCCAAGCTCCAGGTATGCAGTCGCCTTGTTAGGAACAGCACAAGAGCAAAAATAGTTTCTCACAAGGGGCAATAAGTAGTAAGTCCAGTTTTTGATCTGTCGATTTTGAGATGCTAGCAGACATTATATAAGGGAAATTCAAATTCAAATTATGGTCCTGGAAGATATGAGAGAAGGATGGAGCTTGAGATACAAATTTTCAAGCCCTCTATGTAGAGGTGACAGTTGAAGTTATTGGAAAAAAATGGGCTCATTCACTGAAAGTGAAAGCATGGAATGTGAGAAAAAAAGCCTGAAGCCAGAATCTTGCGACCATAACGTGTGGGGAAAATCCCACGACAGCCTCAGAGTTGTCAACACCCTCATAGGATGGAGACTTCAAAAGGATGCTCCAAGACAGTTTTCAGTAGTAGCTATGTAAACAAGTGTGATGAAAAATCGGAATGTTGGATGCAATGGGGGAAGTTCCCATGATGGACATGATCTGAAAGGTCTCCTTATTAAAGGCAGGAGGTACACAAAGTCAACTGGTTGAGATGATAAGGGCAATTCTTTCAGGACCATCTGCCCACGATGAACCTCCAAGGTTCTGTGGCCTCAAATACATCAGCACGGTCTCTGATATGACCTGACTACACTCCCACCCTATAAGAAAGGCTGCCTGTCAGTAAGGATTTGGGGGAAGCTTGGTTCCAAGGTGTTTACCTTCGCTGTGTGATGAATACTCTCATTGTCTGAATGTATCTCCCTTTCAGACTAGTTTGAGGGCTTCCTAGCACCCTGGAGATTGGTGGCTGCCGACACTCCCTTGACAGCCATCTCTATCTTATTCCTAAGTTTTCCTCGTGAGAATATCTTGGTATGGACTCCTTGGGATAACATCCCTCCTTCCACTTACTGAATATAGGAATGTTGGGAGAGAGCAACATGAATTATAACTGCTTTAAATAAAACTCCATTGCTGTGTATTACACCCTCATTACTCTTCAGCTCATCCAGGAGCTGAACTCCTTCCCTCTTGAAAAGATGGAGAACAGGTAGACACAGAAGAGGTCGACCTGGGGAGAGTAGACAATATCATGGAATCCAAGGACTACCATTGCCAAAAATGTCTTTGATTTCAGATGTGAGATTCATTAAGAGAGGGAGTCGAATTCCTTTTCCCTGGCTGCAGTCATTTGTTTGGCCATGAGAGTGCAGTGGATGTGAAGCTAGGTCATAAGAAGACTTGCGGCTTCCACCCAGGCCTCTCGGAACACTCATTTCTGAACCCCACCTGCCATGCTGTGAGAAAGATGATAAGGAAGCCTCAGGGGAAGGCAATGACGCCTTTGCCAGACAGCAAAGGATGCAGCCAGCCGCCAGCAGCAACTTGCTAGCCATGTGGCAGAGCTACCCTGGAGGTGGGTCCTTCTGTTCCTGCCAAGGAGCCTCTTCAGGTGATGCTGTGTGGCGCAGAGGTATGCAATCACCTAGGAGCCCTGTCCCAAATGCGCATTCACGGGGAAAACAAACTATATTCTTGATTTAATTTACCAAATATAGGGATGGTTTGTTACACGGCAGAATATAACCAAAACACTTGGTCCAAATATTTCTAATTGCATAATAATCTCTCCAAATCCTTAGAAGCTAACAGTTAAAATGATAACTTTCTCAAAGACTAACATAATATATCTAAAACCATAATGAGGACTCAGCAATGAAGATGTAAGGTATGAAATATATTCTACCATTCCTTCCAAATAACTTCTGGGTTATTTCCTCTGAATGAATGTCCTCAGGGAGGACAAATGGAGAGAAGTGCTAGTGATCAACTATTGTTTTTGCTCCTCTTACAAGAAAGGTCAGTTAGAAGAGTGACGCCCAGGAAGGGCAATTGTCAAATGGTCAGAGTAAAGGTGGACATAACTAAAACAAATCTCTGTAGGTCAACTGAAATTGCATTACTGAATAATTTTCCAAACCTCTCTGCAAGGGATACTTACAGGGAAATGTTTTATGTTAAATACCAGCTCAAACATCACAGGCATGCGTCATGAAGTTAGATAAAAGAAGTATTTTTTCTATATAACTACAATGAAAATATTTCCACATATAAATGAGATAAGGGTACACAAGGAATGCAGCTAATAGATATTTTAAAAACATGATTTAATTGTTCTGGCAAACTTACTCGTTATGTTTTTAGTGCTTGACATTATTACCATTCTCTTTTTACTGTGTTATGTTTGAAACTAAATGATAACAAAAATCATTTTAGGAACTGAAATGCTCAATAGAAAAATAAATGAATATAATTTGGAACACATGAAAGGATATCAGAAAATGGTCTGGATAAAAGTTAAGGGATTATCATAAGAAAAAATAACTCTCGATTTAAGGCATGCCATTTCAAGAATCAAGTCATAAGGAGCTAAAGATCTCAAAAGTGACTTAACTGTCTCTTTTACTAATGGATAAAGAGGTATCTCTAAGGTAGCTCATCTAGCACATGGAGCCTAAAGCTTGTGAAAGATACAGGATACACAGCAGAGCAGGATATATTTGCAATATGTTCTCATACAAAGGTAGGCATCCTGTGAGCATTTGGTAGATATGAATCAGATTGAAATTTATGCTTCTAATACTGACATGGACAGCTTCTCATCAGTGGAATTCTTTGAGAAACTTTACAGCATAGAGTCCTCATAGGAAATTCCCATAGCATTGAGCAGATAAGAATGTGTATATTTATGGTATAGGGTTGGGGAAAAGAGTAATATATCTAGTCATGTCAAGTTGGCACTATTTTGAGCACTAACTAGGATTAGTATAGAAAGCTGGGAATGTGTGTGATTTGGAATACATCTCACACACACACACACACAGTATCATTTTTAATTTGAACATGCGAGGTATATAATATGTTCTGAGAAAATTTAAGACACCAAATAAAGTAGAATTTAAGGTGTCATATTATATAATGCAGTCCCAAACAATTAACAAAAATATTTGCAACTCTCACAAACACCTTCACCAGTTCGATCTTTGTTCTAACTCTACCCAGATTTTCTGATGCCAATCCACTTCGGGTATTTCTCTGAACACATGCATCTACCTGGACTAAATTCTTAAGTATGTAAGAAGGTCAGTGGGTCTCATCAAACCTGCCAAGTTCACAATATAAATAAGATACTGAAGTTGTCAAATTTCTCCAAGACTTTCAGCCTCTGATTCCTTTATCCTTACTCTGCCTGGCCAGGGCGTGGAGGCAGTTCTTTGGCTCCTGTCTGATTCTCCTGAAGCCCTGACCATATGGTTATTTGCTCATGTGGCTGATGTAATTTATGTCCTGTTCAAAAATTCTAAGGCTTCATGCATATTTATTTAAAACAATTAAAAATGATTGAAGTTTATCATGCCATTTGCAGCCATCCAAACAACATTTTCTAGCCATTACAAAACACAATAAAACCGAGTTTCTAGCTCATCTTTGATTTTTATGCTCCTTCTGAAAAGCTAACTTCACAAATATTCTTGGTTTCTATAATACAGTATTAAGGGACAATTCACATCAGAGAACGGGAACAGTCAACCCTGAGCTGAGAACTGGAATTAAAAGGGATTGTTGATCACAAAGAGCAACAGGTGTGCTTACACATCAGCGTGAGAGAGAGGAGAAAAAAAAAACCAAAACTTTAATCAGAAAAAAAGCAGAGTGAGGGAAAGAGAATTGAAGGAAGTCCCCTGCGGTCGGAAGAACAGATATGGACAAATGTAGAAATGAAAACCATTGTCAGGAAAGATACCTACTTTATGAATTTTGGAAAAGTGAAGTGGGGAAAGGAACTAACTTTTTCCAAGTGCCGGGTGTGCCTTCAAGCACTTCTGGCACTGAGCTAGATGCTTTAGGTAGATGATTCCATCCTGTCCAGAGTCTCAAAAAATTCCTGTGAAGTAGATACACTGTATACGTCTTTGAGGTCAGGAAACAGGCTGTGCTGTGACTTGCTGGCAAGTGACAGAGTCGGGCTTTGATCACGCCTCCCTCCCCCTCCACATGACACTTCCTATAAAGTAAGTCCCTTGATGGAAATAGGGCTAACGGGAATATATTTAATTCAGTCCGATTGTTACAGGGTGAATGAATTTTAGATGTTTTAGGCTTGTAAAGTTACCTATATCTTATCAATTTCTAATACATATATATAATTCCTAAAGTAGATACGCATATAGATATAGATAGGTTCCCACACATATATTTCCCAGTATCTTTTTAACTTTCACTGTTCAGAAACGGTAAACATTTAAAATATGTGTCTGATTCAAACAGCTTATTTTAAAATGAAAAATAAATCATAAAGAAAAACATATTTTTCCAAATATCTCATTTCTACTAGTCTTTTCTATAAAATAAGCTCAGGTCAGAATTACATCTCTGGGTAAAATAAAATCAATATTCCATAACCCTGAGAACAAGTTGAATGAAGGAAAAATACCAAATAATACTCCTCAGAAATCTCTGACATTAGTCCTTATATTATGCTATGCGTGTTTCTTTTTCTCGTGCTTTAATATAATTTATTAGAAAGGTGGGTGTGTGTTTATGTGTGCATGCCTGTGTGCTTACGTATGTCTTAAGAAAAGTAAATCACATGAATGAAAAACATGTAGCTATAGTCTCATACCTATCTATGTCTATCAATGGATATCAAGAGTATTTTAATTATGGAGTTTAGAACTGAGAGAAAACGTTGTTTCCCATAGAAAATTAACTGACAGGACTTTAGTCTGATTTAATAAAAATGATTGAATTAATTAGGATCCCTAGCTTATATGAAGGTTGGTTTAGTCTCATTCTTGCCGATGGCTATAGCAACACTATCCACTAGATACATAATGCAAGGCACAGACGAAAGTTGAAATTCTAGTAGCCACATTAGAAAAAACTAAGTGAAATTAATTTAATAATATATCCCAATTTTCCCAATATATCCAAACCATAATCACTTTAATATATAATCAATATTAAAATGTTGATGAGATATTTTACATACTTTTTAGTGTGTCTTCAAAATCTGGTGGGTATTTTACACTTACAGCACGTCTCAATTCAGACTAGCCACATTTCAAGTGCTCAAATGTTCGTTTCAAGTGTATCTAGTGACTACCATGTTGGACAACGTTGATCTAAAAGTGGACCCTTCCTGTAAACCTGGGACTTGGGAGACCAGTGAGCCTTGATGCCTCAGAAAATAGAGCACCAACTCTACTAGCTCGTAACCACTTTTATTATGCCACCTGAGACTACACAGCTAACAAATAGCTGAGACCTGCCACCTGCCACCTCCAGGAATATAAATATTTTGCCATGTCTAACTCAAATGAAAAGAATGTGGAGAAGATGAAGGAAGAAAGGAAGGAAAGAAGGAAGGAAGGAAGGAAGGAAGGAAGGAAGGAAGGAAGGAAGGAAGGAAGGAAGGAAGGAAGGAAAGAAAGAAATTGTAAAACACACCATTATGGTATTTTGCATTCATTCTCAAAGTGTGGTCCACAGACGCCCCCTCAGAGTCCCCAAGACCCTTTCCGGGGGTCTGCGAAGTCAAAGCTTTTAAAATCAATCAGAAGAAAGAGGAGAAGGAGAAAATCTTTTCACCGTGTTGACATTTGCACTAAATGGTACAGAAGAAATGGCAGGGAAGACTGCTGGCGCGTTAGTACAAAATAAAGGCAGTGGCACCAACATGTGTGAGTTGATCATTGTATTCTTCACTACCAAACACATCAAAAGGAAAGAAAAGCCAGTTTCACCTAAGGATGTCCACTTTTATAAAGCAGTAGAAAAGGTTATTTTTATTGAATCAACTCATGATATGTGTTTTTTTAATGGTCTATGTGGAATTGGTCAAAGTGGAATTACATGTAAAGCGCTTGTGCTGCATGTTGAAGTGGAGTATTTGTCTCTAGAAAAGCCCTTGTATGATTATTGAGATGTGAGCTGAACTATTCACTGTTTTCATGAAAGACCATTTGTCCTTAGAAAAAATGACTGAGAGACATGGTACTCAGAATTGAGTATCAGACACATATTTTCTTGAAAAATGCCAGTGACGAAAAACAATAGATAGCATCTGTCAATAGGGAAAATTGAACTTTCAGGTGAAAATGAGAATGTTAGAAGACTTGTAACTGTCATCCTGAGTTTGACAGCTTCCTAGCATTCGAAGACTTTTTCTGATGTCATTGGTCATAATACTTTTAAATGTCTTTAAAAAATTATATAAAGAAATGTGCCAACATTTGCAGGATCTATCTGAATAATTCATTGAAGTAATATTTTTGTAACGCCTGTTGAACAGTATTTTATCAAGTGTTTATGGGGTGAAAGAGTCATTCATCAAAGTGAAAGACAGACCAATGGATTTTGATGTAGTAGAGTATATAAAGTTTAATGATGTAATTTCAGAGATCATAGTGCAACTGTTAGAATATACCATTTGTAGAGTGTGATCTAGTATCCTAGAAGAATATTTACAATTATCTGAAAATGTTAAAATACTCTTCCCTTTTCCTACTACATAACCATGTGAGGCCATAATTTCTTTACATACCTCAACTTAACAGATTGCAACAGACTGAATATGGAAACACATCTGAGATTACACCTGTCTTCTATTAAGACAGACATTTGCAAAAATGTAAAACAATGCCATTCTTCTATGTGTGTTTTTTTTGTTTTGGAAAATATAGGTTTTTCCATAAAATATTTTATTCATGTTAATACGCATGGGTTTAACATTCTTATTTTTAAATGATTTAATACACAAAATACTTCTTAAGTTCTCATTTTTAATTCCTAACATAATTTTGATAGATGTACCCCACATAAACAGAAGCTCTCTGGATTTCACAATAATTTTTAAAAGTGTAATGGAGACCTGAGACTTTAAAAACTACTAGTGAGTGGGATAAGTACACAGGTTTTAGAATCATAAAGACATACTTTTGTATCTTGGTTCACGCCATACACTTGACAAGTAACCTTGGTCACTTACTGGACTAGTAACCTTGGTCAAGTTATTGATTAGGAATTACGAACATAAAGGGTATGGGTCTAGAACATTACTTAACACAAAGAAGACCTCTGATAAATGTTGGCAATTATTATAATTATCACCATAGCCCTGTTAAGATCATCTTCCTACAACTATTGTGCTATCTGACTACAAGTATCCACAATTACTTGAGAATAGACTATAATTTCCTATGAGGAAGGTCATTCCTTTTGATATGAAGAACCCACTGTTTTTGGTTCTGGTCTTCTGGCCTGACAGGTTACCAAGTTACTACTCATTGTGGCGTACAGTAAGTGCAGAAATACCCAAATCCACTTGTTATGCAGATGTATTTACATTAATGAACTGGAGAGACTGTCACAGCATCTGTAAAGTTCCACTGGGCTGATTAAGAGTATTTTTGTTTTCTGCTGCTCTGTGTTGGCTCATAATGTTGTGAAGCTGGCAGGCTGAACCCTCACACAGTCCTCCTCTTTGGGGTGTCAGGAAACATACTCTCCAGTTTAGAGTCTTGGAGGTACAGCTAATGATGGGTGTGAGAAGAGCTCTCTGGCCTTCCCATCTGTTTATCTCTTTGAGGCCCTGAGCACTTACTCCGTGAGGAGTGGAAGTATTTTGTCACAGGCTGGGGAAGAGTGAAGAAGGGCTACGGGAAAGGGTAGTCTTACTGCAGGTGACACTTGGGAAGGAGATACTCTTCACGTGCAGCAGGTATGAGAGAGCTTGAGTGTGGAGAGCTGAGGAATTCTGACGCTAATTCTACACTGAAACGCTTTCCAACTTGGAAGGATATTTATATGGGGCTGGTTAGGAAGTACCATGCTTCTTTTATTCGAATTTGAAGTAATTCCTCATATTTCCTTCATGCAATTATTAAATATTGCATGGATGGGTTAGAAATTTCTGTGTGGATAAAAATGTATCCATAACCCCAAAGTCACAGAGTTAAGTACAAGTATATAATGGAGACTCTCTTTTTATTTTGTACCAGTAAGCTAAGAAGTCAGGAAATCACTTTCTACAGAAAAAGGAAACATGGATTTGGACTTCACCTTGGCCTTAAGTCCTTGGCCATGGTAATGAATAACAAAGAAGATTTTTTTCTCCTTAATACATTTCTTAATATGTAAACTAAAACATATTATGCATTTACCAGAATGAAAGACACTCTAGTGCATATATTGTAAATGTAGCTCAGTAGGAGATAATATGAGGCTAAAAGTAAAAAAAAAAAAAAAAAAAATAGAGGATAGATCATGGAAAATAATTTTAATTCACCGAATGATTTCCTCTTCAATTAGGAATGTTCCAGAAACATGCGGATTGTTGCATATCTTAAAATTTTTGGAACATGGTAATGGAAGAAAGATCTTGTTTTACGTTGGACGTTGCTAATATCTTTGTAAGTCTCCAGTAGAATTTTATCAGTTTTCATAAATATCTAGCTATGAAACTATAAATCACTTTCCGACCCTCTTTAGGGATGTGCAAAAAAGACAACAAGTATTCATTTTTCAACTTGCAACCTACGCAAGAGATAGGAACTTGGTGTTGATTATCCAGCTGTTTGTAATTCTAAAAATGAATCTCCTCAGTTACTTCCCCTTTAAGTAAAAAGGAAAACGGAAATATTTAGTAACTCTTATCAATCACATTTTTCAAGCATGAAGAGGTGTGGAAAATATTTTTTTTGATAAGAATTTCACATTTCTAAATTATTATTCCAAAGTTATGCAATTATTCCAATTTTATGAAAAGTAAATGTGATAACTATTCAGGGCTCTCCTACTACACATATGAACTTGCCAATGCAATAAACAATGGCCCAAATCTAGTATTTGGTATAAAATTTTAACTCATGTCACACTTTTAGACTAAAAGCGATTTTACATACCCTTCTTTGGAAGATCCTTTTTCTAGGAGCTGGACCCGCCTCATTACCATAGATTGTCTGTTGTCCTACTATTAGAACTGACTCACACTAATTTCCTATCCTTGTATATTTTTCAAAAATTATGGCAGCTGGCTGAGTGCCAGATGTCTGTTAGTGGAAAAACCCTCAAGGATTAATTGCTTGCATTCTCCTCTTGTAAGGTGTCCGTGACCTGTGAACGGACAATGTCGGAACTTGTCCCTTGATGAGTATAGTCGTAAGCATGTAGGCCGTGGCCTCCTACCTTCTTGGGATAGTGTTCATTTACCTGAACGGTGAGGATCTTCATGCTTCCCCCAAGTGGTCTGAGTCCTGTTGCATTGTCATTTTAAAAATTAATGTCATCCAGCTGAGGTTCTTCATGTCACTGAGAAATTATTGTCTGTTTTTCTAAGCTATGTCTTTCTTCCGTATCCCACAACTATTTTAAACCTAAACTACATTTCTACAGCTTTCTACTAATTTCTAACACACTCCTCCAACCATTGTGTCCCCCCTGATTTCGCCATAAAAAACAGAGTCCAACAGGAATGAACCCCTTTAATTTTCCACACCCCCAGCTACAACTATATTTACATCTGCTTTACAGTATTATTTTCTTATTATTAGTTTTATAAGCAAAGATGTTCCTCCTTTTTTCCCCAAAGGGAATGTTTGTCCCTTATGCACTCATCTCCTGCCACCTACTCATGGACGCTTCTCATTTGTCAAGCAATTATTATTATTAATTAAACAACCATTTCCAGTGCATATTGTGTGCAAGACATCAAACCAGAGGTTATGAATACAAAGATGAAAACCATTTAGATGGACAAGAGACAAGCTGACAGTTGATTATAAGAAACTTTGGTTGCTTCTATTCTGAGGAGGATGTATCAGGTACTGTGGAAGCTCAGGCTGCAGAAAGGTTCCGGGCAAGTTGGGAAACGTTTAAGAAGTCAATATATAAGTTGAGACTTAAAATGTCAGTAACAATTTGCCTGTTGGAGAGGCAAGAATAGGCTACATTTGTCCTTCCCTAGAAGCCCTTCAGTAAATTAACCGATTAGCTTTTAAAAATCAAACATTTTCCAACTTTATTTGAGCAGACAGCAGTGATGAGTCAACAGAGAGGCACATGGAGAGATGACAGCTCTGCTGGGTGAGCCCAGAGGCTCCTCCGAAGAGTTCTTACGAGAACCATACCAATGCTAGTATGAAACTTCTGCTTCTAAACTATGTGTTGTACTCAAAATATTGTTACTTTTCAATTTTTAAAATTCATTAAAAAATTTTTACTTCGCAGCCCTTTTGTTCTCAGAGGAGGTTCATATAGGGCTCTGATAGATACAGATGCTTAGAGCTCAAGTCCTTGCCCAGATTGTTAGTTCTTCCTGGACCATGGTTCAGTTCATTTTTAGTTGCCAAAACCAAAGGAATCAAGCTCAACTTCCTTAAGCAATATAAAATTATTCTTGACATGATAATTTGATATATATTTTTTCTTTTTTTATTGAAGTATAGTTGATTTATAATATTGTGTTTTCAGGTGTACAGCACAGTGATTCAGTTATTTTTTCTGATTATATTCTGTTATAGACTATTATAAAATACTGAATATAATTTCCTGTGCTCTACAGTAAATCCTTGTTGCTTCTCTATTTTATGTAAAGTAGTGTGTATCTGTTAATCCCCTCCCCGATATATTTTTTTTTGTTGCATTTTATTTCCTTCCCTATTCTATTCAAATATTTAAGATCCTTTTATTCCTTTATCTCAGAAGCATTTGCAAAAGCAACTCCAGGGCCACTGTTCTTGCACTGGGTGTAAATAGGGTCTCCCAGAGAGAAGCACAGAAAGAAGAAAGCCTTGAAAACAGGTGAAGAGATGATTTCTCCCGGACATGAGGAGGTCTGAAGTGAGTAGGGTTCACCTATTGGTCTGTGGCAGATGGAAAATGGGAGAAGGAAAAATGATTGGAGAGGGCTCTGTGTTGCACCCAGGAGAACTGGACCCTGGTCAGTAGGTCTTTGGGCCCTTTCAGAGATTCAAGTGCCCCAAGTGGATCACACGAGTAGCTATAGCCACCTGGCTGCAAGGCCCCTCAACACCAGTTATAAGATGGCTGTAATTTATTTTGAAATACTTCTTAGTAGACAGTATAATACACGTAAGTGTGTTAAAGTTCTGATGTTTTCAGAAAGCTGTGAGGCTGGTGTGGAGGCCCCCAAATTGCCGGCTCCCTGAGTGCACCTTCTTCCCGTTATTTACACATTACTCTAGGTACGGCTGTGAAGGGAGTCTACAAGGGTAACTGTTTCCAAATCAGCTGACTTTCTAATAGAGAGATTACACAGGAGGGCCTATAAAAAATAGGTTAGGAGGTTATAATTTAGTTCTCTTTGCCTCAAAACATTAGCATCAAAGATCTTCTAGGGCTTCCCTGGTGGCGCAGTGGTTGAGAGTCCGCCTGCCGATGCAGGGGACACGGGTTCGTGCCCCGGTCTGGGAAGATCCCACATGCCGCGGAGCAGCTGGGCCCGTGAGCCATGGCCGCTGAGCCTGCGCGTCCGGAGCCTGTGCTCCGCAACGGGAGAGGCCACAACAGTGAGAGGCCCGCGTACCACAAAAAAAAAAAAAAAAAAAAAAAGATCTTCTAATGGTAGACTTCCAAGAGATTCTGGAGATTGACCCAGTATTAAATACCGGATTAATTATAGCAACTATTTATTTACTCACTGATCCAATAACTTACTTTAACGTCTAGAACCAAATAAAAATTAAAATAAATAATAAAATACAGTGAATTCATAAGAAATATGTAATTCTATGTTAACCTCTGGCACTGTTATAGAATGAAGTTGCTTCTTTATCATTCACTGAATATATGATTTAAAAGAGGGTAAAATAACTCAGTAAAATCTAGGAAGTTACATTTAATACAATTGTGATTTACATAAATAATTGCTTCCATGACTCCTGATTGTCGGGATCCATTAGCCTCTTGTGTTTCTGCACATTTTACAAGCAAGGTACTAACTTCCCTTTTGTCCCAGATCGTCTTTTCAAAGATGTGTGTATTGTGAACAGCCTTGAAAAATACCATGTTTGCTCCATTTGGAGCAAAGGGCAGATTTTCTTTCTGTTCAGTGTAATAAAGATAATGTCTTCTTCCAGAAGAAAGGCCAGGTTTGCTTTTGCCCGTTAGAAAAAGATTCAGGTTCTGTGTGTAACTCCTCAGCTGTGATGCATCCCTACTGCATGTGTGGCATCCACATGGATCTGCCTACATCACACCTGTGTAACTTAGGGAAGTAGGAGAACCAACACAAACATGTCATGTTCATGCTGTTTTCTGTA
Organism: Phocoena phocoena; assembly: GCF_963924675.1. NCBI lineage: Eukaryota > Metazoa > Chordata > Mammalia > Artiodactyla > Phocoenidae > Phocoena > Phocoena phocoena. The sequence continues at coordinate 31,427,052 of NC_089239.1, read as the reverse complement.
ATGTGAATAGTACTTCATCTCAAATCCAGGAGTCTCCTATCTTCTGTTAGCATCAGTGAAACTGGCAGAATAACTGGTTAGCTGCAATTAGTTTAAAATCATATCCTTCAAAGTTCTTGATCCTGATTAGCTTATAAACACAACTGATTCTTGGCACACTCTGTTTCCTATTTTATAAAACAGAGTTTTGATAAAAAGTAACCAATGTATTTTTCCTCACTGATTTGTATAAAATAGGTAGTGAGATTACTTTTCTACATCAACTTCTAAATGTGTGATTCATTTAAAAAAATTAAAATGGACTCTTTCATAACCTTCAAAACCTTAACAAAACATTATCTTCCTAAGTCACTTGGGGAATTTGGCTTCAATCACTTCTCCTACCTTTATCAACAACAAAATAATAATGAAGGAATGTTCTTTGCTTATTTATTTGTACTTGCCAAAATTTGGGGGTGGAAAAAGAAATACTTTCTAAGAATGTACCTTTTTTGGTTAATTATAGAAACAAAATATTCTCATTAATTCTCCTTTCTAAATGTTCTATCAAATTCCTTGCAAGAATACTATTAATTTTCTTCAGTATTTACTGCAGGAAAGTTGTTGCAGAACATTAATGAAAGTGAGATTATGATACAAACTGTGACTTTAAGCACTTTATTCTGTTAAATGGTTCCATTCAGCCACAAACTAATTTTGTAAATGGAAACTTTTATTTTACATTTAAATTTTTAAAACTCTTAAGTCAGAAATAGATTGTGTAAAGCAAAGCTGAGGGCTCTGTATACATAATCGCTTTGGACCTGTTTACTGAATTAAGCGTGTAACGTGTGGTCAGCTAACTGTGTGTGTAAAGACAGCCGGTCTTTCTCTGGAACCAATTAACACCATTAAAAAGCCAGAGAAGGGCTTTAACTGTCTGCTCTGTAACACATCCTAAAGTGTTATATAACTGGCCAGTCATTTTGTTTTGGTTTGCTTTGATTTCGCCTTCTGGATGGTTCATTACTGAGTCCTATAGCATCTCTACAACATAATGGTCGGGAGAAGTTTTTAAGAACAAGAAAACACAAAAGCATTTCCAACTTGTCAAATAAGTCGAAAAACATCCTAATAGTTCAGTGTAGGTTCTATGGTATATTCCATAGCCTGTGTAGTCACAACAGCTTTGTTTGTTTTTCAGGAGATGCTATTCTGCGGGAAAGAAAGTAGGGAAACAGAAGACAGAGACAGAGAGGGAAAACGAGAGACAGAGAGAGACAGAGAGAGACAGAGAGAGAGACAGAGAGACAGAGAGACAGAGAAAGTAAGAGAAAAGATATACACTTTCTGGAAAGCAAGCATTATCACCTTCCACAATCATGATAAGAGGCTTTATCCCAAAGCAGACACTTAGTCACGATGACAGGTGATTTTACTTGCTAGAGAAGATTGATTGTACCCCTTGAAATCTGGGGTCCTGTGACCTCACCATCGCAGATACATCTCACTTGCACCATCAACATTCCATACGTCAGTCGTAGAGTAAGCTTAGGAAGCTCATAATGAAACAATACTTTTCTTTCACATCTTTGATAAACCCTAGAAGACCCTGGATTGTGGAGAACTGCTCAAATATTGCATAAAATAGTGAACTGGCTTTAAATTCTCTAGAAACTATGAATAGCCAATTCTCCCACAGCCTGAAGAAGATGCAGATTATAAACCATAAATCTACAAGGAAATGGGTGCTCTTTTGGGCCTAGAGTTTGAAGAAGGAGGAGGTTTGCCAGCTGTAAAGACTTCAAATCCTTCTATGTCTCTTTTTTCAACTGGAGGAGGTGATGAGTTAAATGAACTACCAGCCCACGAGATGTATCACTCTATCTTCTGCAGCCCTGAGGCATCTGACCCTTCATCTCTTGCATTATTCCACCCTTCTTTCACTCCTACAGCAAGGAGGAGAAGGGAGATTTTGTAGCTAAGCTACCAGAGCATTTGTTTTGTAGGAACTCCAAAACATGAATCTCAATCAATCACTTGGGTGCTAATGAGGTCAAGTTTACAAACTGAGACTCCACCTGAGCCAGCTATTCGGCAGCAAATCATTACTGTGGGGTGATAGAGTTCTGGATTCTATTTTAAGTTCAACAAGAAGATGGTGATGGCTTTCAAGCAGAGGACAGGTAAAATCCATTTTGCCCGGAAAGTAGATCACTGTCGATGCTACAAGAATGCGGCCTAAGAGTGGAAATCAAAGTCAGATAGAGGACTGTGGTGGATATATTTTTATGGGCCCCGATAGATCCACTCTCCACCTTTCTTTATACTCTCCTTCTCCAGCCCCCCTCCACCCCAGGGTGCGGACTACAAGAACTGGAACCCCAGCAGCATCCTTTTCCTGGTGGCTTCCAGCTCTGCTCGGCCAGTGCGGATCATGGGCAGGAAATGAGGGAGGGGCAGAAAGTAAGATCGAGGCATTTCTTCACCAGGCTCATTCTCTGCTGGGTCGCCTCACCAGGCTGTGTCCCTCTACTGGAAGCTGAAGTGACTGCCCTAAGGTCCTCATCACTCAGCTCTCTGCCCAGCTGCTGATAACCCTTCCTCAACCTTTGCTCCCCTGTGACTATTTCTGGAGTACTCTACTATCCCTCGCTGTCTTTGTATAAACCCTGCCAATAGCTTTGGAAATAACCCCTTTATAAAATCTTCAATTACTAAGCTCGGGTGTCCCATGTGTTTCTAACCAGGAACCTGCATCCAGAGGCTATCTTAGTATTTCAGCCAAGCGATAATGATGATATGATCTAAGGGAGTGGTTGTGAAGATAGATAGAATTAGACTGGCTCGAGATGTATTATGGAGTCAGAATCACAGGATTTGTTGAAATATATGATGTGGGATTTAAGAAAAAGGAGGACAAATCCAGGATGATTCCAACCAAAACAAGTGGTTCAATGGAAGGTAATATCTCTCATTTATAAGGGAAAAGTGGAAATGGAATAGAGTTGGAAGATAGGAAAAGGGCAAGAAAACGTCATTGTAAGGTGCTTGGGAGATAGCCAAGTGGGAATACCAAGAAGTAGTTAAATAAATAATTATGGATTTCAAGGGAGGTCAGGACGGTAAGTGTGTTATTCTTCACTTCGTCGGTGGTATCTGAATGTCAGGACTGACTGCCATCACCCAGGACGTGGGCACAACTACAAAGAAGTCTGAGGTCTGATCTCTGGTCAAGGAGAAAAGGTGATGCCTGAAGTTGAGTGAGAAAGAGTAGTGAGTGAGGTAGAAGGCAACCTAGGAGAAAGGCATCACGAGAGCTCAAAAAAAGGATGTTCGAAGAGGAACGTGAAACACATCTTAGAGCTGGCCAACCGATGCGGAGGGTTTGAATGGGATGAGAATGGATAGGTATTCGTTGAATTTTGCTGGCAATTTTGACAATATTAGTTTCTGTGCATATTTCGACCAAACCAGACTAATTGGAAGAATGGCTGGGAGAGAAGCAAGTAGAAACATCATTTGTAAGTAATGCTTTTAGTAGTAAATTTATTTACGAAAGAAATTTCCTTTCTCTCCGGGAAAGAAATGGAGATATGGGTGGTATGTGAGAAGAAAGGAAGACTGTTTTTGTTGTTTTTAAGATGGGATAAGTTTGAATGAGAATGATCGAATAGATAAGGAGTAACTAATGCTGATAAGCAGAGAGGCAGAGATAAGTAGCAACTTCTTAAAGGTGAGAGAGATCCACAGCAGGAGAACGCAGAATGACCTCTTTTATTTTTTTCCTAAGTTTATGCAACTTAAAAAAAAATCTGATTGACTTTGTCCAAAGAATGGAGGGCAACTTTCAGACATTATAATGAAGAGAATAAAATAGTATATGTTTTAAAGCAATCATTATTGTATCAGTTAGAATATTATAATACAAACAATGAAGAATACACGGGAGTAATGTTAAAAAGATATTTCCCCCTTCTGCAAGCACGGCATGACCTCAGAATGGATATACAGCATTAAAAGAGCCTTATTGGTTGTTCCATGCCCTCCTCTAAGTCGTAAAACAAATAACAGTAATTTTCCTCAGTGTTCCAGGGCACATGGAAAACGTTACACGTTTTCAATAATTGTGTGTCCCTCATCCAAACTTGCACTATTTCATTTTTCTGTCTGCACCGGTTAGTTGTTTTGTATTCCTCTCTTAGAGCACATTTTAATTTTATTGTTAAATGTTTTCCCAAAAAAAGCTGCAAAAAAAAAGAGCCACCATAATGCGAATATTGTGTGTAACTACTATCTGTTTCAAAAGAAAAAAATCAGAAAGCTTTACTTGATATAAATATTTTGGTCAAAAAACAAACTGTTTTCGAACAGAGACACTTCAAACCCAAAAGCGGTGTGAGGCTCAGAGGCGGACGCTCCAGAACGGTGTATGAAGAGAGAATGAGGAAGCTTGTTTAACTTTTACAACGATTGGTGGTTGTTATAACGGGAGTTTCCAGACAGCAAGGAATTGGTTAACAGTGATTATCTTATACCATTTTAGGAGGACAACTTAAGTTTTGTTTATGATCATTAGAAGCATTTACAAGAAATTACCTAAGTTAAATTTTACTAACATTCATGAACTAAGCTAAATTAAGTTTGGCTTACATGGCTTAACTGGTTTTGTCTGGTTGAGGAATTTTCAAGTCTGGTCTCTATGCTACTGAATTTTAACACAAGAAATCTGACAGAAAATACCCATAGACACATCTTTTTTGATTTCAGTATTTATAAATTAAAGCTTATTAACATGACTCTAATTGCTTACTCTTTCTAGTGGCTATTTTGCTAGAAAACTGAATTCAAATTTTGTTTCCCAAATGTTTGTTTCCTACAGTATGAATTATTTTGGATCTTATCTTTGGAAAAAATATAAAATATCCACTAGATTGTATAAAATAATCCCAATAAACGTGTTGTTTATATAATGAAAATTAACTAAATTTTCATTTAAGGTGAATGGTGATATACAGATGCAGCTAGATTATATACCCTTTGACAAAATAATATATCACAAAATTATCTGAAATCTTTGACAAATATTTTCTGAAGTCATTTTCCAGACGCATAGCCTAGGAGTGAGAACACAGGCCTGGAGACAGGTGGATGTGGCTCTAAATACCAGCTGTCACATCTATGAGTCATATGATAATAGATCAATGGAAATATTCAAATCAAAATATTGCTTAAAGTACTGAAGGAAATCATGTAACAATAAAAAACAGCACAGTTTTATCTTCCTTTTCTTCACCCTCTATTTCCATATTTCTAGGTTTTTAATTACTTTGTTATTCTGATAAAAAACACACAACATGAAATTTGTCATTTTAATCATTTTTAAGTGTACAGCTAAGCAGAGTTAAGTACATTCACATCATTATGAAACAGATCTCCAGAACGTTTTCATCCTGTAAATTTGAAACACTACACCCATTAAAAAATAATTGCCCTCCGCCAACCCCTTCTACACATTCCCAGGTAACCACCATTCTACTTCCTGTGTCTATAAATTTGATTACTTTAGATATCTCACGTAAGTGGAATCACACAGTATTTATCTTTTTTCTCAAGCCTCCCAGTTTTTATTTCAATAATGTCATTTAAAAACCTCCCCCAGATAGCCCTACACATAATTCATCATTTTCTTTTTTTTTTCCTATTTTTCACTCTATTTTTTTTTCTTCATTTTTGGCTGTGTTGGGTCTTCGTTGCTGTGCGTGGGCTTTCTCTAGTTGTGGCGAGCGGGGGCTACTCTTCATTGTGATGCATGGGTTTCTCATTGCAGTGGCTTCTCTTCTGGCAGAGCACGGACTCTAGGCCCATGGGCTTCAGTAGTACACAGTATTTATCTTTTTGTGACTGATTTATTTTACGTAGCATAATGTGTTCAAAATTCATCCATGTTGTAGCATGTTACAGGATTGCCTCCCTTCTTTAGGCTGAATAATATTCCATTGTATGCAAAACCACAGCCAACATCATTCTCAATGGTGAAAAACTGAAACCATTTTCTCTAAGATCAGGAAAAAGACAAGGTCATCCACTCTCACCACTATTAATGAATATAGTTTTGGAAGTTTTAGCCATAGCAATGAGAGAAGAAAAAGAAATAAAAGGAATCCAAATTGAAAAAGAAGAAGTAAAGCTGTCACTGTTTGCAGATGACATGATACTATACATAGAGAATCCTAAAGATGCCACCAGAAAACTACTAGAGTTAATCAATGAATCTGGTAAAGTAGCAGTATACAAAATTAATGCACAGAAATCTCTTGCATTCCTATATGCTAGTGATGAAAAATCTGAAAGAGAAATTAAGGAAACACTCCCATTTACCATTGCAACAAAAAGAATTAAATATCTAGGAATAAACCTACATAAGGAGGCAAAAGACCTCTATGCAGAAAACTATAAGACACTGATCAAAGGAATTAAAGACAATACAAACAGATGGAGAGATATACCATGTTCCTGGATTGGAAGAATCAACATTGTGAAAATGACCATAGCACCCAAAGCAATCTACAGATTCAATGCAATCCCTATCAAACTACCAATGGTATTTCTCACAGAACTAGAACAAAAAATTGCATCATTTGTATGGAAACACAAAAGACCCCGAATAGCCAAAGCAATCCTGAGAAAGAAAAACGGAGCTGGAAGAATCAGGCTCCAGGACTTCACACTATACTACGAAGCTACAGTAATCAAGACAGGATGGTACTGGCACAGTAACAGAAATATAGATCAATGGAACAGGATAGAAAGCCCAGAGATAAACCCACGCACATATGGTCACCTTATTCTTGATAAAGGAGGCAAGAATATATATACAAAGGAGAAAAGAAAGCCACTTCAATAAGTGGTGCTGGGAAAACTGGACAGCTACATGTAAAAGAATGAAATTAGAACACTCCCTAACCTCATACACAAAAATAAACTCCAAATGGATTAAAGACTTAAATGTAAGGCCAGACACTCTAAAACTCTTAAAGGAAAACATAGGCAGAACAATCTATGACATACATCACAGAAAGATCCTTTTTGACCCACCTCCTAGAGAAATGGAAAAAAAACCCAAAAATAAACAAATGGGACCTAATGAAACTTAAAAGTTTTTGCACAGCAAAGGAAACCATAAACAAGACGAAAAGACAACTCTCAGAATGGGAGAAAATATCTGCAAACAAAGCAGCTGACAAAGGATTAATCTCCAAAATTTACAAGCAGCTCATGTAGTTCAATATCAAAAAACAAACAATGCAATCCAAAAATGGGCAGAAGACCTAAATAGACATTTCTCCAAAGAAGATATACAGATTGCCAACAAACACATGAAAGGATGCTCAACATCACTAATCATTAGAGAAATGCAAATCAAAACTACAATGAGGTATCACCTCACACCAGTCAGAATGGCCATCATCAAAAAATCTACAGACAATAAATGCTAGAGAGGGTGTGGAGAAAAGGGAACCTTGTTGCACTGTTGGTGGGAATGTAAATGGATACAGCCACTATGGAGAACAGTATGGAGGTTCCTTAAGAAACTAAAAACAGAACTACCATACGATCCAGCAATCCCACTACTGGGCATATACCCTGAGAAAACCATCATTCAAAAAGAGTCGTGTACCACAATGTTCATTGCAGTCTATTTACAATAGCCAGGACACGGAACCAACCTAAGTGTCCATCCACAGATGAATGGATAAAGAAGATGTGGCACATATATACAACGGAATATTACTGAGCCAAAAAAAGAAACGAAATTGAGTTATTTGTAGTGAGGTGGATGGACCTAGAGACTGTCATACAGAGTGAAGTAAGTCAGAAAGAGAAAAAAAAAATACCGTATGCTAAAACATATATATGGAATCTAAAAAAAATAAATCGTCTGATGAACCTAGGGGCAGGACAGGAATAAAGGTGCAGACGTAGAGAATGGACTTGAGGACACGGGGAGGGGGAAGGGTAAGGTAGGACGAAGTGAGAGAGTGGCATGGACATATATACACTACCAAATCTAAAATAGCTAGCTAGTGGGAAGCAGTGCATAGCAAAGGGAGATCAGCTCGGTGCTCTGTGACCACCTAGAGAGGTGGGATACAGAGGATGGGAGGAAGATGCAAGAGGGAGGGGATATGGGGATATATGTATATGTATAGCTGATTCACTTTGTCATAAAGCAGAAACTAACACACCACTGTAAAGCAATTATACTCTAATAGAGATGTTAAAAAAATATTCCATTGTATGTATATACTCCAATTTGTTTATCCATTCCTCCATCATTGGATATTTTAGTTGCTTCCATCTCTTGGCTATTATGAACACTGATGTGCAGCTACCTTTGGGGACCCTGCTTTCAATTCTTATGAATATATACACAGAAGTATGAATGCTGGATCATATGATAGTTCTATTTAAAAATTTTTGAGGAAACTTTGTATCATTTTCCATTGCTGTTGGACCATTTTAAAATCACAACAACAGTGCACAAGGATTCCAATTTCTCCCACATCCTCAAAAACAGCTGTTATTGTCTGGGGGGTTTTCTGGTTGTTTTGTTTTTTGTTTTGTGTTATAATAGCCATCCTAATGGGTGCCAGCTGACATCTCACTGTGGTTTCCATTTGTATATTTCTGATTATCAGAGATGTTGAATGTCTTCTCATATGCTTCTTGGCCATTCATTTTCCATCATTAGAGAAATGTCCATTCAAGTCCTTTGCCCATTTTTTAATTGGTTTATTTGATTTTTTGTTCTTGAGTTTTAGTACTTCTTTACATATTCTGGATAGTAATGTCTTATCAGATATATGATTTGCAAACATTTTCTCCCATTCCATAGGTTGCCTTTCACTCTATGGATTATATCCTTTGATGCACAGATGTTCTTACCAATTACTCTATTTTTGCTTTTTTTGCCCGAGGTTTTGATGTCATATCCAAGAAATCATTGCCAAACCCAATTTCATAAAGTTTTTCCCCTATGTTTTCTTTGAGGAATTTTAGAGTTGTAGGTCTCCTATTTCAGCCTTTAATCCATTTTGAGTTAATTTTTGTGTATGGTATAAGATAAGGGTCTACCTGCAGTCTTTTGCATGTGGATATCCCATTTTCTTAACACAGTTTGTGGAGAAGACTCTCCTTTCCCCACTGAGCGCTCTTGGCACCCATGTCAAATGTCATTTAATCATTACACAAAGATTTATTTCGGGGCTTTCTATTCTTTGCATCAGTCTATTTGTCTTTATGTCAATACAACACTGTTTTGATCACTGTAGCTTTGTAATAACGTGTTGAAATCTGAAAGTGTGAGTCCTCTAAATTTGTTTCTCTTTTTAAAAATAGTTTTGACTATTTGAAATCCCTTGATATTCCATATGAATTTTAGGATGAAGTTTTCCAAATCTCCCAAAAATGCTATTGGGATCTTGATAGGGATTGCACTGAATCTGCAGATTGTTTTGGGTACTACGGACATTTCAACAACATGTTAAGTCTTCGAATCCATGAAAATGGGATTTTTTTTCCCATTTATTGTTTGTATTAAAATTTCTTTCAACAATGTTTGCAGTTTTCAGAGTACAAGTCTTTCACTTCCTTGGTTAACTTTATTCCTAAGTATTTTATTCTTGTTGATGCTGTTGTAAATGGAATTGTTTTCTTAATTTCTTTCTGGGACAGTTTGTCATTAGCATATAGAAATAGAACTCTTTTTTGTGTGCTGATTTTGTATCCTGCTTCTTTGCTGAATTTGTGAATTAGTTCTAATGGTTTTGTGTGTGTGTATATGTAATCTTTAGGGTTTTCTACATATAATATAATGTCATCTGAAAACACCGATAATTTTATTTCTTTATCTCCCACTTGGATTCCTTTTATTTCTTTTTCTTATCTTACTGCTCTGGCAAGGACTTTCAATATTATATTGAATAGAAGTGGCAAGAGTGGACATCCTTGCCTTGATTTTTGAGGAAAACCCTTCAGTCTATCATCACTGAGTATGATGTTAGCTGTGGGTTTTTAATAAATGGTTGTTATTATATTGAGGTATTTTTCTTCTGTTCCTAGTTTGTGTTTTTATCACGAAAGGGTGTTGACCCTGTCAAATGCTTTTTCTCTGTCAATTGAGATGATCATATGATTTTTCTCTTCATTCTATTTATATATCACATTGATTGATTTTCATATGGTGAAGCATCCTTGCATTCCAAGAATAAATTCCACTTGGTAATGGTGCATAATCCTTTTAATGGTCTGTTGAATTCTATTTGCTAGTATTTTCTTGAGAATTTTGAATTAATATTCAACAGGAATAGTCGTCTGTAGTTTTCTTTTCCTGTAGTATCTTTGTGTAGCTTTGGTAATAGGTTAATACTGGCCTCATAGAGTGAGTTTGGAAATGTTCCTTCCTCTTCAAGTTCTTGGAAAAGTTTCAGGAGGAATGGTGTTAATTCTTCTTTAAGTTTTTAGCATAGAATTCTCCAGTGAAACCATGTGATTCAGGACTTTTCTTTGTGGGTAGGCTTTTGATTACTGATTCAATCTCTTGTTATTTGTTCAGATTTTCTAATTTTTCATGATTCAGTCTTGGTAGATTGTGTGTTTTCAGGAATTTGTCCATTTCTTCTAGGTTATTCAATTTGTTGGAGTACACTTATTCATAATAGTCTCTTATAATCCTTTTTATTTCTGTGGCATCATTTGTAATTTCCCATCTTTCATTTATGATTTTAGATATTTGAGTCTTCTCTCTTTTTTTCTTAGTTGGTCTAGCTAAGGGTTTGTCAATTTTGTTTATCTTAAAAAAAAACCTGTTTTTAAAAAAATTTTTCTATTCTCTATTTTATTTAGCTCTGCTGTAGTCTTCACTATTTCCTACCTTCTGCTAACTTTGAGTTTAATTTTTTCTTTCTTCTTATTTCTTGAGATGTAAAGTTAGGGTCTTGTTTCGAGATCTTCTTTTTTAATGTATGCATTCACAGCTATAAACTTCCGTTTTAGCAATGATTTCACTGAAACCCGTAAGTTTCAGTATATTGTGCTTTCAATTACTTTGTCTCAAGGTATTTTCTAATTACTCTTGTGACTTCTTTGACTTACTGGTTGTTTAATTTCCACATATTTGCAAATTTTCCAGTTTTCCATTTCTTTGTCTCTTGTAAAATTTTTTGATTTAAGGTCTAATTTGTCTTATATTAGCATAGCCATCCTTGCTCTCCTTTGGTTAACATTTGTATGGAATATCTTCTTCCATTTCTCCACTTTCTGTCTAGATCTAAAGTGAGTCTCTTGTAAATAATATATAGTTGAATTCCTTTTTATTTAAAATCCACTCAGCCAATCCAAGTCTTTTGATTGGTATGTTAATCTATTTACACTTAAAGTAATTATTGATAGGGAAGGACTTACTATTGGCAATTTGTTAATTGTCTTCTGCATTTCTTGTAGCTATTTGGTCCCTCCTGTCTACACTACTGCCCTACTTCGTGTTTCATTGATTTTCTTCTCATTTCCTGTTGTGTATATTCTATAGATACTTTCCTTGTGGTTACATTGCAGCTACATAAAACATCTTCAAGTTATAACACTCTTCTTTTTTTTCTTTGTCCACGCAACTTGCAGGGTCTCAGTTCCCTGAACAGGGATTGAACCGAGGTCACAGCAACGAAAGTGCCAAATCCTAACCACTAGACCACCAGGGAACTCCCCAATATAGCATTCTATTTTAGACTAATAACAATTAACTTCAATCGCATACAAAAACTATCCCTTTACAGTTCCACCCACCTGCACAGTTTATAGTCTTGATATCAAATTCTGTCTTTATATATTGTATATCATTAACACGGATTTATATATTGAAAAAAATTTTTATCATTTAAATTCTATGCATCAAAGTTACAATAGTATGGTTGCTGTATTTGTCCCTATTTACCTTTACTGGAGAACCTTATGTTTATGTATAGCTTTTTATTGCTGTCTACCATCTTTCTATTTTAATTTGATGAAATCACTTTAGCATTCCTTGTAGAATAGGCCTAGTGGTAATGAAATCCCTCAGCTTTTGTTTATCTGAGAAAGTCTTAATTTTTCCTTCATTTTAAAAGGACAGTTTGCCCTATACAGTATTCTTGGTTGACAGTTTTTTGTTTTTTTCCTTTCAACACTTTGAATATATCATCCCAATACCTTCTGGTTTGCAAAGTTTCTGCTGAGAAATCCTCTGATAATTTTATGGAGGCTCCTTTGTATGTGTAAATTTATTCAGAGTACTAATATTTGTGACTTAATAACTCTACTTCTGATGAATCAGAACAGCAGCCCTCCTGCTTTGAGGGAATAAGTAATAGAAGGCTAGGAAAGAATCATTGGAGGTCTTTTAACTTTTAGAAATAAAGATAGAAAATGGGAAAGAAATATTTTCTTCTCCCCTTAAATCTGTTTATTTTAAACAGGTTTAGTATATATTTTTCAGAAACCATGGTTACTTGGTTTATTGAGGGCTAGTTAACTCATTCATAATGGAAGCTTATACTAATGAAAAGGTATTTAAGCAAGGAATAAATTTTCTACTACTCATTTAGGTCACTATATTAATAAGCCTATAGTTAATTTATATGGCCACCACATGGAAGTGCAGGCAAAGAAGTTTTAACTTTTACAGATATTAAAATTCCTGAAATTTACCCTGAGTCTATAAAAAATTGACAGCTATAGCTCTCTTCTCAAGACCATCAATGCCCCCATTATCATCACATTTTATGTTACTAGGCATAAATAACACAAGGTAGAAAAATATTAAATAGCAACCTAATTAGGAGTTACTATTTAACTTTAATCAATCAGTTCTAATATATTGTTTAGAAATAACAGAACTGAAAGTTTTTCTTCAGCTTTTGGATTACAAATACGGTTTCATGCTAACAGAATTTTTTTATGCATCCCTTTGTCTGAAATAATTAACAAAGTCATCTCCTCAACGTTAATGTGCCAACAGTATGACCACATGGGGGAAATTTACTGTCTTACATTATTTTATCATAAACAACATATTTGCTCATGATTGTAGATATTGTTGAATTTACAAATCCCTTAGCAACAGCCAAGCCAATTGTTTTTATAAAGCTTTGGAAAAAATCTTAACCAAAAGTGAGTTTACATTAATTAGAAATATATTGTGTTCTCCCTCTTCTAAGATCACTTCTGTCTACCCAAGATTTAGCTCCAGAGAATTTTATGTTTAATTTTTAGTCATATTTTGGCCAAACAGAGACACTCACATGGTTGCCAAATTGGGCCAGATGGAAAAGTTGATATGATGGCACTGCAGTTTCAATATCTTCACTGCAGTTTCAGTATCTTCGTTTCCAAGTGTTTTCTCTCCTTTCCTATGTCCCAACCTACTCATTCTCAGAAAACAAAGTCACACCAAAATGTGTGTCCCTCTGCAAGAAGGACCCTCAAGTTGTAAGAATGCAATCTCCATGTGTCAATGGAGCTTTGTTGCTGAATGTCCTCATATAATTAAATACAGGAATTAGTTTTTTGAAACAGAAACCAAAAAAGCATGAAAATAATTCACACCATTTATATGTCCTGGTGGAGATAAAGAAATACTAAAAACACATTTCAGTAAAATGTTTACCTTTCATTGATTGCTGTCATTTGATAGCTACAACTCACATATCTATAAAGCTTGAAGTCTCAATTTTGTTTCTGTAATGAAAATAAACTGTCTGAGATTTATAATGAATTTTAATAAGTATTGAAGTAAAAGAAAAACACTTCAGCTGAGTATTACCATTAAATCACATAAACATATCTGTAGAATTTTTGCCAAAATTCCTGAGAAAATGTATTGAATAATACTTATTACTATTTTTAGTAAAACAAACTATAAGAAACATAATTTTCCAATAGTAAAAATTTCCTTTCCTCTGAAATCTTGGAAAGTTTTAAAAAAGTGATTATTCACAGGCATACTTTAAAGATACATCTTTAAAAACCAATTTTTGCTAGCTAATTCCCCCAAAGACTATGTGGACTTTAAAGATTTTCTGAGCACTTGTTTTGAAAATGTGTGCCATTGCAGTAGGCATGAATTTAAAAGTTAACACAACTTCGGAATCTTATGCTAAATTAATTTTATAAAATTTCTTTTTAATTTTTCTAGTTAAGAGGCGCGTCTTCACTTTTTTTTTTTCCATTTTCATTATTAGCAAAAATACCAAACTGGTGATTGTCAGAATCCATTCTGCTCTTGTTATCAAAGCTTTAAGATTTTATCTAAACCTGTCACCACTTCAGGTTCTTTTGTAGTAGGTGATCAAACTATTTAAGATAAGACAAATCTTTTTTCAGAAACAATTGTTTCCAATCTTAGGATTTCTCCTATATAGCTCTGATAGAGTTAAGATTTCTCTGATTCTAATTCCTTGAAAAATAGAGTGTATTCAGGATTAGTCAAAATAATGTTTGTTTTCTGTCATTCCTTTAATAGAATGTCCAGCCTCCCATGGGTAACAAACTACACCTAGCCCACCAATGAGATTTTAATGACTTATTCATAGACTATGGTAACTGTTCATTTTCAAAGGTTTCTTTGTTCTTGTCTTTATTTTTCTATTCATCTAATGTTACTGTAAATTCAATTAAAATAATATATGTAGAAGTATACATAGGAATGAAGAGTATGAGACAGTATATCAGATTGGAAGCCACGCTAAATCAGCTTTAGCAGGAGAGTCTCTAAAAATGTCCTCAAGAGTGGAACATAGGAAATAGTGCAGCACTAAATATTTTAGTATTAATACATCAGGGTAAATTTATTGTGGACAAAATTTTTCTAAGTGAGAGATTCTAAGTTCAATTTATAAAGAAGTGAATGAGACCACAGAAGAAACATTTTAAATAATTAAAATTATCAAAGTGTGTTTATGACCTACATATACCTGAATATAAAATTAATATATCTTGTGCTTCATATTGTAACTTAATCACTGGTAGACTGGTAGACTGATTAGTTTGTATTGTATTGTATTGTATTGTATTGTATTGATTGTAACTTAATCACTGGTAGACTGAAAATACTGTAAGTTTACAAACTGTTCCACAATCATGCATGGTAATTTATTCCTTATCTTTCTTCATGATGTTAACCTCCATCTACAATGTCTTAGACCTCACCTCAAATGTTCAAATCCAAGGTTGGCCTCAAATTTTCCTTCTTCAGCCTCACCAACTACTCCATTCTGTAATAATTTTTCCCCCCGTTACCCAATTAACTTTCTTATCTCTACTGTACCATTGTTAGACTTCAGCGGTAGGATATCTTGCATATGTCTTGTTTAGCTAAAATTATTTCCATTTCATTGTTTTAGAGCCTGTATAGTACATTTCTGATTGTCACACAGTACGAGTTTTTACTGCAGCTAGCACAAGCTTGACACTCACTGTATGAAGACATTTAGAAATATATCATGATTTCTATTACTTAAATTGATGGAGAAAAATTTTTCTTTGGAAAAGAGCAACTCTATGTTGAGTAAATATCCTAATGACAATTTAGAATTGTGAAATATTGGTCTTCCCTGTGTTCCTCCTCCCCAAGACACTGCAGATGAAAAATGAAAGAAAAAATGAAAATGTTATGTGGGAATTATTACAGATTAAAACCAATCAGCTCAAGGAAGAAGGGTTTAAGTTTAAGTACACCAAGCAAAGAATCAGATGGAGAAGTGCCTATAGAAACCATCTTGGCCTGAAGACAGTGGACAGGTGTTCCTACCTGTACTGTAAACAGCTGATTAGTTACTTTTTTTTTTTTAACATCTTTATTGGAGTATAATTGCTTTACAATCATGTGACAGTTTCTGCTGTATAACAAAGTGAATCAGCTATACATATACATATATCCCCATATCTCCTCCCTCTAATGTCTCCCTCCAACCCTCCCTATCCCACCCCTCTAGGTGGACACAAAGCACTGAGCTGATCTCCCTGTGCTATGTGGCTGCTTCCCACTAGCTAGCTATTTTACGTTTGGTAGTGTATATATGTCCATGCCACTTTCTCACTTCGTCCCAGCTTACCCTTCCCCCTCCCCGTGTCCTCAAGTCCATTCTCTATGTCTGCGTCTTTATTCCTGTCCTGCCCCTAGGTTCTTCACAACCAATTTTTTTTTTTTTAGATTCCATATATATGTGTTAGCATATGGTATTTATTTTTCTCTTTCTGACTTACTTCACTCTGTATGACAGTCTCTAGGTCCATCCATCTTACTACAAATAACTCAATTTCATTTCTTTTTATGGCTCAGTAATATTCCATTGTATATATGTACCACATCTTCTTTATCCATTCATCTGTCGATGGACACTTAGGTTGCTTCCATGTCCTGGCTATTGTAAATAGAGCTGCAATGAACACTGTGGTACAAGACTCTTTTTGAATTATGGTTTTCTAAGGGTATATGCCCAGTACTGGGATCATATGGTAGTTCTATTTTTAGTTTTTTTAGGAAGCTCCATACTGTTCTCCTTAGTGGCTATGTCAATTTACATTCCCACCAACAGTGCAAGAGGGTTGCCTCTTGTCCACACTCTCTCCAGCATTTATTGTCTGTAGATGTTTTGATGATGGCCCTTCTGACGAGTGTGAGGTGATACCTCATTGCAGTGTTGATTTGCATTTCTCTAATGATTAGTGATGTTGAGCATTCTTTCATGTTGCTGGCAATCTGTATATCTTCTTTGGAGAAATGTCTATTTAGGTCTTCTGCCCATTCTTGGATTGGGTTTTTTGTTTTTTTTGTTATGGAGCTGCATAAGCTGCTTGTATGTTTTGGAGATTAATCCTTTGTCAGTTGCTTCATTTGCAAATAGTTTCTCCCATTCTGAGGGTTGCCTTTTCGTCTTGTTTATGGTTTCCCTTGCTGTGCAAAAGCTTTTAAGTTTCATTAGGTCTCATTTGTTTATTTTTGTTTTTATTTCCATTTCTCTAGAAGGTGGGTCAAAAAGGATCTTTCTGTGATGTATGTCATAGAGTGTTCTGCCTATGTTTTCCTCTAAGACTTTTAGAGTGTCTGGCCTTACATTTAGGGCTTAAATCCATTATGAGTTTATTTTTGTGTATGGTGCTAGGAATGTTCTAATTTCATTCTTTTACACGTAGCTGTCCAGTTTTCCCAGCACCACTTATTGAAGAGGATTTCTTTTCTCTATTGTATATCCTTGCCTCCTTTATCAAAGATAAGGTGACTATATGTGTGTAGACTTATCTCTGGGCTTTCGATCCTGTTCCAGTGATCCATATTTCTGTTTTTGTGCTACTACTATACTGTCTTGATTACTGTAGCTTTGTAGTATAGTCTGAAGTCTGGGAGCCTGATTCTTCCAGCTTCGTTTTTCTTCCCCAAGATTGTTTTGGCTATTCGGGGTCTTTTGTGTTTCCATACAAATTGTGAAACTTTTTGTTCTACTTCTGTGAAAAATGTCCCTGGTAGTTGATAGGGATTGCATTGAATCTGTAGATTGCTTTGGGTACTAGAGTCATTTTCACAATGTTGATTCTTCCAATCCAAGAACATGGTATATCTCTCCATCTGTTTGTATCACCTTTAATTTCTTTCATCAGTATCTTATAGTTTTCTGCACACAGGTCTTTTGTCTCCTTAGGTAGGTTTATTCCTAGGTATTTTATTCTTTATGTTGCAATGGTAAATGGGAGTGTTTCCTTAATTTCTCTTTCAGATTTTTCATCATTAGTGTATAGGAATGCAAGAGATTTCTGTGCATTAATTTTGCATCCTGCTACTCTACCAAAGTCATTAATTAGCTCTAGTATTTTTCTGGTAGCATCTTTAGAATTCTCTATGGATAGTATCATGTCATCTGCAAACAGTGACAGTTTTACTTCTTTTCTCATTCGGATTCTTTTTATTTCTTTTTCTTCTCTCATTGCTGTGGCTAAAACTTCCAAAACTATGTTGAATAACAGTGGTGAGAGTGGACAACCTTGTCTTGTTCCTGATCTTAGTGGAAATGGTTTCAGTTTTTCACCATTGAGGACGATGTTGGCTGTGGGTTTGTCATATATGCCCTTTATCATGTTGAGGTAAGTTCCCACTATGCCTACTTTCTGGAGGGTTTTTATCATAAATTGGTGAATTTTGTCAAAAGCTTTTTCTGTATCTATTGAGATGATCATATGGTTTTCCTCCTTCAATTTGTTAACATGGTTTATCACATTTATTGTTTTGCGTATATTGAAGAATTCTTGCATTCCTCGGATAAACCCCACTTGATCATGGTGTATGATCCTCTTAATGTGCTGTTGGATTCTGTTTGCTAGTGTTTTGTTGATGATTTTTGCATCAATGTACATCAGTGATATTGGCCTGTAGTTTTCTTTCTTTGTGACATCTTTGTCTGGTTTTGGTATCAGGGTGATGGTTGCCTCGTAGAATGAGTTTGGGAGTGTTCCTCCCTCTGCTATATTTTGGAAGAGTTTGAGAAGGATAGGTGTTAGCTCTTCTCTAAATGTTTGATAGAATGCACCTGTGAAGGCATCTGGTCCTGGACTTTTGTTTGTTGGATGATTTTTAATCACAGTTTCAATTTTAGTCCTTGGGAGTGGTCGGTTTATGTTTTCTATTTCTTCCTTGTTCAGTCTCAGAAGGTTGTGCTTTTCTAAGAATTTGTCCACTTCTTCCAGGTTGTCCATTTTATTGGCATAGAGTTGCTTATAGTATTCTCTCATGATCCTTTGTATTTCTGCAGTGTCAGTTGTTACCTTTCCTTTTTCATTTCTAATTCTATTGATTTGAGTCTTCACCCTTTTTTTCTCGATGAGTTTGGCTAATGGTTTATCAATTTTGTTTATCTTCTCAAAGAACCAGCTTTTAGCTTTATTGATCCTTGCTATTGTTTCCTTCATTTCTTTTTCATCTATTTCTGATCTGATCTTTATGATTTCTTTCCTTCTGTTAACTTTGGGGTTCTTTTGTTCTTCTCTCTCTAATTGCTTTAGGTGTAAGGTTAGGTTGTTTATTTGAGATGTTTCTTGTTTCTTGAGGTAGGATTTTATTGCTTTAAACTTCCCTCTTAGAACTGCTTTTGCTCCATCCCATAGGTTTTGGAGGGTTGTTTTTGATTTCCTTTTGATTTCTTCAGTGATCTCTTGGTTAGTTAGTAGTGTATTGTTTAGTCTCCATGTGTTTTTATTTTTATAGACTTTTTTCCTATAATTGATATCTAGTCTCCTAGCATTGGGGTCAGAAAAGATACTTGATACGATTTCAATTTTCTAATATTTACCAAGGTTTAATTTGTGACCCTAGATATGATCTATGCTGGAGAATGTTCCATGAGTACTTGAGAAGAAAGTGTATTCTGTTGTTTTTGGATGGAGTGCCCTATAAATATCAATTAAGTCCATCTTGTTTAATGTGTCACTTAAAGCTTGTGTTTCCTTATTTATTTTCATTTAGGATGATTCGTCCATTGGTGAAAGTGGGGTGTTAAAGTCCCCTACTATTATTGTGCTACTGTTGATTTCCCCTTTTATGGCTCTTAGCGTCACCTTATGTATTAAGGTGCTCCTATGTGGGGTGCAAAATATTTACAACTTTTTATCTTTTTCTTGGATTGATCCCTTGATCATTATGTAATGTCCATTTTTGTCTCTTATAATAGTCTTTATTTTAAAGTCTATTTTGTCTGATACGAGAATTGCTACTCCAACTTTCTTTTGATTTCCATTTGCATGGAATATCTTTTTCCATCCTCTCACTTTCAGTCTGTATGTGTCCCTAAGTCTGAAATGGGTCTCTTGTAGACAGGCTATCTACGGGTCTTGTTTTTGTATCCATTCAGCCAGTCTTTTTCTTTGGTTGGAGCATTGAAACCATTTACATTTAAGGTAGTTATTGATATGTATGTCCCTATTACCATTTTCTTAATTGTTTTGGGTTTGTTATTGTAAGTCTTTTCCTTCTCTTACGTTTCCTGCCTAGAGAAGTTGTTTTAGCATTTGTTGTAGAGCTGGTTTGGTGGTGCTGAATTCTCTTAGCTTTTGCTTGTCTGTAAAGGTTTTAATTTCTGCATCGAATCTGAATGAGATCCTTGCTGGGTAGAGTAATCTTGGTTGCAGGCTTTTCTCCTTCATCACTTTAAATATGTCCTGCCACTCCCTTCCAGCTTGCAGAGTTTCTGCTGAAATATCAGCTGTTAACCTTATGGGGATTCCCTTGTATGCTAATTGTTGCTCTTCCTTTGCTGCTTTTAATATTTTTTCTTTGTATTTAATTTTTGATAGTTTGATTAATACATGTCTTGACATGTTTCTCCTTGGATTTATCCTGTATGGGACTCTCTACGCTTCATGGATTTGATTGACTATTTCCTTTCCCATATTAGGGAAGTTTTCAACTATAATCTCTTCAAATATTTTCTCAGTCCCTTTCTTTTTCTCTTCCTCTCTGGGACCCCTATGATTCGAACGTTGGTGTGTTTAATGTTGTCTCAGAGGTCTCTGAGACTGTCCTCAATTCTTTTTTCTTTATTCTGCTGTGTGGTAGTTATTTCCACTATTTTATCTTCCAGGTCACTTATCCGTTCTTCTGCCTCAGTTATTCTGCTCTTGATTCTTTCTAGAGAATTTTAAATTTCATTTATTGTGTTGTTAGTCATTGTTTGTTTGGTCTTTATTTCTTCTAGGTCCTTTTAAACGCTTCTTGTATTTTCTCCTTTGTATTTCCAAGATTTTGGATCATCTTTACTATCACTACTCTGAATTCTTTTTCAGGTAGCCTGCCTGTTTCCTCTTCATTCGCTTGCTCTGTGGGGTTTTTACCTTACTCCTTCATCTGCTGTGTGTTTCTCTGTCTTCTCATTTTGCCTAACTTACTGTGTTTGGGGTCTCCATTTTGCAGGCTGCAGGTTTGTAGTTCCCGTTGCTTTTGGTGTCTTCCCCCAGTGGGGAAGGTTGGTTCAATGGATTTTGTAGGCTTCCTGATGGGGGTGGACTGGTGCCTGTATTTTGGTGGATGAGGCTGGATCTTGTCTTTCTGGTGGGCAGAACTGTGTCTGGTGGTGTGTTTTGGGGTGTTTATGAACTTATTATGAATTTAGGCAGCTTCTCTGCTGATGGGTGGGTTTGTGTGCCTGTCTTCCTAGTTGTTTGGCATAGGGTGTCCAGCACTGTAGCTTCCTGGTCGTTGAGTGGAGCTGGGTCTTAGTGTTGAGGTGGAGATATCTGGGAGAGCTTTCGCTGCTTGATATTACATGGGGCCGGGAGGTCTCTGGTGGACCAATGTCCTGAACTCGGCTCTCCCACCTCAGAGGCTCAGGCCTGACACCCGGACAGAGCACCAAGACCCTGTCAGCCACATGGTTTTCAACTATTTGGGGAATCTTCCAGGTGTTCATCAAAGAAGAAGGAAGCCGCTGTCTCTGTGAGATGCATCCCTACTTGTTCCTATGGTGTCTTTTAGTCACTGGGACAGCCTTGACTTTTACTTTTGTGTCCATGACCCATATGATAAATGCCACCTCTTTGGCATAAATTATAATTCCCCAGAGGTGAAGTCACAAAGCTCGGTCTTGCAGCTCATCAGCTTGTCCAGATGCATATTTCTGTTCTACCGAGGAATAAGCATAAGTTGGCAGGCAGTGCTGAGCAGGGCAGAAACAGGCAGGACCCCCAAAACAAATGGTTTTGGCAGCTGCTAGAAACGTCCCCCCCAAAACTCCCTCCTGGGCACAGCGAGCAAGGAGCAGCGGCTCCTCAGAGCCAGCCCTGTGAGCTTTCATGGCCGTGGCTCTGCTTTTGATTAGTTACCTTTTACTCTTGGTTTCTGAAACCAGCATATTTCTCACTAAATCCACAACTGCATAAACACAATCCTACAGCCCTGTTTTCTTCATGGAGTTGGGAGTACTTGACAATCAATACCATCTATGAACCTGCCAGTCTATAGATATGACACTGAAATGAGGGAAAATTAATCAGACAAGCTTTACTTTCTTAGGAAAACTAAAATCCTTCAGTTTGTCAGGAAAGACAGACAGCAGTGGCAGAAAATCAAAGCAACATTCAGTGAGTTCATTTCCTGTAAATCTTAGCTAATGTTTTGATGTTATAGAGACACATGTCTAGTAAAAGCATGTTTGATAATTTTATCCACTCAAAAAGTATTTAATAACAGCGTATTTTGTGCCAGACTTACGAAGCTTGTTTTTAAAAAATTTATGTCTCGCTTATTTCCGAAAAGGTATTCGAAGTGACTTTTACCATCCATTACAATTAATCATGATCTTATGAAATCCATACAGTTAAGTTAGTCTACTGGTGGCTCCCTTTCTTTCAAAGGACTTTGTTCTCCAGGAATGTAGTATGTGTCAAATGTTCTAGTAGGTAAGTTAAGAAAATAATCTTGCTCACAAATCAACTAATATTTGCTGAGGGCCATATTTTTTTTACTGATTATTTTATTATTGTATGCTAAAAAAATAACAAAAGAATAAAAACTGTTGTCCTGCTCCTACTATAACTTCTTGCCGGAAGATACACAAACAAGCAGAGAACAAATTTCTGCCCTTGGGGACACGACGTTCTCAAGCAACAGGACAGCTGTTCCTTGAACAACTAAACAGCAATGTAAGACTCTATAGAGCAATGCTTCTGAGATGTTAATGTGGTTAGAATCACCTTGGGATCTTGTTAAAATGCAGACTCAGGTTGAGTAGATCTGGGGTGGAAACTGGGCTTCCACGTTTTTAACAACTTCCCAGGTGATGGTGGAGGCTACCGGCTCCTGCACCCCCACTCTGAACTAGGCTGTGCTACTGGCCAGTTGAGCTAGTCACTTCATCTTCTGAAACTTCATCTATTACATGTGGAAGAGTCTAATGCATAATAAACAGATCTCTAATGTTCCTTGCTGCTCTAACACTTTGATCCTGTGTGTATTTTGTTTCTCTTTTCTGTTTCAACACTTATTTTCTCATTCCAAGATTCATGACCAGATTCTTTAATAGCAGAAGAGGCAGATGAGATAGTTTGCCATCTTGCTTTCTAAATTAATGGCTCCTCTGTTTCCCCGATTTACCCATCTTTTAATTAATTATTAGGTGATTTCATAATCTTCTTCTTCCAGTAGTTCATGTATTCTACACAACTTGTCTTTTGAGTTCTCTAATTTTATAGTCTCATTTTTTTCTACTCCATCAAATTTTTTGCAATAAAAATATAAAACTTTGAACGTTTTTTTCTGCCATATAGTCCTCTAATATCTTGTCCTTGTTTTAAATGGGAAGTGGCATTCCACAAGGTGCCTAAAAAACAATGCAGTTTTGAACTCAAAGACAAACGTTTTTAATTTAATATTTTACTAGAATTACTGTCACATAGTCCTGTGTTGAGAATTCTTGGCCATAGAGGTAGGAATACGTCACTTAAGAAGCTCACAAAGATTTTCTCTTCAATGTCCTCTCCTCTTGGCCCTTCCTGACTGCCACCAGTAAGCACCTGTGGACTATAATGCATTGAGAATACACTGAGCAAAGGAAAGCATGGCCATCTAAGTTTTGCACACTAATTAAGAGTTGCAAATGTCTTAACAAACTTCAGTTATAATTGAGAAATTGCCTTTTTCATCTGTTTATATAAATAAGACAGCTAGAGTTGGAAATTTTTAGATTGCCTAATAAAAAAAGATAAGGGCTTTTTTAAAAAAGAGTTGATCCTCCTAAAATATTTAAAGCCCTGTCCTTTAAGACCTTTAAAATCTTTTGTTTTTCTGTAAAAGACTATATAGAGATAGAAAGAGCGTTATTATCTCCAAGAGCCATACTTACATTGGCATCAGAAATTGAATGTTCCTTGAATTTTCTACCAGGAATATTGATATGTTTATCCTTGAAGCACTCTTTAAAATAAAAATACTATCTACGTAAAGAACTCTGAATAAATGGTACTGGTTGCTGGCTTACTGGGAAAGAACAATTGGCTATTAGGTAAAATGTCTCACTTACAGAATTAACTCTTCTCCTGGATCTGGCCTTCAACATTGTAAAACCAGACATCTAAATATCAGTACTCAATAGCAGATTTGCTTCTAGAGCAGAGATCTGTTTTCAAAGCTTACAGGAACTCAAGAATATGATTATCCAAAAGAATGAAATACTCAAACATAACTATAACTAGTACATTGTCTCTTTCAAGGAAGCCATTTGGAAAAAGTCTCATCATGGTTGGAAAGTTACTCAGTGAGCAGAGAATCAGAGCAAGGAGAATTAAGGAATTACTAAATAGATACTGTCTTTTGTTGTTATATCTTTTTAAAAAACATCTTTATTGGAGTATAATTGCTTTACAATGGTGTGACAGTTTCTGCTGTATAACAAAGTGAATCAGCTATGTGTATACATATATCCCCATATCTCTTCCCTCTTGCGTCTCCCTCCCACCCTCTAGGTAGTCACAAAGCACCGAGCTGATCTCCCTGTGCTATGCGGCTGATTCCCACTAGCTACCTATTTTACATTTCGTAGTGTATATATGTCCATGCCACTCTCTCACTTCGTCCCAGCTTACCCTTCCCGTCCCCATGTCCTCAAGTCCATTCTCTATGTCTGTGTCTTTATTCCCGTCCTGCCTCTACAGCCACTATGGAGAACAGTATGAAGGTTCCTTAAAAGACTAAAAATAGAACTACCATACGACCCAGCAATCCCACTACTGGGCATATACCCTGAGAAAACCATAATTCAAAAGGAGTCATGCTACTATGTCTTGATGGCTCTATCACCATAGTATTAGAAAAGGACAAAGGAATAGGAACCACTCTATCAAATAGATATAATCTAATGCATGATCACACAGGTAGTGGAAAAGACTGACAGTGTAAACAACAGTGGGAAGTTATTACCTTTCTTAGACTAGAGGGGGACAAAAGGAGAAAACCGGTTTATAGAGCCTACGGGTCAGCTGGCCAAAACTGGAACCACAATACAATACCCATGTTCCCTCTTCCTTTCATTTCCAATCTCTTGGCAATGCCTCTCACTGGCTGAACCAACCCACAAGACAGCTTTAGAAAAGATTCTCTTTCTATTTTTTCTTTACTTCTTTGGAAGGTATTCAACTCTATTTCTATGCTTTTCGTGGTTTCTCTAGAAATTTTAACATGCATACTTATCTAAATTGAAAATCAATATCTTTACCCTTTTCCAAACAACACAATTATATTCACCACTCCTGGCTTTATGGCTATAATTTTAAGAACTTTTAAACCTCATACAACATTGCCATTACTGTTTTATACAGTAGTAATAATAATCATAACACATGCTGACTGCGTTTCAGGTATTTTTTCAAATACTCTTTTCATATTCTCCTGATAATAACCCATAAGGGAAGTAGTATTATTATCACCAATTTACAAAGGAGAAGAAAAGGGCGGACGGAGGTTAATTAATATTTGCATGATCACATCAATTAAATGACAGTCAGCTTTTCAATGCACATTGTTGGCTTCAGAGTCTAAGCTCATAATCACTCTTTAGAGCCTCTTCCTGTGAATGCTGGCTTTGATTTCCCCACATATTCCTACATTTCTTAGCTTTGTAATATCTAACATCTCAGCCCATCTATCTGGAAACATTATTTTTTTCTGTCTACATTTAATATGGATTTATTTGATTATTTGCAATTGTCTTTATTTTTCCTTCTTTCCTAAAAAAGACTATTTTTATTGGCTACAGAGTGCTAGGTCAATGTTTATCTTCATTAGGCATATTGAAGATACTATTCCATTTTGTCTAAGCTTTCATTTTTTATGTAAAGTCAGATGTCAGTCTAATTATTGCTCTATTTCAATAATCAGAATTTCTCTTCAGCTGCTTTAAGTGTTTGGCCTTTGCTTTAGGTGTTTTTAATTTCACTATTATGTGTTTTAGGTAGATTTCTTTTATTTATTTGGTTTTTAGTTACCTGTTTTTATATTATATTTGTTTTCATTTATAAATCTTTGAGGTTCTTGAATTAATACAATTTGGTGTCTTTCAAATTCTGGGAAGTTCTCAGCCAGTATACCCTTAGATAATACTTCTGCCTTATTCTCTCCCTCCTTTCCACTGGGAACTATTAGGTTTTTTAACTTCTCTATGTCTTTAATCTTTTCATTATACTTTCTAATTCTTTTATTATTCTGGGCCAAACTCTGGATATTTTCATCAGCTTTTATTTGATAATCCAATTTAAAACTTAAAGTGTTTTATTTATTTATTTATTTTAATTTCCAGGCATTCTTTTGATTCTCCCCCCCCCCCCCCAATCCTCTGGTTCTTTATGATTGTCTTAAAGTTCCTTCTGCTTTTATAAAGTGCTTATAATTCCCTTGAATGGTCTCTTTGCAGGTCCTAGATTTTGCTGCTGTAATTTCTTCTGGTGTTTAGAGTGCCTTGTTTCTTTATATATTTTTGTGATTTTATTTTACTGTGAGGTGTTCAATCTGCCTTGAAACTTTATATGTGGAAGTACTTTGAAGCCTGGGATGTTTTTCTCCAGAACAGACTAGTATTTGCTTCTGTAGGTACAGTCCAGACTCACTAAGCCAAATTTATAGCTTTAGTTCATGTGTGTGTCACTCAGGTGGTGTGAATTCAGGCTGTCATCTTCTGAGAGGACAGGTTTATCACTACATGTTCTCAAGGGAACATTCTTTTCCCCTTGCTCAGGAGAAGTATGACAAAGCAGGCATTTTCCTTGACGTCCTTTGTGGTAGAATGGAATTATCTCTAATTCTCCCTCATCCTCAGGTTATATGGCCCTTTTGGAGTCTGAGAATTATTGAGGTGCGGGAGTCTGATGACTTCTATCATAAAACTCTGCAAAGTGTGTAAAAACTTGTGTTCAAGTTCACTTGGATCAGAAAAAGTAATAATTTCAAAGCCTCTCAGCATTCCCACTTTCACTCCGGCCCTGGCCTTAGTACTCCTGACTTTGTCAACATACAGATACATTAAAAAGATACTTTTTCATATTTTATATAAAATTTTTAGTTGCTTTTACCAGAAGCATAAGTTTACCAATGTATTCCACATATTTACGAAAACAGAAGCAGATCATACTTCCCTTAGATGTTAATGTCAGTTGCATTACAGCCAAAGGAACCGTAAACCAATCTGTACCTCAAAGACAACTGTTTCTATTTTACGAGACACCCATTATGAACTGACTTTTAGAGTTTCTCAAATAATTCCTAGTTTTGCCTTTATTTCCAAGGCATTGGAAGAACTCTTTATTCCTCCATCCCCTTCATCTCCCGGTTTGGCCATCTTGAAGAAAATTAGACACCATCCATACTCCACACATTTGGACAAAATATACATCCAAAAACAAGGATGCCCTTGGCCAATTTAAAACTATGGATGAATGTTATACTAAGGTTAAAAAAAAAAAATGCAACCTCCACATTTAGCTTCTCTAATAGGCTTCCGTCATTTATAAGCACTAAATAGTCTGCAAATCTACCAGCTGATGGATGCTACCAATATGGAGTTTTTACAGATACTGATTTCTTCTCAAATCACATTTCTGCTAAGAATTAGATAATTCCTGTACCTGTCTTTGTGTAACACAATAGGTTTATCAACTTGAACTAAGAGTTCACTCTTAATGAAAATATTTGTTGTTGCTATTTACAGATAAACTATATTGGGTTGGCCCAAAAGTTTGTTCGGTTACGCTGTTCAATAAATTTCTTCGCGAAATGAAAAACGTGTCTTTTATTTTTACTGAAAACCGAACGAACTTTTGTGGCCACAACCCGATATCACAGGGCTTCATTTTCTGGCAATCCATGCTGGTCAAGGTCGACTTTTAGGCTGAATCGAATACCATGAAATGTCATTAAATGTACATCCAGACTGGAAAATAGGAGATCAAAAATTATAAGAAAGTATAATTCACAAAAGCTCCCATGCTCTGAAGCCAATAATTGCCCTGAGGACATCTGCCCGTTGCTTGTAACTTGGAGGTTTTGAGTTTAAGCACACTAGAGGACTGAAGACAAAACACAGGGCCAGCACAAGTTTGAAGTCTGATTAAGCTCCAAATAGTCATGGCTCTAAAAGGCAGCGTTCAGTAAAATGATGAACTGAGAAAAAACTCTACCCGCCACCCCCCTCCCCCCTTGCCTGCCAGGACCACTGTTTAATAGCCTACAGTATTCTAAGGATCTCAAAAGCCCTCTTCTCCATTTGCTTTCAAATGGGACCAAAGCTCAAATATTGCCTGGGTTCGAATTCTACTGTACTATTATTTAAGCAAGTTACTCAAACTTTGAACCAGTTACTTCAACTTTCTGGGCCTCAGTTAATTTTCACCAGTAAAAAGAGTATGATTATAATACTACCCGTCTATGCCTAGTATATACGAAGTTCTCAATAAATGTTAGTAGAATCCAGAAGTGACCAAAATAACTTGGGAAACAATTAATAAAAGAGAAAACAGGAAGAGAAAAGAGGAAGACTGAATGATGAGAGGTACAGCTGGTTACAGAAATTCCTGTGCAGGGTTATTTTTTAATATACTTTAATGATACAAAAACATAAATGAGGAAAATTTGTAATGGAAAATCTGCTGCCTACAACATGTTGGCAATTGTCTTACTATTATTTTAAGACAATTAAGCCTAAAATCAGAGGTCTAGTGATTTTATTTACAATGTCTATACATTCTTCCTTTAGGGATATTCATCCAAACGCGCAAAGTCTTTTCTTTGCCGCCTAAAAATAATTAGGGAACACAGACAAAGCTCACGGGAATTGCATTCTCTGATGTTCTTTTCACAACTACTAGAAAATTCCTTGGCTTGTCTCTTCCTGTATTTCTTTCATTGTGGTGTTTTCTATCAGCTATTCCTCTGGGTTAAACACACTGAGCAACAATGCTCTTCAAGGTTAATTATAAGAACCAGGTTCAATGTAAGCAATGCTTGCCTAGTTGTCCGGTGAATTCATTTTCTTTCCTGATTATACTTAGAAGTGATTCTCAGCCCTTCCTGGTGTCATGACTGGGAGTCAGCTTTGGACATTATTTTCATAAAGTCTCTTCAGATTCCACAATATATTAAAACCATGAATTGATAGAAGACGTTGTAGAGCTAATGTGATATGTTTAGCCCTTTGAATAAACACTTAAGTTAATCTTTAAAAAAATAACCCTTAGCCCCACCTTTCCTCTAATTCTCTGCTTTGCAAAACGGGAGCCACAGCAATAATGAGTTGGAAGGGTGATTACAATTAGAAAAGTAAGGGCAAGCTACAGCTATCAGCATGTTTCATTAAACTTCCATACACTAGAGTGAGATAGGATTTTTCAACTGTTTGTAGCTACGTTTGCCAAAAGCTAATTAACAGGATTAAGCTTCAGAGTTTCTCTTTTCCCACTGGGCAAACTAAAACAACATTAAGAAAGATACCCCATATCTAATCTGAAATGAGTCTTGTGCTACTATGTTTGTGTCTAAACTTTAGAGTGGGTTTAGAATTCATCAACAGAGTTAAAGCTATGACATTCCCCTAAATGACTATTCTAGATTGATAACAAAATAATGAAATGGCAAATAACTTTACTTTGAAAGTAACAGAACTAAATACAGGACATTTCTAAAGGTTCAGATTGTCTTAAGAATAGAAATTTTTAAAATTTACTATGAGAAATAATGTCTGAATTTATCCACTATAACTGAATTTATCATCTTCATAAAAATATTTACTATGTCGATCCTGTGAAATGGTTTTTCTGCTAACAATATAGTTTTTAAAGTAGTAGAAAGATACCAAAATATTATATAATACACTGTAAATTCTTATTCTATTTATTATGCTATAATTTTCCTGAGACTTGCTTTGTTCTTTCTATGGAAAGATTTGCTGAGAAACTAATAATGAAAACAATAGGGTTTGAGAGGTACGTATTGAGAGAAGGGCTGGGGAACCCAGAGGGGGCATTTCAC
Organism: Phocoena phocoena; assembly: GCF_963924675.1. Lineage (NCBI taxonomy): Eukaryota > Metazoa > Chordata > Mammalia > Artiodactyla > Phocoenidae > Phocoena > Phocoena phocoena. The sequence goes on along the minus strand of NC_089239.1, from coordinate 31,396,991 downwards.
ATTAAGATTTTCATTGTTTTAAATATTTTAGGACATTATCATCATTTAAATTACTAAAAAATGTCATCAGGGCCCCTAGCTTTATAAAAATGTAACTGCTAACTGGAAACATTTTTAGGAGTTATTCTAAGTCTCCTTAGGAGTTACTCTTATTTGGAATGAAAAAGTCTTTTTTATCTTCAAAAGTCGCTATAATATTGCGTTACATGAAATGAGTGGACTTCCTAAAGTAGCTTAAATTGTGAATTTTCACTTTATTCTATCACTAAGAAACAAAATTAACTTAGTATGTATTGGGGTATTTTTCTGCATTTAAAATAGATTTTTTTCTACATTAGTTCATTTCTACTTGTTTCTTTACCATTCAACGCAATAAAATAAACAAACAAACAAGTAAATAAATAAATAATTTCCGTCAGCGTTTCTCATCTTTGGCACTACTGACATTTGAACTGGATAATTCCTTGCTTGGTGACAGGGGGAGTGTCTGTGCTGTGTATCATTGGATATTTAGTAGCATTTTGGCCTCTACCCATTAGATGCCAGTAGTACCCTCCCAGCTGTGACAACCCAAAATGTCTGCAGACCTTGCCAGGTGTCCCCTGAAAGGAAGGGGCAAAGCCACACTCCACTCTTGGTTGAGAACAACTAATTTATATGTATAACTGAGGTTATAAAAAGATTGAAAAATTCCAGTGTGCCCTAATTATAAACAACTTTAATTTACCAACATTTATGTAAAATTAAATTTTTTAAGGAGAAAAAGTAGAAAGTATCAAAGAGCAGGTACAGGAAAAATGTATTAAACGTTAACATTTTCATTTTGAAATTTAACATAGTATAAAAAATACTGAATACAGATTATCCAAATTGATATAAATGATATATAATTATATATGAAAATTGATATAATTTTATCGTAATTTATATTGGAATATAAAATACAATAAACTTTCCATATTTAAGTTGCACAATTTGATCATTTTGACACATATATACCTATAAAACCATAATCACTATAAAAATACTGAACATTTTAATTACACTAGAAAATTTCCTTTTTCCCCTCTGTAATCCATCTCTCTCTCAACTCCTAACCATAGGCAATCACCCCTGATCTGCTTTCTGTCACCGTAGGTTAGTTAGAATTTTCTAAAACTTTATATGTATATGGAATCATACAGAATGCACTCTTTCTGCCTTACTTTTTCATGCAGAATAATGATTTTGAAATGAATCCATATTGTTGCGTACATCAATAATCATTTCTTTTTATTGCTGGTGAGTATTCCTTGGTGTAGATATGCCACAATTTGTTTATCCATTCCCCCAATATAAGTATATACTTGGGTTATCTCCAGTTTGGGATTTTACAAATACAGCTACTCTGAATATTTGCATACAAATCTTTGGACTGGAGTTTTGTGTCTCTTGGATAAATACCTAAGAGTGGAATGGGTGGATCAGGGGTATGTGTTGAACATTCTAAGAAACTGTTGGTTGTCCACTGTGATTGTACCTGTTTACATTACCTCTGGGAGTATATGGGAATTTCAGTGGCTCTATATTTTGTAGGGTCACACATACAAACACTTAACGAACTCATCACTGACAGCTCTTCACTAGAAGAAATGTTAAAGGAAGTCCTTCTTGAAGTAGAAAGAAATTATACCAGGTAGATGTAGGGAATTACACAAAGGAATAAAACGCACCGGAAACAGTAACAACGTCGTGATCATAATTATTCTGAAGTCCTTGTCAGGTAGCACCCATATCTCAATCATCTGTGAGCCTGTTTCTACGTTATTTATTTTATTTTTGGTCTTGATATTAGTTTTGTGCTTTAGCAATTTTTATTAAAGGCAAGTTTTTCTATAGTAAAACAATTAAGAGGCTTAAAGTGGTAATATATTCCTCCAGACAGTATTTATCTTTGCTACTGTGCTAAAACAACAGAGGCTTAGTTAGAACTGCTCTGAATCACGGCTGCACTGCAGCCCCACTGATGCTTATTCTACTCGAGTTTGATCCGGACTCAACCAAGAGCTCTGGGTATTCTCCATGGCCCCTCCCCATTTCAGGTGCTGAACAGTAATTTTTGTCTTATAAGACTGGTGATAGCTTTGATATGCTTTTCAGAGGCTTCCCACCTAGCTTTTACATCTCCTGCCCCATGGAGCCCAGAATTCGGCAATATTTTCAGGGGAAAATTAACCACATGCTTGGGGTTGCCAAATTCTATCATAACCCCAGGGTTTCCTCTGTCTCCGGGCAGCAGCCTCTGGGGGATCAGAGCTGAGATTCTGAGTCCCCTGCTCTCGCCCAGATCCATCTGCCCCAGGGTAGAAGGCGATGCAGAAATTATTTCACCTCTGAGGAATCTGGCTCCTGATTCAAAGCCTCTGTGTGCTTTCTCGTGCCTGACCATAGGCAATTACCGAGGCTTTCCCTGACAGACCTCGAATTTGGGGCACAGCCAGTGGACAGCCAAGTCAGGACTTGGGCTCCTCTGACGGGCCATGCATTTCACGTATTTAAATACCTAGCCGCAGTGCCTTCATTCCTAAATCTCTTTATCTGAGGCCTTGCCAAGGTCTCCTTATGAAGGGAGGGGGGCGCTATTTTTCCCCAGCCTGACTCAGCATCTACTACATTCCACTCCCGCCCTTCCGTTTCACACCCCTCCCACCCCCCACCCCCCGAACTCCATGGTCCACACAACTGCGGGAGCCTTCGGGGCCCCTTCCGCTGTGGCACACGCCCGCACCTGCGTTGATCCACCGACCTTCAACGGGTGCCCCTTCCACGGGGGAAAACGGAATCGGGGGAGTCGGTGTTTCTCTGGTTTTAGTCTCTTTCTTACACCGTCTCAGGAAGCCATGAAAGGCTTAACCCTTTCCTTTTGGGCTTGTTGCTCTAATCAGCCAGGCGATCCCTGACAGCTCTGCTTTCTCCCTCCCAGCTCAGCTGAGCTCTGGAACACCTTCAGCTCTCCTACCTCACTTCTTGTCTCTCGACTGCCATTAAACATTTTGCTTCTGTATTTTATCTGGATTTCAATTATTTTCTGCAGAAGTGCTGTTCTATTCCTATGCAATCTATCCTACCCAAAGTGTAATTTCCACCCACTGCCTTTTTAAAAAAAATACATCATTGGAGTATAATTGCTTCACAATGCTGTTAGTTTTTGTTGTACAACAAAGTGAATCAGCTATATGTATACATACATCCCCATATCCCTTCCCTCTTGTGTCTTCCTCCCACACTCCCTCCCTATCCCACCCCACATAGCTGATCTCCCGGTGCTATGTGGCTGCTTCCCACTAGCTATCCATTTTACATTTGGTAGCGTATATATGTCTATGCCACTCTCTCACTTCGTCCCAGTTTACCCCTCCCCCTCCCCATGTCCTCAAGTCCATTCTCTGTGTCTGCATCTTTATTCCTGCTCTGCCACAAGGTTCATCAGTACCATTTTGTTTTGAAAGTACCGTATAACACTTCTGGTTACGCTTCATTAACTGCACTTAGTTACACGGTTAAAAGTGGCTTCAAGTGTGTCTGGGGAATACGTAGTCCTATGACTGAGAACATTGTCATCCTAGGTCCTGTTTGTAAGGATGAGGGGGAAATGGTTATATTAAGGCAGCTCCAGTCTCTAACACATCTTCCCCTTTTGGCCCTGGTGCCAAGCTGCTTTTTCCACCTGCCCCTCTCTACACTCTCTTGTGCGTCTAATACTGTCTGACTTGACTGCATAAAATATGTTGAGTTTCCGTTCACAGGAGGTGCCTGAAGTCGGTGGCATGGTCAGAGACGAGGCAGGTGAGGAATTATCAACACTGGTGGGATCTGGGGCAGCTAAAGACTAAGAACATGTTCACGCTGAAGGGAAGGTATATACCTTGCAAACTGGAAGTACATTGGACTAATGTGTGGCTTAATTCCCAATGGTTATTGTGTCCCTGAAAATGGTGTGATTTTGACTTTTTAGTTTGGCTTTTCTTTATATGTGTACACCGTTCTAAAAAAAGATAAAAATTAAGTGTGATAGTACAGTCATCTTAATTTCAGATAGTTATTTTTTGATCATTTTAACTTTATATGTACTTATTTATATGCCTTGGTTGCTGACAGAGAAGAAAATAATTAACGTTATATAAATGACTAATGCTTCTCAATGTTTATGAACAAAATATACAGAATGATTTGTAGGTTTTACAATTGTATATTTAAATGTGACTTGTATTTCTGATAATACATATACCTAATAGATTCGATGGATAAATTGGTTAGCAAAGTCATCTTATCTATAGTACCCTTTTAATTTTAGTTAATACTCTTAAAAGATATACTATAAATAACTTCCAAATCGTCTAGGAGCCTCTGTCCCAAGCGTCATTCCCTTAAAATATATAAAATATTTGCTGACAGTTATATGTCATACGTAGGTATTATATAGGTTATTATATAGGTTATGTGTAGGTGTTACAATAGCTCCTCTTCAGTAAATGGTGGGGTTTCTGCTCTTACATGACAGCGCCATGCATCATGCCAGTGCTGAGTCAAGGGACAGAAAGGGCAGCATTCCCTTTTCCTAGGAATAGTGTAACACAGAGGATTATCAACCAGATATCGAAGAAGAGAAGTGGCAATAAAGGGAATACTAGACTACCACAGAGGTAATAACTTCAGGAAGCAGCTACCAGCAGCCATCACTAGGACTGGAGAATAGAGGGAAGAGTCTGGAAACTTAGAAATCTGCAGGAGCTTAGACTCAGATCTCCACGGTGGTCACCACTGGGCTGGTGCACGGGTCTCGGCAGCTTAGGGAGGAGGCCTGTGGAGCCGGGATTAGATCCAAGAGGAGGGTGAGCCAGCCAGCAGGGGCTGATGCTCCTTAAGGAGGACCTTGAGGTTGATTCTCAAAGTGTTGGGAAACCTGCCAATTAGCCATAGCCAGGGGATGGGGCATCATCGGCTGACTCTGACAGGACAGAGGGGAGGACAGGAATGAAGAGTTGCCATCTTCTCCAGCCTAGCACTGTCTCTCAACACCTGGCACAGCTGGAACCATCTGGCAAAAGGGAAATGTGTCTTACAGGAAGCCAAGCAGAGCAGAGGGGGCAGGATTTGAAATGGAGAGAAAATAGCTTCGGGGCTTCCCTGGCGGTCCAGTGGGTAGGGCTCCGCGCTCTCAGTGCAGGGGGCCCAGGTTCCATCCCTGGTCAGGGAGCTAGATCCCGTGTGCAGGCTGCAACTAAGACCTAGCGCAGCCTAAATAAATAATAAGTAAATAAAAATAAACCTTTAAAAAGAAGATTAAAAAAAAGAAAATAGCTTACTAACTAGCACAAAGATCTTACATATGTTACTAAATGAGACACTGGACTATATACATTGATGAATTGATGGTTCGATGTTCACTCTGTAGGATTTTATTTGGTGAAGGATATTATTAACTTAGTTAAATGTGGACAAAATAAAACAAACTCGAAATCATGTCCCTAAATTTCAAGTGGAAATCTATTCTTATTATGAAAAACTGAATAAAAAAAGAGAAAAGCCAAAGTAGGTTTCAACTATAATAAGAGCCGTTTGTGAACACATATATTCTGTTTTCTGAGACAGTCTTAATTTCAAAAATGAAGCGAGAGCTTGAAATTATTTTTCTTGTAAATATATGTGTGTTCACAGGTAAGGGCACATGCGCTGTGTGTGTGTGTGTGTGTTTGTGTGTGTGAGAAGAGTTTTTCATACATATCTAGAAAAGTAACATAATATTTTTTTTTTTTTTTTTTTTTTTTTTGCGCGGTACGCAGGCCTCTCACTGTTGTGGCCTCTCCCGTTGCGGAGCACAGGCTCCGGACGTGCAGGCCCAGCCGCCATGGCTCACGGGCCCAGCCGCTCTGCGGCACGTGGGATCTTCCCGGACCGGGGCACGAACCCGCGTCCCCTGCATCGGCAGGCGGACTCTCAACCGCTGTGCCACCAGGGAAGCCCCGAAAAGTAACAGAATCTTGATTAAGAGATTGGGGTTGAGAAGTATATCATCTTACCTGAGACTCTAGCTTAAATTTTCTCTGGCCTCTGGCACAGAGTCTTAAAAAGTGAACCACAGCTTTTAGTGGAGAGAAGTGAGGATGACATCTGGCTGATGCAGGAATATATCTTGGTTACATTCCACCTCATTCCGGAAGAAAAAAAGAATGTCTGAGCAAATAATATAAATGAACTAAATATATAACTTCAGTTGTCATAGGCAACTTTTTCCTTCCACGGGGAAGAAAGAATAAGGATAAGAAACATATGGGAAAACGGACACATGATCTGAAAGTATGCACAAGAGAAATCTCAGAATAACATGAACACATATGCTCTATGCAACTAATCAAGCAAATGACCAGCCAGAAAAGCTCAGTGTCCCCCATGAATACTCATTTACTTCTAAGAGTTCTTTCTGCAGACCCATTTACCCTCCAGCTGGCATTGAACAAGTAAAGCAAAAACTGTTAGGAACAAAGGATAAGAAGAGTAATTTTGAGTAATTACAGGGAGGCATCAGCAGTGTTAATCATTCCTCTTGAGTTCCGCTTAAAAACTATTTTGTCACAGGAAAGAAAACTTTTGTTGACTAAGTCATAGAATATATGTTAGCAATTATCATGGAAATTGTATATTATACTCACAAAATTTTTTGTTCTAATTTGTCACCCTCTGTAGAATCTGAGATTGAAATTGTATACTTATTGATTTTATAAATGTATTTTTGTAAATTCTCCCATGTCCCCATTATTGGTTTCAATGATAAATACCCACTGACGTTCTATGTATATTGATACTTAACTCTCTTAAGTAATTGCTTTAACTCAAGATTTTGCTTTGTTTTGTTTGATTTTTCTATTCCTCGTCTTGGTTTTGATGTTAGAAACATAAGAAGTCCAAACTCAGAGGTTTGCAATGCAAAACCTAGATGAGACCATTTTAATGATAATATAAACTCCTAAATGCCTATTCTACTATTTTAAAATGAAGATCAATAAGAGAATGAAAGAGGGAGACTTTGGGGGGGTTAATGGGTAGTAAAGTAACAAAGCAAACAATACACAAATGACAGAAGGACAGACAAAAATTCTCAACATTTATGAAGAAAATGTGATAATAGTAAAACAGCAATTTAAAAAAAAAACAGAGAAAACAAAAATAAGGCAGCTGACTCTGATGGTTATTGCTGCATAGCATTTTCCTTCAGATCTGAGAGCTGAAAAGGCAAAACTATTTTTCTGTTCATTATTAACTTCTGACTTGTAAAATCACATACTATATGATAATCTATTCATTGAAATTTGAGACTCTTTCTGGCTTAGTACTGATCAATTTTTATAAATGTTCTAAGAGTTAGAGGGAAAACATATTTAAAAAATTATTGGCTCTAGAACTCTATGTATCCGGGGGTCACTCTTGTTAACTGTATTTTTTAGATATTCTATTTTTTGTTTACCTGTCAATAATTACTAAGAAAAATGTTTTAATTATGAGCTCTTAGGAATTTCCTCCTGTAGTTCCACCAACTTTTGCCTCATCTATTTCCAAGCTGTTTTAGATGCATAATCTTTAACATTGCTATATCCTCTTAGTTAATAGAATGTATTATCTTGGATAATGAGTCTCCCTACTCCTCATGTTCTGTTTTTGTTTGTTTATTTTACCTGGCTTTAACACATTACAGTAATGTTCTTTGGTTTGGTACTTTCCTGATATGTCTTTTTACACTCTTTGCCAGTGGCTTCATTTGCAAATATTTTCTCCTATTCTAGGGTTGTATTTTGTCTTGTTTATGGTTTCCTTTGCTGTGCAAAAGCTTTCAAGTTTCATTAGGTCCCATACGTTTTTGTTTCTATTTCCATTACTCTAGGAGGTGGGTCAAAAAGGATATTGCAGTGATGTATGTCATAGACTGTTCTGCCTATGTTTTCCTCTAAGAGTTTGATAGTTTTGGGCCTTAAATTTAGGTCTTTAATCCATTTTGAGATTATTTTTGTGTATGGGGTTAGGGAGTGTTCTAATTTTATTCTTTTACATGTAGCTGTCCAGTTTTCCCAGCACCACTTATTGAGGAGGCTGTCTTTTCTCCATTGTATGTTCTTGCCTCCTTTATCAAAAATAAGGTGACCATATGTGCGTGGGTTTATCTCTGGGCTTTCTATCCTGTTCCATTGATCTATATTTCTGTTTTTGTGCCAGTACCATACTGTCTTGATTACTGTAGCTTTGTAGTATAGTCTGAAGTCCAGGAGCCTGATTCTTCCAGCTCCGTTTTTCTTCCTCAAGATTGCTTTGGCTATTCGGGGTCTTTTGTGACTCCGTACAAATTGTGAAATCTTTTGTACTTAGTTCTGTGAATAATGCCATTGGTAGCCTGATAGGAATTGCACTGAATCTGTAGATTGCTTTGGGTAGTAGAGTCACTTTCACAATGTTGATTCTTCCAGTCCAAGAACATGGTATATCTCCCCATCTGTTTGTATCATCTTTAATTTCTTTCATCAGTGTCTCATAGTTTTCTGCATACACGTCTTTTGTCTCCTTTGGTAGGTTTATTCCTAAGTATTTTATTCTTTTTGCTGCAACGGTAAATGGGAGTGTTTCCTTAATTTCTCTTTCAGATTTTTCAACATTAGTGTATAGGAATGCAAGAGATTTCTGTGCATTAACTTTGTATCCTGCTACTTTACCAAATTCATTGATTAGCTCTAGTAGTTTTCTGGTAGCATCTTTAGGATTTTCTATGTATAGTATCATGTCATCTGCAAACAGTAACAGCTTTACTTCTTCTTTTTCAATTTGGATTCCTTTTATTTCTTTTTCTTCTCTGATTGCTGTGGCTAAAACTTCCAAAACTATGTTGAATAATAGTGGTGAGAGTGGACAGCCTTGTCTTGTTTCTGATTTTAGAGGAAAAGGTTTCAGTTTTACACCATTGACAACGATGTTGGCGGGTTTGTCATCTATGGCCTTCATTATGTTGAGGTAGGTTCCCTCTATGCTTACTTTCTGGAGGGTGTTTTATCGTAAATTGGTGTTGAATTTTGTCGAAAGATTTTCTACATCTATTGAGATGATCATATGGTTTTTATCCTTCAGTTTGTTGATATGGTGCATCACTTGGATTGATTTGCATATATTGAAGAATCCTTGCATTCCTGGGATAAACTCCACCTGATCATGGTGTATGATCCTTTTAATGTGCTGTTGGATTCTGTTTGCTAGTATTTTGTTGAGGATTTTTGCATCTATGTTTATCACTGATATTGGCCTGTAGTTTTTTTTCCTTGTGACTTCTTTGTCTGGTTCTGGTATGATGATCAGGGTGATGGTGGCCTCGTAGAATGAGTTTGGGAGAGTTCCTGTGAAGCCATCTGGTCCTGGACTTTTGTTTGTTGGAAGATTTTTAATCACAGCCTCAATTTCAGTGCTTGTGATTGGTCTGTTCATATTTTCTATTTCTTCCTGGTTCAGACTCAGAAGGTTGTGCTTTTCTAAGAATTTTCCATTTCTTCCAGGTTGTCCATCTTATTGGCATAGAGTTGCTTGTAGTATTCTCTCATGATCCTTTGTATTTCTGCAGTGTCAGTTGTTACTTCTCCTTTTTCATTTCTAATTCTATTGATTTGAGTCTTCTCCCTTTTTTTCTTGATGAGTCTGGCTAATGGTTTATCCATTTTGTTTATCTCCTCAAAAACCAGCTCTTAGTTTTATTGATCTTTGCTATTGTTTCCTTCATTTCTTTTTCATTTTTTCCTGAGCTGACCTTTATGATTTCTTTCCTTCTGCTAACTTTGGGGTTCTTTTGTTCTTCTTTCTCTAATTGCTTTAGGTGTAAGGTTAGGTTCTTTATTTGAGATGTCTGTTATTTTCTGAGGTAGGATTTTATTGCTATAAACTTCCTTCTTAGAACTGCTTTTGCTGCATCCCATAGGTTTTGGGTGGATGTATTTTCATTGTCTTTTGTTTCTAGGTATTTTTTGATTTCCTCTTTCATGTCTTCAGTGATCTCTTGGTTATTTAGTAGTGTATTGTTTAGCCTCCATGTGTTTGTATTTTTTACAGATTTTTTCCTGTAATTGATATCTAGTCTCATAGCATTGTGTTTGGAATGGAACTTGATGGAAAGATACTTGATATGATTTCAATTTTCTTAAATTTACCAAGGCTTGAGTTGTGCCCCAAGATATGATCTATCCTGGAGAATGTTCCAAGAGCACTTGAGAAGAAAGTCCATTCTGTTGTTTTTGGATGGAATGTTCTATAAATATCAATTAAGTCCATCTTGTTTAATGTATCATTGAAAGCTTGTGTTTCCCTATTTACTTTCATTTGTGACGATCTGTCCATTGGTGAAAGTGGGGTGTTAAAGTCCCCTACTATGATTGTGTTACTGTTGATTTCCCCTTTTATGGCTATTAGCATTTGCCTTATGTATTGAGGTGCTCCTATGTTGGGTGCATAAATATTTAAAATTGTTATATCTTCTTGAATTGATCCCTTGATCATTATGTAGTGTCTGATATGAGAATTGCTACTGCAGCTTTCTTTTGATTTCCATTTGCATGGAATATCTTTTTCCATCCCCTCACTTTCAGTCTGTATGCGTCCCTAGGTCTGAAGTGGGTCTCTTTTACACAGCATATATACCGGTCTTGTTTTTGTATCCATTCAGCCAGTGTATGTCTTTTGGTTTGAGCATTTAATCCATTTACATTTAAGGTAGTTATCAATATGTATATTCCTATTACCATTTTCTTAACTGTTTTGGGTTTGTTATTGTAGGTCTTTTCCTTCTCTTGTGTTTCCTGCCTAGAGAAGTTCCTTTAGCATTTGTTATAAAGCTGGTTTGGTGGTGCTGAGTTCTCTTAGCTTTTGCTTACCTGTAAAGGTTTTAATTTCTCCATTGAATCTGAATGAGATCCTTGCTGGGTAGAGTAATCTTGGTTGTAGGTTTTTCTCTTTCATCACTTTAAATATGTCCTGCCACTCCCTTCTGGCTTGCAGAGTTTCTGCTGAAAGATCAGCTGTTAATCTTATGGGGATTCCCTTGTATGTTAATTGTTGCTTTTCCTTTGCTGCTTTGAACATTTTTTTCTTTGTATTTAATTTTTGATAGTTTGATTAATATGTGTCTTGGCATGTTTCTCCTTGGATTTATCCTGTATGAGACTCTCTGCATTTCATGGATTTGATTGACTATTTCCTTACCCATATTAGGGAAGTTTTCAACTGTAATCATCTCTTCAAATATTTTCTCAGTCCCTTTTTCTTGTCTTCTTCTGGGACCCCTATAATTCGAATGTTGGTGCATTTAATGTTGTTCCAGAGTCTCTGATACTGTCCTCAATTCCTTTCATTCATTTTTTCTTTATTCTGCTCTGTGGTAGTTATTTCCACTATTTTATCTTCCAGGTCACTTATCCATTCTTCTGCCTCAGTTATTCTGCTACTGATTCCTTCTAGAGAATTTTAAATTTCATTTATTGTGCTGTTCATCATTGTTTGTTTGCTCTTTAGTTCTTCTAGGTCCTTGTTAAACCTTTCTTGTATTTTCTCCATTCTATTTCCAAGATTTTGAATCATCTTTACTATCATTCTTCTGAATTCTTTTTCTGGTAGACTGCCTATTTCCTCTTCATTTGTTTGCTCTGGTGGATTTTTACGTTGCTTCTTCATCTGCTGTGTTTTTCTCTGTGTTCTCATTTTGCTTAACTTACTGTGTTTGGGGTCTCCTTTTCGCAGGCTGTATGTTTGTACTTCCCGCTGTTTTGGGTGTCTGCCCCCAGTGGCTAAGGTTGGTTCAGTGGATTGTCTAGGCTTCCTGGTGGAGGGGACTGGTGCCTGTGTTCTGGTGGATGAGGCTGGATCTTGTCTTTCTGGTGGGCAGGACCATGTCTGGTAGTTTGTTTGGGGGTGTCTATGACCTTATTATGATTTTAGGCAGCCTCTCTGCTAATGGGTGGGGTTTTGTTCCTGTCTTGCTAGTGCTGTTGCATAGGGTGTCAAGCACTGCACCTTGCTGGTTGTTGAGTGGAGCTGGGTCTTAGCATTGAGATGGAGATCTCTGGGAGCGCCTTCGCTGTTTGATATTATGTGGAACCAGAGGTCTCTGGTGGACCAGTGTCCTGAACTCGGCTCTCCCATCTCAGAGCCACAGGCCTGACACGTGGCCGGAGCACCAAGACCCTTTTGGGAAGTCTGAGGTCTTCTGCCAGCGTTCAGTAGGTGTTCTCTAGGAGTTGTTCCACATGTAGATGTATTTTCTATGGATTTGTGGGGAGGAATGTGATCTGCACGTCTTAGTCCTCTGCCATCCTGAAGGTCTCCTCTACTCTTTACTTTTCTTCCATATTCTATTCTAACGCGCTGTCAAGCATATTAATACTAATGTGAAAAAGCACTTTTTCATATTTCCTTTGAAAAAAGTTTCCCTTATCTCACCAAAAAGTACTATCTTATTCACACTTGGATCAGATGGAGAACAGCAGCCACCCAGATAGGCTGGGAAGGAGCTGACCTCAAAGGTGGAAGAGGCAGGACCAGAAACACATTCTTTCACTGACAGAGGAGTGAGCAATAATGATGTCTCCTAATATGTATTTTAAAATAATATTCCTTATATATTTTTTATCAGAATCATTTATTTATTATAGTATATTGGGAAAATACACAAAAGCCCAAGGAAAAAAATAGTCACCTGTAATGTCATCAAAGTTATTAGCATTATTAAAAGTTGGTATATATATCTTCTAGGAAATTTGTCTGCTTCTAATATATCCATAAATTTGATTTTAAAACTTAGGTTATACTGTAGACATACTTTTATAATTTGATTTAATAATTAATGTACTGTGAAAACATTTAAATATCATTGAATATTCTCCTCTGAAATTACATAAATTTATAGCTGCATAGTATTCCATTATGTATATAAGCAAACATTAATTTCATAATTGAAAAAAATGTTCATAATGGACATTTGAGATGTTTCTAATATTTGGCCATTATACATCACCAATAAAACCATCCTTTTTACATAAATTAGTTTGCATATTTTTAGTTGTATATTGAGGATGTATTCCTAAATATTGCAGAGCTGCATGCTGGGTGAATTTTTTTACCTCTTTTTCAATGAATTTTTACATATGTGTGCATCCTTGTGTAACCAACACATATTTCCAGTTGGGTCAGAAAAACATATCAGTTTAAAGTTTCTTTGTGCCTTTTTTTTCCTCTGCATTGTCCCCAACCTTTGTACTTTTCTGCTCAAATTCCACAATTTTGATACCCAAATTTGTAAATAATTATTATGGCTACTGTTTGTATAGCAACTGCACTTTAAAGTTACCTCTTCCCTAGAGGAAAAAAAAAATTGTATGGTTTATCACAATGTTACCTCTCTACTGGTGATAGCTTATGAATGTGTCCGAATTTTGGGGGGATAGGTTTTGTTAGAATCAATCCTCTAGGGCTGAGTCCTTTCAGGTGGAAAAAAAAGGACTGAAAATTCTGGAAATGCTTCCTAAAACATCAAGTAAAGTGATTTGCTGGCAACTAAATTTGTGAATGTGAAAATAGTAACAACTTTCATCCTTCCTAACAAAACTATTAAAAATTACAGTTTTGCATACCATTTAAAAATATTTGTGGCTAATATTCTGTCATTTTTACAACTGCTGAAAGAATAAGTCAAAGAAAAAGAAACACAAGAAAAGAGGCAGCAGCAAGGCCAACACTTGAAAGTGCAGAACGAAGTCACTGCCAAAAATTCAACACAATTATCTCCACGAGGCAGTGTTAATTCCCGTCCTTCACGTATATTAAGTTCTGAAGAGCAACATGAATGGCCATGGAAACAAAATTCTATTTGACTCTATAGTAGAAGAGTAGCTGCATAAAAAAACTAAAAGCCCAGTACATTTTTTAGAGCCCAAGGAAGTGATATTATGAGAGCAAATCACAAATACTATGTTCATGTGTATAAAGATTCCAAAGAATACTCGGTCTTGCAAAAGCTCATCTAAATGACAATTCACAAAAAGAGAAGCCCAAGAATACTTGATGAGTAACGATTTTAAAAGGTAAAATGAGATGGGAACATCTGAAAAAGGGAAATCAGAGGTCTAAAGAAGTTACCTATCAAATTCAATCAAGATTCTTAGTCTCTTCGTTTATGCCATTTACATAAGAAAAGCAATGGAAAAATAGTGCCTTGGGTCTCTGTAACGTGTACCCAGCACCTTTTTCCCAGATTGTTTTGTTTGCCACTGTGAGCAGGAAGCTGTCCTTGACTTTCTTTACTGCGTCAGAGCTGATGTCTATGGGAGTTAGAGATTGAAGACAATGTCTCCGCACATGAGACTGTAAACATAGAAACAATTGAGCTGCTGTTTGAATGAAGTTTAGCTTCCTGAACCCCAAAAGAAAAGTCACTCTCTTTCTGAAACCTCAGCCACTTTGGAGATTTGATGTGATGGAGTCACAGTGAAATGAATCTCGCCAAAGTCATTTTGGAAACTGGCTATCAGTTCCTTCATTTCCACACAAAAACACTTTTTGTACCTTTTCATTCAAAAAGCGGACTTGGTGCTACAAGCTTCCAGTAAACAGTCTACTTGTTTTATTTTTCAAGATAGCGTTAAGTGTAAGTTTGGCAATATATTTCAAATGTGTCTACAAAAAGCAGGGCTTTTAAGAGAAGTGTCCTGGAATCCTCTGGAAACCTCAGGAAACACTAGAGTTGTTTCTTTTACTTGTTTGTCAAGTTGTAAAGTCAAGTCTGGACGTTTTGCCATTGGCTTTAGTGCCACCAGTGGTAGAAAGAGGTATTTGGGGCTCTTTCTTTCAGAGGTGTGTTTAACACTCTCCAGAGGACAGCCTGCCATGGGAAGTGCTCAGTTAATCACCAGGGATGGGAAAGACTTTAGTGACAAGAGCTAATCGCATACTTGTCAGAAGCTAGAAGAGTAGCTGCAATGTCATTTCCCACAGAACTCCAACAGTCACTCTAACTTGGGCTTCGTATTATCATCCTTAGTCTTTATTTCATGATATCTTACCATGAATATGCTGACACTCCTGCAGGGAGACCAGAGATCACCAGAAGGCAGAAAGTTATAGGAAAATTGAAATACATTTAGAGACATATTGGTGGAAGGTTACTAATACAACGTTATTGCTTTACTCAGGTGATTCTTGGACTATGTGTGGAATTCATGTGGCTAAACAGAAAGGCCAAGGAGAAAACACTGTTGAGGGTTTGAATCTTTAATTTTGCCTAGATATTCTAGCTCTGATTACATACTATCTAGGTATTCATTGCAGCAGTTAATTTTTAATCTAAATTTTGGAGACACTGAATGGATAAACCAATTATTTCTCTGTTAGAAAAAGCAAGCATTATACTTAAACTTTGGAGAAATATTGGAGAAATCAATCCAAATCTATTTCTGAATCTCATGAAGAATCTACAGAGCCTTATGCTCAGGTTTCATATTTCAAACAATCTTATTTGAAGTATAATAAACAAATGCCCTTATTATTTTACAAGGGGTATACATAATTCAGTGTTCATTAAGTCGTTTCATTTATTTCGTAGGATTTAAGTAAAAAGAAATAGCATTGGACAGGAGAGGACAGTCCTTGTCCTTGTATTTAGGTCAGTGAAATGTGAAACTTGTTAAATTATTTTCAGAAAGTTAAATAAACCAGTTCAGTGAAGCATGCTTTTTTGTCTACAGGAAATTGGAGAAACACATACTTCAGACTAATGTGTAATGACAACGTTAACTGCAATTAGCACCCTAAACATATTATTGTCCAAACAACAAATGTGGTAACTGTTGACCTTAAACAGAGCATTTGTTTGCTTTCCTGTCCTCTTTTTTTGAGAATGTCAATTAATGTAACATAAATGCTGGAAACAATAAAAGTAGAAAGCCCTTTACTCTGGTATTCAAATTCAAATACAATTTTTGCTAAGTATA
The DNA here is from genome assembly GCF_963924675.1 of Phocoena phocoena. Lineage (NCBI taxonomy): Eukaryota > Metazoa > Chordata > Mammalia > Artiodactyla > Phocoenidae > Phocoena > Phocoena phocoena. The sequence continues at coordinate 31,380,957 of NC_089239.1, read as the reverse complement.
AGCACAATGCTGGAATGTAATTAAGACACACATATAAAAGTTCCCTAATCACACAATTGGCCTCCTCTTTTAAAATTTCCATTTAATAATAATGATTTTCTAATAAGATTACCAGTAAGAATGTTATTACCCCCACCATATATTGGGTAGAAAGCAACTGCTTGAAGATTTCACCTTAATACAACATGTAACCCATGTTTAAGCAGCCATGAAACAGGCTGACAGTTTTAGCAACACTGCTTTATTGGGGTAGGTGTGGTATGACAAGCAAATACCATACACAATAGCACAGAAAATAGAAGGGTATTTATTTTAGAAGGAATTCTCACATGTGGTGGGTGACAGGCAAAAGCATATGAGCAACTTCCAGAATAAAACAAAAGAAAATATGGTGACCCAGAATGAAAATAATTTTTTCATTTTCCCTTGGTTGAGGAAATGGCTGTGCCAGTGCAAAAATTGCAGAGCAATCAATGAAGCTCTATTTATAGCTGAAGACATGCCAGATAGGGCAACCCATCAGTCTTGAATGGGGGAAGAAGATGTAAACAATCTAGGCCTTGGAAACGTGTCTTATTGTTAGATTCTGTCTGCTTCTGTTGTTCTGGCTCCATCCTTGGGATCATCTGTACGCTTTTGATTTGATGTTCATTCTCTCTACTCCAGAAATTTAATCATCTGTCTCAGAGTTTTTATTCTTTTTGGCCTTTTATTTTTTATGCCAGATGATTTTTCTCTGGTTTATCCTACCACAATCTGTTTCTTTAAGTTTTCTCTAGTCACATGTTCACTCTTTAATGCACCCCAACATGGATCTTGATTGCCTTGTGTTTTTTTCCTTCTTGATTGCTTTTGTATTTTGACCACTGTCTCTGCCTTCCTTCCAGGCTGTTCTCAAATTGATACTTTGCTTCTCTATTTTAGAACATATGTATCCTTGTTTCTTCTTTAAAGGACAACACTCAAATGTTTTCTAATACATTCTCCTAATTTTTAAGCCAAAATATTATCACAGATTAGCTTTTTTGATACCAAGCATTCATTCATCTGTGAAAGACATCAGCTAAGAGGTATGGGTCCTCTGGAGGAGACCTTCCATGTGTTTTATGCAATGCAGTAACTGAAAGAACATATCCAGTGAGTTCTCTGCTGTTACAGCTTTACAGCTTCTGTCTCTGTGTATCACACTGATGGTTAACTACACATCCAAAGGTGGCACGTGTTTCCACCCATCTCTTTCTTTTCCCATCTACACTGTACTGAAATTTAACTCTAAATGGGTTTAGAAATATACATATATATATTTCTTTTTTGACAAAGGATGAGACATCAATTTTATGCTGTTCTTGTTCATATAAAAGGCAGCTGCCTGCCTTTTTGGCAAGCACTCCCCCTGGTTCATAGAAGTAGTAGCATACAAAGAGTGAGTCCACGATTGTCACATCTTCTTGGAGGATCTCAGTAATGTTCCATTTGAGACGGTAGAGATTTGAGTGGTTATTCCAAAACTGTTGCTTTAAATACATTCATCTCTGTTGAATCCAGTCAATGAAGAGTCAAACGTGAAGTTTCTTTTTTACTAGTATTTCCAGTTTTTATCCTTTTGTGAATTTTCATACACATCTCATTGGAACACTGGAAACAAAAGACCAGGTATTTCTAATCTGCTACTGTATTTACCAGACAGAGAGTTTTCAGTAATTTTGTCAAAATGATTGTTCCACATTTTTACTCGTGGTCTTCAAGACCGTGCCTTCCCAATTTGCCAACCCATATACTTATGCATGTGTTGAAAATGTGATTTGTTAAAGTGACCAAAGGTCTGTATTATTTGCTAAAGTGTCCAAATATTATTGTGTTAGACACATGTCTCCTAGCAAAAGCCACTGTTTTTTGGATTGTATTCACCAGTTTCAATTAGGGTGAAGGTAAAAAATAAGTGGCGATTCAAGACAAAACCAATTTATTGCATGTACTCTATGAAGGCAAATGAATGTGTAGAGTTTCCTGGGATAGACAAACCCTCCAAAATAAGGACATATAGATTGCCTGTCTGAGACTCCCAATGGAGTCATATATTTAGGGAAGATACTGATTCACTGGAGTCATCACCTGATAAAATTGGAGAGTTAAGCTTCAAAATACAAATGCTAGGTGTTTTAGTTTCCTATTGCTGCTGTAACAAATTACTACAAAACTAATGGCTTCGAGCAATGCAAATATATTGTCTTATAGTTCTGGAGATCAGAAGTCCGAATGGGTTTCATTAGGCTAAAATAAAGTTGTCGACAGGGTGCATTCTGGATGCTCTTAGGGAGAATCTGTTTTTCTGCCTTTCCAGCATCTCAAGGCTGCCGCAGTCCTTCACTCGTAGCTCTGCATCCCTCCAACACCTGCCTCCACTGTCCTGCATCCTTCTTTCCCTCATTATCACATCACCTTCTCTGACTCTGACCCTCCTGTCTACCTCTTAAGACTCTTGTGATTATATTGGGCCCATCTAGAGAATCCAAGATAATCCCCTGATTTCAAGATCCTTAATCACATCTACAAAGTCCCTTTTGTCATGTAAGGTAACACATTCACAGCTTCTAGAGATTAGGATGGGATGTGGACATCTTCTGAGGGACTATTATTCATCCTACCATGCTAGGGAAATTAGAAAACCCTTGAGGAAACAGGAAGAACAACTCCATGATAATATTAAACTTTCAAAAGTTTCAGAAATATCCTTAGTACATTGGGCTGACCACTGATACCTGTAGGCATTGTATACTAACACCGATATCCATGAGGGTGTGTGTGTGTGTGTGTGTGTGTGTGTGTGAAAGAGAGAGAGAACATACGTGGTGGAAATAACTGACTAACAGGGGTAATCTTTATATGAGCATCCACACTTTGTTGGAATCAATAAATATTTCAGTCACTAAAAGATGTAGGGTAGATTTATATCAACTCTTTTTTAAAAAATTAGAACTATTCTTTTACCGTGTGCAAGATAACTTTCACAGATCCTTCTAGGTTACTTTGGAGACATGATAATTATAAGAGGAGACTTGCCATCACAAAATTATCGGAGATCTTCACTGTTCATCACACTCTTTAGAGAGAGAATCTGAATTCAGCTACCATCTGGTAAGTTAGTGGCTGAACAGGAGTCAAACTTCTAGTTTCAAATTTAGTGTTTCATTATAAAAACAGGACTGATTTACCCCTAGGCCAGATCTAAACTATTTTATTGATTTGAGTCCTCTCCCTCTTTTTCTTGAGGAGTCTGGCCACAGGTTTATAAATTTTGTTTATCTTCTCAAAGAACCAGCTTTTGGTTTTGTTGATCTTTGTTACTGTTTTCTTTGTTTCTATTTCATTTGTGCTCTGATCTTTATAATTTCTTTCCTTCTACTAACTTTGGGTTTTGTTTGTTCTTCTTTCTCTCATTCCTTTAGGTGTAAAGTTAGATTCTTTATTTGATATTTTTCTTGTTTCTTAAGGTAGATTGTATTGCTATAAACTTCCCTCTTAGAACTTCTTTTGCTGCATCCCATAGGTTTTGGATAGTCGTGTTTTCGTTGTTATTTGTCTCTAGGTATTTTTTGATTTCCTCAGTGATCTCTTGGTTATTCAGTAACATATTGTTTAGCCTCCAAGTATTTTTACATTTTTTCCCTGTAATTTATTCCTAATCTCATACTGTTGTGGTCGGAAAAGATGCTTGATATGATTTCAATTTTCTTAAATTTACTGAGGCTTGATTTGTGACCCAAGTGGTGATCTAACCTGGAGAATGTTCCATGTGCACTTGAGAAGAAAGTATAATCTGCTGTTTTCAGATGGACTGTCCTATAAATATTGTTTAAACTTTTCTGGTCTATGGACAAACATCAGTGATAACTGTGATTAAAAATCCTCCAACAAACAAAAGCCCAGGACCAGATGGCTTCACAGGAGAATTCTAACAAACGTTTAGAGAAGAGCTCACACCTATCCTTCTGAAACTCTTCCAAAATATAGCAGAGGGAGGAACACTCCCAAACTCATTATACGAGGCCACCATCACCCTGATACCAAAACGAGACAAAAATGTTTCAAAAAAAGAAAACTACAGGCCAATATCATTGATGAACATAGATGCAAAAATCCTCAACAAAATACTAGCAGACAGAATCCAACAGCACATTAAGAGGATCATACACCATGATCAAGTGCGGTTTATTCCAGGAATGCAAGGATTCTTCAATAGACGCAAATCAATCAACGTGATACACCATATTAACAAATTGAAGAAGAAACACCATATGATCATCTCAATAGACGCAGAGAAGGCTTCTGACAAACTTCAACACCCATTTATGATAAAAACCCTCCAGAAAGTAGGCATAGAGGGAACTTACCTCAACATAATAAAGGCCGTATATGACAAACCCACTGCCAACATCATTCTCAATTGTGGAAAACTGAAACCATTTCCTATAAGATCAGGAAGAAGACAAGGTTGCCCACTCTCACCACTGTTATTCGCCATAGTTTTGGAAGTTTTAGCCACAGCAATCAGAGAAGAAAAGGAAATAAAAGAATACAAATTGGAAAAGAAGAAGTAAAACTGTCACTATTTGCAGATGACATGATACTATACATAGAGAATCCTAAAGATGCCACCAGAAAACTACTAGCGCCAATCAATGAATTTGGTAAAGTTGCAGGATACAAAATTAATGCACAGAACTCTCTTGCATTCCTATACACTAACAACAAAAGATCAGAAAGAGAACTTAAGGAAACAATCTCATTCACCACTGTAACAAAAAGAATAAAACACCTAGGAATAAACCTACCAAGGGAGGTAAAAGACCTGTACTCAGAAAACTATAAGACATTGATGAAAGAAATCAAAGATGACACAAACAGATGGAGATATATACCATATTCTTGAATTGGAAGAATCAATATTGTGAAAATGACTATACTACCCAAAGCAATCTACAGATTCAATGCAATCCCTATCAAATTACCAATGGCATTTTTTACAGAACTAGAACAAAAAATCTTAAAATTCGTATGAAGACACAAAAGATCCTGAATAGCCAAAGCAATATAGAGAAAGAAAAATGGAGCTGAAGGAATTAGACTCCCTGACTTCAGACAATACTACAAACCCACAGTAATCAAGATGGTACTGGCATCAAAAACAGAAATGCAGATCAATGAAACAGGATAGAAAGCCTAGAGGTAAACCCACACACCTATGGTCAACTAATCTATGACAAAGGAGGCAAGGATATACAATGGAGAAAAGACAGTCTCTTCAATAAGTGGTGCTGGGAAAACTGGACAGCTGCATGTAAAAGAATGCAATTAGAACACTCCATAACACCATACACAAAAATAAACTCAAAATGGCTTAAAGACCTAAATGTAAGACCAGACACTATAAAACTCTTAGAGGAAAACATAGGAAGAACACTCTTTGACATAAATCACAGCAAGATCTTTTTGACCCACCTACCAGAGTAATGGAAATAAAAAAAAAACAACAAATAAGACCTAATGAAATTTAAAAGCTTTTGCACAGCAAAGGAAACTATAAACAAGATGAAAAGACAACCCTCAGAATGGGAGAAAATATTTGCAAACAAATCAATAGACAAAGGATTAAACTCCAAAATATATAAACAGCTCATGCAGCTCAATATGAAAAAAACAAACAACCCAGTCAAAAAATGGGCAAAAGACCTAAATAGACATTTCTCCAAAGAAGACATACAGATGGCCAAGAGGCACATGAAAAGTTGCTCAGCATTACTAATTATTAGAGATATGCAAATTAAAGCTACAATGAGGTATCACCTTACACCAGTTAGAATGGGTATCATCAGAAAATCTACAAACAAATGCTGGAGAGGGTTTGGAGAAAAGGGCACCCTCTTGCACTGTTGGTGGGAATGTAAATTGATACAGCCACTATGGAAAACCCTTGGAGGTTCCTTAAAAAACTAAAACTAGGGCTTCCCTGGTGGCACAGTGGTTGAGAGTCTGCCTGCCGATGCAGGGGACACGGGTTCGTGCCCGGGTCCAGGAAGATCCCACATGCCGCAGAGCGGCTGGACCCATGAGCCATGGCTGCTAAGCCTGTGCGTCCACAGCCTGTGCTCGGCAACGGGAGAGGCCGCAACCGTGAGAGGCCCACGTACCACAAAACAAAAAAACTAAAACTAGAATCACCATATGACCCAGCAATCCCACTACTGGGTATATACCCAGAGAAAACCATAATTCAAAAAGACACATGCACCCCAGTGTTCATTGCAGCACTATTTACAATAGCCAGGTCATGGAAGCAACCTAAGTGTCCATCAACAGACGAATGGATAAAGAAGATGTGGTACATATATACAATGGAATATTGGTCAGCCATAAAAAGGAATGAAATTGGGTCATTTGTAGAGACATGGATGGACCTAGAGACTGTCATACAGAGTGAAGTAAGTCAGAAAGAGAAAAACAATTATCGTATATCAATGCATATACGTGGAATCTAGAAAAATGGTACAGAAGAACCAGTTTGCAAGGCAGAAATACAGACACAGATGTAGAGAACAAACGTATGGACACCAAGGGGGGAAAACCTGTGTGGGGATGGTGGTGGGATGAATTGGGAGATTGGGATTGACATGTATACATTAATATGTGTAAAATAGATAACTCATAAAAACCTGCAATATTAAAAAACATTAAATAAAATTTTTTTAAAAAGTTAAAAAAAACCAACTATATTTAGCTGCAAACATCTAACAGATGCCAAAATGTATAATCTTATTTGACCATTTGGTTTGCAGTATGTGTTGACAGATTTAACTAAAAGTGAGTTATGTCCTTGAGAACTCTATCTAGCTAAGTTTAAGTACTAGTAATATAAATTACACTATAAAGTTACAGTTATACCTCAAGACTATAGAAAGTAATAACCTTGTTGAGGGTAAAGAAAATAGAAATAACCACTATTGCTACTAATAGGGACAGACAGATCCATCTATTTTAAATAGAGGAGATGCCAGTAAAGTTACATGAATTACAGAATCAGAAGGGCAGAGATTGTTACTTCATGCTATTAACAAATAGATATTCAGATATGTTGGGGAACTACCATTTAAGGAAGAAATTCAAGATTTCAAATGTTTGAAGAACTTTCACAGATTATATAGATTATAATGTTAAAACCTCATCTTATTTTGTTGCATTATTAGACATGGTAAGCATAGAAAGTACATAGAAAGATACATACAAATACCTTAGTCTTTACCTCTTGGGTGTAGCAATAGAGAATCTTTTTCCTTTGTATTATTCAGAATTTTCATAATTTTATGCATTAATATTTTTATACTGAGAAAATTAAAAATGATGGTTAGAGCTTCCCTGGTGACGCAGTGGTTGAGAGTCCGCCTGCCAATGCAGGGGACACGGGTTCTTGCCCCGGTCTGGGAGGATCCCACATGCCGCGGAGCGTCTGGGCCTGTGAGCCATGGCCGCTGAGCCTGCGTGGGAGAGGCCACAACAGTGAGAGGCCCGCGTACCGCAAAAAAAAAAAAAAAGTTAAAGTAGCTTGTAAGGAGTTAACTAGGTGTTACAAAACACTTTTTAAAAATAACTATGTGATTATTATTAAATTTATTTATATTATTTATTTATTTTTGGCTGCATTGGGTCTTCATTGCTGCACACGGGCTTTCTCCAGTTGCAGTGAGCGGGGGTTACTCTTCGTTGCAGTGCACGGGCTTCTCATTGTGGTGGCTTGTCTTATTGCAGAACATGGGCTCTAGGCACACGGGCTTCAGGAGCTGTGACACGTGGGCTCAGTAGTTGTGGCTTGTGGGTTCTAGAGCACAGGCTCAGTAATTGTGGCACACGGGCTCAGTTGTTCTGTGGCATGTGGGATCTTCCCAGACCAGGGCTCGAACCCATGTCCCCTGCATTGGCAGGCGGATTCTTTACCACTGTGCCACCAGGGAAGCCCCCTATGTTATTTTTAATTTGAAAAGATACATGCACCCCAATGTTCATAGAATCATTATTTACACTTGCCAAGATATAGAAGCAACCTAAGTGTCCTTATCTAGATGACTGGATAAAGAAGATATGGTGTGTGTGTGTGTGTATATATATATATATATATATACATATATATATATATATATATATACACATACATACAATGGAATACTTACTACTCAGCCATAGAAAGGAACAAAATTTTGCCATTTGCAGCAACCTGGATGGACTTGGAGGGATTATGCTAAGTGAAATAAGTCAGACAGAGAAAGACAAATTCTATATCACTTATATGTGGAATCTAAAAAATACAACAAATTAGTGAATATAACAAAAAAGGAAGCAGACTCACAGATACAGAGAATAAGCTAGTGGTTACCAGTGGGTGGGGAGGGGCAATATAGGGGTGGGAGAGTGGGAGGTACAAACTATTGGGTGTAAGATAGGCTACAAGGATGTATTGTACAGTACAAGGAATAGAGCTACTATTTTGTAATAACTGTAGAGTGTAACCTTTAAAAATTGTATAAAACTTTAAAAATTAAAAAAAAGAACAGAAAACCCTACATGTAAAAGCCCCTAGTATTGGGTAATGTAATACTAATTATATATAACTTATAGATCAAGATTATTAGGTGTTTGTGTTTAATATATAAGCTCTGATAACCAGAATTTAGAGTCTACAGGACTGAAGATAAAGAGAAAGGCTGAAATAAGGCAAACACACATGTGAACCACTAAGGTTATTCCTGAAACCTTAGCAACATGGTAATTTATTTTAGAGCACATGGCATAGATATAGAGTAGATTATAAACAAACAAACAAATACACACATATCATGTGTACAGTTGGTAAACTATGAAGTATACTGTTTATTTTATAATGTGAGTTTCACTTTCAGAGGACAGTGTTGCTTATATCAACACCAAATTTCAAAGGAGGACCTCAGGCCTTTAGGTATTGCTAATGACGAGCAGCTACACCACTACTGCAGTCAAAGCTGAAAGAAAGTAAACCATGTAGACACCTCATCCTCAAATGAGGAGCATCCCAATACATATTTTACTTTGCATGTTCTATCCCCCAAACTGAAAAATGGATGAAAAAGAAGCATGATTTAAAATTAAGTAATACATTTTGCCGTTGCCATTGTTTTGGTGCAACCCTTGCCAATCAGCCACATGAAAAGAATCAAATAAAGAACTCTTTAATTCCCAAATAATATTCATAGGAGACATTCATTAACTTTATCAAATACCTGAGTCCTCCATTTCTCCTACTGCATCCAAATTTCATCTATCTCCTCACCTTTTCCTTTGCTATTGTTGAACTGAAAGATTTATGGCAATAGCAATTGACTGAAACAAAACTGGCATTAATAAACTTACTGTAAATCTACTCTTTGTCCTTCATGAGAGATTTTGTTAAAAAAAAATAAGTAAGCATCACCTTTTAATGATTTTAGAAGAGCTGGAGTATATTTTCAATTTAATCCCTCAAAATCAGAGAACATTTTTCTAGTGTGTGGAGGGATGGTTTTACTTTCCTATTATTTTTTGGTCAGTCTTTGAACTTTCACTAAACTATCACCTATTCTAACCTCTATAATGGCTTTTCCTCTTTTATTTACATTAAAAAAGTTAATCTTTATCAGAATTTACCCAGTGGATAGCAACAGTGGATTTCTAAATGTTTAGATAATCCACTCCAGGTTTCATTTGCAAACAATGAAAAGCCACTTCAACTAAGTAGTTCTGTCAGACATAGACAATGACTGTCCTCTTATAAACTAAACAAAAAATGTTTATTATGATGCATGTCTGTCACTCCACATTTATTCTTCAAACTCATTTAAATTATTTACATTTTTCTAAGACTGTTTTGAACAAAGAATGTGAATATTGCTTGGTATTTTAAGTGCTTTTACATTTCACAAGGCACAGACCCTTTTACAATGGGTCAGGAATGGAATGGTAATCTGGAATGGAGCCAGGGGCAGTACCCAGACGGCCAAGTCTGGGGAAGGGGATTTGAAGCCAAGCTGGATTAACAGCAGTGTTGCCTCTTGCATCCTCTTGCATCCATTACTCCACAACAAGAAGCAGTGAAAATCCTAAGGGGGCAAAAAAAGTCTGGGATAGGGTACAGGTCACGGACTGTACAGAGGTGTCAGGAGTGTACAACTGCCAGTACGTTTTTCGAAAGCTGAAAATATAGTTTATTTGTTGACTATGACAAATGGTCCTCAGCACCAGTATGGGGTATGGCAGTACCAAAATGTTGTGTGACGTATATTAATATTACTTCATTTAAACAGGATAGGAGTTTATGTGGTTTTAATATCATGATTGAATTGATTACGTATTGTTGATTGAAATGTAGAAATTTTCTGTTAAGAAATCCCCCCCAAAAGAAATGTCAAATATATTGGTAACCAGGGAATTCTTCAGAATGAAAACAAGCGGAGGAGAGGGAGAGAAAATAATCAAGTAATCAAGGATTTTAAACTAGATTTCTCAGTACTTCTTGGAGGCCTATAGCTGGGTTCTAGATCACAAACTAGTGTAAACTGAATGATACCTTCCTCTCTGAAATATGTCCATGCCCCAATCCCAGGAAGCTGTGAATGTGTCACATTCCATTGCAAAAGGGACTCTGCAGTTGTGATTAAGGGTGTGGATCTGGCAATGTCGAGATTCCTTTAGATTATTCAAGTGAGGAATTCCTGCAAGGACCAGAAAGAGGACCACAGGAAATGAAGGCATCCCCAGGTGACAGGAAACAGAGACTTCAGTCCTATCATCTCATGGGACTGAGTACTGCCAACACCTGAATGAGTTTAGGTCCCTGCGGGGTCTATAGAAAAGAACACAGCTCTGCTCACATCTTGGTTTTAGTCCAGTGAGATCTGTACTGGATTTCTACCCCCAGAGCTGTAAAATAATAAATTCGTATTGCTTTAAGTCACTAAATTTGTGGTAATTTGTTTTGGAAGGAATAGAAGACCAATACACAAGGATTTCCTAAACTTGTATGCAATATTTGGTATATTTGTGTGGCCATTCTTCTGATGAAAGAAGCTGTATATTTCATCAGTCTTTTAAGAGTCAATGAGATAAACAACAAGGACCTACTGTATAGCACAGGGAACTGTATTCGATATCTTGTAATAACCTATAATGGCAAAGAATCTGAAAAAGAAATATATATATGTATACTATATACATATATATATATTTACTGAATAACCTTGTTGCACAGCTGAAACACTGTAAACGAACTATACTTGAATTTAATAAAAAGAGTCAATGACACACCATAAAAAAAGCAAGAACGATTGAATGCTATCATCCTTTCGCATACTGCAGCAGTAAAAACATCCTCATTCACTGTGAAAGCAGAACATTTCTCATTTTACATATTCAACTGAGAAACTTGTGTTTTGCGACAAACAACTCAACACAAGAGCGCACTCTCCCCTCCCCTCTCCTCTCCTCTCTTTTCTTCTGCCTTGCCTTCCATACCTCCAAACCAAGCAACATTTGGTGTTTATTTATTACGTTTCCTGTGAACTGTGAGATACTGTGGATACTCAGGGGTGGATTGTGAGTTCCTCCAGAACAGCGTCTTTTTGTTTTGTTCTGTTTTTTTCTTTCAACTCTCCACTGTGTCTAGCAGTGGTAAATTCTATTAAACTATTCACATGATTGAATCAAAACATAAGGTCCAATATCAAGACAGTGACCTGGACTACATACCATGTGTAATTCTGTCCACACCATTGATGCAGTCTATGTATTTGTTTATTCTTTATATATCTAACTCATTATTTTCTGCAAAAAAAATAGGAGAGCTCCCAGATTTCTACAGGAAAAATATCTCAGTGCCCTCAGATTAATTTCCACGATAAGAGTCTGGATGGATCGTGGGGAAATAATGGTATAGGAGCTTTGATATTTCCCACTGATCACCTTGACGCTCTCTGCGATGTTTTCTATTTTCCTAAGGCCTAAATCCACCCAGGCTCCAGTGGAATATAGTTAATGTTCAGATATGTAAGCAGAAGCTTAGTGATATTTATGAAACAGACATTATAGACCAAACTCTATTTGGATAAACCACAAGATTCACACATAGAAAGAAGCCCTAGGGGTAAATGAACACATTAAAAGTTAAATGGGGGGCTTCCCTGGTGGCGCAGTGGTTAAGACTCCATCTGCCAATGCAGGGAACATGGGTTCAAGCCCTGGTCCGGGAAGATCCCACATGCCGCACAGCAACTAAGCCCATGCACCACAACTACTGAGCCTGCACTCTAGAGCCCGTGAGACACAACTACTGAGCCCAAGTGCCACAACTACTGAAGCCCGTACGCCTAGAGCCCATGCTCCGCAACAAGAGAAGCCACGGCAATGAGAAGCCTGTGCACCGCAACAAAGAGCAGCCCCCGCTCGCTGTAGCTAAAGAAAGCCCACGTGCAGCCCAACGCAGCCAAAAATAAATAAAATAAATAAATTTTTAAAAAAATTAAATTGGGGAGGTTAGATGAGAATTTGATAGTCTCATTTTCTAACTAGGTTATTTCAGAATGACTTGAAATTATGTAGTGAATGAGAGAGGATGATGACTGACAATGACTTTGCACGCAGTAATCTGCTTCCTATTCAATCTTATTTAAATATTTTCACAGGATATCTGGAATTGATAAAGTTTTAATAACACGTGCAGAAGTTTCTCCATAAAGTGTGCAGAGGTGTGCTGAGCACCCATACAAATGGAAAATGAGAGGAAAAAAGCCTAGAGAAGTTGGAAATATGGTGACATTTTTTTAAAAATGAGATTCAACTTCAAATAATGTGAGGAAGCGTGCCTGCAGAAAAATAATCAGAAACAGGCATTCAGTGGGAGACAACTGGGAAGCTGTCAAACCGAACAGGACAGAGGGGAGAGGACACCAGATGATAAATTAGACAGCACTGAAACACTGTGACAATTTGGAGAAAAAAACTAAAAATCACCTTGGCGGCCACAGGATGTTTCCAAACAAGAAAGTACACCTGAACTAGAATTCACTTTTGAGATGGTATTTTCTCTTTTTCAATGTTGAAGAAATCAGAGGAACTGGAAGGCATTCAAAAAAGAACAGCAAATACAATTAAGAGTCTAAAGGGTTTGATTTATATAGTGAGAGGGAAGAAATAAAATGTGCAATCCTTGGCTAGGGACTTCTAGAGAGAACATAATTGTCCAGCGTCCTTAAAGAATTTACGTGCTGAGTCAATAGAGAGTGATTTAGTTCAATAAAAGGGAATCTAGGCAGAAGCACAGGGAGATGAATATAAACTCTAATGCTAACATTTTTCGAATTTTGTTAATACCGAAAACGAAAGTGTTTCAACTGGTGCTGACTCAGAGATCTGCTGTTGTTTTTGTTGGTGTTTTTCACCCTTTTTGAGAGTTATGCTAAGTGACCAAGGGAGACAGTTGTAGGAAAATTCTTTATGCCCCTGTCATTCTCTTTCTAACAGATTGAGACCTGTCCTTCACAGTACAGAAATAGCTACTGATGTTATAATCGTAGCTTTATAATAAGTCTTGATATCTGGTAGGGCAAATCCTCTCTATTGTTGTTATTCTTTTAAAAGACTTGGATGTTTATTTTGTCTCTTTATACATACTCTGTGTACTTACTGACTTTAATAGTTTAAACTATTACGTTAGTCTGCTAGGGCTGCCAAAACAAAATATCATAGACTGGGTGGCTTAAACAACAGAAATTTTTTTTCTCACAGTTCTGGAGGCTAGAAGTTTAAGATTAATTATAAAAACTTAAATATATAAGAGTATCAAATGACATCATCACGTATGGTATATTAACTTGAAGGACTAGTATTAAAGCACTAGTAAGAAAAATGAAATTGTTTAATTAGAACAGCTATAACTCCAATTATGTTAAAATAATTATGTTAATGAGAAAAAATGCATAACATACATATATATGCATATGTGACACGCGATGGCTACTGTTATTTTGTATGAACAGTAGAAAGTGGAAATAAAGGTATTTACTCCACTTAGTTCCTTTTTCTTTAAATGCAACATTTTCATAATTTAAAAAATATAATGCCTAGAAAGAAGCATTGCAACTGTTTTTACAGACGCTCATTATTAAGAGTAAACAGCTTTATTTCCAGAAATCTGTGTCACATTGGGGATAAACTTGGTAACATACCCATTCATTTACAGATGCTTCTCATCTGTTTATTCTCTTCTGGGCACTTTTCTAAGCATCTGAACCAATTCACATGCCCAGCTGATTCTATACACCAATTGGCTTAGGCCTAGGTTCCCGGACCAATCACTGGCAAATGGATGAAATTACACTTAGCCAATCAGTGTGACCCCCAAACCAGGATTTTGTAGTAGTAAGCACTGACTTTAGAGTATTCCATCATCACTTATATGACATATTTGTTTAATGAAAAAATTTACAAGACTCTTCACTCAGTATAACTTATAGCATTGAATATATTAACTTTTAACTAATTAATATTCCTAGCTTTTATAACTTAGAGGAGGAAAGATGAAGATATTTTAAATATTTTGAAGAAATTTAGAAAGATAGCAACTGAAAAACTATAAATAAAAGTTACCTTACTTAATCTAAACAGTTTCAAATACTTTTAGTTTACCATCTTTGCCTCTCATACTCAACTACGGACTGAAAAGTTACCTATGGGAGAAAAATTATTTACAACACATTTATTGCATAACCTAAAGAAATTTATGCCCCCAAATTTAAGTCATTCTTAATAACAGAAATAGCTAATTGACCATTATTTGTGACCAAAATCTAATTATTTGGAAGATGTGACTATAGAATTTTTTTTCAGAATTACATTTTGATATTTTTCCAAGAGATGTTGTAACCTAAATAAAACTCTTATAATGATACAAAGTTATAAACCCAATTTAGCATGTGACTCATCATGTTAGTTATACTAAACCATTATGGCTAATTCTCCTTTGAAAACTTTCCAGGAAGAACTTGATCTTTCTGTCTTAGACTATGATCCCTGTATTTAGAGAATCTAAGGGCCCTCTAGTTGAGTAACAAAAATGGAACAGATGATGTTTTAATGGCAGTTGAACTAAATATTTTGTAGCTGTTTCATAAAAATGAAACTCTGGGGATTTCCTGCTAGTAAGTGAAGAATAAGTAAAATGTCAAACCTGCTGGTATAAGAGGTCAGAAATTATATCTGAAGTCATCTAAAGCTATAATTGTTTCTCAGAAATAAAAGCTATGGATATGGGAAGACGTTATAATAGATTTCAAAATACTCATGGTTGTTTGGTAGAAATATTTGAACTTTATCTTGAAGATAAAGACAGTTACCCTTATAATAAAATGGTATAAACTTTGTATAGTTCTTATTGAGTCATGTCTTATTAAAACTTCTATAATTTAATATTATCTTACATGCATTTTGAGAGAAGGGGAAACTGAATATGGCAAATTTTCAGGGTATTTTATGGACAAAATATTCAAAATCCCAGATTCCTAATCTCTGACTCATTGAGCTATGCTGTCTAGGTGAATTAACTTAGAAAATAACCAGAAAAACTTGGTTTTAAATTACTTCTCCATTAGTCACTAGGTGTGTATTTTGCGGAAAGTGACTTGATCTTTCTAAGCCTCGATTTTCTTAACTATATAATGGATATATTAAGGCATCAGTAGATTAACTAATTTGTTGATAAGACAGCAGCTATATTTTAATCAGCAGAGCCATATGCAATACCTTAAATCCATTCTGAAACAAGATATAAATTTAAAAATTAAAAATTTCTTATTTCTACTAATGTCAATTCACCTATAGTGATGTTTCAGAACCTTGGGTGCACATGGGAATTCCATGGGGAGATTTAGAAATTACTGCCTGGAACTCAAACCTGAAATTTGTATTTAGTTGTCTTGGTTACGATGTGGACACCAGGATATCTAGAGATTGACTTAAAGGACTAATTATTAGAATGTATCCCTGCATAGTTTTGAATAAGAATATATATTTACTTTTAAACTTGATGGATAAGCATCATATTTAGACAGCCTCAGGTATAATTGCACAGCTCTAAATAGCACGTCAAGCGTCACTGGTATTTCCAATTGATTATAAGCCCCTACCAAACTCAAATTAACGATCTGTAAGGAGTATTAAATAACACAGAATAGAACTCCCCAGAAGCAATGTGCTTGGCCCTCTTTTTTCTCATTCTATTCACCCCCCTGAGTGATCTCTTCCTCTCCAGGCCCTTGAATACCATGTGTATGCTGATGATTTCAAATGGCCACCAGCCCAGACTCACTCCCAATTTCCATACCCATGGCCAACAGTGACATACCCAATTATATATTGGGTATATAATATCCAATTATATATCCCCGAAGCACTTCAGAACCGTCATGATCAAAACAAGATTTACTCCTTTCCCCTTAAAATCCTCTCTTCCCTCTTTATTTACTATCTCATTAAATAATACCTGTTGCAGAGACTCCAAAAATAGTGGGTGGACCTCCAGCTACTACCTGTTCAGATGTCAGGACAGATGATGCCACACTTGCCTCAAGAGGGTATGAAAAGGTTTACTCATCACCTAATGAGGTTTTATGGGGAGAACAGGGGAGTCCCCAGTCAGGTCCCAGAACGTCTTGAGCAAACAGGGAAAGGAGACTGGTTTGGCTTTTAATGAGATTAAGGGGTGGGGCTGGGGTGAAGGTTCCCATCTTGGGTCCAGGTCTTTAGTGGTTTGAATTTCCCAGAGGTGCTAAAGGAGAAAGAACCTGGGGTTTCTTAACAGATCGTGAGGCAGAAGCCGTCAGTCACCCTTGATTAAGGGTGAACTGTAGTAATGACTCTGGCTCCATGTTTGTCGTGAATTTAGAACTTCCTGACCACCCATATAAACCCATGAAATGTATTGTAATCTAGTCAGTATACATCTTTAGTGGATCACTTTCATTCTATAATCATAAATTAACTGGTGTTATTCCTAAGAATAAATGCAGTGTAGTAGGTCTATTAAATAAGGGAACATTGGCGATCCTGCACAGACAGATAATAAACTCTAGGATACAATATTGAATTTGAACTAACACAGAGAAATTAAAAAAGAAAAAATATATATATATATAAGTGACTAGAGTAGTACATCTGTATCTATTTATACACACATAAAATAAAATTAAATATATTTAATATTCTATTAACTAAAAATGCATGATGAATTTTAGGCCAATTTATGGTAATCTTTGTAAAAATAGGCATGTATTACACTTGAGAAAAAGATGCTCCTATTAACAGCTGTTTCTTTAGATACTGTCCCTTGGTGATACTGAATAATTCATAAACCCTTGGGGACATAAGGTGAAATACTGAAATTGATATAAATAGTGTAAAGTTATACCACGTGAAAAATTAAACTTTTGTTTTTAAACTTTGGTCTTTAATCATGCTGTGTTCTCTAGTTAGTATCCTCATGATCTTTTCCTTCAGTCCAAATCTCAGAAGATAAACTTTCATTGCTAAGAAGTGCCTTAGTATGTAAACCGCATGGTTTATATTACCAGAGTTGGCCAGATTTGACAAGAACAATTAATCACAATAGTTCTTACAATGGCAGAAATGGATGAACTTAATTTTTTTTCTTTTTGAAAGGGAAAGGGGGAAACGAAATCTCTTAGAATTTGTTAAAATAGCTTATTGACAAATCTGTAAGACAATTATGATAAATATGTACTGTAAATTCTCTGGCAAATTATTTTGTTATTGTGAGTATTTTGACCTTAGTATTAGTTTCTCTAAAAATGAATTCGACCAAAAACCAAAAAACTAGTGGTCTTTTGAGTAAATGAATAAAATACAGACTGAGAGTAAGGAAACAGATTTTCCAAAAAAATACCCTATAGAAATCTTTGGTTATTTTATTTTAATTCTATGTTTGTATCTATTAAAAATATATCCTAAGCAGATATTATTTTCATAAAAATATTTGATTTCTCTAAATTGAAAGAACTACTTGCATAATCCTGGAAAATACAAAAGAGGTTGCCTCAATTATGTGAGTTTAAATTATTTTCATTTGCTGTATGGACCGATATAGTTCTACCCCAATGTAGATATTTTAAGAGAACCTGACTGATAACTAGAAGAAATATCCAGTTGAATGGATTCTATTGTCAATAACATGCCAGGCTTGGCTACCCTGAAACCCTTTAACCACAAACACCTAAAGATTCTAGATAAAGTGTTACAAGTTTAATGAATGGCTTTGCTAAAGGAAGAAAAGAGACTATCGAGAAATCCTGAACAATCACGCAAAAGAAGCCAAGTCCCAGCTGGTTGAAAACTTAGTGAAAATTGCACGCTCTTCATTAGGTTCTTAAAGGTCTTCCACTCTTACTGCAAAAACCATTCAAACCTTCACAACAACCCCCTGAGGTGGGCACTATTATCCTAGTTAACATTACATAACTTGCCCAAGGTCACACCTTGTAGATGGTGGACATGGAATGAGAACCTAGACAGTCTGACACTGGAGTCAGTAAACTTAACCAACTCATGGATTAGAAGTCCCTGGATGTGAGATAACACAGCAGTCTCAAAGGCTCTATAACAGTGTTCAAAAAGATTAAAAAGTACATAGGAGTCATAATGAAAGAACAAGATAGTAAAATAAGAATAAACATATCTGAAAAAGATCTAAATAGAACTTGTGAATGTAAAAGAAAAGTCATTGAAAGTAAAACTCATTTTACTTTAGTAAAGGTTACTTGAGTAGCTATTACCGCTAAACCTAGTGGAACGCTGAAATTACAGATTAGATGAAGTTTGCTATATCTGTTTTTCTGTCACCGATTTGGGAAATGAAAACACATCATAAGATTGTGTATTGTAAACTTAAAGCTCCCTAGTTTCCTGCTGCCTCAACGTCCCTGCAAATAGGCTGTGAGTACCCCACCCGGTTGACCTGGAGCAGCAGTGTGATAAGGCTGGCTGGCCCCTGCCACAAATAACCCATTTTGTCCTAGTGACATCAGATACATCAGTGAAACCCGTGATGCCTTTCACTTGGGTACTCCAGCCCGACCCCCAGTAAAGCACTTGCCCAAGAGCCTCTCCCTCCCTCCCCACTTTCTCTCCCTGCCCCTCCCCTTCTCCCCCTCTTCTCTCAGCTCCCACCTGCTTGGCTGAGCGTGCTCCCTTGGCGCTCCTTCCATTGGCCCCCCTCTTGGTGAGTACTGACTGTCTCTCTAGGACCTGTGAGTTTAATAAACTTTGTGTTCCTGCCTCTCCTGTGACCCCTCTTGTGGCCCTACCTGACTGACCATCTCATGAAAGAATATAAGGCAGATGACTCCTAAACCTTCTTTTTCAACTTACACTTGACCGTAATCCAACCACACAGGTCAGAAAATGACAATCCTACAATGTAGCCAGGTGGAACAGAACCAGATTATTGGAAAGTATTTACATTATACTGCAAGTATCCTTTGACTAATATACATACATTAATATGTACATATATTTCGAAAACTGGGAGTGGGCAGGGTGGGATAAAGAAAATGAATCTATTCCCTGTCTTTTTAGAAGTGAGAGAGAGTCACTTAAATGACTGAATGTATTTGGATGGGCACACAAATTTACTCAAGGGAGGATATAATGGGAATAATTTTAATTTTTTAAATACTAAAATGAAAGGTCTAGGTTGATGGGCCCTAGATGTTGCTCCAGATATAGTTTTGGCTAATATATTTTATTATTTCCCTGAGCTTTAAGGTTAAATAATTTTTTTAATATTACTGTATCATTACTGAATTTTCAGCTTACTTTTCTTATAATTAACAAAATCACATTAATAAATCACTGTACTTTTTATTCTCTCTCTCTCTCTTTCTAATATAATATACAGTCACCATAGTCAGCATGAAATAATTACAAACAGAAAAATAACCATAAATTCCAATACCTATGGGAGTAGGATGCTTTTTTTCCCCCTATTTTGACAAAGAGGCACAAACACACATTGAGATAATTTTACAAATGAAAATCGGAATGATCACTGAGAACGTTCAGGTACCTGGGGAGATCAGGTAGCTTGCTGAAGGATGCCCTAAGGGGTAGACCTAAGAAACTAGGGTCTGTGTGAATGAAAAACTCCAACTCTTTCCCAGTCAAGCGAACTCCTGAGGTGACAAGAGAGGAAGAGCGAAGACAGTAGGGCGAGAAAAGGAGGGAGGCATCCCGATGGCATTTGGAAGAAATAATTTCACCCTCTTTTGAATGCCCGGAGTGCTTTACCTGTAATTATTTAAACCCTCTCATCTCTTCGAACAAGCATTAATTTTAATTATACTAAAAATATCTTCCATTATTGAGTATTATTACTTTGCCCCCACGTACCTTTTAAAGAGCATTGCATGCATTCATACACTTACTTCGTACATTTATAAGGTTGCTGCAATTATAATTCTCAGCTTACGAAGGAAGAAGAAAAAAGATTAAGTGGCCAGCCGTGACCACACCTGGCAGGTAGCAACAATGCTGCCACGACTTCTTGAACAAATCAACAAATAAATAAACACTAATCTTTCACTACTACTGTAGTCTCTGTAAACAGCAGGCATGTTTTCTGACATTTTATATCCTCAAATTTTTCTAATTTTTTTCAACATTGATAGCAGTAAGATTGTTGAGGAAAAGTAAAATTTTTTTAAAGATTCTAACATATGAACTAGTGAACAGCTCAGAAGATCATGTCAATTCTTATTAGTAACATAAGCACTTTTCATTTGACCATTTATTTCTTACCCCTTTTCATCTCATTTCTAATCTGATTTTATTCCGCGCCCTTTTCAAATCTCAAGGAATCTCTTGAGTATTTCTTGGTCTCCCGTGATGCTGTGCATCTGTCCTGGGAATTCTCAGGCAGATGACTGAGGTACAGGGAGTCGGCTGACTAGCCAGAGATCACACTGGACCTACTGCAATTTAGGATTACAGCCTGAGGATCTCTTGACCCTGCATTTCCTCTCCCCCAACAACCCCCAACAATTAAGATTAATTACCTCAAAAAAAAGTAAAACAACCACAAAACCCAATAATTACTTCATTCTTCTCACAACTGAGGAACTGAATAACAGACTAATCAGACTTCATGGATCACAATTCAATAATAAAAGGAAAGAAAGAGACACACAGCACTTTGCCTTGAAAAGGTAAATCTGCAATAAAGGCTTAGATGGGAAAACCAGAAATTGCTAAGGAAACACTAATGGCTTGCCTTAGTATCTGCAATCCGTTCCATCCTGTTCTGCATGTTCCAGAGAGATTACTCTTCGTCTTGTAATTTTCCTCAAACATGGTATCCTTGAAAGAAAACATTAAAAAGTATGCTGTGGTGTGTTTCTTTTACTTTGAGTTATTCTAATTTAAGCTAATTTAGTGCAGTTCAAATGTGCATGTAATTAAGCATGTAGGAAGCTTTTCTTTAATAAGCGCAGTTAAGTTCAAAACTTTTAAGAACATCTACAAAAGAGCCTCACGCTAACCTTCTGGCAAAAAGTAAATAAATGACCACACCAACTACTTAGACAATGCAATACTTGACTGAAAAGACATGCACGCACAAGAAAATAAAAGAGAAAGTATAATTTCAAATTACTTGGAGTACATAAGTCATATGGTTACAGGGGAATTTCAGCCATTTACACATCACTAATTAATAGGTGGTCTAGACTGACAAACATATGTGTTCAATTATGACCCATAGATATAGTCAGGGACTCTGATATTTTTCAATTTAGCATAGAATGGTCATTTTACAATGACAAATATATGTGTGTGTGTATATATATATATATTTACAGAAACATTAAATTTTCTTTACATATATATAAAGTCTATAATTCACTAACAATTTAACAGAAACAAAAATTTTTGAAACCTTTATTTTTATAAAATAAAATGACTGGAATTAACATTTCCATTTCTTGAAAAGAGGACACCGTTTATGATAAATGTGAGATGTTCTCTATGAATATGATACATGCTCCACATCAATGCAAACTCTTTTCAGACAGTCATAACGGATGTGAATCAGGTATATTAGTACTTTTTTCATTGTTTCTTCTTGAGTTGAAATTGAGGGAAAGGGAGGACAAGATAAGAATTTTCATCAAATGTATTAGTTTGAAGGAAAATATTAAAAGAACCTAAAGATCTTATGCATACAAAAATGTTCCTGCTTAACATTACAATTTGCCTTAATTTTCTCTCTTTCTCTTTCATTTCTCTCCTTTTCCCCATCTTGCTATGTATATTATCTTATACAAATTGAAAGCAGAATTGTATTGAAAGAATTCCAGATTTGAAAAACTTTGTGATTGTCTTTAGTTGAGAATATACAATAGATTACTCACTTGGTCATATTTCAGGAAACCTGTCTAAGCTAATAGTTTAAAGAATTTAAATACATTATTACCAGTTTTTCACTACATCTTGAATATTGTAGAGATCTCTACCCTAGTTCTTTTAAATGCTTCTTAACTTTTCCACCCATATCAAAATATCTCCTCTCATTTCCCTATCCACAAATAAAAAGCAGGAAATAAAAATCAGAAGCTTTTAATATCATACATAAATTTTTTATAACAAATTTATGGTGATGAAGCACTCAAATAATAAAACTATTAACTCTAATTTTAAAATAAATATTATACCAGGAGCATAAATTTATTTTGTGTAAGCAATTAATGTAATGTTTCCAATTAAATGCGATATTATGTTTTTAATAAAAACTTCTGGTTTCATTTTAAAAGATAAACTCTGAGTTGCACATTTTTACAGTAAAAATAATTAACATGTTCAAGTTTTAGTTTTCAATATATTGCCAAATGTAAGCTTTATACTAATTTAAACTTTAAAAATGTACAGTATTTAAGTGTATATTACAATCCTTTTATATACAACCATGAAAATAACTGTCTCCAAAGTGTCAAAAAGACTGGCATTTAGCATCTGTCTTTATTTCAGGTTGAAACTTTGATTATTTTTCTATAGGCTTCTTTAATTTATTTCTTCTTTTTCTTAAAAGATATCCACCTCAATAAAACTGCAACATTTTAACTGATGATCACTTGATAGACTAAAAAGATAATGTATATTTTGACAAGTATATATATTTTAAAATACACTATCAGTCATTTACCTTTTAAAAACTTAACACGTTTAACCATGTCTAACGTACACTTTTTTTTTGATTGCCCTTAAAAATCCCCATGTCCCTCCTTTATATTTTAGCCTTTTGAGCACAGAAAAATTTCCCTGTATCCTCTCAGCTCTGGTGGAATATGTGACTCAAAGCATGTATTCAATAATTGTTTTGTGATTGTTGAATAAATGGAGTCCACATGGTTTAGTATGTACATAAATTATATTGCTGCTATTATTCCTAATCATTTCCTTCAAAACATATTTAATCATGGCTTCAGTGTTGTTCATTTGTTAATTTATTCAACAAATATTTTTAAAATATAAGGAATTGACTCTTCTTAATTAACAACAGCTCTCTGATCCTCTGCGCCTGTGTTAATCTTCCTGAACATGGCTAAGCCCTTGCATTCCTAAATTTTAAGCATATGTCAGATCCATTGGCTGGGATCTGAGCTGTGGTCCTTCTTTAGCTTGTATTATCATCTTGTCATCATGCTCTGGTATGACAAAGTTTACAACTAAATGGAAAGAAAGTCTTATTAATTAAATAATATATAAATGATGGCTTTCAGAGTGGCTTACTTTATAAGACAGTAGATTTCAGAAGCATCTGTCACAGAGTCTGGAGCCTTGAGTCAGTCTCATTTATTTTGCTTTGTATGTGCAAGTAGTCTGAGCTCTTTTTTACTCATCTGCAAAAAGTGAGTATCTCTATCTAGGCAACACAAGATTGCTGTTAATTAGTTTGTGAATATGTGAAAACACTAAAAAACTATAAAGTGATATTAATATAGGGATTGGCAAACTATCACCTGTGGGCCAGCTGCCTGCTTCTGTAAATAAAATTGTATTGAATCACAGGCATACCTATTGATTTATGTATTTTCTATGGTAGCCTTCAGCTGTAACGGTAGAATTGAGTAGTTGCAACAAAGACCTCAGGCATGCAAAGCCTAAAATATTTACCATTTGATCCTTTAAGGAAAAATGCTGACCCATCCCAATAATATTAATACTAATAGTTACTACAAATAATAATAGCAACAAAAGTCAATGGGTATAACTCTAATGGAAAATATCTGAAAAATTCAGGTGGTGATGCAATTTGTTTCTTTAGGAAATGAATACCATTGATTTTGCTAACTGACCAATAAAATCAAACAGCAAGTTTTTATTTTAAGAGTAAATTTTTATTTCCAAGCTTAAATTTAAACTTTACATAAATGTGTTCCCTTGTTAATCATTATAATGACAATGAGAGCTTATTAAGCTCTCAATTTCACACCCATGTACTTAATGTTTATACTATACTGTTTAATACTGATTACAAAAATTAGAAAGAATGCTGACATTAGTGCATAATCATAAACTTAAATATATTTATGATATTTAAATTGTGGTACAGTGAATAGATGTCATCTACATTTACTTGGCTTAATTAAGACTACAGATTAACATTTCCAAGTTTTAAACTATCAGAAACGAAAATCAATTGGACCACTTGATCTAAGGTAATTAGAGAAATATATTCACTTTATTAGATCTTTGGATTAGAGGTAATTTGAAACCAGCAGTGATCAAGCAAGATACCACATCAAAAATAATCTATCAGACATCAATAGTATATAAAGTCATTCTTTGTAAAAGGAAGAGCCAGAGGAAGTTTTATTACGTGTAAAAGTTAGTCGTATAACTGACAAGTACAGACTTACGTGAGGTCCCAGTGAAAGGGAGGCAATACAATACAGCTTAGATGATTTATTTGGTCTTGACACTGTGTTTGTTATTTGAAGAGACTTATTCTTTAAAGGTATTTCATTTGCTGACATATCAGTTGAAGTATATCACATTTTGAATATGATATTTCTCTGAAGAAATCAAAATAATATTTTCTTTCCTTTTATGACATACAACAAAAAAGACTGACTTTTCAAAGATTCTAACAGTAACTATAGCTTATAGTAATTAGGCAAAATACTCAGACTGTTACATGATGTTTAAAAATAAAGCATAACCTATAAAACAGATATCCAAATGACATAGGACTTAAACAAACAGGTTTCCTAGTTTCAGAGTTATATATAAATCATCTTGATCTTTTGATACAAATCAAGAATTGTCCCACCTAGGATCTGCGTTCAGTGTAGAATGAATCTACTGTAATTCTAGTCTGTCTTCATGAACTTGACATATATTGATAAACTAACAGGAAAAGTCTTCTCAGAAGGAAAAACCATCACTATATTATACTTTGACTAGAAATTCAATTATTTCTTAAGGTGCCATATGACTGTACTTTGGGGGATCTAACTTCTAAACTGGTGCCCTATAGACACAGGCTTAGTATAGATCCATTCGTTATGAGGCTTCTATTCATAAAAAGGTTGCATACTCATACTTTTTTCCTGATTGTATATTACTTTAGAAGAAAATCAGCTAATGGGAGAAATTTACAGGAAAAATTTTTAGGATTTCTCAGAACATTCTTAAGATGTGCCAACGTATTCCTTAGTAGATTACAGAATTGTTTTTCTTTTTTAAGCAAAGCTTATTAATGCTCAAGTTGCCTAGTGTTGCAAGCTTTTGGGGACTGATTATAAATGCACTGCTCTGTAATACTGATACATGACACTTAATTATGGACTTAAGCCAAAGGAGAAATATCAAAGTTAATGGTTCAAAAGTTAAAGGTCCATAAACCAGTAGTTTTCCTTTTTTAATATGCAACAAAGAGGTCTATAAATGGAGCACTAGAACAAAAGATATATTAAAAAATAAAACATAATTCTACCCTATTTTTGGTCAAGAACATTAAAGCAAGAATAAAGGAGGAGTATGCTCAGAGCAGGGGGAGTGAAGAAATGGCTGGACCAATACACGTCCCCTGCACCTTCACATGGCTGCTGGGCAGGGCCAGTGAGACAGGGCTCAATACTGGAAGAAGTTATACTGGACAAATTAGCCTCAAAAAAAAAAAAAAAAAGGAAAAAACAAGATAATGTAGAACAAATTGAAAAAAAAAACTGATGAGGAAATGTGGTAGTGTATATCAATAAAAATCCTTAATAATGTTAATATATATTAAAACCTTAATAATCAGTGATTCCTAGAAAATCCTAATAATCAACGTTATAATCAGCCAACACTGTGGTTCCAAAAACAAGTAGAACAATATATTTCTTTCAAAAGCTTCTCCAAAACCTTACATTCTCCACATATGACAGTCATCAAATACATGTTTGAATAATTTAAAATTATGAATATGTGTATATATGTATATGTAGATATGTGTATATATATGTAATTTTTAAAAGCTGTTTTTAAAAGATTAGGTAAATGGTAGTCATTCAGAAAGTTCCCAGTAAATTCAGTGTAACACTTTTCTGTGGCTACTTAACTAGCGCCCTGTGTAACTAATGCAAGCAGAGTTTATTACAATTTAAATTTGTATAACAAATGTTATAACAAACTATTAATGGGCGAACCAGAATAGCTATCTTTTAAAATGCCCTTACTTCCTAATACGTCTCTGTCCTTTTAAGAATGAAAATGTGTAATTTGTATAAGGAGAAACTTCTAGTTTATGAAAAACGAAGTGTCATAGAAAAGTATGTCTTTAGGAATCTGTATATTTAACAACATACATTTAACCAACATTGACTGAGCACTTATGTGTTCTCAGGCTTTGGATGCAGCAGTAAAGCGGGCAGACAGTGTTCCTGATCTCTCGCTTCCCGCTGTATGTGGAAGTTACCACATTTTCCTGTGTCTTGTCTGCTCCAATCACAAATACAGCCTCAGTTTCTCAGAGGCTGCAGATGGTCATTGGCTTGGGCAGTTTAGCAATGTTTTCCTTTCACATGGTGAACGAAGTCTTATAGCTATTCTTCTGCTGAGTACAGAAGCAGAAGGTAAGACTAAGAACATTGGGTGTATGTTAGATTCTCAAAACAAAAACAAACAAATCAGAAAACTAAAAGTGCTAAAAACAGTTTTAATCAGCTTTTCCAGTGACTTGGTATTATCCGTACGATATAAACTCAGACATTTGGAGTAGCTGCTTCACTCCCTGGGTTATGGCCCTACGAGGCTGTGTCTGTTATCAGTCTATTGATCCCATTTGTCTTCATGGACACCACACCCTCAGACAGCAGGTGAGCAACCAGGGATCATAAAAGAAGAGATGAAAGGCATCTGAGATTGGACCGTTAACATAAATTGGATGATATACATGCGTACTGTTATTTCTATAGGAGAAAATTTGGCAAACATTTGACTAATTTCATTAAAGAACACAGGAAATTTGGATCATTTCAAGTACCATTCATCATCATGTGAATACCTGAGAATGAGTGTTTATATTTAATTAAATCAACAAAACAATTTCAACAATCCTTTCCTCTCTGTGTTATTATAAATCTTACCTTGAAATCATTAGTATTTCTTTAAGTGCTGAAAAGACCCTCTTTGTATGGCATGAGGAATAAGCCTAAAATTTTACCAAATTCTTCATCTTTCTGTTAGTTTTTAAGTTTATATGAAAGTATTTGCCAATATACTTGATTGAAATTATATATATATGTATGTATACATATATATATGTGCTTAGTATAAATAAGAATATTCAGGACACAACATCTGAACAGACATTGTTCAAGTCTGCCACTGCAGCAAGCACAGCAGTGTTTCCAAATAAAGTTCTGTGTGTCCAGTAAGTTTAACATATAAGGCTCTCCAAATGCTGGCTTTTTGTGAAAAAAGGGAACACGCAGAACACATGGGTTACTGCCATACATTTTAGCTACAACCAACAGTGGATATGATCAAATCATTGCAGCTACTTATTGTTTTTCATGCTTCCTGTCACTTTGCCATATATTTCATTTAATTATTGCTTTAAATGAAACAATTCAAAAGTCATTCTTTTTTTTGCAAAGAAAAAAACTGGAGTTAGATGAGAGAATTGTAATTTAGAGAGTTAGCATCAAGCCAGGATAAACAGGTATTACTTAGTAATGGAGTCCCATCATTACACACAAAAATTACATATAACTGATCATCTTTCAAACATACAGCATGTATGAGACTACAAAATCAGTACTGCAAATTGGTTGAACTGTAATCTTCCACTTTCTCAGATATGTAGTTGCTTCAAGAAAATTAAGTCCACAATTTTCTCTTTCCTTTTCCTTTCTGACATTAAGTGTGATCAATAGGTTTATGTTTCATTTCATTTCATTCCCATGAGGTAGGTGATCTACAAAACCACAAACACACCAAACACAGAAATGACTTTATACCACTAATTCTGGTTGTTTTCATAGACCTAATCCTGGAAGTAGGAGCTGCTGATGGGCAAGTCACAGCCTGGATTTAGCCCACAGGCAAATTTTGTTTAACCAGCACAATATTTTAAACATTTGGAAATTTTGTGAATCATTTCTAATATTTGACTTGAAGATCAGAAAAAATCTTTCCATATGGATCCACGTTCCCATATGGTAACAAGCAGCTGGACGTGATCTGTATCTGCCACAGGCTCCACCATTCCTACTGCCTTACATACGGTGTTCTGCATTGATTCAAACTGCCTGTAGAATACCTACATTTTCTGGCTTGGCTGCATTTTTCCATGACTTGGTCCCTAGCACAATCAGAACACAGCAATTAAGCTTTCCCTACATATTTAATTGGTATTTGCTTCCTTATCAATTTTGCATTGACTAACTAGATTCATAGAGCATATGATACTGAAGAGTACAAGACTACAGAGACTGAAATCTCATTTTACGAGCGATGAAAACTGAAAAAGCTAGAGTTTGAGTTAGCATGTGCCCTCTGGCCACTTGTCCCCAAAGCCTGAAATCTTAACCCAGACACTGTCTGTGTGCCTGTGGTTCGGACCATTGCACAACCTGACCTATGTAGACAATTCCTTGGACAAAGCTGATTCGGATTTTTCTGGAATCCTAAATTGTAAGTACTAAACCCCTTCGGAACCTCTTCGATGTCAAGAGTTTAAGTTGAAGCATTATCATTATAAATTATAATAATTGGTTCAAATCCTATAATAATGCCTTTCAATGAAAACTAAGTTATTATTTTCAGTTTTTAAAAAAATGTGTATAATGCTAAAAATGGCATTAATCTGAAGATGGTAAAACCTCTTATAATACATATATGCAATATGTGAGAATAACATATGTCTGATTTTCTTACCTCTATAATCCTTAATCTACCCTGTTAACCTTCTATATTTCTTACATTGTTTGAGATGATAAACAGAAACGGTGCAGAAAGATACTTGTGTAAATTTTACAAAACCAAAGAACTGTAATGAGCCTGATTCCACTCTCCTTAGCATACGGTTTCTTTTATTATATGGCACGGTAAGTAAATGCATTAAAACTCTGCTCTTTGATCTGTGTTTTTAAATTTATCACTTTAGTTTTCTCAGTTTAGCATAAATGAGTTTTACTTCATTTTTAAATTTCATTTCTGACACAGTATCTATAACTCAAGCGTGCTGCTACCAGATGGAAATTATTTCAATAATGTGCAGATGAAAATCTTAAAGAAAAATTCAAATTCCTAAAAGGATTATTGGGCAATGAAATTTATCATAAAAACCCAAACCACGCACATTTATGTATAAGATGCTTTTCCCAACACAAATACACACATAAACACACACACACTCACATGCAAATCCCATTTTCAAAGATAATTCGTGTAATATTTTATATTCTCACTACAGATATGAAAGTGTTTTCTGTCACTCAATAATGTGTCTTATCCCTCTCTCCATATTAAAATAGGTAGATCTAGCTTATACTCAATGGCTACATAGCATTTAATTGCATGATAAACCTAAGTTTATAAAGCCACCTCTGGTAAAATGTGGGCTATTTTTTCCTTTCTTTTTCTTTTCTGTGTATTACAAAATTTAAGTGAATATATTTGTATACACATCTTTTCACACCTGTATGAGGTAAAATGAGGATAAATTTTTAGAAGTAGAATGGCTGGATCGTACTGTCAGAAATAAGTAGGGTAGCTTAAAAATGACTTCTGAAAATACTACATTAGTTACAACTTTTGTTATCTCAGCATCAAGAATAGAGAATGTTTGTCTCTCATACTTTTGTGGACACTGAGTGTTACCAGTTATTTAAAACCCTGGGACCTTATTTAATCCATCAGTTTGTGTCATTTGTATTTTTACCTATAAAATCTTTATAGATTTTAGTATATTTTTCTTTCTCATAATAAGACATATTAAAATAACAAATGTGAGCATCATTACTAAAATACATCTTAAAAAGTAACAAATACTAGTCAATAGAGAAAACAGCTCCTGTCTAATTTCACCATTCTGACCAAACAATTGAATATTTGAACTCACTTCATAACTCATTCCTCACCACTTTAGATATGACAGTTTAAGTGTCCTTTGAGACACATACCATTTCCATTACTATTTGAAGACCATTTTGAATGAACTCAAACGGCGTCAAGGACCTGGGGGAGTTTGTTCTCCTCTGGCTTGACCAAATAAATGCGTTAGTTTCCATTTTTCAGTTACTCTCTCTCAATCCACCACAGAAATTTTAGTCATTTATGTGTGTGGGTGCTGGTGAAAAAAATGGAATTTACTTTTTTTTGATAGATAAGGTAATTACTTCTCTCTCTGTTTATTCAAAGGAAGATTTTATCTACTATATAATTTTTCCATTACTCTAAATTTAAATGAACTGGAACTATATAGTGAATAATTTTCTATAGACATTCTTTTCAAGGACGTTACAGTAAAAATCTCTCTTAGATATAGAATATTGGTAAATGAATTCTCTAGAATTACTTCAGAAGGCTTTCCATACCGAAATAAGATATTAAAATTTTTTGAAGCCATAAAGAAAATAATAACTACAAAACAAAATCAAAACTGCTAAACATGGCATTTATCCTTGTGATCAAGATGTATTAAGTAACTTCAGGCATTGTGGAAAAACTGTTTCAAGCAGAAAGCACTATTTCACTGAATAATTTCTAGACATGGAAATAGTTCAGTGGTATAGCAGCCCCAAGAAGAATCAGATAGAAGAATAGGACACAACTTTTTAGTAAAGTCAGGGAATTGGTGCAGGACTTCTGATCCTCATTTCCCTGAATACAGATTATGTGTTTTACATTTGTATTCCTTCTTCAACACACCATTCCAAATGTTTTTCATCATATTAATGTGGGTGTTCCCCAAAACCTCCTTTGCTTCTTGATGTTTAAGTTAACATTTGCTCCTAAATACATATCATTTTTAAAAAGTTTTAAGTCACCTTTTAGCCAAAAAATTTTTATTTACAACTAATTAAGCTTTTTCTGTTTTTTTTTTCTTCTAAACTTCTGTGAGTTTTTCAAATCTAGGCTGCTCAACAGGAAAAATGATGTATTTCTTATGAATAATCAATGGCCAACTTTTCATAAATTACAAGTTACTTTCAGAACTCACTTTATGACACACTGCAGAGAATTTCTGAAGCCACACCAAGAGTACTAAGAAACTTAAAACAAAATACTGTGGAAGAAGGCAAAGAATGGCATTTGTGGTCACTACATAAGGGGTTCCATGATATAGAATAGTTCACTCACTATGGCACATACAAATTTCTGCTTTATCATGCAGAATAATTTCATAACAACCTTTAGGGTCACCTCATTCTTGAACTGAAACATTTACTTTCAGAAATAAGTATTTTTTTCAAATAAAAATAACTGAATAAAAATAGGGGTTAAAGATATTCAAACATGGATAGACCTCAATCTTTCCCTATTTTAAATGAATATTATCTCACTCTCCCCCGTTAAAAACACCTGGGGAAAGTCCCAACTAAACCTGAAAATATGTCCAAACTAAACTTTTATGTAAATGCCAGAGCCTACCCTTACAAATCAAACTCCAAATCATCAGATATTGAGTTATGGATCCCCCAGTGCTTCCTGAGTCACCCAAAGTGGGTAACCAATGTCTTCCTGGATCAGTACCTACCAAGAGGCCACTGCCCTCCAACACTTGACTTCTTGAGTCACCCAAAGTGGGTAACCAATGTCTTCCTGGATCAGTACCTACCATGAGGCCACTGCCCTCCAACACTTGACTTTGCTTCTCTCATTTGTACCCTTACTCACTTTTGATTGGTGTTTATATTTTGTTTTTGCATTGGATTCTTCGCAAACACTCCGCATTTTAGCTGGGGCTCAGTTTTAGTGATACGATCCTGGAAAATTCAGCAGGGTGGTTAAAAGCCCAGGCTCAACTCAAATAGTTCTAAATTTACATTCTAGGCACATTACTTACTCTACAATCTTTGGCAATATATATAGCTGGTCTGAGAAAAGCTTCTTCATGTAGAATATGTTACATTACAGAGCGGTTTTAAAGATTAATTGAGAAACACATGTGAATTGATTGGCTTAGTGCTGAGAATATGTTAAGTGCTCAATAAATACAGCTGTTAGTCTTGTCGTTTATAGGAACTCTCCTGAGTAGAATGCAACACCTTAGTTGTGGTCCCACTGGACCCGTACATACCTCAGGATCAGCCCTCTCGCTTGCATAGGACAGTTTCATTCTGTCCCCACCACTGAATGGGACAGTGAGGAGAGTGAGACAAAGGCATCCAGTCTTACAAACGCCCTGCGTGCCCCACAGACCCAGTGCCATTTGGCACACAGAAGAAGCACTCATCTAATATGCATAAGGGGAGGATCATAATTTTCCTGTACTAATTGACTGTGAATATGTGTTGTTGGAAGGAATAATAAAAATGATGATTCCCTTGGCACTTTATTTAGTTGCCTCCAAAATGCAGACCATTGTACAAAATGTTTACAGGGTGATTTTGTACCATACAAGTAAATGGCATGAGTTCATGAAGGAGGTGGAATTTTCCTTTAAGTATGTCTGTAGTTGGCTGTAAACTACAGAAGAATATGTTATGAATGCTAACTCCTGGCTATAAGGACAAAAGAAGATCAAGAATGTTACATAATGCTGCTGGGTAATCTTAAAAGTCATTATATACACTTCAGAGTAAAGTAAAAAATTTAAGCCAATCCAATAAATTGATACTATATAATTCATCTTCCAAAGGATTTGAAAAAAAAAAAAGAATTTAGTCTCTGACCTAGTATGGTCAATGACTAATAGTCTTTAAAACAGAGGATCAAAGAGTGACTGTTTTATATTTTGAGAGAACTGTAGATTGTCTTTGACTGACTTCTAAAAATAAATCTTGAGCCTTTTGAAAAAAGGAAAAGTTGGATCAATTCCTGACATCATGCACCAAAATTAATTCCAAGTTGATAAAATAATTACACGTTAAAAAAATACAACTTAAAATACAGCAGGAGTAACTACACATGCAAAACTTTCTGTAACTTGTGAATGGCCTATGTATGACTTAAAATCAATTAACAATAAAGATACATAAGTCGATATTATAAAAATGATAGTGTTTAAAAATCTTGGCATGCCAAATACAATCATACATGAAATAAAAAGACAAATATAAGACAGAAAAAATTTTGCAATGTATATCACAGACACAATGTTAATATGCCTAATATATAAAGATTCTCTGATAAGAGAAAAAGATCAATGTTTTTAGAACAATGAACTAGAATAATAATCAGCTAGTTCGCAATAAAAATGCAAATGGATCTAAGACATTAAAAAATTATATATGTATGAATCTTTTGACTCAACGATTCTGTTTTGGAAAACTACCACAGAAGTACCTTGCAAAATATGAAGAATTTTATATTCATGACTAGTTATTAAATGACTAATTTTAACAGCCGGAGATGGCAACAATCCACCAGTCCATCAGCAGGAGAGTGAATAAAATATGTATTATGTAGCTTCATAAGGAATAACCCTGTGGGGATGATTGCAATAAGGAAACAATAGAGAAATGGATATATAATAATAAGCTACCATTTATATGAGTAAGGAGAAAACATGATTGGATATGTGTCTGTATTTTTAATCAAACAAATAATGAAGGGATAGATAACTTTTTTTTTTTGGCTGTGTTGGGTCTTCGTTGCTGCGCGCGGGCTTTCTCTACTTGTGGCGAGCGGGGGCTACTCTTTGTTGCGGTGCGCGGGCTTCTCATTGTGGAGGCTTCTCTTGCTGCTGAGCACGGGCTCTAGGCACGTGGGCTTCAGTAGTTGCAGCAGCGGGCTCAGTAGTTGTGGCTCGTGGGCTCTAGAGTGCAGGCTCAGTAGTTGTGGCACACGGGCTTAGCTGCTCCACGGCATGTGGGAATCTTCCCGGACCAGGGCTTGAACCCGTGTCCCCTGCATTGGCAGGCAGATTCGTAACCACTGTGTCACCAGAGAAGTCCTTAGATAACTTTTTTAAATGTTTAGCTAAAGCTCGAGGCAAGGAATAGGGTAGATATGACAGGGTGAGACGCTAGACTTTTTGACCATATCTTGTTTTACAGACTTGACTTTGTAAAAATACAAAATTTTTTACAAAACCATATGACAATTAAACAAAAACAATCTCTAAAACAATTTAAAATAAAATGGAATAAAG
Source organism: Phocoena phocoena (assembly GCF_963924675.1). Taxonomy (NCBI): domain Eukaryota; kingdom Metazoa; phylum Chordata; class Mammalia; order Artiodactyla; family Phocoenidae; genus Phocoena; species Phocoena phocoena. Next base: position 31,346,036 of record NC_089239.1, on the reverse strand, counting down.
AAAACTAAATACATATTTGGTTGATGGTAGAGTGATAATAAATGATATTAAAACACAACCATCTGCCTAGACATTACCAAAGGGATATAATGTAAAGATAAAAAAAACCCCAAAACTGGGGGGACTTCCCTGGTGGCGCAGTGGTTATGAATCTGCCTGCCAATGCAGGGGACACGGGTTCAAGCCCTGGTCCGGGAAGATCCCACATGCCACGGAGCAACTAAGCCCGTGCGCCACAACTACTGAGCTTGCGCTCTAGAACCTGCGAACCACAACTACTGAGCCCGTGTGCCACAACTACTGAAGCCCGCGCACCTAGAGCCTGTGCTCCGCAACAAGAGAAGCCACCACAGTGAGAAGCCCAGGCACCGCAGCGAAGAGTAGCCCTGGTTCACTACAGCTAGAGAAAGCCTGCACGCCCAATACAGGGGGCTGGGGTTTGATCCGTGGTCAGGGAACTATATTCGGCAGCCGCAGCTAAGACCCGGCGCAGCCAAATAAATAAATAAATAATTTTTAAAAAAACAAACCTTAAACTATTTTCAGTAATCAATTTTTGCAAGTGGTGCTGGTATTGTTACTATGAGATTTTTGTACATACATTGCAGAGTAAAAAAGGTGAGTAATTATGTGGTACAACAAGGATAAACTATCAAGTATTATTGAGAATTAGAATCCTCTGTTTGGGAAAAAGAAGAAAAACACGCAAAACAGAAGGGGTTAAACAAAACTCCCATGGTCTTGGTTTTGAATTGCAAGTATCAATATACACTACTGATGTAGTTTATCTTAAAATTATATTTCCTAGCTCCCGCAACTGAAAAAGTCTAGAAACAATGACCCACTCGACATCAAGCAGCCCTGGTTATCACCCAGGTGTAATACCAAAGTTCTAAGATCCGTTTTTACTAAAAGGAACTACGGATTCTTGAAAAAAAAAAAAAGGCTGATTCCGGGTCTTAGTCAAGAGATGGTTAAGTAAACACTAGGACATATTTCAGAACAGTTATCAAGAAAATTATAAAAGATTGAAAGGGCTATATGCCAAAAGGCCTCAGCAACCATCCTGAAGAGGCTCCCCTGGCCCATTATAGGAAATTTGAGTATAAACAGATCAAAAATTAAACACATATTCAAATGTTTATAAGTGATCTAAAGCAACACAGAACAAACAAAACTAACTAGTCACCTCCAGATGACAGGGAACTAAGTCATTCTTTTGAATATCTAGTACATAAAGGGATATAATCAAACATTTATCCAGCCTCTCCTATACATACTGTGCCACCAATAACCAAATAACAGATATGCTGAAGTTTCTATTTTTAGAAGTATTCCAATTAATAAGTGAAGGAGTAATAGAAGGAAAATAGCCTCATGCAACATTAATACATACTGAAAGATCTTGGCATTGAGCATAAATGTTTCTAACATCACAAAATAAGAGACTTATATGTGCCATGGGCCTCTTGAAAAATCACATTAGCACTCATGAAGCTGGTCTTATGAAAGAAAAACGAATCTAAGTATGATCACCTCTCTAGATCAGAGGACTGTTAAACTACAGCACAGGGATCAAATCAGCAATGCTCAGACTGTAGAAAGCTTTGCAGGATAAACTCCTGGCTTTTCCAACAATAAATTGCACGTGATAAAGGGGAAAAAAAGTCGAGAGAGAGAAAGATGAAAGAGAACTAATAGATTAAAAGAGTCTTAAGAGACATTTGAGCCATTATGAAATACTGACAGTATTTGAAATATTCTCCAATCAAATGTGGAAAAATTACTATATTCATGAGGTCATTGGAAATTTGAACATCGACCTGAAATGTCATAAGAAGTAATTATTATACATTCTAGGTAAATTAATTGCATTGTGATAGCATGAGAAAATAATTCTTATATTTTAGGGCTGCATATGGAAATATTTATGGATGCGATGATATAATCTGGGATTTGCTTTAAATAATATGGTTGTGGGGAAATGACTGGTAGAATTGATAAAACAAGACTGGCTACAGATGGATAGTTTTGAAGAATACATGTGTCTTCATTACTCTAGTCTGTATTTTTTTTGTATATGTTTGGCATTTTCCATGCTGAAAGTTAAAAATAAATAAAATAATTTCATTCAGGCCTTTACTTCACAGTTAGCACTAATAAAGTAAGCAAGTCCAACTTTTGCAAAATAAAAATAAGTAGCTTGGGCTTCCCTGGTAGCGCAGTGGTTGAGAGTCCGCCTGCCGATGCAGGGGACACGGGTTCGTGCCCCGGTCCGGGAGGATCCCACATGCCGCAGAGCGGCTGGGCCCGTGAGCTATGGCCACTGAGCTGTGTGTCCAGAGCCTGTGCTCTGCAACGGGAGAGGCCACAACAGTGAGAGGGCTGCATACCGCATAAAGAAAAAAAAGTAGCTTATGTTTTGTTCTCTGCATAAGAAAATTTAGATTTTAGAGATTTTTAACATGTATGAATACGAATAGAAATATTAAACACTGAACTACATCATTACTTTTCATTTGACTTAGTGATTATTGCCATCATTCTTAGTATCACTCTAATTCACATGAAATAACTACCATGTTTTTCTGCATTTAAGTTTTCATAATAAGTGTTCAAAGTTCCCCATGTTCTTTTTGACTTATTCCAGGATGAATCATTCAAGCAGTCACTGAAAGCAATTTGTAATCTTCAATTATTAAGTCACCCTAGTATGCACAGAGATTTTGTGGTAACACCCTAGACACTTTGATATTACTCCTGTTTGTTCATCTCTCTATGTCTTCTCCTTTATCAACATTTTACCCTTGAATAAATTTTTTTTTAAGCAGTATAAGTTACAAAATGGTATCTCAAAAGCACTAAAATAATTCACAACTTTATCGACTATTCATGGTGTACCGTGCTGGTTACTCACTCTAGCCTCCAATGGAGATAAGATGGTTTCAATGCAATGCACAATTCCTAGCACACTTACACTAATGGTACCCTCCCTCTCTCAACTGAAACACACTCTGGAATGCTTTTGAAAAACTCTGCCATCATTATGGTAACGACTGGAAACCAATTCACAAAATGACATCCATTATTATTAGTAAGAAATTACTTGCATTGCCCTTCACTACTGATCTCAATACAGTAGTGTGTCAATAATATAACTGAAAACCTCTGCCTCAAAAGATAATTTGGTTCAGTGATGTTTTGATAAAAAACTAAGTTCCTTTAGTGAAATTCTTAAATTTTAAGCTCTGTTTGTCCTATCAAGGATTATAATTCCCAAAAAGAAAAAGTAAAGAATATTCTTATTCCTGAAAAAAATTTTTTTGAGAAAAAATAAAGTCATTACCATTTGAGAGTGGTGCTACACCAAGAGGTAGGAAACACAGATGAAGTACATTGTATTCATTCAAAGAGACAAAAATAAAAGGAAACTAAAAAAACAGGATGATAATTCAAAGGACAGAAGATTCAAAAGGTGCTTTAATCTTTATTTAGCAAAATAAGAAAATGTCTTACCACATTTAAAAAAAAGAGTGTCTTCAATAGAATTTACTGCTAAAAATAGCTATAGTTCATTTTAGTCACACTGCATTGCTTTGTGGTATTAAATCTAAACACGATTGAGTTATGCAAGTCAGCCTGCCTTTAGGATTCTTCCACCAACACTGCTTTTCGTAGATGTGGGTATCTAATAAGGCCCAGTAAAGTACAGCTTTGTCATTGTGTGCTGCTGACCGATCCCAGAGTAGCACAGTTTGATTTCACTAATGCTTCATGAATAATACAGGAGTAGTGGTAAGGGCCTGCAGGGGGCAGGGTCATCTGGAAACTGCTTCTGGGAAACTGTCCGACGGTTCTGGCTCCTGGTGTCTAATTTTAGAGAATTTATTTCTGGATTACAAAGCTGCTTTACGGGGTGCAAATGTATACTGTGGTTTACAAAACTGTACATACACATTACATCATCGTGTCTTTGGCACATCTATGTGTTTGCCATATGGCAGCATGCTGAACTGAAAATGTAAATTACATAACTCAAGTTTTCTTTGATAGCAAACAAAATTACTATGGGTAACAATGATCAAACTTCATCACATTCCAAATGATATTATAACTTGATGAGTTAGCGGAAAATTGTCTAAATGCAAATTATAATTGATAAATTGAAAGCAAATCACAGTGCACAAAGGAGAAAACAATTTAATAGAAATAAATATATGTTGAAATTATGCACCAACAATATATTAGATAAAGTGATCTTAAACTTTTAGATACTGATTCAAACCTTAATTGTTGAGGATAAACTGAATTTGGAATGGAACTTTTTTGGCTACTATGTGTGGAAGGAGTCTGGAGGCTTGAAACCTGCTCCTTGATTATCGGAAGCTGTCAATCTAACTTAAACTGGCAGATGTGCTTTTACAGCTGGGGCCATATTGAGATCTTCATGTTTGGGCCTTTGGGAGAAAAAATGGTACATAAAACAGCAAGCACCTTCGTGAAGTTCCTTTGTAGCACAGATAGATAGAAGCTACAATGTTTTCTTAACACACTCTTAGAATTGACTAGCTTTTCCCTCAACCCCAATAAACCACATTGATTTTATGAGTGACTATGTCACTGAAGTTCACACGGAAGGAAATAAAACATCAAATTTTTCTCACATAGCCTATGTGATGCCATGTGAAATTTTTAAAAATTTACTTTGCAAGTTGACTTCTAAAATTAATTATTGTTATAAAAATATTCAATGGCACTGAAATCATTCTGCAATTTTAAGATATTCTAACACATCTTCTCAATTTAAAACACTGAAAGATTTTTCTGCAACTTCTGTCTTTCTAGAATAGCTACCTGAAGGCCATATTAATTAATGAATGTGAGTATAGTAAATATCTAGATTTAATTAGAAATTTAAAGTTTAAAATGTTAGCTTTATCAACTGGAGTTTGATACTTCATTTTTATGTTTTCTTACAGATTTCTATTGATCATCGTAGCATTTTTAGAAAGTCCACAGAATCTCTGAGTCATTTCTACGTGATGCATGTATTCCCTTCCCTATGAATGTCATTCACAGAAAGTTACAATGTGATAAAGCACGCCACTATCGATCTCTATGGATTAGCAGTGCAGTCTCCTGAGACAATACACAGATAACATCCCAAGGTTTGTTTGGAGAAGAGTTGAACTGAGGTCACTTTCCAAAACAACAAACTGCTCTCTATGACCCTGAAAGGTTAGAGTTTAGGAATTTCCTGGAGAGATTGTGTTTTGTCTAGCATTTCTTTAAACGTATCAAAGGACTCAATTAGCAATGGTAAAACTGTCTTAATCAAAGATGTAAAAAGGGTGTGAGTATAACAAAATATATTGAGAATTTGAGGGGAAGGAAAAGGAAGACAGCAATTAGGAATCATAAGCAAAAGAAAAATGCTTAGACAGAGAAAGACAAATAACATATGATATCGCTTATACGTGGAATCTAGAAAAAGGGTACAAATGAACTTATCTACAAAACAGAGACAGAGTTACAGTTGCAGAAAACGAACTTATGTTTACCAGGGGGTAAGGGGGGAGGGATAAATTGGGAGATTGGGATTGACATATACATGCTACTATATATACAACAGATAACTAATAAGGACCTACTGTATAGCACAGGGAACTCTATTCACTACTTTGTAATGGCCTATATGAGAAAAGAATCTAAAAAAGAGTGAATATGTGTATAACAGATTCACTTCGTTGCACACCTGAAACTAACACAAATTGTAAATCAACTATACTCCAATAAAAGTCTTTTAAAAAAGAAAGAAAAATGCTTAAATTTATGCTAAACAAAAGTCAAGTAGGTTATGTGGTTCTGTTTATTGTATTGCTTCTTATTCATTTGCAATAATTTAGTTTTTAATTGTATTAGAATGGTTTTGGGTAAAATACTATACACATAAATGATACTCCTGCCAGCAGCTAACATTTTTCTCCTGAGCTTACTGTAACTCAATTAATAATATTTGTGCCTGGTCATACGTGGGTATATCGCATATCAGTAGAGTGAATCTCAGATTCCCCAAATCCATTATAATGCCATAGCAATGTCACAGCAAACCTTCCAATGCAGACACTTCTTTCTTCTCTTTTTTTTTCAGTAGTAGTTTCTATGTGTTGAAAGAGACCTGCCTGGAGATGATGGTCTGAACCAAACCATCTCTCCAGCTCCCTTCTAATCTTACATTTGAATCAAAAACTAAACTCCACAAGGTGGTATATTAAGCATAAATCGTTTTTATTAGCAATCTCTATCTCAAATATAAGTACCTTGAAGAAACCATGAGTTCAAAACACATACTTTTAAGTCTATTTTTTGCAAACGTACTCTAGCAACTGTCCTGAATTTTTTGATTCTGTCTGTGTTCCAAAATTCTCATGTGATAGGTCAAACTCATCACTCAACGGAATTATTTGCAATAAGTAGGACTTTGTCCCAACTCAGCCTCATATTCATTTTACTCTTGGATCTATACCATGAAATGTAAGATGATACCTACTCCCAATTTTTATTGGGGTCATGTATGAATTTGGCAAGCAATACCATTATGTGCACTTAACCACTGAGTTGCACGGTGAATTTAAAATGCCCGTGAACGTAGGTGCTCTAAACGGGTGCATCATGATAATAAAGGTCAAGGAATGTCAAGTGGACCAGGCAGAAACAACATCATTAGGCTAAATATATAAAAATATCTTTTTCTATGTAATGAATGATTTGCTATAATTTCTAATAACACAAAGCCAAATACTTTAGTCAAGTATGAATTATACCTACATATTCTGAAAAAGATTAAAGCTCCAGTCCTTAAAAAAAAAAGTGTTTGGGACACTTCTATGAAGGTAAAGCTACAAATAGTAAGTAGACCATGTTGCCGGATACGTTGTAACTAACGAGGCTTAGTTTTATGGTACCCTATCCATGGATTGCTATATGAGGGAAACATACTTTCTGAAAAAGCCCTTTTCCAGACTCTACAACAGAGAAATGGGCCACCAAAAAGGAAGATGTTCCCAGAGCCTATCTTGGACAAATAATGTTAGGATCTCTTATTTGGACCAAAAGTTTTTTTGTAAATTTATGCTGAAAAAAAGAGTCATAGGTATTAATTTGATGAATACTTATTACTAACAATATGTGATATCATCGGGATCTGGTCAGGAAAATAAGAGAAACCAGATTAAGCAGAAATAAAAGTATAGTAAACAAGCAGAAAGCAAGTGTGACCAAATGACATTTTGTCCCTGTTGGTGCTCCCTACTGTGGGAGATCTTTTAAAACTAGAGACCACATGGCACTCAGCAACTTATCAGACAAAAACTTAAAAAAATCTTCATGCTAAACTTTAAAAGTTTATACTAAACTTCAAGATTGATTATATTTTGAGGTAAGTTATCATGAAAATATACTATTATGCTCCTTAGTAGATAAAATCTTGGTAGATAATATTTATTGTCCTTGGTAGACATCATTGAAATCTTTCTTTTAAGAGGAGGAGATTAAAACTCAGATAAAATTTATAATTATTAATATAGCAAAAATATTAATAACTACTTAGAGGTCATAAGAAAACAGTTTTAAACTGAAATGTCAGAACAATGATGTTTAGAAATTCCTAAATTCAAGGGAATTCCCTGGCGGCCCAGTGGTTAGAGCTCCACGCTTCCACTGCAGGGGGCATGGGCTCCATCCCTGGTCAGGGAACTAAGATCCCGCAAGCCATGCAGTGCGGCCAAAAAAAAACCTGAATTCTAGTTTAATCTTTTTTTTCTGTCTATTATTATCCCTTAATCTAAGGATGCATGTTTATTCCTTACACTTTCACATTTGCAGCCTGTCAGAACTTCACTGACATTGACAAAAAGCTGGTACCAAGTAATTCTCCTGTTGTGTGCTCTTGTTAATTTGATATAGAGGGTCAATGCTTTTAGTGTCATCAGGCCCACCACTTACTAATTCTTCACGTATAAAGCACAGATAAGAATGTCTACTTCAGATTATTATGAACATATTAAAGGAAAACATGGGTGTAAAGCATAGTGCCTGGACAAAGGAAACAGTAGATAATTGGTAGTTATTCGAATTATTACAATAATTTCATTATCATTAAAGCTAGCAGTAATAACCTTGAACTCAAGATGGTCAAAGCTTTGACCTTGAGATAACTAAGTAACTGCACTGAATTATGTCTAACCACATAGTCACTGATATTCATACATAACATGAAATTTAAGAGGAGTAAAATAATAGCTATCAATCCTCCATCTATAATTCTTTTGGCTTTATTTCTAAGGTTTCTTACATACTTAATGATAGCCAGTACTTCTGGGACATCTAGAGTCATCTTGCCTCTGAGATCCGTAATATATACCCTGTTTCATCTGTCAGCTCTTTATTTTTCTTCTCCTATCAGCTATTCCTCTTGCATGTATAGAAACATACCTAATAATGAGGAATTTTCATACAAAAAATTATTTGAAAAGCCAATCTACAGACCTATCATAGTAAAAACAACGAAACACACACACATACGCACGCACACACACACAAATATTAGTCCACCACCATCCACATTCCTCCCTTTTCTTATCACCCTGATCCCTCCAACTCCAGATAATTCACAATCTTACCTACTTCTGTTCTTATAACTTAGATGGATGGTACACAAGGGACATTGGCCATATATAGTTCCAAAGTAGCTTATTTTTTTTCCAACATAACCTAGTCAAGGTTTTGTTTTTAATATATAGACTTCATTTATTATGCATTGGGAAACATTTTTTCCTATAATTTACAAAAAAATTTTACTAAAGTAGATTTCACTTAGAAACATAATTGAACAAGTAAAAGAAGAGTTAATGAATATGTTACAGAATCAATAAACTCAAAGAGGGGAACATAAAATCATAACAACTGGCTTTCCTAGTGCCTATGGAATCCTAAAGATATTGCTTTCAGCAAAATTTGTATAACAAAGTACCATATGACAAAGAAGCAACAGAAAAATAAATTTTTTAAACTCTGTAGTCTGGACTTTTAAAACTAAAATTACATGGCATTTTTGTGTAATCCTGGATCTCTAGTTTATCAAGCATTACTACAAAATCAAGCTATACATATTTTCTTAAGACTAAAACAGCAACCTCATATATTAACCATGTAATGAAAATTTTTAAAAAATGTTATCACTTATTTATGAAATAAGAAAATGACTATGCTACTTAAAAAAATGCTTAGGTCTTGATTTTAATTCCGCATAGATATGAAGTCTGTGAGTAAAGACTGAATGAAAAAAATGTAGGAATAGGTTGATTTCTATTTTTTTTAACATGTTTATTGGAGTATAATTGCTTTGAAATGGTGTGTTAGTTTCTGCTTTATAACAAAGTTAATCAGTTATACATATACATATGTCCCCATATATCTTCCCTCTTGCATCTCCCTCCCTCCCACCCTCCCTATCGCACCCCTCTAGGTGGTCACAAAGCACCAAGCTGATCTCCCTGTACTATGCAGCTGTTGCCCACTAGTTATCTATTTTACGTTTGGTAGTGTATATATGTCCATACCAGTCTCTCACTTCGTCCCAGTTTACCCTTCCCGCTCCCCATATCCTCAAGTCCACTCTCTAGTAGGTCTGCATCTTTATTCGCGTCTTGCCCCTAGGTTATTCTGACCATTTCTTTCTTTTCTTTTCTTTTTTCTTTAGATTCAATATATATGTGTTAGCATATTGTATTTGTTTATCTCTTCCTGAATTACTTCACTCTGTATGACAGTCTCTAGGTCCATCCACCTCACTACAAAGAACTCTGTCTAATTTCTTTTTATGGCTGAGTAATATTCCATTGTATATATGTGCCACATATTCTTTATCCATTCATCTGTTGATAGACACTTAGGTTGCTTCCATGTCTTGGCTATTGTAAATAGAGCTGCAATGAACATTTTGGTACATGACTCTTTTTGAATTATGGTTTTCTCAGGGAAAATGCCCAGTAGTGGGACTGCTGGGTCGTATGGTAGTTTTACTTCTAGTTCTTTAAGGAACCTCCATACTGTTCTCCATAGTGGCTGTACCAATTCACATTCCCACCAGCAGTGCAAGAGTGTTCCCTTTTCTCCACACACTCTCCAGCATTTATTGCTTGTAGATTTTTTGATGATGGCCATTCTGACCAGTGTGAGATGATATCTCATTGTAGTTTTGACTTGCATTTCTCTAACAATTAATGACGTTGAGCATTCGTTCATGTGTTTCTTGGTAATCTGTATATCTTATTTGGAGAAATGTCTATTTAGGTCTTCTGCCCATTTTTGGATTGGGTTGTTTGGTTTTTTGATATTGAGTTGCATGAGTTGCTTGTATGTTTTGGAGATTAATCCTTTGTCAGTTGCTTCATTTGCAAATATTTTCTCCCATTCTGAGGGTTGTCTTTTGGTCTTGTTTATGGTTTCCTTTGCTGTGCAAAAGCTTTGAAGTTTCATTAGGTCCCATTTGTTTATTTTTCTTTTTATTTCCATTTCTCTAGGAGGTGGGTCGAAAAGGATCTTTCTGTGATGTATGTCATAGAGTGTTCTGCCTATGTTTTCCTCTAAGAGTTTGATGGTGTCTGACCTTACATTTGGATCTTAAATCCATTTTGAGTGTGTTTGTGTGTATGGTGTTAGGGAGTGTTCTAATTTCATTCTTTTACATGTAGCTGTCCAGTTTTCCCAGCACCACTTATGGAAGTAGCTGTCTTTTCTCCACTGTATATTCTTGCCTCCTTTGTCAAAGATAAGGTGACCATATGTGCGTGGGTTTATCTCTGGGCTTTCTATCCTGTCCTATTGATCTATATTTCTGTTTTTCTGCCAGTACCGTACTGTCTTGATTACTGTAGCTTTGTAGTATAGTCTGAAGTCCGGGAGCCTGATTCCTCCAGCTCTGTTTTTCTTTCTCAAGATTGCTTTGGCTATTCGGGGTCTTTTGTGTTACCATACAAACTTGAAATTTTTTGTTCTAGTTCTGTGAAAAACGCCAGTGGTAGTTTGATAGGGATTGCATTGAATCTGTAGATTGCTTTGGGTAGTAGAGCCTTTTTCACAATGTTGATTCTTCCAACCCAAGAACATGGTATATCTCTCCATCTATCTGTATCAACTTTAATTTCTTTCATCAGTGTCTTATAAGTTTCTGCCTACAGGTCTTTTGTCTCCTTAGGTAAGTTTATTCATAGATATTTTATTCTTTTTGTTCCAATGGTAAATGGGAGTGTTTTCTTAATTTCACTTTCAGATTTTTCATCATTAGTGTATAGGAATGCAAGAGATTTCTGTGCATTAATTTTGTAACCTGCTACTTTACCAAATTCATTGATTAGCTCTAGTAGTTTTCTGGTAGCATCTTTAGGATTCTCTGTGTATAGTATCATGTCATCTGCAAACAGTGACAGCTTTACTCCTTCTTTTCTGATTTGGATTCCTTTTATTTCCTTTTCTTCTCTGATTGCTGTGGCTAAAACTTCCAAAACTATGTTGAATAAGAGTGGTGAGAGTGGGCAACCTTGTCTTGTTCCTGATCTTAGTGGAAATGCTTTCAGCTTTTCACCATTGAGGATGATGTTTGCTGTGGGTTTGTCATATATGGCCTTTATTATGTTGAGGAAAGTTCCCTCTATACCTACTTTCTGGAGGGTTTTTATCATAAATGGGTGCTGAATTTTGTCAAAAGCTTTCTCTGCATCTATTGAGATGATCATATGGTTTTTCTCCTTCAATTTGTTAATATGGTGTATCACATTGATTGATTTGCATATATTGAAGAATCCTTGCATTCCTGGGATAAACTCCATTTGATCATGGTGTATGATCCTTTTAATGTACTGTTGGATTCTGTTTGCTAGTATTTTGTTGAGTATTTTTGCATCTGTTTTCATCAGTCATATTGGCCTGTAGTCTTTTTTCTTTGTGACATCCTTGTCTGGTTTTGGTATTAGGGTGATGGTGGCCTCATAGAATGAGTTTGGGAGTGTTCCTCCCTCTGCTATGTTTTGGAAGAGTTTGAGAAGGATAGGTGTTAGCTCTTCTCTGAATGTCTGATAGAATTCACCTGCGAAGCCATCTGGTAGGTTGATTTCTTGATGACCCAGGATAATGCATGAAATTATTTTCTCCTGTCTTAATTTCTATTGGCATTATTATAACAATATAATATAGTGTTATATTATAATACTGTAATATTACTATTTTAATGGTTTAAAAGGCCTCATCTTTAAATATCACTATTTTTAAAAAATTATTTTACCGTAAATCATAAGGAAGTATTACTCTACATCATTTGAGTCTGTGTCTATGAACAGAAAGAAGCAAAGTAAATTTTGAAATAAATCAAGGAAAATTTTACTTACTGCTATGACAACCATCTAGATATTTCAGGTGAGCACAATTTTTACAGTAAATAATGTGAATAATCTTTACATATCTTTCTTTCATTTGGTTGTTAAGAAATCTGAGAGTAGGGCCAGAGAGAAAAAAAGATACATGATCATTTATTTCTCTAGTCTTTTCTGGTTTGTGTGCTGATTTACTTAAGTCTTCAGAAACCTCAGCATCCCTATTTTTTAGGAAGGTGAAAAGTAACATGTACTTATGCCGAAGTAACTCAGAGGGTAAGTTGTTATTTTTCCCTTGTTGTTACTGAGGGACAGGTACTCTGGGCACTGGGGAAAGCTATGTTCTTAGCTTTGTACTACCTGAAATACCCTCGCCCACCCACGCAGAGTATAAAAATGTCACAGAGTTCAAAGACAAAACGTGGCACCTTACAGTGTTGGGTTAGGTGGAGGCTGCTAAAGTCCTCTGGACATATCTAGATTTCAGGCAAGGTAGAGCTGGTGTCATTTTCCCTGAGTAGGTGGGACAAATATATTTATACAACTCCAATTTGTGATTCTAGATCAATGTCTCTCCACACCCAACTACCATCCTGGCACTGGGCATAGGTACCTTCCCTCATCCAAGTTGCTGGCAGCGTGATTGAGTGATTTGCTCTTATAGGTTTTTGTTTTGATACAGGAAAGAGAAGACACGAGGTGATGAAGTGAGAGACTCATGTTAGGAAATAGGCGATTGGGATGACAGAAGCTGATATAATGACACTAAGGCAAAGAATGGATGCCCAGCAAGATAAGTAGTGATAGTTTCTCTGAGTGAGATAAGGAACTGGACTGGACTAGAGTTTCAGTGAAATATTTATGGAAAGGAGCATGGGCTGGGGGAAGGGTATGGAGGGATTGTGTGCATAGGGCAGAGGAATGCCCTCCCCTTACCTTCTTGTCACCAGAGCACCACCTGGTGTGTGTGTGTGAGGACGATGGGGAAAGAGTAGCATCAAGGAAGCCTTCCATTCCTCTGTCTAGAGTCTACTCTGTTTTTCCTATTTTCCCTCTTCACCCTTACCTGGTGACAGAGACTGTTAATCTTGTAAATGGGGTTTTCTCTTTATATGGCTGTTAGGGAACCTGCAGCAAAATCATAGGTGGCACTTCTTTGAACTTGAAATACCATCACCCTCATCCTATTCCCCTACTCAAATTTTCCCTTAGCCAAATTTCCTAATCTGTCTAATTTGAATTCTGTTGTATAATTTTTGATAAGCTTCCTCAAGTCTCCTTTCTAAAGAGGTGACAGATAAATAGATGAATGCGAAATAGATGACTGATGAATATTTATACTCTCAGGCAGACTGTGTAGCATAAAGGCTGCATTTAAAGTCAAGATGGGAAGGACTTAAGGAGCAACAGGGATCTTAGGGTGATGCAAAGACATTCTCCCTCCCATCCCCTCCCTCTTCCTCTTCTGTGCCATCACCAAATCCAATATCACACAGCGCAAAATATAGGGGTCTAGAGGTCAAGGAAGATGAACAAACTAATACTGAGAGAGGCTAGGAGAGAATTATTTAACAGTAACATTAAAAGTAGAGTAGGGCTGGCTCATACATTAGTCAAAAATTGTGTGTGTGTAACATGCAGTATATACTGATTATGTATTATGTATAATACAAACACACACAAACACATATAAAATCAGTTGAGAGGGCTTCCCTGGTGGCGCAGTGGTTGAGAGTCCGCCTGCCGGTGCAGGGGACACGGGTTTGTGCCCCAGTCCGGGAAGATCTCACATGCCGTGGAGCAGCTGGGCCCGTGAGCCATGGCCGCTGAGCCTGCGCGTCCGGAGACTGTGCTCCGCAACAGGAGAGGCCGCAGCGGTGAGAGGCCCGCGTACCGCAAAAAAACAAACAAAACAAAAAAAAACAACCAAAAAAATCAGTTGAGAAAGCAAGAGAGGTTCATGATGCTGGGGAGCAGGAAGTGCAACCAGGAAAGTGCCTTCTGGACAGCTTCAAACCTAATCTTCATTAGTTGGCATATATGTTATAAATAATTTATACCTCTCCCCAAAGCATTTGAGTCTTAAATTAATTCTGTGCCTTGTAGCTAAAAATTAGACATATCCAATGATATTCTTTTCCAGCCTCAAGCTCAGATTCTTGTTTGTGTAGTTAATGGAAATTAACATAGAAAAATTAAAGCTTTATGACAAAATATGTCCGGAAAAGGTCTATTGGTAGTAAATGGTATATCTTTCAGCATTAATCTGGGATTTGGTACATTATAGACAAACAAGTCCACCAGATTTTTCCCAGGAAATAATTTAGGAATGCAATTCTTGGAAATATAGCCTGAATTTAAAACTATAAAAGTCCCAGCACAAATTACCATCAAATATCACAATTAAAAATGATTAAAACTCAGAACATATTTGTCGTAAAAGCAAATAGGCTATTGTTTTATAAATCAAGATTGAGATCATTGATCTTAGAGATGATTTCGCTAGAAAGCTTTTGATAAACCATGTCACGGAAAAGAGCAAGAAAGTCAGGCTACTCAATATCAATTTTCAAAATTATTGTAAAATTAATGACTATAAAGCACAGTTCTTCCTTGGATTATTCACTGATTACATCTTTCTAGACTTGTCTCTAATATTCTAAGAGCTAATTTGATGATGTTACCATTTAGTGAACTTTACTAGATTCAGTAAGAACCTTTTGGAAGTCTGGTTTTGTGTTGAAAATTAAAGGAACACAAAAGAAGTAAAAAACACAACTTCTGCCCTTCTTATTTTTAGTGACAATTATGATGCTTTGAATGCATAAACTAATTCAGCGTAAGTTGTAATCAAAACAACTTAGGTTAAATACTTATTAATATGCTTTTCTCTGCCAATCATTCTGTAGTTAAATAATTCACACAGACACATATTATTATTAGAATCTCTTCCAATATGAGGGAAATAAGTCAGGATGGGGAATTATCACAGGATCACATAAATAGTAAGAGGGAGCGCTTCAAGTGCAGTGTTCTTTTTACTACATGTATATTGCCTGCAAGAGCAGAAAAAAGATGAATTTACGTTTGGGCTTAGAGTTGAAAAATCAAGCCTGTTCTATTTTGAGTGTTATGGTTCAGAAGTCTTCCTTTAAACATTTTCTTTAAGTCCCAAAGGAAAGAAAACATATTTCATGAGTTGGCATAGACACATGTAACATAATTTGCTTCTTCCTTTGCCCAGGATAAATGGCAATGCTGACAACACTCACTGAGACATAAATCTGGATACTTTTCTGCAAACTTGTCTCGATGGGTAGAGATTCCCAAAAGGAACTGAATGCAGGAGAGCTTAGAGTGACAGTGACAAAAGTTTCTGACATAAAAATTAGCTGAGGGCCTGCACTGTGCTTTCAATTTCCCTATCTTAAAAATACGCTCTAATTCACAACAATGGAATTCAACTTAATAGAGTAAATATACAGAAGGAGCTGTTAGTATAAACCCAAATCATTTTTAAATTGCTTGTATAAACTCATTGATTTACTTTATAAAACAAATGTTCTAATTCAAATAAATTTTTAAAATTAAACACATATAAAAAAAACTATACTCAACCAATAAGGAGTTAAACGTATTCTTTGGAAATGTAAGAATTCAGGCAGGATAATTAACGTTTTCTTAACGAAGCTGAAGCATCACCGGGCACAAGCAGGATTTTAAAGGACAGTAACATAGTGGAGGCTTTTCCCAGCCTGACAGCTCTTTTCCGCTGAACTCTGATTGCTTTTGCGGTTTAGATCTATTTTCTGAGTCTGTCCATCAAAGCCAATATTAAAGATGTGCTGGTTTGTTTTACATGTAAAGAGAGAAAAGCCAATGGACAGGCTGGGTCCTATTCCATTCATCATTGATCAGAAAAGGGGTCTTTCCACATATAACAAGAATTTGGGGTAATGATAGTAAAACTAATATTTTTCGCATACTGTATGAAATTATCCTTCCCCTTAGAATCAGGATCCAAAATCTTCTTACTCCAGGGAACTGAACTAAACAAAATAACATGACTTCACCAGGCATCTCTCATCATGGACACTACTCATATATGAAAGCATGAGGCATAATACCCTATTGCATACGTACGTCCTGAGGCACATGGGGGTTAAAATTTTCTACAAGTCACTATTCAATACACTTCAAAAGAGAATTACAGTCAATGAGATCATAAAAAAGGAAACATAATTGTTTCACTTTCTTCCACTGTGGCTCTTACAAGATTGAAGCATCTCGATTCTCCACTAAGAAGAGTTGAGACAGGAAGCTCATGTTAACAGTGCCTTTTCTTAAATATCCCCCAAACCTGTAAATGCTAGGGTCCATTATCTTTGTGGGATTCTATATTATCAGTGAGTCTACGGTTAGGGTAATACACTTTCCCATAAGTAACCTGGAGTAGATCCTGATGCCTTTTGGTTATAAAACTAAATTAATGGGGTACAAGTCTCAATAATTTAAGATGAAATGAAAGAAAGTAAACCTGTATTTCCTTCCTTTATAGCATTTCTGATTTTTACCTAAGGACTTGTTTAATATCAGTCTCCTTCATTATCCTCTGAATATCTTATTTTTATTTTTCTTTATATCCAAGTTTTTAGCAGAGTCTGAAACCTAGACTACCAAAATACATTTTTGACAAATGACAAATGAGTACGACCTCACTTGTACTCAATCCTCCCTGAGTTTTACCTTACTATAAGACAACTGCCTAAACATGTGACATCACATAATAATGTAAAAGCACTGATTGAGGAACTATGAGTCAGATGTGGCCTTCCATTTACTCTCGTACTTAGTTTTGCCCAACAATCCTATGAACTGACCACTATCATTGCCTCATTTAGTAGGTGAAGAAGGTAAAGGACTGAGAAGCTAAAGGATTTCTCCAACTCACAGGGCACTGTGTATCAGACCCAATGTTCAAACCTAAGCAGGAATTGTCTGAATCCCACTCTTGCTTGAATAGGGAACAGTCTTTCTACCATCAAAATAAAATTTATGTTCGAAGTGAAGGCCAATCTTACTACTAACCACCCACTAGCGTCCAAAGTAGGCAAACTTGACATTCTTTCTTAGAAATTCATTAACTTTGCACACAAATTGAATTATTTAATTATAAAATAACACAAGGTAGTTTAAAATGTCGTTAAGTCTCACAGCTTATGAACGAGTTTGAGATTGTGACATCTAGAAGACATAGTCCAGAAATTGGAAGCTTCTAGAGGTAGAGATTTTAGGTGTCTCACTCTGATCTGAACCCAGAATATCATATGAAATAGATACTATTATTACTATTATTAATTATTATATTTTATACATGAGGCCACATATTATAAACATGAGCAAAACCACACAATGATATTTTTCATTTTAGTTAAAGTATACAGTTATTTTCATGAGATGACATTTTCCACTTCCAGTTCAGATGTGTTCAAAGGATGGATATGACATAGGAACTGGAGAGAAAATTTATTTCATCAGATACTAACTATACATTCCAGCTTGTGAGGAATGTCAGATTGACTTCCATATCACGTAACTAAACAAATCTAGGCAACCCTACCTCGGTTCCCCATGAGGTGCCAAAACGCAGTGCTCCAGCTGCAAGCGGTGGGCACGTTGGCTTAAACAGGGCGGTGGGATTAAGGCGGACACGGAGCTGTAACTGCCCCACCTGTCACCTGGGGCAGCCTTTCCTGCTGTGTCCTCATCCTAGGACAGGCAAGTTCTGAACGTCCCGGGAATCACTCCCCTTGACAGCAAGTGGAAAGGAAGTGGAAATAACAATAACTGCTGGATGCATCTATTCAAGGTGCTGTTTGTGAAATTGCCATCATGCCCTCTTCCGGGTCAGAGGATTGTTCACTCTCCCTAAATCATTAAATTCTTAACCATTAAATCGTGACATTCTTTGAGTTTTAAAATATTCTAGTTTTTGCTAAACATCATAAATCCAAATAACAACGGTTATAACGTCTCTTGGGGGTTTGAGGAAAGGGCTACTCAACATGGAAGAAATGATTCCAAGTGCAATGACTGACTTTTTAACAGACTTGTGCTCCAGTGCCATAAATCAGATGATTTCATGCAAAGTCAACCCTTTCCTAAATGCTCTCTTACAGGCTTAGCATTGAAAACATTGACCTAAGTGTGAGATCTTGAACCATGTACTTTCTTGGTGACACCCTAGTCTTCTTGAATAAGGTAAAAACTAATTTATATGACATTTCTGAGAAAATTAGCTCATTTCCTGTGAATTTGTAGAATAGCTTCCAGTTTATCAGCAATTATCTATATTGAGCACATTGCATGTGCCGGCCACTGGCCCAGCACTGGACTTGGCTCAGAATGAATTCATCTTAATTAAAGAAAGGATAAAGATTGGAGAAAATTTGTTCTCCATCTGAATAAATGCTTAATAAGAATCTCCAGGGACTTCTTGGAAGACACATCGAATACCAAAGGAACGTCCAAAGAAACATCCATAGGAAAATGAGGTCTGTTTTAGAAGCATACTTTGGCTGGACCCGCGAGAGATAAAGTGCCGAAATGCAAGGCTATGTACAGACAGAAGAAAAACAACAATATATTACTGCTCCGTCAACCCAAACAGAATAGGTTCTGCCTTGTTTTCATGTTGATTTTGGCATAAACCACAGTACACTTGAATCATTTTGAAAGATGGTAATAGGAGAATTTGTATTGGCAACAGGCCAAATAAAAGCTAAGGCTAAAAAGTGGTAGCCAGACTGTTCCTTTTGTGTAGAGAGGCTTTGCTATCTGAGAGCAACGGGCAATTCACATTGGAAAACAGACTCTCTTAATAAGTGGCAAAGGCTGGAAAAATCTAGAGAAAGCAAGAGGACACACGAAGTGGTAACACAACTTCACACAGTGAAGCTTAAAAGCAAGAGTGGAGATAAACCCTGCTGGGCAGTTCCTTCTTCGGCTTCGGGTACACCTGCCATATGGAATCTGCACAGCCTTTGATTACTGCCTTAGGAAGTGAATGCGTTTAAGGATGCCTTCCAAGGGAATCCACAAGTGTGGCCTCAAGAGAGGGCTTCTCTCCAAGCTGAGACTTTGCTCTCTTACATCTGAATTCAGGATCTGGTGACATTTAGACTTTTCTTAGTGATTCAGAGGCCATAATGATAATATTAGGAATAAATATACATTCTCCTACATAATCATGACTGACAACATCCCACTCCAAATGTATCATTGGATCATACTTATAACACCTAAAGGAAACCAGTCACCTTCAAAACTCTACCCTGAGAGACCTCTCAAAGTGTCCCGCCTTTACAAGAACGTGGCCTGCTGGACAGTGTCAAAATTGCCCTAACATAATTATTACCAGTCTGAGAAACATTGCTAGCCTGCAATGAAATTTTCAATTGTCTGTCAGAGTATAAGAAAAACAAGAACAATTACAGTAAGCTTTATTAAAGCTATATTTATTCAATATAACAAACTCAATTTGAAATTACATCATTCCAACTTTTTGTGTTAAAAAAGTTTTATTTAAAAAATAATGGTAGGGCTTCCCTGGTGGCGTAGTGGTTGAGAGTCCGCCTGCCGATGCAGGGGACACGGGTTCGTGCCCCGGTCCGGGAAGATCCCACATGCCGCGGAGCGGCTGGGCCCGTGAGCCATGGCCGCTGAGCCTGCGCGTCTGGAGCCTGTGCTCCACAACGGGAGAGGCCACGGCAGTGACAGGCCCCCGTACCACAAGAAATAAAAATAAAAAAATAATGGTAAAGACCATTTTTAAAAAATTGGTTTGTATTTTATGTCTTAACCGACAATCTTTTGCCAATTCTGATTTTATTTTTATAGTTCATCTTAAAATTAAAAAGCCTAGGAATTATTTCAAATGGTAGACTTAGTAACAAAAATTTGGCTTTCCAAACTTTCCAAATTAAGCACAAGAAACATTATACAAAAAAGAATGAATGATATATAATATTACACCAACTACACTTAAATTTTAAAAAAGGAAGGATGAATGAACCATTGTAAACTGGAGAAGCTGCAAAGTACATGCAAGAAAGTTTTGAAAAGTAACCAATATGGGAATTGAAACAGTGAGATGCCATTTTCTTTAAAAAATTTGGTAAAAGTAAAAAGGATAATAATACTGGGTGTTGGAGTGGGTAGGTGTGAGGACCAAGCATTCTCACATCCACTAACAGCAATGGAAACTGACTCTAGTATATTAGACTCCCATTTGTTAATGGCCATCAAAAGACATATAATTGTGCATTAGTGCCGCGCAAAATTTCTCCATGTAGGAATTTACTTCAAAAAATACTATGGATATATCCAATGACTGAGCTACTAGGAAGCTCTCCTCAGAAGTGTTTATATTAATAAAACGATTAGAAAATACCTCAGTGTACAAGACTAAGAAATTAGCTAAAAAATTATGTAATCCCTAAAATGGAATATTACATAGCATTAATATGATGCCAAATGTGTGATAATTTTGAGATATCTTTAGAATGTATTGCTAAGTGAAAAAAAGAATCCAAAACTGTGTATAGTATGATTTATGAATAGATACAGAGAGAGAGAAACCTGAAAGTGAACATAGCAAAATTAACAGCTAGGTGGTGAGATTAGAGCTTTTCCTTCCCTCTTTTTGTGATGAGTGTTATGGGTTGAACTGTATCCCCCCAAAAGATATGTTGATGTCCTAACCCCAGGCACCTCAGAATGTGACCTTATTTGGAATCAGGGTAGTTCCAGGTGTAATTAGTTAAGATGATATCATAGTGGAACAGAGCTGGTGCCCTGATGAGAAGACAATGTGAAGACAGAAACACATAGAAAAAACACCATGTGACAACAGAGGCAGAGCCTGGGGTGATGAAGCTGCAAACCAAGGAGCATCGAGCAACAACAGCCACCGCCAGAAGCTAGGAAGAGGCACAGAAGTATTCGAACCTAGAGTCCCAGAAGGAGCACATCTCTGTCGACACCCTCCAGAGTTCTGACTTCCACCCTCCAGACTGTAAGAGAGTAAGTTTCTGTTGTTTTAAGCCCCCCGGTTTGAGGTATTTTGTTATGACTGCCCTGGGAAACGAATACACTGGGTAACACATTCAGAAAAGCACAAAAAAGCATAAATGCACAGCTCAGTGAATTAGTGACAAGCAGGTACCCATGTGAGCACGCTAGAAGCTGCCCATACGACTCTTAGCAATCCCCATCGCTTCCCTATTTCCCAAAGGTAACTACTATCATGGCTTCTAACCCTCTAGCTTCTTCTGTTGAAAATGTTTATAAACAGGTCCAGAAAATGTTTATAAATAGATTTTTAAAAAATCATTATTAACTTTGTTTGTCACTCTTTATAGACACTGGTCCACTTCCACATGAAAAGTAGGGAGCATCTACTTCCACTTAACATTCTATAGAATGATGTTGTACTGCAAACCAGAGTAATGTACTTAACACAAGGGGAAAAATTACTGAAATCATGCCCCAAGATGTCCCCCAAATATGTTTTTTTGTGTATAATTACTAGCATCTATAACTGCGCAAAGCTAGTTCCTTCTTAGGTCAATGTAGTATCTTTAATATCCACACCTGACCATTCGGATCACCAAACTTTCAGAAGAGGTTAAAAAACAGCTATCGTCTGTCAATCAGATGCAAGTCCAAATCTAAGTGACTATATAAGCACATACATAGTTTAGAGCTGCTTGAAGTTATAAACCTTTTCTCTTGTTTCAGAGATATTTACATTAGGTATGCATTTTTGTGTGTATGGTTTCTTTCATCTAATATTATGTTTCTAAAATTTAATCAAGCGTACACCACATTTTATGCATCCATTTATCCTTGATATTTGGCATTGTTTGTAAATAATGTTGCTATGAACCTGATTGTGCATGTCTTTGGTGCCTGTGCACCCACTTCTGCTGGTTATTTAACGGGGAGTGAATTGTCGAGTCACAAAGTATGCATGGTCACACAGTCTTCACAGACAATTACAAACAACTTTCTGAAATATTTGTGGCAATGTACACACCAGCCAGCAGTGAGGGAGAATTCTCCTACTTGGTACTGACCATCTTTTTGAATTGTTATCATTCTTGACGGAGTATAGTAGTATCTTATTGTATTTTAATTTGCACTTCCTTGATCACTAATCCGTACTTTTTCATGGGTTTATTGGCTATTTTGGTACCTACTTTGTGAGTGCCCAGTGGTAAAACTACACAGGTAAAGAGTCTGACAGAATAAGTAATTTGATAATAATAAGATAATAATAAGAATTAAATATAATATTATTAGAAAATAGTATCACTGGTAACATATATTAGTAAATGGTTTTAGTAATTTTTCTGGTTTTAGTAATATTTATTGAAATTAATAAAATATATTACGTACAAGCAAAATAAACCTTTAGAAATGAGGTGAGACTCCTACTACCACCTTCCTCTGTAAGAGTTAGTTTTATGGAGCATATTGTTTCAAGCTATATAAAGCCCCATTGAAAGTGGTTTAAAAAACCAGGCTGTTGATTGCCTAATATTATAACAATTTCAGAGCAGCATGGCTCCAGTATCCATTAATTCAGTGTTCACTGAACATTACTGAGACCACCTCTCCAGTGTTTTGGCTCTACAACAAAATAACTAGGCAGGATTTTCAGAGCGGCTCTCCATGGGTTCAGACCATAAGGAGGTCTCTCAAATTTATAGGGAAAAGTTGGTATATTAACACTGATTTTTCTCTCATGTATGAGAATCTCATTGATTATCTGATGATATGCTTTGTATAGTTGGGAAAGAAAGCCAATGTCCTGAACCAAATTTCATAGTTATGGTATAAGAGATACGGGAAAAAATCTAAATAAGCATCTTGAATTAATGCCCAATTAAATGAAAATCCCAAGTTTAAATTCCAGATGTAACACTGAGCAAGTTTTCCTTAAACCCAACTGCGTTGTTACACAAATCCGTAATCCAAAGATCACGCTTAAAATGTTATTTTACACCTTAATGTATGACACTGATTAATGCTGTAGTCACACAGGGATGATCTTGTTTCAAACTAGAAATATTCCTTGAAATGAGAGTTCAATTCAGCGTGAGAAAAATTCCAAGATGACAGAAAGGTTTATTGAAATATTTTTGGTGAAAGCTCTATAGAAATATCTAGAAACAGACTTTTTTCACTAGAATATAACATTTCTTTATAAAATGCAAAATAAATAAAGCCTTCCCTTGCAAAACTTTTGTGTCAGAATTGCATTTGGTAAAGTTCCCCCTGGGCTCACGAATGTTAATTATTATCCGCACCAAGATTCTAAACCTACACTTTGCAGCTTCTGCAGACACACCCAAACACACCCAGAAAATAAAGGCATGTGCAACACACACACACACACACACACACACCACACTGTCTCAGAGAAGCAACCTCCCCAGAGATTCGCTTGGTACCTGTACTTCCCTTCTCTCTTCAGGTTAGCCTGAGAGATGCTTCATTTCTGACTTCATCTCTTGCTTTCCTTAAGTCTAGTTATTCTTCTCCTTTTGGATATTCCACTCAACTCCTGTCTGTCTCACTGGGAACATCTTTTCTCTCCCTGTGATTCTTGGATCTTACTTGGGCTGCAGGATCTCCCCCACTCCCTACTTGGAAGGAGAAGGAAGTATGAGACCTCTGATGGAAGTAACAGCACTTCAGAACCAGTGCTTAAGAAAGAACCTCCCATGCCTTTCACAACTGCCTTAGATGCTTTTCTTTCTCCTAGAAATAGGAGGGAAACTCAAGGATGTTGCCGCATCACCCACTCTGGTCCTGTTACTCAGTCATGGATGAAGATTCGTTCAGTTAACTGGACGTTAAGACTGTCGGTTAACATCTCATTGGCAGCCCGGAAATGATCCATCCTAAACCAAACAGGATCTGCTCCACCATCTTTCTATCTATAACTTCGATCACATGGCCACAATATCAGCATTAGACCCATGAGAAGGAGAACTGATAATAGCTCATGTGTGGGAGGAAGACACTTCATAAATGTTCTAAGCATTGGGCCAAACACTCTACATCTACCACAGTATTTGGTGCGCCAAACTGGAGAGATGGGTCCTATCATCACTTCTCCTTTCTAGACAAAGAAGCAGAACATTGTAGAGGATGTTTGCTTAAATTTATAAAGTTACTTAAATAGTTGAAGTAGGATTCAACTTCTGCTTGCAGGGTCTACCTCTAACATTTTTAAAGATTCAGGTCAAAAGTACAAACGAAGGCTCATATACCATACATCTAAATATTTTAACAAACTGTTCATCAATTTTAAATGAAATAACTCAGATACTCTTACCCAACAAAAACTGCTTCATAAAAACCTAGAAGATCAGGTTCAAATCTGGATGTCTAGATTCCTTGGTATCCTCAGGAACAAAGCCCACCTCTTCTCAGCGTGGCCTCTATCCTGTGACACAAGCAGCCACATGCATTCACTCCTGGTGTCCCAGCTGTCACATCCACCAGGCTGTCTACACACACCGCAAACAATCAGCCTTGGCCAGCTCAGGGCTTGAAGAGCTCACAGCAGTGGTGTGACCCATGCAGGAAGGGCCGATTTGGAAAAGAAACCAAACCAGGTCCCGGAAAGAAATTAAGAGCTGTTAGCTCAGAGAATTTGGGGTCCAGGTACCTGGAGTGCAGTCTGAAAAAGAGAGGGTTTGGCTCCTTCCTTGAAGCTATAGCCACCTTGATCACAGGGAGCATCTCAGCCTACAGGGAGCATCTAAGAGGACTAGGGTGGGGCTTTCTAGAGCAGTGCTTCTCAAACTTTAATTTTATTTGGATCACAAAAGCCTGGGGCCCTGAGCAGGGGCCCTGTTACTGATGCCTGAGGGCAGTGATCCCTGCCAGATTCTAAAGGCTATACTTGTAGCTCTACTGCTACCCTGTTGCCCAACAAAGTTCAGAAGAAAAATAATACAGAAAAGATAAACTCATTAAGTCTATACAAGCATAGTTAGGAAATATAACACATATAGAAAAGTTTCCTGGGAAGAAGCTCAAATAATGAGGTCAATTTCAGAGATTCTGTTTCTTTCTCCAAAACTATCCAAGCCCAGTTTTCTCTCTATAGAATACATTGCTTTATCGCCTTATGTAAATCATTATTTGTTGGCTCTCAATGACATGGAGTGAGTGGGAATACTAAAAATACTTTGTGACTTAGCTCTAAGGAATTGTGGAGAAGATCCTGGCTTGTAAGCTGGGGTTTTGGCTCTAGTTCTATTGCTAACAAGCCACCGTGGGTAAGTCACTTAGCCTCCGCACCTGATTTTCCTTGTCTAGAAAAGCGTAACAGTGAAGGCCTTGCAGACCCCAAAAAATGAAATATGGATCAAATACAACAATACATATGAAACATGTATTTTGGAAATCATACAATGGATTTATCTACAAATCTATATATATATGTAAGATGATAAAATTTACTGTTGCTGTAAAGAAAAACAATCTTTTTATCATCTTTTTAACTTTTAAATACTGCAAATATGTACTGTTTTAGGGCATTATTTACAGAAACACTACAGGATTTATGAACTAGGAAACAAAGAGAAACACTTTTAGAAAACCATTTTTCTTGGGGAAACATTCATGTTAGTTTCTGTCTTGCGTAATTTTATGCTAAAGCTAAGACATGAAGTAACTAGGTAAAGTTACAAGAGGCAAGTTCACAATTGAATTACAGGCAGCTTCTACACATATAATTCAAAACAGCTTTTTGAAAAATCTCCACCATTCAATAGTTAAACACCACATATGTGTGAGAGAACTGAAAACAATTTGTTTATCACAAACATGCCCAGAAATGTATTTTTAAAACTCACCATATACAGGATATCATACATTAAGGATTTGATTATACATTTTCCTAATTTAAAGGCAGAATGAACTATTTTCCCTTTTGACACAGTTAATCATTAATCAGATAGTTTCTTATTTCTAAATAAAACAATATAAATATAAACAATTTTATATTTAAGAGATCATCTTTTACTGTCCCATTGAAATTAAAGTTTCCAAAAAAGGAAATGAAGCAGCTGTAGACCTTCTGAATAATTACTTCAAATAATTCACCTTCTCTACAAGTTTCTTGTATACATCAATATACCTTGCTCACTATCACCTGACATTTATCACCTATATTAACATCTTCATCAGGTCATAAGGGCAATATGTCCTACATAAATGAAATTTATAAAAAACTACAACTTATTTCTTTAAAATAAAAAAATGTAAATGATTTTGTATGGAAATATTTATCCTTCATTCATTGAGTCACGAGTATATGACAGGTCCTTTATAAATACATCTAATTCTTCCAAACCTTGAATCCTTGGTTTTGATATTCATTTTCACTTGGGCTTTAGAATCTCATCTGAAGACATCCATATAGGGCAGCACCATCCAATACTGTCACCACTAACTGCATGTGGCTAGTGAGCACATAAAATGTGGCTAAGACAACTAAACAAGTGAATTTTAAATTTGATTTAATTTCAAAGTAACCTAAATTTAACTTAAAAACGATACTCGATTCAATTTTTAGAAAACTTTTAAGTGTGTTTGGAAAATTTCCATACGTGAGTTTCCCTTTCAACTGCAAGTTTTATAAGTCTAAATAGAGATCAAGTATTTCAGGTGAATATTTAGCATCCGAATTGAAACATTTTTGCTGTAAGTGTAAAACATACACTGGATTCAAAGACTGAATACCAAAAACTTGTAAAATATTTCACTGATGATATTTAATGTTGATTATATATTGAAATGATAATATTCTGGATATATACCCTAAATAAATATATTTTTGAAAGTAATTTTACTTATTTCACTGTATTTAGTTTAATGTTAAATTAAATTGAATTTTACTACCAGAAAATTTTAAATTACATATGGACTCACATTGTGTTTATACTGGACAGCACTAGCATGGAATATGGCTGCCTTCAGAGTAAAATCTAGCCTGTCTGTCTACCAAGTTGGTTAGTTCCATTAAGGATAAGCTGATTCTCAGTGTATGAATCATTTGCATTAATCAGTTGTCTTTGGGTTAAATAGAAACACTGAACATGATTAAATTTTAATATGAACCAAGAATATCATTGTGGCATATATGTTTACTCTGTGCTATTTTCAGTGCCAGTAGGATGTTTTTAAGCTATATTATGCAGTCCAAAACTGTTTTGGTTTTGTGGTTCTCATATCTATTTCTTTTTTTTAATATTTTTTTTTTCTAATTTTTCCCCTTGTTCTCAGACTATGAATTTTTCTCCCTTCCCCAGCCCCATTACAGACATGTTTCCCTAGGAGGTCCTTCTTCCCTAATCTCCTTAAACACCTTTGGTGTTCATTTTCTGTGGACCAGGAAGTCAACTAAAGGGGTCGCTTAGCATCAGGTATAAAGTATCATCCACTTGGCACCTGCTAAACATGTGCTATTATCCAGACCATTTGTCCAAAAGATTCTCACAGAAAAGCAGAAAGATATAATATAATGGCTTTATAATGAATATTTCATCTGCTTAGAGAACCTTTACTTTTTTCTGCTTAATTTCCATGTTTGGCATTGTTCTAAAGGTTTCATTTGGCTAAACAAGTGAATATAGGTGTTATCATTTCCATTTTTAATGTTATTTGGCTCAAAAATGAGTACACATTAATTAATTCTACAGCTGCCACTGTCTACTAAAAATGGCAAAAGAAATCATAGTGAAGACAATTCTGAAATATGGTATATGTTAAATCAAGAATGAAAATATTCCACCTGCCAAATCATTTACTTCTGAATGGAAGTCCATTAGAGAACATTCAGAAAGACACCTCCGAGAGCTCATCATTATAAGTGACAAGACACTAGCCAGGTGGGTGGATTTATTTTTCATATATTTCCATTTTGTAAGACTGCTGTCCATATTACAAAACAAATTAGCATTAGATTATAGAGTGTACTCCAAAAGCCACTTAAAAGGTCTAACTAGTGGTTCTAACATTGGTTATTAGTAGTCAGCGTTGACACCATTTTAATTTATTTTGTTCTTTAAATATTTTGAAGACTTTTGTTCTTTAAATATCTTGTTTTAGGTTCTTTGGATTCTACGTATGTGTTTATTTCCATGCTGGAATATCCATGAATCCCGACAGTCAAGGAATAGAATTTCCACAGGTAAATTTATTTACGAAGTTTTAAGTTTTAAAAGCCTTAGATTATAAAGAAATGAAAATAAAATACAATGTTAAATTTTAATAAAAGTTACCTAAATCAACTTTTTAAAATTTTAGAGAACTTCCAACAAGTGTAGTCAAATTTATTGCTTGAAAAAAAAAAAAAAAACAAACCTGGATTGTTAAAAGCTCCTAATTTAACAAACGAATGGAAACACAGAGGTCTCCAAAGACAGAATTTCAAGCCTATCTACTGAAGCAGCTGTGACATTGCCATGAAACCTAATGAATGGCAAACTCAGGCGCCAGTCTACCTCGTGCTGCTGTGTGCTCTAGTCACTGTGCTAGAACAGAGATTTCTGAAACTGGGAATGCTTCTTTAAAGTAATGTAAAGTCAGACATAACTGTCTCCCAAAAGAGCAAAATGGCATAAAGTTAGAACTTGTTTCCCAAAAGAACTATTTGAAGCTGTGCTTAACATGTGCAATTCTTAATGAAATTCTGAAAACATTGGCAATAAATAGCTACACAGCAGAAAACTCCCTTGAGTGCAAATCACAGAACAAATCCTCCTCTTAATTCAGGATGGACGGATTGTCCAGATTCCCAGGCATTACATTTTTGTCCTATCCACTTTTTGATCTCTTAGTCAAGACTTCAACTCTCCATTCTAGCCCAAGCTGTCCCCACCCACAATGTGGACATGGTTAAGAAGAGCCAAGCAAGCTCTTTCAGACCCTGGAGCATTCTGTATAGTTTATTATATCGCAAAATAACTTCTCACCTTCTATCATATTTACTGGGGATGTTCTCCTAAAATCAACTAAGGAAAAACTTAAGCCCTTTTTCAAAAAGAAAAATGAAAAACAAAATGGTAACACAGAAAATACCAGAATTGACATTGTGCTTACCTTCATGTGGAATCTAATCTTTTATCCCTCAAACAACAATTCTCCCCACACTTCTTTCAGAATATACCTATTGTTGAAATTCAGTAAAGACTGAATTCTTATCCTTTTTGTTCCCTTATCCCCAATGTCTTCTGAATATAACATTGCCTTTTTAAAGTTTCCAGTGGCCTATACTTGGAAGAAATGTAGAATTTATTTTAAAGCTGTATGTTTAAAGTGGTTTATAACATTTTAGAGTTTATGGTTTTCTTTAAGAATGTAAAGAAGCTATGTAGCTCTTCTCTGCTAAAAATACCCTTAAACACAAAATATTACATACAATTTCAATGAATTTATGGATTTATTGAAAAGGACCTCCCAATGGTAGTAGATCTCAGGTCAAAAACCTCATGAGTTGCATTATTCTCATGAGTATACATTGCTAGTACTATACAACTTTTACCTACTAAGTAGAGTGTATGAATTGGGAATTGATCATCAGTGGCTGCATGGAAATCTATTTTATGTACACTATTTTTCCCCAGTATTGAAGATTTAGGATTTGTCCCTCAAAGTTACTTATTTTATTCAATCGTGTGTTTAGTTTTAATTCTATCTTTAACAGTTGCTTGAAAGGAATTTTTTAAAATCATGTTAATAATAAATAAATAGAAGGCAATAAATGCCTGTATAAATTTAAGGATGATTCATTTTGATTACTAATTAGGAAGTTGAAAAAACAGAGGCCAACAAGGATAATACCCACAAATTCACCATACCCATGACGAAATAGAAAATAAGCTATATCAATAAGTAAGTCAAGAGAGATAAGGAAATAATTTCTATGTACGTTACCCCTCATCTTTCCAAACCCTAGATAGAGGGGTACCCCAGGAGTCATTCCTCACCTCCTCTCTTATCCATCCATATTTAGGCCCTAAGTAGTTGCACCCAGTTTCAATTTCAAATGCCACCTGTACACTTGGCACCTCATAATCTGCGGTCCCCCCCTCTCTTCCAAATTCCAGAATCATATCAGTACCTACTAGACTTCTCCATTTAAATGTCTAAAAGAAATCTTCTGTCTGAAATCCATATCTTATCTTCTCTCCCAATCCCTGTTGCTCCCAAGGCTTTCCCCATCTCAGTAAAAAGGCATTTCCAGTTATTAAGACCAAAAGCCTTGCTGTTTCACTACACTTCTCCAGGAAGAACCTATAGACTCTACGTATTAAATGTATACGAACTCTGACCAGTTGTTCCCCACCACAGTAGCAACCTGGTCCAAACGACCATAACCTCTCCTCTGGATTGCGGTCGTGCAAAACCTCTCAACGGCCTGCTGCTTTACCCTTGCCCCTTACTCTTCATACAGCAGCCAGAGCAATACTCGTAAGTTTGTTTCTGGTAGATTCGATTTAGAAGTAGAAGGAAGAAAGGGAATCTCAGCTGACTCCCAGATTCATGACTAAAGTATGCAGATGATGATACCATAAATAGAGATGGGTAATAATGGAGGAAGAAGAGTTTGTCAGGAGTTGGTGGGATCACAACTCCTGTTTTGGATATTTTAGGTATCTATCATCACACGTGGAAGTGGAAGTGTCAGGTGTGTAGTTTGATATCTAAGCCTGGACTCGAGGGGGTACTAAGGGCTGGATATATCACTGGGTATAAATCCACATACGTTGACTTAAAGCCAATGGAACTCATGAGATTTTCTAAGAAGTAAGTATATCTTGAGAAAGAGGTCCAAGAATGAGCTGTGGGACCATCCAATATTTATCAATATGGCAGTGGAAAAGAAGGTGGCCAAAGAGACGAAGAAAGAGTAGCCAGTGAGGCAGGAGGTGATTTCACAAAAGCTAAGAGAAAACACTGTCACAGGAAGAAGATGTAACTGTGAAAAAGAGAGAATTATTTCTCGAATTTCATAAAGTTTAAGGTAGATGCAGGTTTATCAGTGGATTTGGTGTTGGGAAGATTAGGTAATAATTGTCTGATAGCTTCCATTTTCCCAAGAAAATATGAAGTGTGATCATCAGCTGGGAGTTGGCAGTGAATAGATGCTATTGGGGGAGATAAAGAGAATATTTTTCTTATTACAGGAAATGAGAAAGAAAATTCACTAGCGAAATATAAAATGTCATATCCCTTCCAGTTCTAGAATTCAATACATTCATCTCATTTTCCAAGGAATTCCATAAACACTAAATCATACAAAAGATGGACAAAGGGCACAGAGGATTTTTAGGGCAGTGAAAAAAAAATCTGTAGGATATTATAATGATGGATGTACGTAATTATACATGTATCCAAACCTAGAGATTGTACAACACCAAGAGTGAACCCTAAGGTGAGCTATGGACTTTGAGTGATTATGATCAGTGCAGTGTAGGTTCATCCTTGATGAAAAACAAAAAAAGTATCATGCTGGTGAGTGATGTTGACAATGGAGGAGGCCATGCATGGGTGGGGGGCAGGGAGTACGTGGGAAATCTCTGCACCTTCCTCTCAATTTTGTTATAAACTTAAAACTGCTTTAAAGAAAAGTAAAGACTCTTAAAAAAGAGATTAACAAAGGGAGGTAACACTGTGAGGTGACTAGGAGAAGCTTTATGATAGAGTGAGGATCTGAGGAGTCTCTGTGGTTGAGTTAGGACCTGAAAAAGAGGAGATGAGAGAAGATGCATGGAACAAAGGCACAGGCGTTTGCCAAGAGGCAGAGGTGGAAGTGTACAAGGTGTCAACGTGTGCGTCACCTGGTGAATAATTCGCCGACTACAAAGCCGGTTTGTAAAGACATACAAACTCTCCAACTCTCTCACTTGCGCCACCGCAACCAGTTGCTCTTTCTAGCATTAAGTCCTACTGACTCCAAAGGGTTATATCTCAAAGCAAATTCACCTTCCCTCCATAAGTCGGCTTCTGTCCCCTATATTGCCCTAAATTCTAGAAATGAGACCATGATTCTTCTTGTCTCACAGGTTCAAAATGCATGTGACCCTTCGCTCTGTCCTTCGTCTACCACAGGCAGCCTCATTCGGGCTCTCTGGCGCATCTGGTCCTTCTTTCTCCCTGTCACTCTCATCAACCCAGTTCAGCCATCCATCACCTAAAGCTCACATGACTGCAATCATCTTCCACCTAATCTAGATTTCTCAAGTGTCTCACAGTCCAAATGGATCTTATTAGTACTCCTGAATCACAACTCTCATCATATTTTCCCCTCAAATATAAAACCTTTGATTACGCCTTATTACCTCCTACTTAAAGTCTACACTCATTCGCCTTGTATTAAGGCACTTTGGAATCTAAAACCAACTTTTCTTTAAAGCTCAATTCCCCAATATTATCTAATACAAACTGTAGATTATGTCTCTGCAAAGTTGCCACATATATTCCCGTCACCACGATTTTGCTTATGCTGTTCCTTTTAGTTTGGGTGTGCTCCCACCAAAACGCACACACGTACACACTCATACACACTATTCCTGTCTCTTGAAATCCTGCCCATCAATTTAAATAGTACCACTTTCTTCATGAACCGTCTCCTCATAGGTACATTACAAAATGTTCCCTTGCTGCTTTGAAGTCAAACAACGCTGCTTTATTATTCCCACATTACTCTAAACTTACAACGAGAAAACCAGGCTTACACGCATTCCCTGTCCGTTAATAATTATAGGACCGTGGATAATTCATTTGACCTCGCTGAGCCTCAATTTTCACATCTGTAAAATCTAAGGGTTGTAAAACTAGTAAAATATGGCACAGGTAAAGTTTCCATTCATGTAATCGGCATTTGCTGAAGACCTTCTTGATGAATCATTGTTAATACGTAAGATGAAATATTTCTCTATATGAGGCAGAAAACTCAGAATTATTTATTTAGGAATCTGGAAAGCAATTTTAACAGATATAAGCCAGCAGTTTAAAGTTTATAATAGATAACAGCAGCAAGAAAAGGCGTATCATAATAAATAGTAAGCATCTGTTATGTGCTAAGCTCCCTGAAAACAAATAGCTATAAGAAATGGAAACACTACAAGCAAACAATTGTACAACATCTAAAGAAATTTTCTGAAAGCTAGAACATTGCTACATTGCTTAAAATATCTTTTGTTATAGCAAAAGCAAACATTACGCATATCTTTGATATAAATATGACATCCAACATCTTGACTTAAAAATGAAAAGGCCAATCTTATTTTGTCTTCATGACCTGAACAAATCCATCAGAGGGATTCTTTAATGGATTGACCAGTTGGTTGGCAACGTGAAAACACAGGCTTGCCTAGACCATAAAATAATTTTCCAAATCAATCAACTTAGTAACAACAAAATCAAACAATGCTAGCAAAAATTTCCAAATGGATGGGTGGAATTCCCACTTTTCAATCTGTTGTTTTGGAACTACAGGCACATACTGTAAGACTTTTAATATTTTGAAATATTTCTTACTTCCACTTAATTAGGGAATGCTTTAGAGAAGAAGACAGATTTTATTTTTAGGATGGAAATTTCTCTGATTTTCTCTAAATTTAGGGGAAAAGAAAAGTGTGCAGCAAGTATAAGGATGATTGAAAAATTGTCAAGGCAAAAAGGAGTTGAAGGAAATAATCTTTTGCTGTAAACTTTACCTAGTTGGGGTTCGGTGGGAACAGAGGAAGAAGCTAAGCGTATAAGCATAAACCAAAGATGCAAAGAAAGCTGGAGATGGGATTCTTGGGTTTAATGTGTAGGCTGAACAGGAATCAAGGCAGAGTCCTGAGGGGAGAGAGGTGGTCAGATTTTTCAATAATGATTCAATCTACTGGACAAGCCCAATTCATACTCAGAAGTTAATTTACTACACCTTTTCCTAGCTTAGTACCTAAAAAGTGCGACTTCTCAAGCTACAAGCTTTGCCAATTCTTTTCTACGCTGTTGTTGAAAACTTTACAAACAGCAACAAGTTTCGTTAAAATGGATTTATTACAGTTTAAGATCCAATTATTTGAATGAAAAAAATCGAAGTAGAGACTAGGGAAGTGAGTGTAAGACAAACAAGAGCCTGAACTGACAGTAATTCTAGAAAAACTCATGAGGAGAGACCAAACAAGAGGTTAGAAGAAATTAGATCTCCCTGTGAAAAGGTCTTTCTCTTGTAACTAATAAAAATAGTCTTTCAAACAACCTTATTTAAAACTTGAGCTTCCAGGGCTAAGCAATTCGCCTTTACATCACCTTACATTCATTAACTTTATAAAATCTGGGGAAAGGCATGCCAAAGAAGCAATTAGTTTACACACCACTAAACAGAAGGTGGGTGAGCTTATGCAACATCTGTCACTGAAAATGGATCCTGGGCTAAAGGTGATTGCTGTTTTCTTTTGTGTTTCCCTGATAAACTTTTTTTTTTCCTGAAAAAAAAATTCATAAAAAGTGGGAATTTGATACTTATCTTAAATGTACAGACTTGGCTTGTTCATTAAGGGCATTGAATTTGTTTCCCTGTTCAAACTAACAGTAAAGACTGATTTCAAAATCTCAAGGAATTAGGATCTTTCTCTAATGTACTGAATGAATCTATCCATGGGGATTGCAGTTCCTAGTCAATTTCAGTTTACTTTCTGCCTGGGGCAGGTCTCTGCTAATGCTTCTATAATTACAAGCACTGTTGACTTCATATAAGACACCAGTTGTTGACAATGTTTGAAGATTTATGAAAAGTGATCTGGCATCATTATACAGAACTCCCTTTCAAAACTACACTTGTGGAAACAAGTTGTGATTCTTAATCAGGAGGTCCGCTTAATTTAAGACAAACTAAAACACTGGTCTTCCACATCTGCTTAGTCTAATTCACTGACTAATTCACTGAGCCTTAGAGCTCAGTTATTGAGTACCAAGCTCATGGATGATGTGGCTTGAAGACTAGGTGCCTATGGAATGGATCAACCATCATCTCCATCTGGGATCAATGTGACTGGCATTTAATGACATGGCTTAAAGGTTGACTTCATGATAGGAAAAAAGCATATACATTTTAAAGCAGAAATTATTCTTATAATTCTGAACACTAGTTCAATATATAATAATACTTGGATGGCCTTCGATGAAAGTCTGTGAGCAAATGCTATAACTTACGTTTGCATAGTTGATTCTATTCTCTGTTGCTTCCAAAATACTTCTCCACAAGCTATCAGAATAGTCTGCCCACAGACGACGTTTCATATTTTCTTCTCTCCCTATTCATCCATTTGAAAACTTACGATGGCTTCCACTTGCTCTATATACGAAGACGAAATTCTACTGCTTTATCACTGACCTTGGTAATCCAGCTCCAGCGTTTGAGATCATGAATTCAAACTACTTCTACAGACCACACTTCTATCCCATCCAACTCTGTCACTTAGCTGATCTCACTACTGCTGTTCTTGGCTTTTTGAAAACATCCAGTTCCTTTACTGTTTACCTATGGATAAATCCTCTTCTAGTCTTTTAAGTTCCATAAATTATAATTTCAAACACTCTCTTGACTGCTTCCTTTATATTCTTATTCTATTTGTCTTTCATGGGGTCTACGTGAAAAACCCAAACCTGAATGTATCCACTTCTCCACCTTCCCCACACTGACACCTGGTGTGGATGTCACTTTGGGTCGGGCTCATTTAACACCCATTCGCTATTCTCATTTCCCTTTTCTGTTTTTGTTATAGAAAAGTTAGATACTCACTTTCCTGGGTCCTCTTGAACCTATAAGTGTCATATGGCATAACTCTGGCCAGTTAGGCATAACAGGTAGTTTCTGCTAAAGTTTTTGCTTTTGTGATTAAAAAAAAGTGCCTATACTTCCCTTCCTTCTTCCTCCTTTAAATGTGAATGTGATGCCTGGAGTTGCAGCAGCCATCTTTTAACCCTGAGCCAAAGGCCAAGGAAATCACCAAGACACCATTCCCGACCCCGGCGGGATGCTGAACCTACTCCTGCAGCCACCACAAACAGAATTCCTAGTACATGAGGGAAAATAAACTACTATTTCTTTAAGCCACAGTAATTTAGCTTTTTGCTACCTGAAGAAGAAAGTATCTAACTGATGTTTCTGGTGTGGGGAATGAACTATGTTATATAAACAAACAAAAAAACAAATAAATAAAAATAAGCCACCTGCTCAGACTGTTGTCACAACAAAAGTACGGACTCTAAGGTCACATGGGTGTTCGGTTCTGCCCAGCTCCTCCCTTTCTCTTCTCAGCATATTTTCAGGTCTCCAGAAGGCTACTTTAACCCTGCCAGTTAACAATTTCCCTTCCTAATGTACAGAGAAAACAGAAGCTGCCAGTCTTTTCTTGGCCCCCACGGTCCAACTTCCGTTTCTCCCGCTCTGTCCCTCCCAGTTTCACCAACCATGTTTCTGGATATGTCTTGTTTGATCTAGCAAGAGAAGCCCATAACGTTCCTAAAGTTCTCCTTTCCAACGTGCTCCTAAGCCTCTTCTCCCTTGAATCTCAGAGGCCTTTTCCAGAATACTCCTCAAAGTCTCCTCACCCTGTGTTTATCCCTGTTAATGTTGGTATCTTCCAGGATTCTATCATTTGCCCTCTATTTACTCACTCTTCCACCCAGATTTTTCTTTGCACCTATATCTGACTGCTTACTAGAAAATCCCATTTTGATGCCTCAACGATATCATGTCCAGACTTGAAATCATATCTTCTTGCCTCCAAACCTCCTACTGTCTCAGTGAAAGACATCATCCTGTATTCTGTGACTCGGGCTAGAGATGTGGCACCATTTCCTAACCCTTTATATCCCTCAAACTTCACCTGGACTCCATCATCTAGTCTTGTCTGTTCTACCACTCAAATATCTCAGGATTCTAGACAATTTTCTCTGAACTCTTTTCTCCAAAAGACCCTCATCTCTTTCCTAGAATATTACCACAGTCTCTTAACTGGGCATTGTGCCCTACTCTGCTCTCCTACACCCCCTTTCCTACCATCCCCTCCCCTCTGGCAACCAGTAATCTGTTCTCTGTGTCTATGAGCCTGTTTTCATTTTGTTTTGTTTGCCCGCTTCTTCATTTTTTTATATGCCACATATATGTGAGATCATACAGCATCTGTTTTTCCCTGTCTGACTTATTTCACTTAGCATAATACCCTCTAAGTCCATCCATATTGTCTCAAATTTTGACAATTTTTAGTTGCTCTACAGTAAGATTTATTACCCCATTTAGATATCATGCATGAGGTAAGAGATCCAATATTGGGATTGAAGCACTGAAAGAGTGTGAGAGAGAGGGAAGCATCTGAGCAAACTTAAAGGTAATAAATCTGGAGTCTCCTGCCCCACCTACGCCACAGGTGTCAATCACTGAAAGAGATTCCACATATCTATATCTACGCATCAGAAAGCTTGATGCTTTATGTCTTATAGTTTCATGTTTTGAGCTTAGGAAGAACGGAGGTTAGGAAACAAAAGATAACAAACAATTTCTCAAAAATACCAACCTCAGTCACTTTCAAAATGAGAAATTTCTAAGTGAGCTGGACTAAAATGATACAATGTCATTTAAGGCAGAAACTGTGAAGTCTTGGAAGCTTTAATGCATTCAGCTGCATTCTATTATCTCCTGCTTGAGAGTCAGCCCTGTAGACTCCTCTGATATACTCTTCATTAAATCCATCACTAAGACCTTGAAAAGAGGCACCCTTGCTATGCTTTTAAATGAATACATTAACTATGTTCAATGACCCAAGAAAAGTATTCAGGAATGCCTGGAATAGAGTGGAATTAATCTTGCACTTATATAGCACTAGCAACTCTTCAAAGTATTTGTACCTTTCAGTACGTGTTGATTCATTGGTTATAGGTTTATGCACTAAATAAGCCAATAAGTAGGTCTTGACTACTGTATGCTCAGCACTGTTTGGCACGGCAAACTATACAAGAGAAATAATCAATATAGTGCCTAGTTTTGGAGAAAGATATGAGAGACTCACATGACACTTACTAGAGCATGACCCCAGGCCACATATATTTAAGTGCAAAATGATACAAGGTTACGTATATTTAAAGTGTTTCTCTGAAAGTTCAGAGAAGGGAGAGGTCATTCTGAGTGTTCGGACAGAATCACAAAACTTTAGGACTTGTATTTTCTCCATTCTATTTCCAAGATTTTGGGTTATCTTTACTATCATTATTCTGAATTCTTTTTCAGGTAGACTGGCTATTTCCCCTTCACTAGTTTGGTCTGATGGGTTTTTACCTTGCTCCTCATCTGCTGTGCGTTTCTCTGTCTTTTCATTTTGCTTACTTACTGTGTTTGGGGTCCCCTTTTCACAGGCTGCAGGTTCGCAGTTCCCATTGTTTTTGCTGTCTGCCCCAAGTGGGTAAGGTTGGTTCAGAAATGTTTAACAAGGACCTAGAAGAACAAAAGAGTAAAAAAACAATGATGAACAACACAATAAATGAAATTTAAAATTCTCTAGAAGGAATCAATAGCAGAATAACTGAGGCAGAAGACTGGATAAGTGACCTGGAAGACAAATAGTGGAAATAACTACCTCAGAGCAGAATAAAGAAAAAAGAATGAAAAGAATTGAGGACAGTCTCATTAATGTTGTCCTCTGGGACAACATTAAACATACCAATATTCAAATTATAGGGGTCCCAGAAGAAGAAGAGAAAAAGAAAGGGACTGAGAAAATATTTCAAGAGATTATAGTTGAAAACTTCCCTAATATGGGTAAGGAAATAGTCAATCAAGCCCAGGAAGCACAGAGAGTCTGATACAAGATAAATCCAAGGAGAAACATGCCAAGACAAATATTGATCAAACTATCAAAAGTTAAATACAAAGAAAAAATATTAAAAGCAGCAAGGGAAAAGCAACAAATAACATACAAGGGAATTCCATTAAGCTTAACAGCTGATCTTTCAGCAGGAACTCTGCAAGCCAGAAGGGAGTGGCAGGACATATTTAAAGTGATGAAAGGGAAAAACCTACAACCAAGATTACTCCACCCAGCAAGGATCTCTTTCAGATTCAATGGAGAAATTAAAACTTTTACAGACAAGCAAAAGCTAAGAGAATTCAGCACCACCAAACCAGCTTCACAATAAATGCTTAAGGAATTTCTCTAGGCAGGAAACACAAGAGAAGGAAAAGACATACAATAACAAACCCTAAACAATTAAGGAACTGGTAATAGGAACATACATATCAATGACTACCTTAAATATAAATGGATTAAATGCTCCAACCAAAAGAAATAGACTGTCTGAGTGGATACAAAAAACAAGACCAATATATATGCTGTCTACAAGAGACCCAATTCAGACCTAGGGACACATACAGACTGAAACTGAGGGGACGGAAAAAGATATTCCTATGCAAATGGAAATCAAAAGAAAGCTGGAGTAGCAATTCTCATATAAGACAAAACAGACTTTAAAATAAAGACTATTACAGGAGACAAAGACAGACACTACATAATGATTAAATGGCCAATCCAAGAAGAAGATATGACAATTGTAAATAGTTATGCACCCAACATAGGAGCACCTCAATATATAAGTCAAATGCTAACAGCCATAAAAGGGGAAATTGACAGTTACACAATAATAGTAGGGGGCTTTAACACCCCACTTTCACCAATGGACAGATCACCCAAAATGAAAATAAATAAGGAAACACAAGCTTTAAATGATACATTAAATAAGACAGACTTAACTGATATTTATAGAACATGCCATCCAAAAACAACAGAATAGACATTCTTCTCAAGTGCTCATGGAACATTCTCCAGGATAGATCATATCTTGGGGCACAATTCAAACCTTGGTAAATTTAAGAAAATTGCAATCGTATCACGTATCTTTTCCAACCACAATGCTATGAGGCTAGATATCAATTACAGGAAAAAATCTGTAAAAAATACAAACACATGGAGGCTAAACAACACACTACTAAATAACTAAGAGATCACTGAAGACAACAAAGAGGAAATCAAAAAATACCTAGAAACAAATGGCAATGAAAACATGATGACCCAAAACCTATGGGTTGCAGCAAAAGCAGTTCTAAGAAGGATGCTGACAGCAATACAATCCTACCTCAAGAAACAAGAAACATCTCAAATAAACAACCTAACCTTACCCCTAAAGCAACTAGAGAAACAAGAACAAAAAAAACCTCCAAAGTTATCAGAAGGAAAGAAATCATAAAGATTGGAACAGAAATAAATGAAAAAGAAATGAAGGAAACGATAGCAAAGATCAATAAAACTAAAAGCTGGTTCTTTGAAAAGATAAACAAAATTGATAAACCATTAGCCAGACTCATCAAGAAAAAAAGGGAGAAGACTCAAATCAATAGAATTAGAAATGAAAACAGAGAAGTAACAACTGACACTGCAGAAATACAAAGGATCGTGAGAGATTACTACAAGCAACTATATGCCAATAAAATGGACAACCTGGAAGAAACGGAAAAATTCTTAGAAAACCACAACCTTCCGAGACTGAACAAGGAAGAAATAGAAAACATAAACAGACCAATCCCAAGCATGGAAATTGAAAGTGTGATTAAAAATCTTCCAACAAAGAAAAGCCCAGAACCAGATGGCTTCACAGGCAAATTCTATCAAACATTTAGAGAAGAGCTAACACCTATCCTTCTCAAACTCTTCCAAAATATACCAGAGGGAGGAACACTCCCAAACTCATTCTACAAGGCCATCACCACCCTGATACCAAAACCAGAAAAAGATGTCGCAAAAAAATGAAAACTACAGGCCAATATCAGTGATGAACGTAGATGCAAAAATCCTCAACAAAATACTAGCAAACAGAATCCAACAGCACATTAAAAGGATCATACACCATGATCAAGTGGGTATATTGCAGGAGTGCAAGGATTCTTCAATATATGCAAATCAATCAATGTGATAAACCATATTAACAAATTGAAGGAGAAACACCATATGATCATCTCAATAGGTGCAGAAAAGCTTTTGACAAAATTCAACACCTATTTATGATAAAAGCCCTCCAGAAACTAGGCATAGAGGGAACTTACCTCAACACAATAAAGGCCATATATGACAAACCCCCAGGAAACATCGTTCTCAATGGTGAAAAACTGAAACCATTTCCACTAATCAGGTTGCCCACTCTCCCCACTATTACTCAATGTAGTTTTGGAAGTTTTAGCCACAGCAATGAGAGAAGAAAAAGAAATAAAGGGAATCCAAATCGGAAAAGAAGTAAAACTGTCACCATTTGCAGATGACATGATACTATACATAGAGAAACCTAAAGATGCTACCAGAAAACTACTAGAGCTAATCAGTGAATTTGGTAAAGTAGCAGGATACAAAATTAATGCACAGAAATCTCTTGCATTCCTATACACTAATGATGAAAAATCTGAAAGACAAATTAAGGAAACACTCCCATTTACTACTGCAGCAAAAAGAATAAAATACCTAGGAATAAGCCTGAGTAAGGAGACAAAAGACCTGTGTGCAGAAAAGCATAAGACACTGATGAAAGAAATTAAAGATGATACAAACAGATGGAGAGATATACCATGTTCTTGGATTGGAAGAATCAACATTGTGAAAATGCACTACCCAAAGCAATGTACAGATTCAGTGCAATCCCTATCAAACTACCAGTGGCATTTCTCACAGAACTAGAACAAAAAGTTTCACAATTTGTATGGAAACGCAAAAAGACCCCGAATAGCCAAAGCAATCTTGAGAAAGAAAAACGGAGCTGCAGGAATCAGGCTCCCTGACTTCAGACTATACTACAAGGCTACAGTAATCAAGACAGTATGGTACTGACACAAAAACAGAAATATAGATCAATAGGACAGGACAGAAAGCCCAGAGATAATCCCACACACATATGGTCACCTTATCTTTGGTAAAGGAGGCTAGAATATACAGTGGAGAAAAGATAGCCTCTTCAATAAGTGGTGTTGGGAAAACTGGACACCTACATGTGAAAGAATGAAATTAGAACACTCCCTAACTCCATACACCAAATTAACTCAAAATGGGTTAAAGACCTAAATGTTAAGGTCAGACACTCTAAAACTCTTAGAGGAAAACATAGGCAGAACACTCTATGACATAAATCACAGCAAGATCCTTTTTGACCCACCTGCTACAGAAGTGGAAATAAAAACAAAAATAAAGAAATGGGACCTAATGAAACTTAAAAGCTTTTGCACAGCAAAGGAAACCATAAACAAGACAAAAAGACAACTCTCAGAATGGGAGAAAATATTTGCAAATGAAGCAACTGACAAAGGATTAATCTCCAAAATATACAAGCAACTCATGCAGCTCAATATCAAAAAAAACCAAACAACCCAACCCAAAAATGGGCAGGAGACCTAAATAGACATTTCTCCAAAGAAGATATACAGATTGCCAACAAACACATGAAAGGATGCTCAACATCACTAATCATTAGAGAAATGCAAATCAAAACTACAATGAGGTATCACCTCACACCAGTCAGAATCACCATCATCAAAAAATCTACAAATAATAAATGCTGGAGAGGGTGTGGAGAAAAGGGATCCCTCTTGCACTGTTGGTGGGAATGTAAATTGATACAGCCACTATGGAGAGTAGTATGGAGGTTCCTTAAAAAATTAAAAATAGAACTACCATATGACCCAGCAATCCCACTAATGGGCATATACCCTGAGAAAACCATCATTAAAAAAGAGTCACGTACCACAATGTTCACTGCAGTTCTATTTACAATAGCCAAGACATGGAAGCAACCTAAGCGTCCACTGAAAGATGAACGGATAAAGAAGATGTGGCACATATATACAATGGAATACTACTCAGTCATAAAAAAGAAATGAAACTGAATTCCTTGTAGTGAGGTGGATGGACCTAGAGACTGTCATACAGAGTGAAGTAAGTCAGAAAGAGAAAAACAAACACCATATTCTAACACATATATATGGAATCTAAAAAAAAAATAAATTTGTTCTGAAGAACCTCAGGGCAGGGCAGCAATAAAGACGCAGACGTAGAGAATGGACTTGAGGACATGGAGAGGGGGAAGGGTAAGGTGGGACGAAGTGAGAGAGTGGCATGGACATATATACACTACCAAATGTAAAACAGATAGCTAGTGGGAAGCAGCCCCGTGGCACAGGGAGCTCAGCTTGGTGCTTTGTGACCACCTAGAGGGGTGGGATAGGGAGGGTGGGAGGGAGACGCAAGAGGGAGGGGATATGGGGATATATGTATGCGTATAGCTCATTCACTTCGTTATACAACAGCAAGTAACACAACATTGTAAAGCAATTATACTCCAATAAAGATGTTAAGGAAAAAAAAGAAATAAACTTTAGGGCTTAGAGATAATCTAATCTGACTTCCTGGTTTTACAGATAAATAAAATGAGGCCTACAAAGGTAAAAGAAAGAGGAGAAAAGAAAGGAAATAGCTGTTTTACAAAAAATATTACGTATTCTTTGTACATGTTATTTCACTTAATCCTGGCACCAAGTCTACAAATTTGGTACTACTATACCCATTTTCATAGGAAGTCTAAGAGGTTGAGAGATGAATTTTTTGTGTATATATTCTCAAAATTCAAGAATTCACATTCGGATTCCCTAATTCTAAATCCTATTTTCCACAGCATGAAAAAAGGTTAAGGTACGTATTATGTGCAAGGTACGTTCATATATTTTATCTTAATTTTAAAATAAAATAATACCTGCCAATAATAATATTTAAACCCCCCCTGGCTCCCTTCTGTGCTGACTTTTGGGTAGAAATATGCAAATCAGATAGATCTAAAACATATTAAGTACCTATGCATGACTGTAATAGCAAATACTTTTTTTAATCGCCCATCTTCTAGTTATTTTGCATATATTTATTCATTTAATTAACTATCATAACAATGCTGGGAAGTCTGTCACT
Organism: Phocoena phocoena; assembly: GCF_963924675.1. Classification (NCBI taxonomy): domain Eukaryota; kingdom Metazoa; phylum Chordata; class Mammalia; order Artiodactyla; family Phocoenidae; genus Phocoena; species Phocoena phocoena. The sequence goes on along the minus strand of NC_089239.1, from coordinate 31,301,476 downwards.
GCGCCCACGTAGGCAATCACTGTATACAGCTACTACTCACTGAGAAAGGGGACAAGAGATTTAGCAAGAGAGTCAAGGGATTTGGTTGTTCTCCTAAACAATAATTAAGAAGGGTTCCCTGTTTGGCAAAGGGACTGAGATTCTGCAGAGAAAAAACAGCAAATGAAAAGCAGGGATAAGGAGCTTTACAAGGGTCAGGCATCCTCAAGAACAGAGCAGAGTTCTTGGTAATATTCTCACTGAGATGTTACATTTCCCTTTCTCTCTGCAAGAATAGTGACCCTTGTAGACTTATTTCTGTTCTAATTCTTGTTGAAGCTGAAGATTGGGTTAATGATAATGATACAATTTCTCTGTAGCAATACCACACACTGAAGCTTTCTGCCCTGTTTGAAGAAAAGTCTTTTTAAGTATTTCAGCAGCAAATTTAAGATTACTGCCTTCACTTAGATCGTTCATTTTTATCTTACTTTCTTCTTGAACTTCCTGTTTCACCCAAGCATTGGGAAAAAGATAACGAGTAAATCTTGGATATAGCAATGTAGCAAAGGAGTAATTAAACTGGACTGCATGATAACAAAAATTGAATTTCTATCTATATTTCCCTTCATTATATACAAGTTAACTGCCAGTGTATTTTGCTATTTACTTGACTACTTGAAAGTTCCCAATAATTAACTTGTATAAAAATTAACAGCTTTCATAATCATCATTACTTATTATGGACTTTACCTCTACAATAACATTTATGTATACTTCATTTGACTGATAAAATTCCAATATATGAAGCAGATCCCAAGCTACTTTTAGAATGAGTACCTAAATTTGAAAGTGTGTAGTCAGATACTAATGATAAATCTGCATGACATGCCTTGTTCTTGTTCCTGAGATTTAATTTGATGGCACCTATAATATCTCACAATCATTGATCACACAGAGGAAGTTCAGCTAAGTTAAATTTGAAAAGCACTTAAACAGGCATTCAGTTTATTAGTTCCAAATGTCAAGCTGAAGTCAAAGGCAAATAGTAGGTTTTCACCACTTAAATAGACTAAGCCACGCTTTGGTATAGATCAAGTTATTGTACCTATATTCTGTTTTTACTCTGAAGAATCTGTTCAGGAGACAGAAAAATAGCAAATTCAAGGATTGAAACAAAAAAGCATTATTTTTATAAACAGTTTTTTAAAGTTAAAATTGAAATGCAATAAATGGTACCTGTTTAGGTGTACAAGATGACACATTTTAGTATAAGTATATGCCCATGAAACCATCACCAAAATCAAGAAAATAAACATATCTGTCACTCCCCAATCTTCCTGTGCTTCTGATGAATTCTTACCTCCTGCCCCTCTCCACTCCACCACCACCCCTCCCTGGTCCCCGGACAACCTCTAATCTGCTGTTTGTCACTACACTTTACCTTGCATTTCCTACGATTTTATATTAATTGAATTATAAAATGTGTACTTTTTGTGGCCTAGGGTCTTTCACTCAGGATGATTATGTTGAGATTAACTTGTTAGAGTGTATATCAGCAGTTCATTCTTTTTTATTGCTAAGAAGCAATCTGTTGTGTGGAGTTATAATCAGTTATAACTGATGGGCATTTGGATTGTATCCAGGTTTTGGTTATTACAATGAAGTTGCTATGAACATTCATGTGCGGCCCTTAGTAGGAACATATGTTTCCTTTCTCTTGAGGAAATACTTAGGAATGGAATTGTTGGATCATATGATAACTGTATGCATCACTGTCAAGTGTTTTACAAATGTTGCACCATTTCACATTCCCACCAGCAGTATATAAGAGTATCAACTATTTGAAAAATATCATTTCTTGAAGCAGTAGGACTGAAGACAGTCCTATAAGCTATTTTTCAGCCAGAAAATTCTCAGCTCACAGAGAATGTCACTAGGTCTTTGTCACATGGCCCCTTCCATCGACCCTCTCACCACATGTCAGCCCACCTCCCCAAGGCCAGCAACTGAATCCTTCTCAGGCTTTGAGTCCCTGACTAAGGCTGGGTACCACTTCTTTTGACTCTCACCTGATTAGGTCTGACCTACCCAGGGTAATCTCCCTTATGATTACTTCAAAGTCACCTGACTTGTAACCTGAACCACATCTGCAAAATCCCTTCACCTATGTCATATAATGCAAACTAATAATAGGAGAGAAATAAATCACATTCTTCCCTGTCCCCTCAGAAAAGAGAAAATCATTGGAACTAAAAGTCCTTTGACAAGATAAATAAAATTGATAAAATTCTAATCAGATTGATCAGTAAAAAAAAAAAAAAGGCAAAATAAAAAATTACAAATATCAGGAATGAGAGAGATGACATCATTGAAGAGCCTACCCATAATATAGCATTAGAATGGTAGGGAAATATTATGAATAACAGGTCTAGCTTTTTCATCCAACCTGACAAACTCTGACTTTGATTTCTAGTATTTAGACCAACTATATTTAGTGTGATTATTAATATGGTTAAGTTTAAATCTATCACCGTGCTATTTGCTTTCTATTTTTCTATCTGTCCTTTATTCCTTCTTCCCATCTTTCCTGCCTTCTTTCAGATTAATTAAATATGTTTTATGATACCATTTTATCTCTTGTGTTTGGTTATTTCAGGGGTTGTTTTAGGATTTATAGTATACATCTATAACTTACAGTCTACCTTCATAATATACCATTTTACATTTAGCCTAAAAATCTTAGTATTTTCTCTCTTAACTTTTGTGCTATTGTTGGCATATGTTTTAATTCTGTGTGTGTGTGGTTGTGTGTGTGTATCAACATTTTTTATCCATTCACTTGTTGACAGATACTTAGGCTGTTTCTATATCTTGGCTAATGTAAATAATGCTGCAGCAAACATGGAAAAGCAGATATTTCTTTGAGATATAGATTTCATTTCTTTTGGATATATACCCAGGAGTGGGACTGCCAGATCATATGGTAACTCTATTTTTAATTTTATGCAGAATTTCCATACTATCTTCCATACTTGGGGTTAATTCATATTCTTAGGTATATGAGTTTACAGTTTTATATAATTTGGAAAATTTTCAACCATTAATTCTTCAAATAGTTTTCTGCCCCACACCCTTCTCTTCTTCAGGAACTCTAACCATGTGTACTTAAAATTGTCCTACAGCTTACTGATGCTGTGTTTATTTTTTTTTTACTCTTTGTATTTGTTTTGAGTAGATTCTATTGCTATGTCTTCAAGTTTACTAATCTTTTATTCTGAAAAGTTTAGTCTACCCTTAATCCTCTGAAGGGTAATTTTTATGTCATCATAACTTTTTTATAACTTCCATTTCTATACTTAACTTTCAAATACAGTATATATGAATTTATTGTACAAATATAATATAAATACAATAACTGTTTAATATCCTCCTGCTAATTATATAATGTCTCTGTCAGTTCTCAGTCACTTTTGATCAACTGACTCTTCTTCTCATGTGTCATGCCTTCCTACCTTTAACATGCCAGGTAATTTTTTGTGGCCAGAGATTGTGATTTTATCTTACTGGGAGCTGGACATTTTTATAATCCTATAAATGTGCTTTATTATGGAACACAGTTAGTTACTTGGAAACAGTTTGATCCTTTCAGGTTTTGTTTTTAAGATTTTTTTCCAGGGGAACAGAGCCGTGCTTAGTCCAGGACTAGATTATTCGCCCTACAGAGGCAAGGCTCTTTTGTGTACTCTGCCCAATGCCCCATAAATCTTGACGTTTTCAGTTTGCTTGGTGCAGCAGTTACTATTCCAGCCCCTTCAGTTCTTTTCATGACTCTTCCCCCAGACTCCAAAAGTTTGCTCACATGTAGGCACACACTCTGATCAGTATTCTGTTGAATACTCAAGGGAGAACTACCCAGGTTTCCGGAGTTCTTTATCTGCTCAGTTCTGTTCTCCCTGGTAAATATTCTGTTTCAAAACTCTAGGTACCTTGGTTTCCATGGTCTCTTAACTCGGTCCCCTCAACTTAGGGGCTCCACAGTGTTCTGCCTGGGTTTCCCCTCCTTGCACTGGAGATGGAAACTCAATCACAGCAATACACTGAGTTAATTGTTTGTTTCCTGTCTCTCAGAAATCACTGTCTCTTGTCTGATGTCCAGTGTCTTGCAAAGCATTTTTTCATACACTGTGCCCATTTAATGGTTGTTTTAGGCAGGAGGGAAAATTCAGTCCTTGTTGTTGCATCTTGACAAGAAGTGGAAATCATGAGATTTATTAGTGTTATTGTTTTTAATGACATGAGTATCCAAGTAAGAACCATCAAAATGGTCCATCATCAACCATTTTCCTCAAATAGAAAAAGGAGTACATGGTGTCTAATTTAGTTTTAATTTATACAGATTGCATCTGGAAGGAATGTAAAGTATGTATGTATGTACATATGTACGTATGTATTAATCTTATATCCCCAGTGTCATGGGGATGTTCAGTGTTCTGCATATTCTAACTCCCCAGGAAAATCTCTGGGAAAGGGAACAGCTGGCAGGATACAATTCAATTATTCTTAAATCCTGGCCATCACTGTTTAAATACCCTCAAAAGCCCATCTCACAAACCTTACATTATAACATATATTTTTTATCCCTCCCAATTATTCTGAGAGGTTGAATTCCATCTTTACAAATGTTATGTATATATTTGTCATGTTTCCTAATCTTCTTCATTCTCACTTCATCACTTATAAAAAATAGCAAAAACAGAGCAATATAGCATGCTATGAATTCAATTATATATGTAAAACATCACATACATTATGTAAAATTGATGTGATAGCTATTTAATACTATTATTTCCCGCTTGTACTTCACCCTGAGAACAAATTGTTAATATTAGCAGAAGTCACAATATTTATGCCTGGTTTTGTTCCTCATGCCAGGAAAGCCTTTGAGATGCAATTTTACTAAAGGTTTCGCAGTCTTGTTTTTGTCAGTTCTCAATATAACTGTGAAGGTTTCTAGTTTGCTGCATGCAACTCAAACAATGTTGTGTGAAGAGTCAGCTTAACTACCTTTTAGGGAAATTAGAAAAGACATAAAATAAAACTATGTGTGCATAGCATCTTAGATAAATTATATCCTAAATAACAAGGTGGAATAATCCATGTTTAACACAACTGGTAACACCTAGACCATAAGATTCTGACGGTATGCTTTTGACAAATACATATTTCACTTTGCAAATAAACTACTGAGAAGATTCTACATGGCAAAGTAGCTCTATGCTGACTTCAACCTTTCTAAGTGTCTGCTTCCTAATACTTACCTTCCTCACACGCTAGACCGTAATTGGGATAAAGCCTTCATACGATACTTAGGTCTTGACTGGTTAAAATCTGATTCACTGGCATAGTCTCTGATTAATATTCTAATGGGAATTAAAACTTATACCCTGGGCTTCCCTGGTGGCGCCGTGGTTGACAGTCCGCCTGCCGAGGCAGGGGACACGGGTTCGTGCCCCGGTCCGGGAAGATCCCACATGCCGTGGAGCGGCTGGGCCCGTGAGCCATGACCGCTGAGCCTGCAGGTCCGGAGCCTGTGCTCCGCAATGGGAGAAGCCACAGCGGTGAGAGGCCCGCGTACCGCAAAAAACAAAACAAAACAAAACAAAAACAAACAAAACAACTTATACCCCAAGAACACTGTTTATCTCTCATCCTCTCAACAGTGGGAAGTCTTCTTCTCTCATATCCACATACCATAGGATCTGAAAGTGGGACAGATGCCTCCTGGCTGCTTGTTGCCTGCAGACTATTTAGTGTCCTTCCTGCTTTAAAAGTCTCAATGGTTTTGACGCAAGTCTGCCAGTCTATGTCACTCAGTTCTTTTTTCGGCCAGCTACAGATGTTGCTCGTCACTTTCTCTGCTTTATTGTTTCACCAATAACTTCAGTTTGGGGAATTTCAATACATGTAGATGACTGAGCCCAGACTCTGGCCTCTGTCTCCCATGATCTCCTCAGTTTTGACGGGCATTTCCCCAGTTTATATTTCATAGACCACTATAACAAGTATTTATATGCTTAGCCACTGAAATTTACCTTATCACCCCTCAGTCACCATCACCTGGAAAGTTACTGCTTTGCACAAATTCAAATCACTTCTCCACTTGTTCTGTGCCTAGACCCAAACACCTAAAGCCAAACGTATTGACTGATCCACTTTAAATTAATGACCACAGATTTAACCAGACTCTCAGCGCGGTCTAAAGTTAACTTTCCCTCATTAATTCATTCTTTCACGCTCTGAGATGATTCTATCGTACCTTCTCTTTTTATCCCCTCAAACTATCAGCATCCCTCCTCATACTGAGGGCTTCTGTTCGTTATCTTTGAGCAAATAGCACTATTTAGAAAATAAGTGCTTCAGCTTCATACTAACTCCTTCTGGAATCAGCCTCCAACTTCTCTCCTGTTACTCTACCTGTACCCTGGCAACATCCAACGCGTACATAGCACTTAATGTGTACTAATACCGATCCACATATTTTACATACATAAATTTACTCAAGCCTGCAATAATACTATAAGCTCAATGCTATAATTATCCCTATTTTACAGATAAGGAAACTGAGGAACATGGGGATTAAGTAATTTGCCAAAAGGTTGCACAGCTAGTGAACCAAGGAACTCGAATTTGAAATAGTTAATAGACAATTTTTAGAGCAGTTTTAGGTTTATAGAAAATCAAGCAGAAAGTACAGAGAGCAGCCACATTCCACCTTTCCCTCCAACACAGACACACAGACACACACACACACACAGTGTCCCCTATTAACAACTTTCATTCATTCATGTGGTATGTTTGTTAAAATTGATGAGCCAATATTGATACATTATTATCAACTGTATAGTTGATAAACAAACTCCACAGTTTCAAGTTCACCGTTTGTGTTATACAGTTCTATAGGTTTTGACAAATGACTAAAGTCATGTATTCACTATTACAGTATCTTACAGAATAGTTTCACTGCCCTAAAAATCCCCTGTACTCCACCTATTCATCCCTCCCTCCCCCTGCCCCGAATCCCTATCATCCCTACAGCTTTGTCTTCTCCAGGATGTAATATAGTTGGAATCACACAGCATATAGACTTTCAAACTGGCTTCTCTTACTTAGAAATATGCTTTCCAGGTTCCTCTATATTTTTTCATGGCTTGATAGTTCATTACATTCTTTGCCAAATAATATTCAATATTCCATTGTATAAATATATTACAGTTTATTTACCCATTCACCTACTGAAAGATAACTTGGTTGCTTCCAAGTTTTGGCAGTTAGGAATAAAACTGCCATAAACATCTGTGTACAGGTTTTTATGTGAACATAAGATTTCAATTCCTTTGGGTAAATACCAAGGAGTACGATTGCTGGATGGCACGTCATGAGTATGTTTAGTTTTTTTTTTACATCTTTATTGGAATATAATTGCTTTACAATGGTGTGTTAGTTTCTGCTTTATAACAAAGTGAATCAGTTATACATATACATATGTTCCCATATCTCTTCCCTCTTGTGTCTCCCTCCCTCTCACCCTCCCTATCCCACCCCTCTAGGTGGTCACAAAGCACAGAGCTGATCTCCCTGTGCTATGCAGCCGCTTCCCACTAGCTATCTATTTTACATTTGGTAGTGTATATATATCCATGCCATTCTCTCACTTTGTCCCAGCTTACCCTTCCCCCTCCCCATATCCTCAAGTCCATTCTCTAGTAGGTTTGTGTCTTTATTCCTGTCTTACCCCTAGGTTCTTCACGACATTTTTTTTCCTTAAATTCCATATATATGTGTTAGCATATGGTATTTGTCTTCCTCTTTCTGACTTACTTCACTCTGTATGACAGACTCTAGGTCTATCCACCTCAATACAGATAGATGAATTTCATTTCTTTTTATGGCTGAGTAATATTCCACTGTATATATGTGCCACATCTTCTTCATCCATTCAACACTACAAATAGAACTACCACATGACCCTGCAATCCCACTCCTGGGCATATACCCTGAGAAAACCATCATTCAAAAAGAGTCATGTGCCACAATGTTCATTGCAGCTCTATTTACAATATCCAGGGCATGGAAGCAACCTAAGTATGTTTAGTTTTGTAAGAAGCTGCCAGACTGTTTTCCAAAGTGGCTGCCCCATTTGGCATTCCCACCAGCAACGAACGAAATGTTCCACACACTCCTCAGCATTTGGTGGTGTCAGCGATTTGCATTTTAGCCATTTTAGCCATTCTAACAGGTGTGCACTGGCATCTCATTGTTGCTTTAAGAAACAGGGATTTTGAAGTGGCCCATCTGACACCAGAGTCTGTAGTGTTTAGCTACTATACTGTTCCTGGTTAACACCAAATCCCTAACTTGTGGACTAGAGCCCATGCCTTCCTATCAAACCAAGGGCTATGCTCCACCCTGCAACATCATTTTCTCCCTTTTTATTGGACCATTCCCTTCAGCATATAAACATGCCTTAAGCTCATTTATCTTAAAAAGAAAACCCCTAGGCTTCAGACAGACTGGGACCTGGGACTCTTTGCTACGGTGCTTGTACCTGGACACACCTCTCCTCAAGCAACGAAATGCAAAGATACAAAATACAAGCTATAAGGGAATTAAAATAACTGTGTGCATGTGCAGTTGGGGCAAATTATGGACAAAAAGATACAAAAAGACCAAAAACCCAAATGCCACTTCTGAAGAGCTGGGAGCAAAAACAGGGGGTCTGGAGCAAAAGCAGGGCACTGCACATGTCCCCTGCACACCCCACCACCTAACGGGCGGGCAGAAGACCTGAGCCACACCTCCAGCCCGACCCCCCAGCACACCCCCACCTTCACCCCATATAAGGAAGCGGCTCAACACCCCTCAGGAGGCTGAGCCAGCAAGGGAAACTGCTACTTGTTCTCTTTCCCCCCTGCTGCAGCAGGGGCCCTAATATAGCCTTGCCTGAATTTCTTGTCTGGCCTCTTATCAATTTCTATTGATTAAGGAGGCCAAGAACCCTGGTTAGTAACAGGCTCTCTATCCTTTCCTTATCTCTGCTCCCCTTCATGGCAACCTTCTCAAAATATTTCTCCTTACTTGCTATTTTTGTTCCTTCACTCAATTCTCTTGATATCATGCTTCCTGTTTGCATCATTTCTCTGACTGTTAATGTCGTCGATAATTTCCACTTAGCTCTCAGCATCATCTGACATACCGGATTCCCCATGTATCCTTGTAACACTTTTCTGCTTGGTTTCTGGGATAACATACTTTTTAATTTACCTCCTACTGTGTTGGTCCATTGCAACTAAACTGCTTTTCTGAATTCTTCTCATGTCCTAATGTTTAAGTGTTTGAGAGTCCCCCATCTCAGTCCTTGGTTCAGTCTTCATTTGTATACTCTGCCTCCCAGGTAATGATATCTATTTCCACGGTTTTAAATACTACCTGTAATCTGATGATTCACAAGTATAATATATATTTCCAACCTTTCCACAGGCCCTCAGATCAGAGTCTTACATCAAACTGAACAGCTGACATGTTTACCTGGATGTGAATCTAATACTTACGAAGACCCAAATTGAATTTTATTTCCTGTCCCTGTCAAAACTTGCTTCTCACACAGTGTTCCTCGTTTCATTATGTGAACCGCCATTCACCCTGATGCTTCTGCCAAACATCTGAGTCATCCTTTATTCCTTCCTCTCTTTTTCTCACATTCAACATCCAAGTTAAAAACGAATTCTGTTGGGTTACCCTTCAAAATATATCTTAAATCCAACAATGTCTCACCGTATCGACTACTAGTGCCTTCAGATTCTCCACGCTCCACGAATTCCAGAACACCATTCCCTTGGGATACAATGAGAATTTTGCCCTAGAGTTTGCCCAAGGTAATGGCCTTGACAGTTCGTGCCACCCTCAGCTCTTGCACTGACATCACAATAGCTTCCCTGCAGTGTTTGCTTCTTGAGGAAGGCAAATCGTAGAGTGAGAAGGATTGGTAACTCACACATGCTTCATCCTATCACTGAGGTAAGCTCTCCATTGGTGATGTGTTTCCCAGACTGCATCCCTTGATTCACTGCTCCTGAGAGATGCTCTTCAATGAAGGGTTTCATGGCCAAGTAAGTGTGAACATGACCCCCAAGTATATCCCCCCTCAGGAAGATTCACAAAGTAGTTTATCCTTTATAGTCTTTGAAAAAGCTTGCAGGAAGGAAACACGTTTAAATTTAAGTAATTTTTCCTAATCTTATTCACGACAGAACGTTTTTTCTCATCTTATCGGGTAAGGAGGAATGTTTATACCTCCCTCCTCACCTGTTCTTTTAAGAACAACCATAGTTTCACTATTCGCTGAAGTGAACACATTTTACCAGCATTTCTTCACCTTATTTGCTCCTCTCCCTGGATGTTACAGTCTCAGACACACAAAATCTGACTTGTATTAGTACTATGGTTATTTTACCTGAAAATTAGGAAATAATTTAAAAATTAGGAAAAATTAGGAAAATTAGGAAATAATAAGCTCCAGGCTGGCTTCTTTTTAATTTCCTGACTGATGAATCAGTAAGAAAAACAGTGGATCCTTTCCTTCTTCCTGTTTCCATCTGTTACCTCTACCTGAGCCATATTTTCCAAAGTGGTGGCTCTGGGAGAGGGAGACCGGATTCCCTCTGCCTCTCTGTCTCAGCTTCTTCACTGGGCCCATGACAGGTAAATCAAGTCAGGCTCGCACATGTGGGCTCACACGTCTTAAAGAATGAGAAGGGGGCTTCCCCAGTGGCGCAGTGGTTGAGAGTCCGCCTGCCGATTTAGGGGACACGGGTTCGTGCCCCGGTCCGGGAAGATCCCACATGCCGTGGAGCGGCTGGGCCTGTGAGCCATGGCCGCTGAGCCTGTGCGTCCGGAGCCTGTGCTCCGCAACGGGAGAGGCCACAGTAGTGAGAGGCCCGCGTACCACAAAAAAAAAAAAAAAGAAGAATGAGAAGGGAGTAAATCTCCAGTTAGACTTCAGGTTGAAATCATACCCTCCAACATATTTTGCCCCAAACCCCAAATTGTGAGACAGTTTCATGCTGCTAGCCATTGCTATTAGTTGTAAATTTCTGTCACTCCTATGAATGTGTTTCCTAACAGTTAGACCCCGATGAGAGGTGAGTCTTATAATATCCCATAAGTTTAGGAAACACTTGTTATTAGTAAACTCTAATGTCAGATATTATACCTTATCTTACATTTAATCCACTGTTTGTTACTTTTCTTTGAGATGTCAACATTTAAACTCCCTCTCTACTCAAAGAAGGAAATGATGTGTTCCTGATTAAAAGAGTCTCAAGCAGTTTGATATCATGGATAAGAGGATGGAGGCCACAAAATGGCATTTAAACAATATTGTCAAAAATACAGGTATGCAGCATTTATGCTAGCTCTGATTTCAAACACTTCTCATTCCTTAGGAACTAGTGATATTTTTGTAGCATCTTGGGGGAGAAGAGAGAACATGATACATTTTACTTGCCCCCAAAGATTATCATTAGCAAAAAAGAACTTCCTTTACCTAAATAAGATGCAAACAAAATAAATTCTTGTACACATCTATTTAGAAAGTTGTTTAATTTATTAGATCACTGAAGTGGGATTTTGAGCTGTTAAGTGTGGAAAATTATAGTCAATTAAATTTTCGTTTAGAAATTTTCAACTATGCCTTTGAACATAAGGCTGAAGACATAAACCTTCATGTTTTCTTCCTTCCCAAGACTTTAAGACTTATCACCACTTAAAATATTCTTTTCTCTTCTACTCTAGAGAAAGAAATGTAGTTATCTGCAGTACATTACAAGTTGTATAAATTATTTGCTATTTAAAACACCTGCATTTTGAAAATAATAATTAATTTAAATCATCCTCTTTCCTTCTGTCATGTTAGTTATAGTATCTTCATAGGGGTTCTTGGTTGAATCAAGTAATCTAGTTCTCACGTGGTTTTCTCAGACTTTTCAACAAAATCCTCTTAGCCCTTACTTTCAGGTATCCTGGGACTCGATGTGACAGGGAGCTTGTCTGCAGCCAGGCTTATCTTTCCTATTGATTGATTCACTGTGCAGCCTCTAGTAAACCATCACAAACCTAGCTGTGCCAATGGACTCATCAATAAAATTGTGATGCTATCCTCCCATACTAGCCTACGAAATATTTAGCTGCCACAGGTTAATTGAGGAAGGCGTGTAGGATGTTGAACATCGTTGCTTCTTTTTCTTTCTTCCCTTCCCTGTCCCCGCCCCATGCTACATTAAAGCAAAGTACACTTTTCTCCTGATTGTTCCTCGACCCATTCATCCAATCTTTCTCTAAGATAAACCTTTCTTTTTTGATGCCAAAAACAACAATAAAGGAAAAACTTCTTTCTCGAATAGTTTTCTTTTCTTTTGAATCAACAATTCAGCCACTACAGGTTGAAAGAAAACTACTAGCTCCCACTCAATTAAAACAAATATATAGCAAATTGATACTGAATTTTAGATACAATAGTTCTGGTGATTTTATCACTGAGAATTGTGAAGTGACTACATTTTAATGAAATAGCTCTTCAGTCAGGAAAGGAACATTAGAACAGGAGTTTCACTAAAATATGTTCGGTGTTCTTTTGTACTACAGTTTTGGCACGTCGGATGTAAGATGACTTCTCAAGCATTATTTGAACTGGTAAATAAGGTTTCCCTGAGAGGCTCATTCCCATTTAAATCAAAGCCAGGACAACATCACCCCACCTTATTTGCAAGGCCTGGCGGGACCTTTAAAGCTTCTGGTGTTTATGGCTGAGCCTCCACTGTTAAGTCATTTGCTGGAGGAAGTGACCTATTGCCTGGAGAGCAAAGGCCCTGATGCCACTTGAACCAGAAAAAAGAAATGTTTTCCCCAAGAGATAATCTAATGCTCACATGGTCACACGAGCATCACATGATTTACTGCTCACATGAGATTTAGCAGTAAATTTAATATTTTTGGTTTAAGATGTGGAATCCCTTCACTCAAGGAAAATTTTCCTTACCTCAGTTTGGCTAGTATACATAGGAATATGAGGAAGAGGTGACTGACTGCAGAGACTGCACACAACATACTCTACTCATTAGTATACACATGTGACCTTTGTTTAGCTCCTGCGTTTTCCACTTATTTCAAATATTAAAAATCTAGAGCTTTTTCGTAACGAAATACAAAGCAAGAATGTTATGATGATTAAGTTTTAATTTAATAATCTTGAACAGAAATTTATTTTTAAATGTCTTGCATCTTGAGCTACATTTTAGCTGCATTGCATCAGGAAAAACAATAATAAACAAAACATAATAAACAATAAATAATAAACAAAAACAAGAGGCGGCAAAAAAGTCCAGCACAGTAGAACTGAGCTCAGATGTCAATGTCTCTTAGGAGGATTAAAAGTAGATGCGGAGGGACTTCCCTGGTGGCGCAGCAGTTAAGAATCTGCCTGCCAATGCAGGGGACACGGGTTCGAGCCCTAGTCCAGGAAGATCCCACATGCCATGGAGCAACTAAGCCCATGCGCCACAACTACTGAGCCTGCGCTCTAGAGCCCACGAGCCACAACTACTGAAGCTCGTGCACCTAGAGCCTGTGCTCCACAAGAGAAGCTACCACAATGAGAAGCCCGTGCACCACAATGAAGAGTAGCCCCCCACTCACTGCAACTAGAGAAAGCCCACGCACAGCACTGAAGACCCAACGCGGCCAAAAATAAATAAATAAATAAAATTGATTCTTAAAAAAAAAAAAAGTAGACGCAGAGACACACCTGTACCAGAATAAAATTACGTGCAAAGAAACCAAGTTCAAGGAAGAGTGGACAGAAGGCGAAAGAGGGAACCAAGAAGCACAGGCATTTTGTCTGCAAGAAGGTATAGACTTGTTCCCGTGACAGATGCTCCCACAGCACTCATTGGCCTTGCATCCACTGATCTTAAATACAGATGCAAAACTAGAAAATTATAATAAATTAGAGTAAGAAACTAGATTAAAAGCTATCATTATTAAGTACTGATTACATATCTTAGCTCATCAATCCTCACAACTGCACTTGAGGTAGGTGCCATTAGCCCCATTTTATAGATGAGGAAACTGAGACTCAAAGTGACCAACTGTTCATCTCAACTTACCCCAGATGGAAAGCAGCAACGTGGAATTCAACCCCACGCTGGTTCAATTTCAAAACTTTCTCTCGTGCTCATATACAGAGCAATGCCAAGTAAGGCAGCATGGATGGTGTTTTATGATTTGTGTTGAACTCTAAAGAACAGTGAAGCTAAATAAGAAGACTTTTGGAAACTAGGCTACTTTTAAAAAACATGTTTCTGTCTAATTTGCCTGGAACTAATTATAGCAATGTTTACATTATTTGGATGCTGGACCAACGCAATGCTATGTATCTCCACTGACTGTTTCATTTTCTGGCAGATGTTTGGCATTATATACATATAGCCAGGGACTTGAGTTTCCAATTTTTGTCACCGTTTTAAAAAGATTACGTGATTGAAGAAATTTTCTGTATTTGGAAGATAAATTTTAATTAATCAAGTCCTCAATAATCTTATTCAGTCATCAGTCAGAATGAATAATACACCAACATTCTTTTTATGTAGGTCCCTGTCTTCTCAGTACAAAGTTTCGGTATTAACCTACAACTATCAAAGACCGAGAATGGTTCAACTGCCAGGCATTTGAAAATTTCTGATTTTTGTCTATACATTTCCTAAATAGTGCACATAATATAGTGACTGAAAGTGATATGAGTCTGGGGTCTCCAGACAAACAGAATTAAAGAATTGGTTCATGCGATCATGAGGGCTTGCAAAAGCAAAATTTGTAGGGCAAAAGAGTAGTCTGGAGACTCAGGCAAGAGTTATTGCTGCAGGATTGAGGCAGAATTTCTTCTTCCTGAAAGAAAGTTCAGTTTTTCTCTCAAGGCTTTCAACTGATTGAATGAGGCTCACCCAAATTACCTAGTCATCTCCTTTACCTAAAGTCACCTGATTGTAGATGTCAACCACATGGACAAGATACCTTCATAGCAACACCCAGATTAGCGTTTGATTAAATCACCGAGCACTATAGTCTAGCCAAGCTGACACATAAAACTAACCATCACACTAATACAGCACACTATTTCTCAAAGTACATGTTAAGATGTTCCTAGGAGGATATAAGTGTTAGTCACCAAGTTAAGGAAATGATGGGCATTAATTACAACCTTTTTTTTGGTAAAATCTCTTCCCAGATAGACTGATGTCCTCTACTTTGCTCTCTTGCATTGTTTTACTCCCACAGACATTTAACTTCCATTCTCTTTTAATATCAGCCTAATACCCTCATAAACAGCCATCTAGCTTCCTCTTTTCTACTCTCTAGAGCGATACAGAAAGACTGTCCTGACATTCTGTAAAGGAAAACTCAGAGAATAGGTCATGACATTCTTCTCCAGGATATAAAATGTCATTGTCCAATTTTCACCATTTTAGAACGTGTTAATCGTCCTCTGATTATAGTTGGATCATTTATTCAAGTCTATGTTGTTAAAAAAGAGAGAGAGAGATCTCTTTAACACTGAAATATAATCTTCAATGAAAATCTCATGCATCAACTGTAGTATTTCTTCTCCTCTCTGGGGATAACAAGCCTGCATGTCCCATTCCTTGACAGTATGAATTTTTCTATATTGATTTTCTGGTCCTCTTCTTGACGTGTTAATTGGCCTAATACTAACTGACATGATTGTTATTATGGCATAGTGTATCTGGAAATACAAACTTCTCAGAAAATACTTTTTAATTTCCTTGCTAAGTTCCTCTTTGCACATTTTTAACCTATTACTCATACTCATGGAAGGAGCAATAACTCCACTGATGAAGCAAACGTCGCTCACTGCTATTACTGCTTCATCACGTATCTTCAGACAACTGATTCTGACTTCGGCATTTAGAGCCTCATATGAATAAGACGATAGCCAAGATACAGTTGGAAAACGGTCAGTCTTGAAAGCAGAATGAGAAATGGTCCTATCAACACTCTGAACTGATGGATGAGAATAACATGTCTTTAAGGCTGTTCACTCTAGTACTAAGTACTAAGTAGTTCTCTCACTGATCTTGGTTTAGAAGTTTTCCAAATAGGTGCTATTTAGTCCATGCTCTTTATCCATTTTTTTTTTAAATCAAACAGACAGCTGAAATATTTAGGCTTTCCCTCTAAATAATTTCCTCCATTTTTTTCTGTTTTTTCTGGAGTTATTTCCAGTTTTCCAGGGTCCCTGTGGTCTTCCAATATATGTTGCTCACAATGGACAGCATATCCTCTGAGTATCCAGTAAGGCCAGGCAATAAGAAATCGTCCTTGGCATAAAATTTGTTAAAATTATAATATTGTGGCAGAAACATTCCAAAATTAATGATTGCAGTTTGTTTGTTACATCTTATAGATCTGAACTGGAATTATCTTTTTTTAATGATTTTTATTGGGGGGATAAGGAGGGAAATGAATTGTCTCATGT
Source organism: Phocoena phocoena (assembly GCF_963924675.1). Classification (NCBI taxonomy): domain Eukaryota; kingdom Metazoa; phylum Chordata; class Mammalia; order Artiodactyla; family Phocoenidae; genus Phocoena; species Phocoena phocoena. The sequence continues at coordinate 31,284,888 of NC_089239.1, read as the reverse complement.
GAATATAATTTTGCAGAGGACATTTCTCTGGGAAGGAAAAGGGAGAAAACATCTGCAGCATCCCTACTTTGTCTGGGCACTGTTAATCAATACTCATTGCTTTTTGACTCTGTATATCAACACTCACAGTTGTTATTACAGGTCCATAATCCCTTAGAGTGAAACCCCTCAGGCTACATATGTCTCAGAATTCAGAAATCTTCAAGTTTTAGGGTCTGAGGTATCTCCCAGTAATCCCCAATATTAATACTACCTCAGTGAAATGTATAAATTCCTACACAGAGCGAAATAAGGAAAAACTATCAATAACCTCATGTCAGTTCTGGTCAGGTTTGCTGACAACGGATTCAGGTCAGGCCAGGTTTCTGCTGCCAAATAAGAAAAAATATTTTCCGTGGTGTTTGGGTTTCAGAATTGCAAGTAAGGGATAGTGCACCTGTATCAACCCAACTTTAGGAGGAGGAACTTGGCATCCCGAGTGGTTGACGCCAGTCAGGGACACAGACGGTAAACACAGGCCTGTCTTGACCCAAAAGGACCTTTGCTGCGTTGCTGCTGAGCCTATGCTGGGGTAAAATACGCAGAAACACCCTCTGAGAATAACTGCACAATTAGATGCTCCAAGGGGCGCGAAAAATAAAAGCCTTCAACGATCATCCATCACTGAATCAGCATTTTAAACACGTGTGAACAAGTTTTCCACTGGGATCACCAATCACAGCACCATGGGGCAGGTTATTTTTCCAAGCTTTAGAAGTTGATGTATATTCAATAAAAGGAAAGCTTATGTGCTCTCCTTAACTCATCTAATTTCAAATTAGCTCAAGTGGCTCTCAAGAGGTTGCTCTGACACTGAAAGTTTGCAGCTAGATCAGATTTGAAGGACCCATGAAGCTATTATTTTTCATGCCAATCCACGTGGGCTATTAATTAATTATAGTTTATGTTCACATCTATTCCCAAGCTACAAAAAAAAGGTCTCACCTTTTTCAAGCCTACAAGGGTGTGTAGGCTATTAACAGGTATTAACTGGACACCACTGGTGTGATGACAATGCGGCTTTGCCTGGGCAAGAAAAGCTGGCAGAAGTACTGCAAATACTCTGGGATGTTACTCAGCCAGAACTTTGACAAGGGTTTTTAGAAAAACATGATGTTATCCTGAATACCAGATGCTGCATGCTAAAACTTTTGGACCAAGTAATCCTTTATTGGAAGGCCAAATATTGTCCCCAAGTGTTGCAATCAGCCGCAATTTTCTATACTCACTACTCTACCTTAGGTGAACTTCCCATGATTATGCCACAAACAAAGAAACAAAGTAATTCTAGTGGAATGCTTTAAGCTGGAAATAAGTGACATGATTATTACTGTATTCAGTGAAAGCTTAGGTGCAATTCATGCCACATGTTCTAAGAAATGGGTTCTTAATCACTGTCATTCTCAGTTATGGGAAGCCATAACTTGGTTTCAAGATAATCCTTCAAAACAAAATTTTACATTATGGTCAGATTAATTAAAGATTTGGCAAGCAAATTTTTATCACATCCACAAATTTGATATAACTATTAGTATATAGTATATTAGAATACTATTAGTATTCTAATAATTGTAAGAGCAAGTTTTAATCAACTATTTCTAAATCTTCACTAACCAATTTTGGAAACTCAAGAAATAAAGCGGTTAGAAATGTAACATTGTGTAACATTGTGACCAACATTCAGAAAGGTAGAGTCATTACACACTTTAAAAGATGTCAAGCATATCATGCCTAATTTCCTTTTTTTTTAAATATAGAAAGTCGCAATTGGCAACTAAGCAAAGGTAACCTAAAACTGAATTTTTCTACATGAGAGAATTGTTAAATAAAAAGATGTAAGGGCTTCCCTGGTGGCTCAGTGGTTGGGAGTCCGCCTGCCGATGCAGGGGACACGGGTTCGTGCCCCGGTCCGGGAAGATCCCACAGGCCGCGGAGCGGCTGGGCCCGTGAGCCATGGCCGCTGAGCCTGCGCGTCCGGAGCCTGTGCTCCGCAACGGGAGAGGCCACAACAGTGAGAGGCCCACGTACCACAAAAAAAAAAAAAATGATGTAAAGCAGTTAATAATTTAGATTCTACTTTTGATCCCTTTTCGAGCCATTTGTGATATACTCCTTATGCTGGACTAAAATTGTAACGCTTTGGTATATGTAAGCATGAAAAATTCCACAATGGGTTTGAAATGAAAATAAACAATCCTTTCCTTATATTGGTGATTCAAGCTTCTAAAATGATATCATTCTTCAGATTCAGTGGATTATTTTTTTTTAATGTGCTGGCAAAAGTACCTTAGTCACAAATCACTGGACGCATTCTCTCATGAACAATGTAACGGTATCCATACTACTCAGCATAGTTTTCCTTTGACTCCTCTTCTAATAGCTGGAATAATTTATATCTCTAGTGTTTTTAAACAATGCCCGATATTCTCCACAAAGTTGCTCAGTATCTAACATAATGTTTTCATGGCCATTTATGGATACTTACATAAATACCTGTAGTCTATTTAGAACACTTTCTCACTAAGTAATAATAATTCCATTTATAATATCACAAAATTAGCATTCACAGGGAAATCATTTCACTGTCTTTAGATATGGATGCCCTTCACACTGCTCACGTGTACAGCTGAGATAGAAAATACATAATTATACTGTCCATTATGATAATTACTCAGGCATAGGAAATGCAATCTATCCAGAAAAGACATCAAAATACACAAAAAGAAATTGGAAAATCACAACGGTCTTTTTGTTTGCTTGTTTCTGGCTAAAGATAAAAATAAAGAGAACTGAATCAAATAAAAATGGATTAACTATACTTGCATTTCATTTCCTTTCAGTTTAATCATGATATACAACAACTGGCTAGCCCAGAAAAGGGAGAATCTCAGCATGCAGTAAAATATTTTCAAAGCAGATTGAGATAAAGATTTGTTGTTGTTCTTTACTGAACCGTATCCTTAATTACAAGAACAAATTAGAGAGATAAGATGGGACATGTAGAAAGGAGGAAGAGTTAGCTCCTTTTTAATACCATTCCAGTAGCTTGTGACAGGTTTACACATACTCTTCCAAAGTATGTGTAATTCATAAAATGGTTTTGCCCTCTGTGTTTGTTCTGACTCATTATGTATTGAAACAGTAACCTTAAAGCCTCCAATATCAAAGGTCCAAGGGACAGGTTGTAGACCAGATGAGCATTATGCATTGGCAATAGTTTTGGAATAACAAGCAGAATAGTTGTATATTAGTCTAGGTTCTCCAGGGAAAAAGAACCAATAGGATAAATTCCCATATTGATTTATTATAGGAATTGGCTCACATGTTATGGAGGCTGAGAAATCCCAGGATCTGCTGGCTGCAGCTGAAGACCCAAGGAAGCCAGGGCTGTAATTCAGCCTGAGCCTCGAGGCCTGAGAACCAGGCGTTCCTTTGTTTGAGGGCCATAGACGATGGACTTCCCAGCTCAAGGACAGAGAGAGAATTTGCTCTTCCTCTAACCTTTTTGTTCTACTGGGGTCCTCAACTGGTTGCATGATGTCCACCCACCCTGGTGAGGGCAGATCTTCCTTACTCATTCTACTGCTTCAAATGCTAATATCTTCTGGAAACACCCTCACAGACACACCTTGAAATAATGTTTTACCAGCTGCATGGGCACCCCTTAGCCCAGTCAAGTTGACACACGAAATTAATCATCACAGCTGTAAGAAAAAAAAAAAATTGTTTGGAAACTTCTCTATTTGAAGACTTGATTATTGTAGAGAAGAAAGAGGAATTCCTATTATTCAGGTATTTACGTCTTGGCAAGTTAACATGGAGCCAGTATCCAGTCCTTGGTTTCACAGGATGAGAACCTGATTACTTAAGTTACTCTGGTTCAACAGGAGGAGGTGATCCAGCGGCTGGAAAACCTATTTATACTATTCAAACAATCTCACTGGAAAGAGAAGATAGAGATCAGAAGGTCAATTTGTTAATTTTCCAAGGGAAATTTACAGAGACAGAATACCTCTAATTAACCAATTATACATCAGAATATCATTTCCTTAATCAATGTGTCTCCATAACCCTAGAGCCCTAAATGAATGTATTCAATTTCTCTAACTTACTTAAGGTTGGACAACACATTTTACTTCTTTATCAATGGCTGAAACGCCTGGAAATGAATCAAACATCTTTGTTCATAGGATTCACCAAACCCAAATTACTCTTTCTCACCTAGTTGACTCCCTTGAATGGGGCATATGCTTGTTGAGTAAGATATCTGACACAATAGTCTGTGCTTAATTTAAATGATTTCGACCTTTGGCCTTTTCCCACAGTTTAATTCAAATAAACTAAATATATGTTTATTGCAACTCCACTGTGCCGCAGCAAATGAATATAATCTGGTGTGTTTCTTAAATGTGATCACGTGGAAAGAGCAGGGAGCTTCGAAAAGAGACTTTCCAGGCTGTTTCTGCCCATCAGTGTCCATCAGACATTGAGTAATTGAACTGGCCTCTACGTCTATTTTGTCAGCTTTGCATTGCATAGTTATATATTAGGTATGTTACAGATTTAAGAATCAAGTCACATGAGACAAGTGTATACAAATGCTTTCTAAAATATAATGTCTGTGTCCTATACTACAAAGCTACAGTAATCAAGACAGTATGGTAGTGGCACAAAAACAGAAATGTAGATCAATGGAACAGGATAGAAAGCCCAGAGATAAACCCACACACATATGGTCACCTTATCTTTGATAAAGGAGGCTAGAATATACAATGGAGAAAAGACAGCCTCTTCAATAAGTGGTGCTGGGAAAACTGGACAGCTACATGTAAAAGAAAGAAATTAGAACACTCCGTAACCCCAAACACAAAAATAAACTCAAAATGGATTAAAGACCTAAATGTAAGGCCAGGCATTATAAAAGTCTTAGAGGAAAACATAGGCAGAACACTCTATGACATAAATCACAGCAAGATCCTTTTTGACCCACCTGCTACAGAAGTGGAAATAAAAACAAAAATAAACAAATGGGACCTAATGAAACTTAAAAGCTTTTGCACAGCAAAGGAAACCATAAACAAGACAAAAAGACAACTCTCAGAATGGGAGAAAATATTTGCAAATGAAGCAACTGATAAAGGATTAATCTCCAAAACATACAAGCAACTCATGCAGCTCAATATCAAAACAAAACAAACAACCCAACCCAAAAATGGGCAGAAGACCTAAATAGACATTTCTCCAAAGAAGATATACAGACTGCCAACAAACACATGAAAGGATGCTCAACATCACTAATCATTAAAGAAATGCAAATCAAAACTGCAATGAGGTATCACCTCACACCAGTCAGAATGGCCATCATCAAAGTATCTACAAACAATAAATGCTGGAGAGGGTGTGGAGAAAAGGGAACCCTCTTGCACTGTTGGTGGGAATGTAAATTGATACAGCCACTATGGAGAACAGTATGGAGGTTCCTTAAAAAACTAAAAATAGAACTACCATATGACCCAATAATCCCACTACTGGGCATATACCCTGAGAAAACCATCATTCAAAAAGAGTCATGTACCACAATGTTCATTGCAGCTCTATTTACAATAGCCAGGACATGGAAGCAACCAAAGTGTCCATCGACAGATGAATGGATAAAGAAGATGTGGCACATATATACAATGCAATACCACTCAGTTATGAAAAGAAACGAAACTGAGTTCTTTGTAGTGAGGTGGATGGACCTAGAGACTGTCATACAGAGTGAAGTAAGTCAGAAAGAGAAAAACAAATACCGTATGCAACACATATATATGGAATCTAAGAAAAAACAAAAAAAGGTTCTGGACAACGTAGGCACAGGACAGGAATAAAGACGCAGACGTAGAGAATGGAAATGAGGACACGGGGAGTGGGAAGGGTAAGCTGGGACAAAGTGAGAGAGTGGCATGGACATATATACACTACCAAATGTAAAATAGCTAGCTAGTGGGAATCAGCTGCATAGCACAGGGAGCTCAGCTCGGTGCTTTGTGACCACCTAGAGGGGTGGGATAAGGAGGGTGGGGAGGGAGTTGCAAGAGGGAGGAGTTATGGGGATATATGTATATGTATAGCTGATTCACTCTGTTATACAGTAGAAACTAACATACCATTTTAAAGCAATTCTACTCCAATAAAAATGTTTAAAAATATATATATAATGTCTGTGTCAATGAAAGATACTGTAAGAAAAAGCACTGGCAGAGCTTGATCGTAACACCTATCTAAGGGACTCCAGGCATCTCCCAGAGCCAGCTTTTTCTTGATGTCCTGAGCCCCTCCTTGGAATGGTCATAGGAGATGGAGCTCTGCTAATCACAAAACATGCAGCCAGCTGTGCTCCACAGTGGGAAGTCATCAAAACATGAGACCAGGGAATTAGAGGCTCGCTCCTAATAATAAAATAGGAGAGTGGAAAAAGTAGAAAACGATTTCAATTTCTTTGATGATAAATTATGAGCCCTGTATTAGTTTGCTAGGGCTGCCATAACAGAATACCACAGACTGGGTGGCATAAACAACAGAAATGTATTTTCTCATAGTTCTGGAGGTTGGAAGTCCAAGATTAAGGTGATAGCAAGTTCAGTTTCCCCCGAGGCCTCTCTCCCTGGCTTGCAGATGGCTATCTTCTCACTGTACCCTGACATAGCCTTTTCTTTGTGTATGTGCTTCCCTGGATCTCTTTCTATTTTTACAGGGACACCCATCGTATTGGATTAGACCAATATGGTTTTATGATCTCATTTAGGCTTAGTTACCTCTTTAAAGATCTGACCTCTAAATGCAGTCACACTGGGAAGTGGAGCTTCAACATACGGATTTTGTGGGGACAAAATTCAGTGCATAACGAGGACTTTATACAAATAAAGTGGCGATGGGAAGAAAGGGAAATAACATCTGAGAGACATTTCTGAGATAGAATCAAAAGCATCATTTGATCAACTGAATGTATGAAGTGGGAAGAATGAGAAAGAAGTTAAAAAGGCTTCTCTGGGCATTTGGTCCATGCCAGACATTTTGCTACTGTGCTGGAGATACACGGATGAACATAAGAGACACAATCCCTGAATTCAAAGAACAGATGCTCATTTTGAAGTAGCAAAATGAAATCCTATATTCTAGTACTACCTTAGTACTACCTTAGCTACTTTGCTTCATACTTAAGCTTCAAACTATATAAATCCAAAGATTTATCTTTGAGAGAATGTAGGCATTGGGATTTGTTAGATCTGATTTTAAATCATGAATTTATAATTCACCAGTTTTGTAATCTTGTAGCAGTTAATCTATCTGAACCTCAGTTTCTTCACATGCAACATGTGAATAATTATATCCACCTTACATGGCCGATACAAGAATAAAATGAAATGATGTATAGAAGGTGTATAGCCCATGGCCAGGTCTGCAACAGACATTCTATAAATACTGTTGGTAGAAAATTTAGGTAACCGTCAAAAAATAAAACTAAAGTTTGTTTGTTTTCCTGGTGGGAGAAGGAAGAGAGAGAGACAGGGAGCGGGGGTGTGACAGATGAGAACAGAAGCTAGAAGAAAGGTGAATGGGAGCAAAAGAAGCTTTGCTTTCTTCAGTTATGATTAGGATAGGTCCTTTCCTTCTCCTCAGATTTCTCTGCAGCCCAGAGACCCCAACCAGGATTCAGTGCAGTGGTTCCCAACATTTTTTTCATATGAAGATGCCTTAACATCAAAAAAGGATCCAGACACTATGGCACTGATTTTATCTTCAGTAATTATTGCTTAAGAAATACATAATAATGCAAATTTATTCTAAAGCCAATAGTACCTAAAATAAATTTGTATTTTATTTATCATATTGAAAAATACTCATAAAGATATCATTATAATATTTAATTTAAAGATATGTATGTGCGGATATGAACCTCTTTGAAATAAGTCTACAGAACTCCAAAGGTCCGTGGCCCATAAATTTGTATCTGCCAGCCATTGGTAGATCACAAATTCCAAAATCAGCAGATGTCTGCTACTAACCTAGTAAACTTGATCAGGTAATTCATTTAACCTCTTAGAGACTCCACTGAAATATCACTGATATTACCTGCTGTACCTCTATCATTAAGCAATTGTGAAGTACAAATGGGATCAAGCATTAAAAAGTTCACAAGGAAAAGTCTGGTTCTTTTTCATTACCACAATGGAAGCAACAGAAGCTATGGAAAGAGAAACTACCATGAAAATGTGAAATTATACTAGTAGTAGTGGTAGTAGGAGCACATCTTCCAGGGAGGTGACCAAGTTATTTTTCTACACTCTAGTCCTGTTTAGGACCTACACCCTGCATGGCATATGTGAACACTCGAAAATTCATGTGTTCTTCAGCTATCAAATGGAAAACAAATTCTTAAATTAGTGAAAAATTTCTATCATACTACGGGATATTTTTTACTAGGGGAAATCACGTAGTAATATTGGTTAAATGAAGTTTGATATAGACTTTCTCACCTTCTTATAGAAAAATAAGACCCATTAGTGTTTTCTAGAGGAAAGATCACCTGACGATGTGGAGTCACCACTGATGCTGCCCTTTTGGTAGCATCAGGAAAACCACCCAACATTCGGTGATGGCAAAGGATGCAAAGGAATAGATGCAAGAAATAAATTTAGAGGACTGATTAGAATGAATGAGTGAATCTACTTGAAACGGGAGTTCCACTTGCATTTACACATAAGTTAATGACCCGTAAGTAGTTCATGCACTTTCAAGGAGTTGAAGAACATAGAGAAGAGAGATTCAGGAGATCTGGAGTTTGATGAGAAGCCACAGAAAAATAAACAAGCCTTATTTTCTATTATAAATTCAACCCTAAGCAAAATAATTTATATTTTGGATAAAAGTATCCTCCAAGCACAAAATCAATGCTCAGTAAGGCACAGCCTTGTAAAACTTTCCAATAATGAAGACTATTATTCAAAAGTTAGTGGCTTTTCAAATTAAACGATCTAAAGCAGCTACAGAAGCTATTTGAAACTGTCTACAGGAAGCACCAGAAAATTAAAAAGGCTATAAACTATTACACACCTTATAACAGAAGATCAAGAGGAAGAGGCAGCCTGAAGGATCCCAGGGAGAGATAAGAAGACCAGGGAAGGATTCCCAGCAAGGCAGCAGAATTGGGGGGAAGAGGGGGAGGCAGTGATAAGGCTGCAGGGGAGGAGGAAAGGGAAGGCTCCATATATGCAAACATCTCTCTCAATCCCTTTACCTGCTCCATCCACAGCCCAAGATGCCACATCCAAGTAAATTTCATCTCTGATTTGCCTACTTTCCAGCTTGCTATTATGTTTTGCTTACAACACGTCATCAAATGTTATCTTTTCAGTCAATCTCGAGAGCTTCATTTTCCAAAGATTTGCTCAGTATTTTCCTCAGAGACACATTTCCAGACAGCCTGTTTCTCATTAGCTGGAATAAACAGGAGTGTGTTTACAGCACAGCACCAGACTTAAAAGAATTCTCCTTTCCTGGGGAAGCTGGTCAGGGAATTAGCAGTGCTGTCACCTAAAGGAGTGAACCTCCGTGCTCAGCTGTGACGTAAATTAGAATATTGGTTCATTGAAATGGTCTTTAGAAAGCAAATTGCGTAGCTCTGTGACATAAAAATAGAGTTCTGTTTCGAACACAATTTTAAGCAGTTCTAACATATAAAAATCTATTTATGCCAAACAGACATGATATGTAGTGATTATAAAATATTTCACTTGTGCTCAGCAAACAGTGACGGCCCACTGAGGCCAACAGGGAGAATAGGAAGATGAGTGAGACCTTCTTAAATAGTTTACAGTCTAGTAACTAATCTAACTTAACTGTATGAATAAAACCCTTAGAAATCACTCTTTAATACCATGGGCTTGCTTAGAAAAAAATGTTAGTTAAGTCAATTACAAATAATAGGGATTTTCCCATGGAAGTCAATAACAGTATCAAAAGATGTCATTGAAAATATTTGCAAACACGTTGATGAAAGAGAGTATCTGCACATATGTTTACCATGGTAAACTACTTCTCAAATGTCTTGGCTAGCAAAATCCATAATCAAAAGCAAGAGCAAACTCACTCACACTTACACAATCACACTGTATTTTCTGACCTATCTTCCCATCCGGAAGGTAGTTTCACCATCATGGTGGTCCCATTCTACCAAGACCCATCAGTGCAGTGAGAGTGAGACATTTAAACAAAAGATAACATAGATAATTTACACATAAGTAATTGTGAATGTTGTATTTGATAAAGAGCCAGTAGAATATTATTCAGAATTGCATACACAGATTTTGCTCTCTCTGGGTTTACATGTAACTATTTAACGTAATACTCCTACAACAGCAGTAGTAAGTATAGAATATTAGAAATAAGTATGTAATGCAGTTCCTTTAAATAAAAAACATATACAGGGGATTTTTTTTAAATGTCACTTTATTATTGACTGTGTTTAATATTAAGCAAAACTCTAGCCCCAGATGTTTTCATCAATATTCTGGGACGCTTCTGCTTCAGTTACTAAAAGATGGTATTGAACTAGTACGAAAAGAGAATATTCAGTTTAAGAACATTATTTATCTCCAAAACAGCTCGTTAATTACTTAAGACTACAGGCTATCCCTAGATAATCATATGACATTTAACTTTGTTATTCTCATTACTACAGTATAAATTAAATTTCAAATCAAACAGCTATTTGTCTTCATAAAATTATTTTTTAAAAGGAATTTACTATTATTTCTTTTCTTGGTAAGAAAAAGTAAGTCCAAGTCCAAAATCTTATAAAATATAACCTGCTTCTTGATGTGTCAATAAATTTCTTTGTGGGATACAAAATACACATGCTTTTAGAGAGGACCGAATGTGTGGTAAAAAAAAAAAAAAAAAAAAAATTGTTGTGGCTGTTTGGTGTAAAGAGAAAGGCTTATCTATCTGGTGACTAAAATATTTTATACTAATTATTATAATCCTTACTTCTTCTAACTATTGAGAAAAATATATTATGAATCTACACTATTAATAAATTTCTACTTCAAACAGTGGCAATTGTGTCTCAAGATAGAAAAAAAATTCTGCAAAATATTATGACATATTCTCAAGAGGGTGTGAAGAGACTAGAGAAATACAAGTGAGAAAGGAAAGATAAACAGAGTAATCTGTTCCATTAGAATGGAGCTAAAACACAGTCAGCGCAATGAACTTGAGATATGATCATCTGGAAGTCACCCAGCATAAATTGCTCAGAGTACTGTGGTGAAGACACAGGACAGTGTCTACTGGCTAAAACTCAAGTGACCACCCATTTGGAATGTAGCTTTTGAGCAGAGCCACTGGAAGATGACACAGTCCAATCAACACTGCAGAGGAAGGTGTTTTGGAGAGGCACAGACACACGCATTTTGTGAATGTTTGTCAAACGGAGTCCTTTGTTCAGAAGTTGGAAAGAAATTTTTTGTTAAAAGAAACTTTGAGGAAGTTATGGTACAGAAATGGCTAGTCTGGCAACTACCACAAAGAGCAAATTAAATGGATCCAACTTCAGTCATTCACAATTTTCCCTGCACTTAACCAACAATAAGGTCATTATTTTACAATAATTTATTCAGAATTACTTAAACCTACTTCTTTTTCACAATATACCTCAAACTAATTCAAAGCACAACAGGAAACTCTCACTTCCTTGAATTTTAGCAGAATGATATTTGGAAAAGCAGTTTGTTTTTTGAAAGTTATTCATAGGAAAATGTCAAATAGTGAGAAGGAGACTGGGCGCCTTGGACCTAGAAAGAAGATGGAACGCCTGAAGCCAAGGTTTTTCTTCCGAGCAGAATACTCCAGGTTTTTCTTTTTCTTTAATTTGAGTTAAAATTCACATAACTTAAATTCACCATTTTAACAGGTACCATTTCAGTAGCTTGTAGTATATTCAAAATGTTGTGCAGCCATCACCACTATCCAATTCCGGATAACTTCCGTCACCCGAAAAAGAAACCACGTATCCATTAGGCTGCCATTCCCCATCCCCTCTTCTCTCCGGCCCCGCGCAACTACTTTGTCTCTGGACTTCCCTATCTCTGCATTTGCCCATTCTGGATGTTTCATGTTTCTGAAAAAGTCTTAACTTCTCCTTCAGTTTAGAAGGATAATTTTACCAGATAGAGAATTCTTTGTTGACAGTTTTTTCTTTCAGTACTTTGAATATGTCATCATTCCATTGCCTTCTGACCTCATGGTTTCCGAGGCAACATCAGATGTTATTCTCTTATTGAGGATTTCTCCCCTTCATGTGATAGGTTGCTTCTCTTTGCTGTTTTCAGGATTCTGTCTTTGGTTTTTGACAGTTTGAGTATGATGTGTCTTTGTTTTTCATCATCACCTCTTCAAATATTCATTTTGCCCCCCTTCTCTCCTCTTCTGGGACTCCCATTATACCTATGTCAATAGGCTTGATGGTATCTCACAAGTTTCTTAGACTCTATTAATTTTTCTTCATTCTTTTTATATTACTGTTACTCAAACTAGACAATCTCAACTGACCTATTGTCAGGCTCACTGATTCTTTCCTCTGCATGCTCACTGCTGCTGTTGAACCCTTCTGGTGAGTTTTTCATTTCAATGATTGTATTTTCAACTCCAGAGTTTCTGTTTGGTTCCTTTTTATAAAAATTTTTCTCTCTTCATTGATATTCTCTATGTGGTGAAACCTAATTCTCATGATCTTCTTTAGTTCTTTGGCCATGGTGTCCTTTATCTATGAGCAAATTCAAGATAGGTGATGTAAAGTCTTTATGTATTAAGTTCAATATTTGGGCTTCCACAGAGACAGTTTCTGTTAATTGCTGTGTATTGGTTACACTTTCTTGTTTCTCTGTATGCCTCGTAATGTTTTTTGAAAACTGGATATTTAAAACATTATGAAATGACAACTCTGAAAATCTATTTTCTCCCTTTCCCAGGGTTTGTTTTCTACTTACTTACTATTTGTTTGTTTGTTCGGTTATTTTTCTGAACTTATTTTGTAAAATCTGTATTCTTTGCCATATTTAGCCACTGAAGTCTCTCTTCTGTTAGCTTAGTGTCAGCTAGTGATTGGATGGTGCTTGTAGACCCACTCTGTGTTTGGGACATGACTTTAATGCTAGGCTAGTCTGAACTCTGCCTTAGTCTTCACTTCCTGCTTGTGCAGAACTTGAAGGTCAGCCTGAGGTGAGAGCTTAGGACCTCCTCAGGTCTTCCCTGAGTAAGTGCACAGCCCTAGGCACACACATGACCTTGTAGATCCCCAGGAATATGTCAAAGATTTTTAAAGTTCTTATTCCCCCAAATATCTCATTCCCCAGACTTTGCTCCTAAGTTCTTTCTTGCCCCAACTTTCATCCACTGCCCCAGGCAGCAGCAACTAATACACTGATTGTAAATGAGTTTGACAAACATTGCCCTTTTAGCCAGGCACCATACAAATCAAAACAAACAAAAACAATCCTTTGCAAATGAGATCCATTCTCCTCCCTCCAGAACTGGCATCTGTACAGGGAATGTGGGTTGTTATCCTCAAGGCCACTGCCAAGGTGGTGAGTAGGAAATGGGACCTGACTGAATTAAAACACAATGCTCTGTGTTCTTACTGAGATTCAGTTTTGTTTTTTTTTGTTTTTTTTATTATTAAGCATTTCACTGGTTGCTGCTATTGGTTAGATTCCAGATTTCTGAGAATGCTGATCTTGACAGTTTTTGCCAGGATTTTGTTACTTTTATGGAGGGATGGACTTCTGAATTCCCTACTGCACTATTTTCTCTGACATACTCTAAGCAAAATCCCTACACATTTCTGAACAAATTAAAGATTTCTGTGAGCTAGTTAAGGTTCTTTTTTCTTTCTTTCTTTTTTTTTTTTGGATAACATTATATTATTTCATTTACTTGTTTTTTAAGTCAAGAGAGGATGTTGAAATAATTTTATAGAACACTTTACAGAAAATAGCAATGTGTAGGGCAATTTACCTCTTTTTTCTAAAATCAGTCACCCACATATTCTGAAAATTAAAAATATATGACAAAGTAAATAATTCTAGCATGAATGTATGTAAGGTATGCATAGACTCTTGTCTCAAAAACATGCCAAAGATAACTGGCCCAATTATATTCCCGACCAGATTGCTGACTACAGTAGTTCATTGTGAACAATCTTTTATGGACAGAAAATAAATGTAACATGTTGGTATGAAAATATAAAAGTGATTTTCAAGCCAATTTTAGAATTCCAGTAATTCAGTTCCTGTTTTTCCATTATCTCATTATATAGGATGCTATAAAATTGTTAATAATGAAGGAGTTAAAACTATGATCAGACCCAGTACTATAGGTAGTCTTTTTTTTCATTTTTTTCAAAATTGTGCGTTGTGATACTTCCGTAAGTGGTTCTCTGCCTTTGTGTTTTTGGTTCACATCTTTGATTAAAAGCATTTTTGGCAAAGGTTTACATACATTTTGGTAAAGAATCTGACAAAATTAAAAACACTAAAATCAAAATAACATACGCTAAGTGACTTTCCTAATGGCTAAAACAACTATTTCATTGTGTTTGCACTATGCACTTGGTGCACTGTAGTTTGTAGAAGTGTCTATTGACCCAATAATAATGATCTATTATCTTCTATGATCTTCTATACTCATGAAGGAAAATGTTTACACTTTCTAGTAAGAGTTACTTTTTCTTTCTGGGAGCCTGAAGGGGAACAGTCAACTTAAATTAACTATGTCTCATACCCGTAGCTAGATATGACTTGGTCTAGAGATTGTTATAGGACCTGAAATTTCACTTTCTCTTGATATTCTCCTGGCTAAATATCACACTACAATTATATACATATAATTTGTATATATATAATTTTTATAATAGAAAACATATCCTATGCATCATATGCATCAAGACACATGTGTTGTTGCCTTTGGCAGAGGGTATCCCTGAAAAGCATCATCCTCCTGGCTTATTTCGTGCCTGTAGAACAGGCAGAATTTGGCATTTTCTCCAAGTCCTGGGCCTGTTTTCTAGAGCTCTAACAAATACCCATGCACCTTTGACATCTTGTTTCAAGTCTGGAAATTCCTTAATTACACAGAAATTGGCCTTCTTCTCCCGTTGTTTCTTTTCAGACTAAGTTACTATACCATAGTTTTACCAGAATTTGGGCTCCACACACTTAATCTGGGAACACCTTCTTGACTGTCAGTTTAATTTGTAATCTGCTTATGCCTAAAAGGAGAGAACATCTTGGGGCCTTAACAGATACTACAAGCAATTGGGAGTGGAAGCACTTACTTAATATATTCTCTGAACGTTATGAACTCTACTTTGTTTTTTATTACTGGGAAAGAAACAGGAATATTGCTGTCTCCCAACAGACATTCACGTTCGATAATGAGCATGGCACTCCCACCACACATCCTTTAGAAAGAGGAAGGATGTAGGGTGGCATCACAGCATGAAGAAAATCCTGTAAAGTCATTTTCTCACTCAGGCGATGACCCTATGTTTGATCTCCACTCTAGACCTCTAATCTATCTGTATGCCATAAATCTAAGCCCCTAGATTATGTTTTCTCCTTTGTATAAGGGTATATTTTACCTTCTATTATTTTGGTTAATTTATAGTGAACAAAGTACACCTAATTCTGAAAGATATTATTTCTCTGAGATTAAGTTGTTCCTAAAAGTTCAAGGCAGTTACTCTCCTATAGACTTTCCCTCCAGTTGTAGCCTTTACAAGACAGTGATTATCTTTAGCTTAATCAACATACGATACTGTACACAGGATACCCACAGATGACATTGACAAATCTAATGCCTACCAAAAAAAGACATATTCTACAGGTGTTCTACTTATTACATGGAATGCTGTAGATAAGTTACTTAGCTTTCTATGTCTCAGGCTAATCACCTGCAAAATGGGGTGGTGTGGTGGCAGAGAATGTTCATTATCTAGCCCAGCACTTGTATCCCCTTGCTTCTCCGTAACAGAAAAACAGTTTTATTTGGATTAGTCATGCACCCAAATACAGACCACCGTTCCAAGTCTCTTGGCAACAACTGGCTTCTCAAACATCACTAACATAAAAATCAAAGATAGATAGATAGAGCAGTGCTGAGTCCACTGCTTACATGGTAAGGGAGAATACCACCTCAGTAAGCTTTGGCAGGGAGAAGTGAAAGTTTGATTTAAGGCAGATCTTTCAAAGCAGGGGTTTGATTACGATTGGGTACGAATCAAGACGCAACAGTCCAGGATTGGTGAAAACAACAAGACTAGGGTTTTTAAGGAGAAGGATCCAAAGAATCTTAAGGGGCAATTTGTCTCTTGATGCTTTCCACTGAAGAACTGAATGGTCTTTAGGAAAGTTCCTATAGAAACAATCAAACCATTTGTTCAGGGAGTTCTAAGAGAGCAAAAAAAAGCTAATGAAGACAATGGAATAGGAAAATCACGTTCACATAGTCAGCAAAGTGTGATTTCCATTGCCATTGTCCAAGCTGAGTGTGTGAGCAGATTTGATTCTCACTCCCCTGTGACCAGCTATGGTGCTGTAACTATTCTTTTGTAAATCAGAGGCACTCATAAGTGCTGTATGGCCCTTTGGAGAATTGTCTTTAAATGGAGAAGTCACTGCATCTTCTGACCTGATGCCTAGAATGCAGCTGTGATGTCTGAAACTGGAACAGCCATCTTGGTCTGTATGGTGAAGCACAATGGAAAGAACGTGTTCTCTACACTATAGTTACTCACTCTCCCAGTCCTGGACCACTTATGGTTCCCGGTGAACGTGAGGTTCTTGACGTCTCATCGCAGAAAGAATTCAGTGAGAGACAAAGTGATAGGTAAGTAGATTTATTTAGAGAGAAACACACCCCACAGACAGAGTGTGGGCCATCTCAGAAGGGGAAAGAGCCCCGAAACATGGCGTGGTTAGTTTTTATGGGCTGGGTAATTTCATACGCTAATGAGTGGGAGGATTATTCCAATTACTTTGGGGAAAGGGTGGGGATTTCCAGGAATTGGACCATTGCCCACTTTTTGGCCTTTTAGGGTTAGCCTCAGAACTGTCATGGCGCTGGTGGGTGTGTCATTTAGCATGCTAATGTATTAAAATGAGTGTGTAATGAGGCTCAAGGTCTACTGGAAGTTGGATCTTCTGCCATCTTGGACCCAGTTGGTTCTAACCAGTCTTTTGTCATCTCCTATTGCTATGTCATTCTTTTAAAGGTTGTGCCCTGCCCTCTTCCCTCCTGTTTCACTACCTCTGCACATTTTCTACATGAAAAAATAAACTGTTACATGTTTAGGTCATCCTTGTTGCAGTTGTTGTTGTTATTAGTTTTGTTTTAATTTTCCGATATATACCTCAAACATGATCCTGATACAGGGGTAGTAACTTACTTCTATCACAGGACTGTTGTGATGACTAACAGATAGATACATGTGGAACACTTAGAATGGCACCTACTTTTCAATAAGTGTAATACTATGGTATTACCTAGTTCCCTCCTTAGTTTCAGAATGCAGGAGTTAGGAAACAAGCTAGAATTCACTACTAAGAAACCTAGAAAAAAAAGTAGAAGTCAGGAAGAGAGGCGATTATTAACAGAAATAAGAAAAGACAAGTAAAATATCGAACCCATTTCTTCAGAAACTCAGAGACTTTTAATTCTATAGTACCATAATAAAGAATTTAACTGACCTTTGTCCACAATTCCTAGGAGGATGCCTTAAACTCTTGGAATTTTCCAAGTGAGTGGAGTGTCTTTGTTATTCATGCTGGGTCTCTCAATCCATACCCTAAGGCCATACTTGATAGTTGAGGCTAACAAGATGACTCAAGACAGACGCCTAGATAGTTCAGGCTAATGAGATGACTCATGAAGGGAGAGCCAGAAAGATCAACCCTGTGGTTAGAAAGTTGGGGCATCACAGCTGTGATATCAACCTAATAGGGGAGGGGAGGAAGGCTGGAAACTCTTATTTGGCCAATTCCATCACTCATGCCTATGTAATGAAGCCCCAGTAAGAACTGTGGGCAGTAAGCTTAGGTGAGCTTCCCTGGTTGGCATCCTCTCGAGTACTGTCACCAATTGACAGGAGGTAATGCCCCCGGGGCTCCACAGTGAGACGATGAGGCGGCTTCATGTCTACCTACTCCTCAGCCCCCAGATCTCACCCTGTGATTCTCTCCCTTTGGCTGGTTCTGGTTTGTATCCTTTTGCTCTAATAAAACTATAATGGTAAGTACAGCACTTCCCTAAGTTCTGTGAGTCATTCTAGCGAATCTTCAAATGTACAAGGGTAGTGGAAACCTCCAAATTGGTTGCCATCTTGTCACAAGTGAAGATGGCCTGGTAGCTGCTGGTGTCTGAAGTGAGAGCAGCTTTGTAGAGAGGACTGGGTCCCTAACCTGTGAAGTACGGCTCAGCTCCAGGTAGCTGGTGTCAGAAGTCACTGCAAAGACAGAAGCCGAACTGTCTCTGTCAGCCTTTGGGAAGCAGGGGCTTTGCTCTGGGCTTGAACCCTTCCTGTCCTCAGCCCCACTCTGCCCAGCTGCCCCTGCACCATGTGCATGTCTTCATCTATCGGGTATTACGGAGTCACAACTCCCTAAAATCCAAGAAACTGGGGGTCTTCTTAAATTTTACCTCACACCATGGGTCCATGCCAGGAAACTGGATCGTGTGGGTGGGGTCCGATTCGTAGGCAAGGGGCCCTTTAAACCTAACAGGCAATCTAGGGAGCAAGCGGCAGGGTGTGAGGTCTGAGCTGCAGACTAAGTCAGACCAAAGGCAGCAGCTCCAGAACTACGATGGGGTTTTCCAAGTGCTCCACTATCCCAGGCTCAGAGGACGGTCAGTGGTACCCAGAGTCCTCAAAGCCTCCTGGTGGGATTCATGCACTCTTTCCCTTCCTCGGTTTCAAATGGTGCCACTCCGCATCTTTCCTGATCCTAAATCTCTCACTCACCAGCTCATCTGTCCCCAAAGCTGACCCCGCCACTCTCTATACTACACTCAGAATTTTGGGTTAACCCACTCTAAACTCTGTTCTGATCACAATCACATGACCTCAGCCAGAGCTAGGGCTAAAACAGAATCAGTAAGATTCAGGTGTATCACTTGGATGACTTCTAGACATCCTGAAGTTGAATGTTTTTATCCGGTTTTTAACCTAACACGTATAAAGCTCCTACTATGTGTCAGGCACTATAATAAGTGCTTTACAGTTAATTAATAACAGCATTAGATTTAGTTTCACAATAATTATTCCCAATTTACAGATGAGACAACAGGGGCACAAAGATGGTTAAACACTTGTCGAATGTGACCCAGCCGGCAAATGGCAGCGTAGGAATTCAAACCCAAGCTTCCAAGCCCCAGATTTCCGAATGCTTTGTTCTGCTGTGTAATCATCCTAGACTTTAATAGATAGGACTTTTTTAAGGCAAAGCATTGGGGTCTATTAGTTATTTTGGTAAGAGTAACATACTTTGTATATCCTTTGACAATCTTTACACTTATACAAGATATTTTTACACAATAGTTTTACAGTTTTATAAACTATATCATTATTATGCCAAGTAAAATGATGTTTCATTTGATAGGGCATTATTAAATATTTTCATGTTGAAAACGTTTATAACAGCACACTAGCATTCCACATGATCACTGATCAACAGTGTTTGGTGTCTGAGTCTGTATCTTTGAAGGAATAAGCAGATTTTTTTTTCTTATGGGATTTATTTGGTAAGAAATCATAGAACTATAATTGAGTTCTTAAAACCATATTTTTTTCTTATTTTTATATTACATGTATATTCCTATATATTCCTATACTGAAATATAACCTATGTATAAATGTATCACTGTTTCTGAAGCTCACCTTACTTTTTTGGTCCCTTAAAACTTCTCACTCATTCTATTATCACTGCAAGAATAATATCAATACCTAGGCTTAAAAGTTAAATCTTGTCCCATAAAACCTTTTTTATGATTACCTCAGCCTTCAGTGTATGTCCTCCTATAACATTATGTTCTGTCCATTTATTTTGATTTTAAGGGAGGTACCAAAACTCTATTTTGAAATTTAATTTGTCATTTAAATTTTTATATTTTTGTCACTATTGTTGCTGACGTCTGCATTATATTGCAAATTTCTGAAGTCAGAGACTTTATTGTAGAGCTTCCCTTTTCCCAAACCAACACTGCATTTTGTTCATAGTAGATACTTAATCAATGACGTGAGAGGAAAGAAGCTACCTTTATCAAGGACCAACCTTGCATCTGGTACCATTAGGCACTGAGTATATGCCATTTGATTTAAAAAAATCCCTGCTCTCACGCAGCTTACATTTTAGTGGCGAGGGACAGTTAGTGATCTTTGTGTTAATCCTATAATTGAAACTGAATTTGCAGCTAGGCAGTGCAGGTGGTGTCACCATGAGATCCAGGTTTGGTTTAGCCGACGCGGCCCTAGAAGGCCACCAGGAGGACTAGAGAAGCACAACAGGAGAAGGCACCAGACACGCAGGAACCCTACGAAGAGAGCTCTACAACCAGCCAAGGCAGGCGTGGGCCTCGCGCAGCTCATGAGTGGCGGAACGAGTTCAGGAGTCCGGGGCCTGGTCACTGGGAGGGAGAGTGGTGGGCAAGGAGTCTGGAAGGTACTGGGTCAGATCAGAGGGCTCTGGGGATCAGGGAAGGGGTTAAACTTTTTCTAAGTGTGATGGAGTATTTTAAACAAGCCAATACCAATCTCATTTTCCTTTTTAAAAGCACCTTGGCTACAATGTGAAGAAAGTTTATAGGTGGTTCTCTTAGACCTTTTGGGCTGCTATCACAAAATGCCCCTGCCTGAGTGAGTGGCTTATAAACAAGTTCTGTAGGTTGGGAAGTCCAAGATCAAGGTGCAGACACACTGTCTGGTGAGGGACACCTTCCTGGCTCACAACTGGCTTCTCCTCTCTGTGTTCTCATGTGGAGGAAGAGGCCAGAGATCTACATGGGGTCTCTTTCGTAAGAACACTCATCCCATCCATGAGGGCTCCATCCTCATGACCTAATCACCTCCCAAAGGCCCCGCCTCCCAATACCATCACCGTGGGGAATAGAATCCCAACATATGTCTTTTGAGGGCATACACACATTCAGTCCA
Source organism: Phocoena phocoena (assembly GCF_963924675.1). NCBI lineage: Eukaryota > Metazoa > Chordata > Mammalia > Artiodactyla > Phocoenidae > Phocoena > Phocoena phocoena. Next base: position 31,263,602 of record NC_089239.1, on the reverse strand, counting down.
CACCAGTGGTCATTTAAACTGGCCTCAAAGGGTAATGTTTTCCCTCCACTTTCTCAAGAGAGAAAACAAATAACACCCTTAAATTCACAGCACCAGTGACAGGCAGAGCTCTGATTCAAGTTCAGGGATGTTTAATCAAAGTGTCTGATCGCTGATGAGAGAGGTCTTAATGTTCTCTTAAATCGATTGCTCACTCCGTGTGATCATTCAGCTTTAAGGGAAAGATGGAGTTTTTACCTTCAGTTGCATTGAAAATGTTCTTCATCCACACTGTGTAGACAGACACAGGATTCAGGGAAACACGCAGCTCAGTGAAGTGTGAGCTCCAGGCTGGCTGGCTGACTCTTTCAGAAGCCTCCCGGCACGTACCTGGCAGCTGGGGAACCAGGAGCCCCCAGTCTATGGCCACCAGTCAGTAAGGAGATGCTTGCTTATCCCTTGATTGGATATTTAACTATAAGCAAAAGTGAGTCGAACCTAAATTTCAATGGAACATCTCTAATGCCCCTAAATGTTTAAGAAAAGACTGCATTTCCTATTTTTATTCTGGAAACATCTTTCCGTATTCCCATTTAACATGGCTGTCTTGTGACAGTTCCTATAGATAAAACATCAGTGAGTTTGTCACTAAAATTGTGTGCCTTCTGCCACCTGGGAGGAAGGCATTCGGTGCATGCTTTAACTTCTGAACAAAATTACTGCGACACTGATATATTCAGGACTGTTGTATTTGTATCACTAAAGAGTCACTTTAAAATATGATTTTCTTTTTAAGAGCCTCTCAGGCAAAATGGGAAGTAAAGATGCTTAGGAAAAAGAGAGCTAAGTGTCTAGAAAACAAGACTAGCCTGCCTCACTTAACCTTTGGTTAAAGAATTGAGCTGAGATGTTTCAGTGCTGACAGTTTTAGAGAATTCCACTTTTTCTTTGCCTTTACAAACTCGAGGAGCAAAGACCACCGGGATTTCTGCTCTTTTTTTGTCTTATGGTTCCACTGTTTTTCTACTCATGTGGGAAATGACCTAATGTGAATATCACAGGTAAATCCAGCACCCCTAACCTTGATCGTGGTTCGGGGGAAATGTCCTAAATTCTATCCTGGAGCCATCAGATAAAAGGCACCCTTATGATTGACCTCAGGTGACATTTTATCCATTCCTTCAGTGTACGTTAAGTGTGAAAAGTAAAATACAACAGTCATTTAGAAGGCAGGCACATCACATTCACATACTTTGCTGTTTGAATTATCCCATGGCATGGGTACTGATGGCAGGTACAATGCTTCCAAACACTTACGGCAACATTTAGGGGCCAACATTAAAACTATTACTGCTTTAGCAGTCCAGTGGTTGCTTTTAAAGACAAGGTGTAGTAGATGCTTTTGTTTAAATTCATTTTCTTTGAAGTAAAGTCCCATTTCTTACTTTAGAATATTTATTTAAAATCAATAAGAAAAACCAAATGTCAAACTTAATACTCAATCTTTTTGAATAGAAAAGCCATGCCCACATATGGACTATAAAGTGTGGACTATATTGTGCGTAGTTTCCAAGCACAGACTGTCAACACAATTTTTTTAATATATTGCAGGTAAAAGAACATTAGTAGGTAAATAAATTTTCTATATCATTCCCTAATCATTAATAAAATTTATCCTTAAACCTGATATAGACTTTATTATTAATTACATTTGTCAGCTCAAGTTTGAATTCATTTTGTCTATGTAAGTGAGAAAGTACATCTGGTCTTTTTCTTTAGCACGTCCAATTGGGTCAAGTATGTTCGCTCTTCTTGCATAAACTCATAATAAACATCACGGTCCCACACAAGGATAAAACCCATCTTATGAGAACATGTGCACAACATTTATGTCCTGCTTCATGACATGGAAGACCAAAACAATCACATTTCTTCCACTAACGAAAATAATGTGATTGCACTTTCTAAGATAATCCCACTAACTTGGGCATGTTCCTCATATAATTCAGACATTGTTGCTCCTGAATTAGAAGTGTTATTAGAATTCAGGAACACCACCTTGATGCTGAAGGACATTATGGAGCCATCAGATGCTGGTTGGTGACTTTGGAACAGGTACTGCCACGCTAAAGATCCAAAGATGGTCATTAGCCAAGTCCAGCTTTAGGTACTACTACTCACAGCAGGGAAGCCTCAGAGAGCCATCCCGGCATTGCCATGGAAACCTGGTGCACAGGGAAGTACTGGTTCCACATTCCTCAGGAGAAAGATCTGTAGCAAGAGTCACCATTGCATGTATCGAGTATTGCATGTGGCTCCCCCTCAGTACTGTGCAATTACGGTCATCTCACTGCTAATCTAGCAAGACCTTTGGAAGGCAACCCTGGGAGAAGAGAGGTAAGCAGGTCTCCTTGCTCTGCTCCCTTCCAAAGTTATACTCAGTTATGATCACGCTATACTTTTAGATATCTGGACTCCTACCTTTATATTTTTTGAAAACCATTTGTGCATGGCTGTTAAACACAAAGAGTGCTCTTAACGTCAGGCAAGTGGATTAAGACTGGACCCAGAGAGATTTCTGGCTTCAGGAATATTGATTACACAATTGGTGCTTCCCTACAACAATCTAGGTCTTGACCTTTTGCCTACTTGCCAAGTTCAACCCCTCTCTATCAGGCTAGAATCTCCCATGAGAAAAATCATAGCGTCCTTTCCTGCCTACTAATCTCTGTGGGGATTTCCTCAAAAGAAAGGAAATAGGATCTTGATTGCTTTTTTCCACGGGCAGTTCCTTGCTCTTTTGCAAAGTTTCCCAGCTCTTTCCCAGTAAATCTTGAGTTGCTCTGTAATCCAAGGAGTGGAATAGCCAGCAATCTCTGTCAACACCCAAAGTTTGTTCCTTTGGACTGACTGATTACAGCTATAACAACAATAATAAAATAACTTTTAAATAAAGTGAATTATATTAAATTTTTTCAATGAAATATCAGCTGAAAACCAAATATGACTTTCAGAAAATCTACTCCTATTCTTTTATCATCTGTGTTTTGCCAAGAACATTTCAGAAGAAACTCTTCCCTAACTAATTCTACATTCATACTCTTTGGTTTTCCTTAAATAAGCACTTTAACCATAACTGAAACTGTCAGGGGGAAGCAATGGGCTCAATTTAAAAATTAACATGAATTTCTAACATAAATGTCAACCTTTAAAATTTGAAAATGTCTGTAACTTCGTTTTTTTGTTTTTTATTTATTTTTGGCTGCATTGGGTCTTCGTTGCTGCGGGGGCTTTCTCTAGTTGCGGGGGCTACTCTTCGCCGCGGCACGCGGGCTACTCATTGCGGTAGCTTCTCTTGTTGCGGAGCACAGGTTCTAGGCGTGCAGGCTCAGTAGTTGTGGCGCACGGGCTTAGTTGCTCTGCAGCATGTGGGATCTTCCCAGACCAGGGATCGAACCTGTGTCCCCTGCACTGACAGGTGGATTCTTAACCACTGCACCACCAGGGAAGTCCCCAAAAATGTCTATAACTTTGGCTCAACATTTGTAATCTTATATAGAAAACAGTTTCTTTAAATTTTATCTATTTCAGGGTATGTATCTAGACTCTAAATTTTTATTAGAAAAGATTTCTTATTTGGAGATTTCCTTTTTAATGGAAATAACTGCAAATTTAAAGCTTTCTAATTCTAATATTGTCTACTTTCACCATTGCTGAGGCCATTTTGATAGTTCAGTCAATGAAAACAAAATCAAACCATTCAGGCAAAAAACAATTTGAAAGATGGTGCTGACAGACATAATCATACTAAATTTTTAAGAATCTATGACTTGTCTTTTCCATGTAAGTTTAGATGTTTCTCAAAATGTTTTCAAAGAATAAACAAACATGAAATACTCTTAGACTATGAGGAGATATAGTAATTTCAATGTTTACTAAAAATAAGTATGAAAAAAAATTTTAAGTTTATCATTACAGATAAAATATTTACCCTTTCCTAGAACATCAGGGTAGCCTCCTAAGGGTGGGGTCAGAATTGCTTCTGGATCTGCTTCTCAGAGGGCCAGTATTCATAGCCCCCTTATCTCCTGGCAGCCCAGTTAGGAGTCATAGTTTTCTTTTAAAGCAAAAAATTACAGAAGACCTAAAATTACATGTTATTTCCAGGAAAAATAGGTCCAATCGCCCTGCACTCAACCTTCTGAGTGAAACTTCCTTCACTGTTTCTAGGATCCCAGTCTCTCCCTCTTTCTAAAGCATCAGTGGGATGCTTTCAGTGAATCACAGACATTTTCTGGCATGGTCCTTCTGAAAAAATGGGGCAAGGCTAGAATCTCACAAATTCAGTCTCTTGTGAGGCTCCCCCATACATCTGTTTTCCTTTGTATATTGCGAATCACTGTTAATTTCATTTCTAAAAATGTTTCTACAAGTTGTTCTGCTTTAAAATAATGCCTGTGAAAACCTGATACAGGTAATGGAGAGATAATAAAATGTTTCCAGCATGAGGACAACAGGACCAGCTTTCTAATTACAAAGCGTGTGTTCACGGCAGCCTGGAAAGTGGTTTGCCATCTGGACCCACAACAGCCAGTACCGATGTTATTTGTAATAGTCTACAGGTCAGAACCTGAACCAAGACACTGACTACGGATGAGCAGAACACAGGAGAAATTCGAGAGAGATCTCTAAAGTAGAAGTACCAGAATTTGGTGACTGATTCGGTCACTTCATTTAAAAGTTATCTTATTGTTTTTGTTGTAGCTGAAATTAATCAGCCCAAATGAACAAACTTTTGGTGTTGGCAAAGGTTCCTGGCTGCCCTACTCCTCGGTACCCAGAGCAACTCGAGATTTGCTGGGAAAGAGCTGGGAAACGTCACAAAAGAGCAAGGAACTGCCTGTGAAAGAAGCAATCAAGACCCTATTTCCCGAGTGAAACAGTTCTGGGTGTACTCTGATGCTTTTGCAAAAATGTTCCTATAAAAGGGCTTCATCTTCAAGGAATTCATGGAAAAGACTCTGACAAGTACAGATTTCTGGTAACTGACTATACTGCTGCACTGAATGAATAAGTATTTTCAGAACTCTAATGGAAAACTGATGAATTCATAAAAGTGCTAACAAAAGATCAAGACGGAAAAAAAATTAATTACATGGGACTGAGTGAACTGATGAGGATGATTATAAGTTTTGTGACTTTCTGTTTGAATAATGAAAAAAATATCCCACAAGGACTCCGAGGCAAAAAATATACAAATCAATTTTCACTGCAAGTAAAGGAGCTGTTGCCATGGAGGATTCCTGGACTGTATGTCAATATTATGACATAGTATGAGTGTGTTTCGTGTTTGGTAATTGCAATCATTGTTGCTTTTGTTGTGGTCATCCAAAATAAATAAATAAAAATGAAAAATAAAAATAGAAAAAAAAAAAGACCCTATTTCCTCTTCACTTAGAGGAAATCCCCACAGAGATTAGTAGGCAGGAAAGATGACTCAGATTTCCTCATGGGAGATCCCAGCCCGAAAAACAGGGAGTTGAAACTAGCCATGAGGTACAAGACCAGGGGTGAGGGGATAAAGTTGTCAAAGGATAACTCCTAATTTTCTATTTGGGGAGCTTGATAGGAAAGACATTAAACCAGGGAGAAAATGCAAGACGAGGAGGCAACAACGACTGGAGAAATCAAGTAGGAGACAGAACTATGTGAACTAAAGAGGTAAGACAGGACTGGAAATGTTGACACTTGAGCTAGCAGGGTACGTGATATTTAAAACGTTGGGACAGATGAAATCACCCTGGAAGGGTGTACAGAGGCATGTGGCAGCTTGAGAGGAAGCTGAGCTAATCCTGGCATGTAGAGATGTCTGAGCACCTTTGAAGTAAAACAGTGTGGACAGGTCTATTAGGGGTCCGATAGTAAAGAGGAAACAAGAGAACACAGGCAAAGCACCCATTCTGAGGGAATGCCACATTATGAGAGGCAATTTTTAGTCCTGCAAGACATCTGTTCCTCAGACCATCCTCAGACCTGGCTCTTTGAACTTGGACCACCCATGCGATGAGGCAGAAGACAGGGACTAAAGGGAGGAAATGGAGGGTCTGAGGGGCTGTGTTCTCAATGTGGCCAAAGAGCAAAGACAAGTGACTGGCCAAGATGGGAGGCTGTGGTCTGAGAGAAGCATTATCAAAGTGCACGACTGCAGAGGTGTAACAGTTTCCCTGAACACAGAGTCCAAAATGTAGCCCTCAGGGAGAAAGATGCAAGCGGAAGAGAGATGAAATGAGTTTGATTTGAAGAGATCAAGGAACTGAAAATTGGAATGTCAGTTGCTCACCCACATAAACATTGAAACCTTGTAACTACTTCAGAGTTAGAGTAAGAGAAGAAACTGTGAATTGGGTTATGGGAGCCACCAGCTTCACATGGCTACTGAATACTTGAAATGTAGCCAGTCCTAGTTGAGATATGCTGTAACTGTAAACTACACACCAGACGCTGAAGACCTAGTATAATAAAAAGGCTGTAAAATAAGCATCCAATTAATAATTTTACATTGATTTCAGGTTGAAATGAGAATATTTTGGATGAGTTGAGTCAAAATATATTATTAAAATTAATTTCACCTACTTCTTTTACTTTTTTAATAAGATGGCTGTGTGAAAATCTAAAATTACCTTTGTGGCTTTCATTATATTTCTAAGGACAAGGGTTGACCTAGAAATTTAAATGGTTTCAGGTAACCATTCTATCCCTTCTTATTACTGACTGCTGATACATGAAAAAGCGAGGGCTAGTTTATTTACAAAGTTTTGATATGTAGTCTTATGATTTAGTAAGAAAATATAAAGTTATTAAAAGTAGATGAGGGCTGGCTACAACAGAATATTGGGGATAAATTTCAGGCCCACTCCTTCCCAGATTCTGGGTTTGGATTGGGGTAGGATTATAAAATCAGATAGTGAAACTACAATTAACATTATTCTACTGATTTCTGTTCCTGCTTCTACAGCCCCAAATAAGTTCCTACTTAGATTCTTCCTTACCTAGGAAGAGGACGTCAATCTAGGTCATACATCATGTTACAGATAATTTTAATATTGAGATTTAAATTTAAAAACCTAAAATTTTCAATACTATATATTACTAAGTATACAGTCCCCAGTTAATCGATGCAATAGAATTCCTGTGTCTGATTTGAGATGTGAGCTGATTTGTAAGTTGCAACCTCCAATACGACCAGTGTTTTTAAAACAACTCCCACAACTATTATAGAAAGTGTTCCCTTTTTAATCACACAAACTTGTTTTTTCTTTACCTGCCCTTTTCCATATTAAAAATGAAAGTACAGTTTCTAAAGATAATAATTTCATAGAATATTTTCTTAGAAGCAGCACTTTTTTTTTTTTTTACTTTTAGACATAATTCCTCTTTAGCGATAAATATTGATAAAGTAAGACACGGTAAAAATCTAAAGTGACATATAGCATTAGTTTGGGAGCAGGCCAAGGAGGACCACTGGCCAAAGAGAAAACAGTAATAGCGACATAACATGCAGCTAAGGGAAAGCTGGGCCAATACTACCTAATTTACTTCATCGCTGCACGAGGCAGGCCAAATATTTGTCGATGAGCTTGAGAGCAGACAGACAAAAGGGAGAAAGATAATCTGATGAAATATTCAGAGTGACCAAAAGAATAAACCAGTTACGCTGGCAAGCTATGTCTTTTTTGTAGGAGTGAGCCTGAGGAAAAATTCCGGCTGTGGTTCTCTAAAAGGAACATAGTATGGGATATGGTTTCTTGAGTCCAAGAGGAAATTTAGTTTTTAAAAAATCTGTAATTGGGCTTCCCTGGTGGCGCGGTGGTTGAGAGTCCGGCTGCCGATGCAGGGGACACGGGTTCGTGCCCCGGTCTGGGAGGATCCCACATGCCGCGGAGCGGCTGTTCCCGTGAGCCATGGCCGCTGAGCCTGAGTATCCGGAGCCTGTGCTCCGCAAAGGGAGAGGCCAAAACGGTGAGAGGCCCGCATACCGCAAAAAAAAAAAAAAAAAAAAAAATCTGTAATGGAATCTCTATATTTTTGTGTACACACACACACACACATACACACACACACACACACACACACACACACAAGTCCCCCTTAATCTTTTTCTTACCCTTACCTGGCTCCACGGATAATTCTCTGATTGTCCAGTTTTCCCTATTACGTACTAGAGTCGGGCCAGTCCTACCATGGCTTTTCCCATTAAAAGTTAACTTTCTAAGCTAATTTTTCAGCACCCTGATCTCTCTAAGTAACAAATCTGAAAAACTGAGTATTTCCTGGAAGTAATAAGTGATAATAGGTTAACAGGTTACCTCTCCTGAGAACGGTATGTAATTTAATGGCTTTTGGTTATATGCTACACCAGAGATGTTTAACTTTCCTTTATTTAGCAGAAAATGGTATTTTCCCCCCAAAGAAAGCATAAGTGGAGCTCTAATATATCAGAGGGCACAGAAGGAGCTGCCCAGGGTGAAGCTTGGAGCTACCTGCCTCAGCTATGCCTTTGACCTTGGCAGTGGCTGCTGGGGACCCTCAGTAGGATGCCAGCATCTACAGGGCACGGTTTCAACACCACTGCCTTCAACAAAATGGATGCCAAATTCCTATAACGGTAGTGGGGACATTCGGGGCTTATTAACCCCTCAATTCCCTCCACCTAGAGAGCAGCTACTCTGCCACTGATTAGAAGCACCCCTAACTCCCAGGTGGCAAAAAGTGTCTCAGAAATATAAAGTCAATACGATCACCAGAAGGTATCATGTTGGTAAGGATACATAAGGATGACGGAGAGGAAATAGGGTTGGTGCTGTACAGGACAGCCAGGCAACTCTACGCCAAGAACTCAGAGGATGCTCGAGGGGCAGTATTTAAGAAACAGCTAACGTGGTATCAGTCACCCAAGGAATCTGGTTAAAATGCAGATTTAGACTGAGTGGGTCTGGGGTGGGGCACTGGACCTCAAATTTCTAACAAGGTCCTTGGTGATGCTCAGGCTCTTGGTTGGAAGACCACCCTTCGACTAGCAAGGCTCTAGGGAACCTCCTGGTAATACCTTATCTGGAGGTAAGAAGTTCATTGAAACATACTCTTATGATACGATCCATCAATCATACTTCCTGGTATTTACCCAAAGGAGTTGAAAACATGTCCACACAAAATCTGCACACAGATCTTCATAGCAGCTTTATTCATAATTGCCAAAACTGGGAAGGAACTAAGATGTCCTTCAGTAGGGGAATGGATACATAAACTGTGGTCCATCCAGACAATGGAATATTATTCAGTGCCAAAAAAAAAGTGAGCTATCAAGCCATGAAGATGTGGAGGCACCTTAAATACGTACCACTAAGTGAAAGAAGCCAGCCTGAAAAGGCTACATGTTGTATGCTTCCAGTTATATGACATTCTGGAAAAGCAAAGCTATGAAGATAGTAAAAAGCTCAGTGGTCGCCAGGCGCGGAGAGAGGAGAAGGATGAATAGGCAGAGCGCACAGGGTTTTTAAGTCAGTGAAAATACTCTGTATGGCATTACAATGATGGGCATATGCCATTATAAATTCGTCTAAACCCAGAAAGTGTACAACACTGAAAGTGAACCCTAATGTAAACTATGGACTCTGGGTAATTATGATGTGTCAGTTGGGTTCACCTTTAGTAAAACATGCACCACTTTGATGAATGATGTTACCAATGGGGGAGACTATGCATGTGTAGAGGCAGGATGTATATGGGGAATCTCTGTACCTTCCTCTCAATTTTATTACGTACCTAAAATGCTATAAAAAGAAAGCATTTTTTTAAAAAGAAAAAGTTGATTATAGACTACTGCAACCCACATAGGCAGAACCAAAAAGGGCTCAGAATTTGCGGGAATAAAAGTTCAGGTCATACCCTCTGGTAACAAATCCTGACCAGCTGGGGTGCTACCTGAGGGCAAAACAAATATAAAATGCAGAGAAAATGAGGAAGTAACAAATAATGATCACGACCCACAGTGTGCTGCAGAAATGAGGACCCATTAATTTCTTCTGGTACTGTTATATGCCAATTTATTTTTGATTCCATCTTGTGTCTAAGGTGGGTCATTGGCAGGTAACTTTACAATTTAGTCTATAAGTTCTAAAGTATCAAATAGTGATTGTGGCTGAAGCATTAGAAATCAAAACCATACAACATACTCTCGAATTTTGCAAACTGGAATTATAGATTCAATCTGACATGACCTTTAATAGAATTAGACACTGGGCAGCAATCATTATGAATTGTGAGGAACAAGAAAGTCAGTGTAATCTAATTCACTTTTAAAATAGAATGAAACCCCCAGAGGGCTTGGGTGATGGTGATAAATTTCATAATTCTTGACATAACCATTCACAATGGTTATATTTCTGTATCATATACTAGTCTCTACAAAATGGAAAAAAAAATATAATAAAAAGTTTACTCCAGAACTTTCCCAAGGGTCAGATTAGCTTTATGAAATATTGGGTGAAGCAAAGATGGATTTGTATTTAATATGTATGTGGTCTCTTCTGGACTATCTCAACATAATAATTGTAAACAGTTAATCCTCAGATTATTAATTTTATTTTTTATCGTTATTATTGAGATTTTTATTTCAAATCACTAGTAACGAAACAGCTTTGAGAAACAAAACAGAAAAACACCCAGTGAAGAAATTTAGGGGAAAAGGACCATTAATGTTCCCTTGTGTTGATTTTGAGAATAGCTTTCTCAAAAGGTATACCTTTTCAGAAATACCTTTCTCATGATCTAATTACTGAATGGTGTTAGAAAAGTCTGAGATAGTCACTATTTACATTTTCTCTTACTTTTTAATTACAGAAAATATCATACACATACAAAGAGAACAGTATAATGAACTGCCACCTTCCATTACTCAGCTTCAATAATTATAAAAGTCCTTTCTTACATCTATACCTGATTGACTTCCTACTTCTCACTCAATAACATTAACAATAATAATTACAATGACAATTACTTTATGGGTATGAATAAGGACTATTCATATTATTATTATAGGTCCAATTTGGGTATAAGATATACAAAAAGGCTTTGGAATCTCAGCAGTAAAATTTTGACAAATGGTTACAGCTATGCAACCCAAACCCATCAAGATATGGTACATTTCCATCTCCCTTTATAATTTATTCACATTATAAATCCCTCAATATGTTACAGTTATTGCATTGTCTAAGAAAATAAAATATGGGTGTGTATTTACAGATTTTTAATTTTTAAAAAATATTTAACTACATATTTACAGTTTTGGTGATTTTCATTCCTTCCTACAGAGCCAAGTTCTACCTGTTGTGTAATTTCCTTCTAGCCTAACAAGCTTCCATTAGCATTTCTTACAGTGTAGGTTTGTTTCATTTTGCCTTTCGAGAGTAGATACTCCTCCAGTTTCTGTCTGATTTTGGCAACTTTCTCACCGACTTCAAATGGTCGGAAGTTTTGGGGGAGGAAGGGAATGAGACAGATTTTATCATTGTTATCTGTAGCTGGCTTAGTCCACCGTTACCAGAAGCTAAAACCCCTCACTGTTTATATTTTAACACACTAAATGGTAGTCCCGTTCATTCATTAAAGACACACTCATTAGAACTTAAAAATGTGCTATACATTAACAAAGGCAAAGCTTATTCAAGGAATTCCAAGTGATTTAATATCTTAGAAGATAGGACATGCTGGAGAGCAGTCTATGGAAAAAGAGCTACACAAATACACATGCATTTTAGCTCATAGGTGATAAGGAGCTGCTGACAGGATTTAAGCAAAAAAGAAACATAAAAAGATATGAATTTCTGGGCTTCCCTGGTGGCGCAGTGGTTGAGAGTCCGCCTGCCGATGCAGGGGACGCGGGTTCGTGCCCCGGTCTGGGGGGATCCCACATGCCGCGGAGCAGCTGGGCCCGTGAGCCATGGCCGCTGGGCCTGCGCGTCCGGAGCCTGTCCTCCGCAACGGGAGAGGCCACGACAGTGAGAGGCCCGCGTAAGGCATAAAAAAAAAAAAAAAAAAAAAAAAAGATATGAATTTCTGAAAGACCAACAGTATGGATGAAAAAATTTATAGAGTAAAACGTGTGGGTAAAAAGACAAGCTGGAATAGAATTCATGTGGGAGAAGAGGAAAATCAGAGACAGGAGGTAGAACCCGGGGACTCGCTGGTTACTGAGAGTAAGTAAAAGTGATTTGATGACAGGTGCTGATCCCAAATCTGATCATTAAAATTAAGTTCTGAGTATTTGTTTTTCTAAGTTTTACTGATACAACTGTCTGAACACGTAGTACATGTTCCCTGATACTTATAACAAGAGCTCCTGTCATCCGCTGGGTGCAGAGGATACTAAGCAAATAGGGACACAGATATACCATATGATCAATATCTCAGACTTCAGGAATTATTTCCCAGAGTAGTGGTTCTTAATCAAGGCTGTAAAAAACACCAAAGGAGTATTTTTTTTAATTTTATTTTTTTAACCGTGCCATGAGGCATGCGGGATCTTAGTTCCCTGACAAAGGATCGAACTTGTGCCCCCCTGCAGTGGAAGCACAGAGTTTTAACCACTGGACTGCCAGGGAAGTCCCTCAAGGGAGTATTTTAAAGAACTTGATATTCAGTCCCCACCCCCAGAGACTCTGATGGAACTGGTCTGGGGTTCAGCATGGGTATTGGGATTTTAAAATTAGTGATTCTCAAACTTTACTGTACATCAGATTCACCTGTAAGACTTGTTAAAGATTGCTAGGCACCGCTCCCTGAGTTTCTGATTTAGCAGGCTTCTGGAGCAGGGCTGAGAGTTTCCACTTCTAACAAGTTTTCAGGTGATACTGTCACTGTTGGTCTGGGGGTTGTACTTTGAAATCCACTGTCCTATAGAGACTTAAAAGTCCCAATAGACAGTTAAAATTAAATAATGACATAGGTGCTGTACTATTAGAAATAAAAATTGCTTTGGCTGATAAGACAATAGTCTGACGAGTTTTGAATTCAGTTTTAAAAGTTTAAGTGATATAAGCCATAAGGACAAAAAAAATACAGGCCCAATAAATATATAGAAGGATCAGCTAAATAATAATAAATTCAAGAGACCATAATTAAGAAGAAGTTGAATGTAAGCTATCCAGGCGATTAAGAGTGAGTTGAGTAAACTTTCTTTAAAAGAGTGTTACTTGGAAATAAGATCATACCTAACATTTTTCTAGATTCCACATATATGCATTAATATACAATATTTGTTTCTGATTTGCTTTGCTCTACAGTACAAACTAACACAACATTGGAAAGCAACTATACTCCAATAAAAATTAAATACAAAAACAAACAAACAACAAAAAAGTGTTACTTGGTGATCTTATCTTCCACGAGGGCAATTCAAGGTGGAATTTCTTTTAAGATGCAGATGAAGAATTTAGACAAATGTAAGAAATCATTCTTCCCAAGGGTGGTGATGAAAAAAAGTTTACCCAAGTTGCTTCTGAGGCAGGGTATTTATGTATCTCAATTCTAGAATGATTTGAATATAGATTTTTCCCAGAATCCGTGCATGGGACATCTGCAGTTTCCACCTGTACTTTTGTCCACCGCTTGTTCTTTCGTTCTATCTATATGAATTTAGGAGCTCAGATTATATAGAGAAAAGAAGTGAGAAGGCACAAGCTAAAAAAATCAATTCAAAATTATGAAACTCATGCCGTATTTTTCTGCCAATCAATAATTTTAAAGGAATTTTCTTTTGCCACCTTGACTTTTGCTGTAACTAGTTTACAGACATTCAGAACTATTAACGCCTTCTTAGACATGATCATCATTTTTAAACATGACGTTAGGTGAATTTCTCTCAGAATAAATGTTATTTTACTAAACAATAGATTACTGTAGAAAAATTATTCATGTATGCTGTCAACTCTAAAGGACCTATTCAATGCAAATAGCAAGTGATGTTATCTATAGCACTTTACAGTGTTCTTTCAGAAAAGAGGCATTTCCTGTTATTTCTTTTGCAGCTTATCTGTATCCTAAAATGTAATAACTATGGATGAAATCATTCCACTCCTAAAACAACTATATATTTATGTGCATGCCATTTTGTTATAATGAAATTCCTGTAAATATCTTGTTTTCTTTAAAACCAAAACCTCAAAAATAACCTGTGAAAAAACGGATGGTTAAATATATTCTGTCATGAACTTAAGGTTGTATTTAAACACAAATAGCCATTTGGCTGACTATGAATAATGATCATTGATAAAGTAATTCACTCGGCTCTATGTGACATTTATTTCACATACTTTTTATTTCCTCTTTAGTCCTTCTCCATTATATTTTCCTAAGCTTATTATCCTGTTAATTGTTTTTAATTTATATACTGTTTAAATATTACAAACTGACATAAATTCTGCAGGAAAAAAGTGAGAAAAATAGATAATAGATGGATAGATGGATGTCTATCCAGACGGATGGCCATACAGAGACAGATAAGAGACGATGAGTCATAGAAGAGAGGAGGAAAGAGGGAAGATAGGAAGGAGGGAGGGAGGGAGGGAAGAGGAAGGATGGAAGGAAAGAAGGAATTTCTATTAATAATTTTGGGTAATAAAGTCTTCGGATTGGATTCAAGAAATGTCATTTTAAAAATTACAGTTGTCCCTCAGTATCCAAGGGAGATTGATTCCAGGACGCCCATGGATAGCAAAATCCATGGATGCTCAAGTCCCTTATATAAAATAGCTTAGTCTTTGCACATAACCTATGTACACCTTCGCATATACTTTACTTTTTTAGTAAAGTTAGATTTTAATTCCAAACACTTTTAGACATCTGCATTCCCATATCATCTTTTTTCCTAAACTTAGCTTTTTTTTAAAAAGTTTTTATTGGGGTATAATTGATTTACAATGTTGTGTTAGGTGTACAGCAAAGTGAATCTGTTATACAAATACGTATACCCACTCTTTTTTACATTCTTTTCCCCGATAGGCCATTACAGAGTATTGAGTAGAGTTCCCTGTGCTATACAGTACAGGGTCCTTATTAGTTATCTATTGTATATATAGTAGTGTGTATGTGTCGATCCTAATCTCCCAATTTATCCCTCCTCCCCTTAACCCCTGGTAACCGTAAGTTTATTTTCTACGTCTGTAACTCTATTTCGGTTTTGCAGATAAGTTCATTTGTAGCCTTTTTTTAGATTCCACATATAAGCAGTATCATCTGGTCTTTGATTTTCTCTGACTTCATTCAGTATGAGAATCTCTAGGTCCATCCATGTTGCCGCAAATGGCATTATTTTGTTTTTATTTTTCTATGGCTCAGTAATATTCCATTGAATGTATCTCTACATTGCTTATACGGTCGACCCTTGAACAGCAGAGGTTGGGGCACTGACCGTCAGAGCAGCCCTATAACTTTATGGTCCGCCCTCCCTATCTGAGGTTCCTCCCTGTCTGAGGTTCCTCCGTATCTGAGGTTCCTCATTCTCAGATTCAACAAGCCACCGATCGTGAGGTGTACGAGTGTATATATGAGTGATCCTACTGTACTTCTATTTTATCCTGAATGTTTGTCCATGAAATTCCATATTCCTTGAAAACACAATTTTAATGCATACATAATATTTAATTAGAGATGAAGGTAGCAAAATTTGACCTCAGTTCCCCCTCTGGCTAGCCCTGAACTCTCTCTTCTCTTTCCTCCACACATTTTCCAGAACATTTTCTATACTCACTGTCTCTATCTCCTTGTTTCCCTTTGTCTTTTCAACCTACTGAAATAAGCCTTATGCTTCCAACATTACACCAAAATGTATCTATCAGGTCAGCAGTGTTCTAGTGCGTGCTCTTGAGAGCCCATCTTACTTACTCTCTTGGCAGCATTTGACACTGCTGGTGGATACCTGTATGTTAATACACTCTCTTTTCTTGGCCTCTGTGACAACCCCGTCTCCTAGCTTTCCTTCTAATTCACAGGTCACTCCTCGAGCTCCTTTGCAGGCTCATCCTCTTCTTCTTGACTTTTTACGATCGTGTCCACCGAGGCTTGGTCTCAGAGTTTTCCATTCTCACCTAATACTTTCTCTGGAAGGGATCACTTTTCACTCTGACAGCTCTAATTATCAAACATTGATTGCTCAGAAATGTATATTTTGAGCCCCAGGCTTCTCTTCTGGGATCTAGTCTTGTATATTGGCTAAGTATTCAACATTTCCACGTGGATGAATCACTGGTGACTGAAACTCCACGTATCCGACATGGAACTTAAAATCTTCCTGCGTACACCTGGTCCTCTTCAGCTTTTAGACCTTGCTGCGTGGCATCATCACCAATCCAATGGTAAGAGCCAGAACCTGAGGTGTAGCTCTAAAACTTTCTTGTTGCTCATTCTTCTGTCCAATAAAACCAAAGTATTGTAAACTTTACCTCTCTTGAATCAGTCCAGCTACTTCCATTTCTACGCACTATCCTAGTCAGACTTATGTCCTTTCTTGACCAACCCCTCATTATTGTATCCTGACTCTTATTTGCTCATAAACTCTTCCATTCCATTTTCAGCACTGTAGTAAGGGTGCTAATTTAAAAGGAGAAGTCTAATGATATCACTACATCATCATGAATTCCTCCAGGGCATTATGGGGTCTGGCTGAGAACTAAGTCATCAGCTGTCAGCTGGAAAGTTAATGAGTCCATGCAATTCAAGCAAACTGCAGGTGTAACACTCCTATTGGTACAAGGGGTTTCAAAAGAACAGCAGTACACAAAGAGAGTTAGCTCCTAACATATGCCAAGCTCAGAGTATACTGAAGGTAGACTAACAGGCAAGTAAAAGTCAGGAAATACTTTTCTTCCTTCTATCCCCATACCTCTCTCCTTTTGTCCCTTCCCTTCCCTTCCCTTGACATCAAAGCATCAAAACCTTCAGCTAGCAAGGAGGCTGAGGAGTAGCAACTGTAAGCACCCGCTTCCTGCCATTGGTAGTGAGGCGGCAACAGGACCAGTAGTGGAGGAAGGCTGCAAGTTTAACAAATATAGGAACTCTTTTTTTTTTTTTTTGCGGTACGCGGGCCTCTCACCGTTGTGGCCTCTCCTGTTGCGGAGCACAGGCTCCGGACGCGCAGGCTCAGCGGCCACGGCTCATGGGTCCAGCCGCTCAGCGGCATGTGGGATCTTCCCGGACCGGGGCACGAACCCGCGTCCCCTGCATCGGCAGGCGGACTCTCAACCACTACGCCACCAGCAAAGCCCAGAAACTCTTTTTATAGATATTATTAAGAAACTGAATTACAGCAACAAACTACAAAATTCAGACTGTTTCTATGTCTAGAAGGAACTGGAAGCCTTTTTATTATCTAAAAAATGAGCCGAAAACTCTTTGAGCCCGCCTTAATTTTCATGCAACGGGCAGGAGTAAGTGTAAGCACGTACCCGTGGAAAAAATAGGGATTTCTAATTATACACTGTGAATCTTTCTTGTTCGATGCACCAGTCTGAGCAAGTAAAATATGCAGAACTCTGGAATCTAATGACCAGTGAGGACGAGAAATCAAGGGCTGAGGGCATGAAGCCTGAAGCTCTAGCTCCTATCTTGTGAGCAATAGGGCAACCTTGAGATAGAAGCCTTGAGACAGACAGCAAAAAGCAGAAACACAGAGTGGCTCTGACCTTGGTGAAAGTGCAGCCACCACACATCAACCCTGTACTTCCCACCTACGGACTCATATTACATAAGAAAAGAAAAGATCTCTGTCACTTTTTAAGCAGATCGAATACATGTACCAGTATTCCCAGGACAACTGAGGTTTATGTCTATTGTTACAGTGTAATTATTATCAGAGCCCCTTTTTACACTCAAACATCTTTTGGATAAAATATAGCACACAAGAGAGAGATTAAAGATACATGAAACAAAAATTGATGCAACTGCAAAAGATATATGGACAAACCCAGCTGGAGGTATCAATGCTCCTCTCTCAATAATTGATAGAACATGTAGACCAAAAATCAGAAGGGATACAGAACTGAATAACACTATCAGTCAACTTGACTGAATTGACATTTATAGAAAATTCCACCCTACCATGGAAGACTATATATGCATTCTTTTCAAGTGCATATTGAACATTTACCAAAGTTGATCACATTCTGAGCCAGAAAATAAGGCTTAATAAATTTAAAAAGATTCAAGCCATACCATGTTTTCTGTTCACAATGTAAGTTAGACATAACAGAAAGAACTCTAGAACATCGGAAAATATTTGGAACTTATAAAACACAATTATAAGTAACCTATTTGTCAAAGAAGAAATCAAAAGGCAAATTAGAAGGTCCTTTTCACTGCATGAAAATAAAAGCACAACATATCAAAATGTGTGGTAAGCTGCTAAAGCAGTACTTAGAAATTTATAGAACTAAAACTTTATATTATGAAAGACAAAAAGTCTCAAATCAGTGACATCTTTTAGCTTAGGAAATTTTTTAAAAATACACTAAACCCAACCTAGACAGAAGAAAATAATGAAGGGTAGTATCGATGGAATAGAACTTAAGAATTGAGGGAAATCAAGGAAATAAAGTTGGTTCTCTGAGACGCTCAATGAAACTGATTAGCCTCTAGCCAGACTGATCAGGAAAGAGAGAGGGAAGGCGCAAGCTATTAACATCTCAGGAATGAGCCCCATCATGATGGACCATACAGATTTACTAAGAAGGAAGAAGGTAATATGAAAACTGTTATGCCAATGAATGTGTGACAACTTAAATGAAATGAAAGAAATCCTTGAAAGGTTAAAAACTACCAAAACTCATTCAAGAAGAAATCATTAATCTGAAGAGACCTACATCCACTAAAGAAACTGAATTTACAGTTAAAAATTTTACTACAAAGAACACTTGAGGTCCAGATGGCTTCAATTGTGAATTCTACAAAACATTTAAGAAAGAGAGAATACCAATTCTATACAAACTCTGGGGGTTATTCCAGCAACAGAAGGTTAGTTTAACACTCAAAAACCAATCAATGTAACTCACCATACTAAGCAACTAAAAAAGAAAAACCGTCTGATCATCTCATGAAAGCTTTTTTGTTTGTTTGTTTTTGTTTTTGTTTTTGCGATATGCGGGCTTCTCACTGTTGTGGCCTCTCCCGTTGCGGAGCACAGACTCCGGACGCGCAGGCTCAGCGGCCATGGCTCACAGGCCCAGCCGCTCCGCGGCATGTGGGATCTTCCCAGACCGGGGCACGAACCCATGTCCTCTGCATCGGCAGGCGGACTCTCAACTGCTGCGCCACCAGGGAAGCCCATCTCATGAAAACTTTTGTCTTTTTGTCATACAAAGATCTGTATATGAATGTTCATATAAACTTTGTAATAGCTAAAAACAGGAATGCAAATGTTTATCAACAGGTGAATGGATAAACACAATATGGTGTCTCTGTCCATACTATGGAATACTGATCAGCAATAAAAGGAATGAACTTCACATGTCCTCAGCAACATGGATGAATCTCAAAATAATCATGCTGAAAAGAAGAGAGGTCAGACCCAAAAGAGTACATACTGTGTGGTTTCATTTACATGAAATTCTAGAAAACGCACGCTTATCTATCTGATAGAAAACAGATCAATGGTTGCCTGGAGATGAGAAAGCAGAAGGCAGTGACACACAGAAACCTTTGAAGGTGATGAATAGGTCCACAATCTTGATCGTGGTGATTATTTCATGGGTGTGCGCATATGTCAGAATGTATCAAATTCCACAGTTTAGATATGTTCAGTTTATGGTATGTCACTTATATCTCAGAAAAAAGCTGTAAAATAATAAATGAATCAATCAATCAATAAATGGATAGATGGATAAATAAATAAATAAGTTTTTGTTTCAAATTCCTTGCTCACTTTTAATTACATTCAACAAACCACTGCGCTAATGTTACAAGGAAGACCATGATGAGTGAGATCCAGTCCCTACATTCAAGCTGGTTACAGTTAAATGCAAGGGCTAAGGCAGAGGCAAATATAATTTTATCAGACTGTGATTTAGAGAAAGGGGTGGAGAGGGAGGACGGGAAGGAGGAGAAGAAGGAAAGAAGAAAGAGAAAGAGTCGAAAAAGAAGAAGCAACGGTGCTTTGGTCAATCAGAGAAACAAGAGACTCACTCACCGTTCAAGCTTTTACTAAATGTTTATAATTTTCCAGGCACTATGCCCATCATTGAGAAAATACCTTTAAGAAGTAAGCATCCGAGGAGAGAAACGTACATGTAGATCATGGAATACACACCAAAGATGAAGATTTATATTAGAGTGCTCTAGTGACAAAAGGAGAAAAGAATTCACTCTGATGGATTAGAAAGAAATATTTGACCGTGACCTTAAAAAAAAGTATTTCAATGAACCTCAAAACTGGAAAGAATCTGGGGGCTTCCCTGGTGGCGCAGTGGTTGAGAGTCCGCCTGCCGATGCAGGGGACACGGGTTCGTGCCCCGGTCCGGGAAGATCCCATGTGCCGTGGAGTGGCTGGGCCCGTGAGCCATGGCCGCCGAGCCTGCGCGTCTGGAGCCTGTGCTCCGCAATGGGAGAGGCCACAACAGTGAGAGGCCTGCGTACGGCCAAAAAAAAAAAAAAAAATGGAAAGAATCGTTCCTCCTATGGAAATAGCTAAAAAATTCCCAGACGTGAGACAGTTTATCTGGTGTGATTGGAGAATGAGAGTTCTTCAAGCAGTGCTGGCAAACAGGACACATAAAAGGAAAGTAATGGGAAACTAAGCTAAAAGGCGGGGCTGTGATAATATTGTGAAAGAAACTGCATCCCATAGGAGGCAGTTTGGAACCAATTCTATAAGCACACGGACACTGAAAAACAGTAGCATGACCACCAATTGTTCCAATCAGTTATGAGATGGGCCACAAGTAGTTTGTTAATTATAATTTACAAACTCATGTTTGTAAATTATATGCTTTTAAAAAGTCACTCAAAATTTTCACTCTCATAACATCACACTCATGAACTGGTTTTCCACTATTCTTTCTTGAGTGTGAGGGTAGGATGTACGATCACAATTAGGGAGTGGTGGAATTTCAATAATCCTTTAATAATCACAGGAAAGTGTCAAAAAAGTGATTTATAAAACAGGTGTATTATGGCAGGAAAGTTACATATGTATATATACATAGAAAGAGAAGAATCATTGACACAAACCATGGAAGGTAAGTTCAAAATCAGATGAAAAATTCTAGAGTGCCTGAGGAAAGGATGAATAGATGGAATAAACACAAGAAAAGCCGACACACATGAAAATAAAGGTTAAATGTCAGTACCTGTATACAATAAATCCTAGAAAAATATAAGGGGAAAATGTAAGAGTTTGCATAAGTTATCTGAAGACATGTGATCCATAATTTCACAGATATATCACACACAAACACCCATAAACAAACATAAACTCAGACTGAAAGATCCCAAAGTGTGCCAGAGGTGATAAATAAATCACTCTGGACATACTACAGTAAAACTTAATATCAAAGACCAAGGAAGCATTCTATAAGTTCCCAACAAGAAACGGCAGATCGTGAAACCAGGAAAAGCATCATATCAACATTCTTTAGGAGGCAGTAGGGGGCAGTGCTTGATGGCAAACACTAGCTCTAGCTCTAAAATTAAACAAGACATCTAACTTCCCCATAGCTCAGTTTCCTCATTTGTATAATAAAGATAATAATAATTTCTATGTCGTAAGATTGTTGGAAGTACTAAAGTCATTAGAATATGTGAAACCCGTAAAAATACATTAGTAGTCACTATATGGCTATAAATGATTATTTTTCTCAGATTTCTTGGTAGCATTATTTGATGGAGGAATACCACAGGATAGCATTTGCAAGGTGCTTAAGAAAAGATAGTCCATGTTAGAATTTTATATCTATTTGAATAATCATTTAAATACAAGAGTGAAAGAAAATAAGAAAGAAATCAAGATAAATATTTCAGACATGACATTAATAACTTACAATTATATATGAATTTGTAACTATTATTCATGCTCTATCCAAAGTTTATTGAGGGACTGTTAAGTGCCAAGTATTATTTTAAATTGTTTATATATATGAACTAATATACTATTCGCATAAGCCCCATGTGGAGAAGAGAGGTTCACCAAGAGTCACGCAGGGTAAATCTGATAGGCAATCAAGTTACCGCCATAGTAAGCCTTCTTTTTAAGATCTGTAAATGTGAGACAGGTCTTAAATACAAACCATCTGTTCCTTGTTCCCTTTCTGAGTCTTTCCTCCATGAAAGTTTGTTTATAGACGTTATCTCTGAGAAATGGTCCTTGAGTATGGTTTCAGTGGTTGCAGAAACTCTGTTTCTAAGGAGTTTTTAATTTTGGTTACCTGTCCTGTTGTGTTCTCTTCCACAAAAAGAGCCAATTTGTCGTTGAGTTCAATTACGGATAAAACCAAATACTTCCTAACAAAGGATTGCCACTAGCTGGTTGGCCCTCACAGGGAAATGTGTGCAAAACAGAGAACTTTACTGTTTGTTTGTTTGTTTTGGACAAAATATGCACACATTTCTCCCAGTATGTGAGTTATAGCAAGAAATGACTACAGAGAGAGGAAATAATATTAAAGTTACAGACCTTGACTTTTCACTGGTTAAGAAATAACAGTGGTTGGTTAACTACCCAGAACCTCAAGGATACAATCACGTAAGAAAATAGCTAAGGAAAAACAGCTTAAAAAAAAAAAAAAAAAAAGCATGCAGATGCAAGCATAGCCACAATCATCTAAATCTAGTTCTGTAGGTCTGGAGTGGAAGCTGGTCATGTCCTACAACCACCACCTTGACACAAAGCCCTGCGGTGCAAGCTCTTTCCATCTGAAGACCATCTGCTTCTAAAAAACTCTTAAGAATCCCTAATTTTAAATGTCCTAAAGGGATGTCAATTCTGTTGCCAGTGGGTTAAACACTGTGTCTTTTTTAGCTAGGACACATGAAAATAGGTTTTCACTTTCTGGAGTCTAACTGCGTTCTAGTGGTCAAAATTACCCTACAGTTCCTTTCCATTGTGGGTCCTAGGCCTCTTTTTTTTTTTTAATGGTGTCTTTTCCAGATGACAAAGTCTCTGTTTTTTAGGGCATGTAGAGGCCACCTGGGAGAATGTGAAGGAAATGCAACTCATACTTCCTGGTGATAAGACTGGTTTTATTGCTTGCAGGAATCCCTTACAGTGTTTTGCCACATCTGCAAGGTAGACCCCCAAACTGGGGGGAGAAATACACAGCCTTAAAGGAAGACCTGTGATATGTTTTTATGACGTGAGTCAATGAGTACACATTTGAGCTTAAAAATACCACTGACTTTCTCTGCTTTTCATGAGGATTGGAAGTGATAGGGACCATACGATTTCTGGGTAAACAGCAAGGATTTGCAAAGTTCTCCAGTAAGTATCCCAGTAAAATGAGTGCCTCTAATGGTGGAGAGATAGGTTGGAATTTTCCAGTTTGGAAACACAAAGTCAAGTTAACTTTTTTGCTACCGTCCGAACCATACCTTTCTAGCCAAAAAGTTTTGTTCCACCTTGAAAATTAGCATATATTGAGTAGGACGTTCAAACTCCATAACAAGGTGTAATTGTAGAACCCATTCGTAGGTGTTCAAAGGTATCCTGACACTTGAGTTCTCATCCATGTCCCATCTTTACAGTTTTCCTGGGGTTAATCTGGTGCAGGTGAGACATGCAAACTGCGATAGCTTCAGCAAACTTAATGCAATTTTCTCAACGACACTGAGAAAGTACAGTGATCAATGGGTCCTCCTTGGGGTTTGGCATAAAACTCTTGCAACATTCCAGTTGAAGGCTTCTGGTGACACCAAGCAGTCACTCTGAAGGTGACAGAGATTATCCTCATGTGATGTTTCTCGATAACTCTTTTCATCCTCCAAAACAGCTTGTGTCGCAAAGAACCCTCTTCAGTTAGTCTTTGGGATTTGAAGGGTAAATGGGAAATTTGAGTGCTTGGTACTACACTGGAGGAGTTTCCATTGATTTCCCTTTTTTTCCCCTTTTGTTTCGCTCATCAAAGTTTTGGAGGTCTGGCAATAGGACTAGTTTCCATTCCAGCTTTCGCTTGTCTATTAAATCCCCTATTTCTGACTTAAGGCCACTCAGAGAAAATGGGGAAAGAGCTGTGGTCACATCATCTCCAAGATCGACACCTGCATGTTTTCTGAATGCGTTAAAGAGCCTATCCTGAACGTCTCCAACGTATTCATCTTTTTGTTTGCTTGTTTTGGAGCATGTCCTCCGAAAACGCTGTCTAGTAATTTATAGTTTTCTGAATTCCTCTGGTTTTATTACGGAATTTGAGGATTCTGAAGTCACACTCAGGGTATTCACAGTGCCTTTTCCATTCAGTTTTATTGCACGTGTGGTTCCTAATAACATATAAATGACTTGATGTAGATCTGGGAGCCTGGAATTACATGTTCCTAGAACTATTGCAAATTGCTCTCTAAATTTCTGCCGACCCGGCTAGGCTTTTGGAAAGTCTTTGAAAACCACTTTCAGGTCAGACAATGACCAGAGCTTAAATTCCACCATAAGGGGCTTGTTCTGATCCGGGTAACTTTCAGAGCCAATTCAGCTTTTAGAGTTTCTGGCTGGCCACAAGGAAAGGGAAGCTAGTCGGAAAGAGTGTAGGGGCAAGGGATAAGAGAGGGCCACAGGATGGAAGAAGAGGGGTAGTAAAATGAAAGGTTTTATAACAGATTCAAGTTATGATTTGGGTGGATCTAAAGGAGAGATAGCCTTTTGCATTTTTCATTTGCCTCTTCCACAGAATAGTTAGAGAGGCAACTGTGGAATCTGAATTTCTCTTGCAAGCTTCCTTAAACAATTAAAAAAAAAATACAGGTCACTGAATGTTTGGAGATCTACTCCATGTCCACTCTAAGGCACTGCTCAAAGGAACCATTCTGTTCTCATGAAAAGTTTCCCCGAATGGCCACTGAAATGCTATATAACCGTTGAGAAAATTATGCCATTTAGAAAGAGGCTCACATGTATTAGAATGTACCTATATGTACGGGGCAGGAACCTGGCCTGTAGGAGACAGGAACTTGGGTTTAGTCTGAGACAAACCCATGACAGTCTGGCAACAGTCAGTCCAATCAGTGGTTTGCTCACCTTATGTCCTGGGCTCTCCAACCTAGTGGCTAGGCAATCTCCAAAGGCAAACCTGACAAGTCTTAAGCTCTTGGAAGGTTTGGACATGAACTTCCTGCTACCAACTACCAACAGAAAATAATGAAGAGTAGTGACAAAAAGCAACGTTGTAGTAATGAGGCAGCTTTCGACCAAGGATACACTGTTTTCAAAACTGATCAAAGAATCAAAGCATTCCTGAAAGGGATTCTTAGGGGACACAATACACTTAGCGTTTGGTAGCCTGATGAACAGAAATTGGAACTGAGATCCACTGTGAGACTTACCCCCTCACCGTAGGCCTCAGTGGTTTCCCATGTTTCTGAATTGAAGGTTTTAGGCTTCAGCGGCAAGGGAAGTGTCAACAGGATCTTGGTAGGACGTCCAGGTTGTTGAACTTCCCAAAATATCACCAGCAAACCTTTGAACAAACAAAAGTCACAGTTAGTATAACTTACTGCAGTACGGGAGAATACTGTTTTGACAGAGTCTAAGCCGTGTTTCAAGAGAGTTAAGTTAGAAGTAGAATAATTGTAGGACTCTGGGGTCTGGACTTGAGTAGGTTAAAGTGGGTCTGCAAAAGTGGAGAACTGTGTAGGACTGGGCAAAGTTCATGATGTAGTAGTTTAGGACTGGCTGACACAGGGGAGTGAGGGTCTTGATGAACAAAATGTCATTGACAAGCAGGTTGTCTGTCACATGAGATTACTGTCTTCAATATACAGACTTGTGGGCATTTCCTGAAGCAAACAGTAGACTTAATTATTAGTTTACAATCTTATCTTTCCCAGGCTAAAGCTTCCTAGGAGGAACAACTAAATCACATTGACTTTAAGTCTGCATCATTTTATCTAAGTCATGATCACAGATGGTCTCAATTCTCAAAGACTAAGATTTTAATATTACAGAAAGTAGAATTTCAAAGAAAATCATCAGAAGTTACAAAAATGGACATTATACACTAGTAAAAGGAAAATTATATCAAAAAGATACAGTCATCATGAACCTCCAGGACTTAGCAATATAGCCTCAAATTATATAAAGAAATAACTGAAAGAATTAGAGTTAGAACCAGAAAATAAAGTCAATAATTATAACTGGAGATTTTAACAAGTCACTTCCAAACAAAATTTGAACACTATAATTAATAAGCTCAAACTCAATATCCAACAAAGAGAGCACACAAAGAATGAGTTCCAGTAACTGACCATGTACAGTCACAAAGAAAGCCTCAATGCATTTCTAAAATCAACATAATCTATAATACAACTAAATATAATAAAATTTAAAATTAATAACGAAAATTCCATCAGTCTGTAAACTAGAAAAAGAAAAGAAAATAACTTTTCAGGTAAAGAAAAAAATCATAAGGAAATTAAGATAAATTTACAACTGTTCAGCAAAGAAAGCACAACAGGCCAAAAGTGGCAAATATACAGGTAAAGCAGAATGTAGATGGAAGCATATTTTTAAAGTATGTTCATCAGAAAATAGAAAGACAAAAGAAAACCAGTCTAAGAATTCAACTAAAGAAGTTTGAAATACAGCAACAAAGTAAAATTAAAGCAGCAAGAGGGCAGAATAACTGAAATTAGAAATAAATGAACTAAAGAAGATGGTCCGAATGGATACTGGAGGACATAGAACGAATACAGTATTTTCATTATGTGCCTTCAAACAAAACAGAAACCCAATACATAAGACAGACAAGAGGTGTCACTCTGGCTGCGGTCTGGGGAGAGGACAAGAGGAGGCTTGCTCCCTAAGTCCCCTTCCTCAATTTCCTTCCACTGAGGAACACTGAAAAATCATCATTTTAGAAGCCCGGTTATTAAACAGGTCCTGTATGAAGCTAGTGCTGGACTCACAAACCAGGAAAAAGGCCCTTCTTATGCGTCAGAGTGTGCTGGTGGTAGGAAACATTTTCTAGGGGGAAAGCAGGCAACACCAAAACATACAAACAAACAAAGAAACAAGCCCTGAAACAACTAACGCAGGACTGTTTCCTGGGATTTTTTCTTTTTCCCCACTCAGGTACACTTTTTGCAGGATTTCCTTTACTTAAAATAATAACTGTAGTAGGAAGATAACATTTTTGAGAGGAAAAAAAATAAAGTCTACGTGCTTACTGCTGTATTTCAAAGAAAACAAATAATATACTCAATATGACACATTCTGATTCTGCTGATTTCACAGTCCTCACCCTATGCTAGGCTCCAGGAGTGGTGGAAACACCTGAGATTCTCAGCTTGGTTGCCTATCAGGATTCTGAAGCTCACATCTTACCCCAGGCCAATCAAGCAGAATCTCTTACGGTGCACTCAGGCATGCGTGTTTGTGAAGTCTCCTTTTGGTATTCCAGGCGCAAAGCTGAGAACCACTGGAATAGGGAATGGTTAAAAGGAAGCTCCAGCGTCTACTTGAATCCCACCCAGATCTGTCCTTAGCTCTTTCCTTTCCAGGGCTTTATCGGTCTCTGAAGACAAATACGGCGAATTAATCAAACAGGCAGATAGCAGGAAGACAGCGGGAACACTGCTACCCTGAGAGCGCCAGCATCCTCGAACACCTCAACAAGCTATGATGATGGACTCGCTCTGAGAGGGCAGCACCTAACCAAGAGAAACCACGAAGCTCAAAGCTTGGGCACAGTAAACCAACTACACAGATGTAGGGTAACTTGGACGTGACTAAACAGTAGTACAGGTGAAACATTTTTGAGGAATTCAGCTGACTTTCAACGTAGTGTGAGTCAACGCTGATTTGGCTGCCAGAAAATAAACTCCATCCAAGGCGGCATCAGCAAATGTATGATGTCTGGACAAGGAAGACCCTTTCTGCAGGCTTGCTGGAACCCTTTCAGGACGGAGTTACGTTCTGGGGCGTATACTGTCTGAAGAACATGGAGAACTAGATCATGGTGGATGAGGGAACTTGGAGCTGTCTTTAAAAAGGGGCGGGGGGGAGGAAAAGAGCATAGGGAGAACACGACAGATACTTTCAAAGTATGTGAAGAACTCACATAAGGAAGTTAGAGTCGCTTTGCGGTGTAAAGTCCAGAAGTCAGAGCAAAGGACAGATGGGAGGAAGCACTTCGCAGCGATGCTGACCGTCAAACGGGCAATGGACAGCCGCGCAGAGCGGGGACTCCCGTCCCGGGCGGTACCGAGGCTTCAAGTAAACCGGGGGGAGGGGAGTTTCAGAACCTGCAGCGCGTTGCCTCAGATGGGAAAGTCTCCTCTCCACCCCGGGCAACCGTCCCCGGGGTGCCCTGCCAACCAGGAGATGCTGTCGCCTTCGGCAGATGTCGCTTCCGACGACAGCGTGCTTAACACGTGTCTCTCCGTCACCCCCTTTCTCACTGAAAGCCAACGCCGCCCCTAAGCTTCTCGGTGAGGAGCCAGTTGCTCCTTCCGCATCTGCCCCGAGTCTGCGCTCCCGGGCCTTCCCCACACGGCCTGCCCTCATTCGGCTGCCCCGGGCCCCCGTGTGGCCCAACGGGCGGGGGTTCCCGGGCCCCGGCGGGGTCTCCCCTCGGGGCTGACTTTCTCTCGCCCCTTCTGGAATCCGGGGCTCCTTCCACCCCTCGAGCGGGACGCCCAAGGCCGGGCTGCCGGGACTCGGACCGGAGCCCCTGGCTGCCGAGGACAAAGGGCGGGCTTGGTCCTCTCGAGCCACCTCCCGGCTCCCGCGGCCCCCGTGCCCGGCGCAAGAGCAGCGCCCCCGAGCCCCGGCGCCGCCAGAGCCCCGGGCCGCGCTCCGCGAGCGAGCGGGGGGAGGGGCGGGGGGAGGGGCGGGGGGCGGCGCGACCCGGGGCGCGGGGAGCCGTTTCCGAGGAAAGGGCGAGGGGAGGGCGGCCGGGCTCGGCACGCTCCCTCCCTCGGCCGCTTTCTCTCACATAAGCGCAGGCAGAGGGCGCGTCAGCCATGCCCTGCCCCTGCGCCCGCCGCCGCGCAGCCCCGCGCCCCGCGCTCCCCGGCCTCGCCGCCGCTCCCGCCGCCCGGCCGCCCGGCTCGCCCCGCCGCGGGGAAGGGGAGGGCGGGGGCACGCGGGCTCCGGGGGCGCCGCAGGGCCCGAGCCTCGCGGGGCGTCTCGGTCTGCCCCCCTCGCTCCCCGAGGCGCGCGCCGAGCCGCCGAGCGGGGCGCCGTCCTCCCGCGCCCTCGCCTCAACTCGCCTCGCCTCGCGGGCCCCGGCCTCGGGCGCTCGGATGTCCGGTTTCCTGTGAGGCTCTGCCCTGACCCCGTCGCCTCGCGGGCGCTGGCCGGGAGAGCGGCTCGCAGCGTCGGGAGCGCCGAGCCCGGACCCGCTCCCGCCGCCGCGGCTCCGCGGGGTCCCCGGACGGCCCTCGCGGACAGGGCCGAGCCGCGAGGCAGCCTCGCCGGGGCGCCCGGCCCCGCGCGCTCGCGGCCCGTCCACCATGCACTTGCTGGGCTTCTCTCTGGCGTGTTCCCTGTTCGCCGCCGCGCTGCTCCCGGGTCCGCGCCGGGCGCCCGCCGCCGCCGCCGCCGCCGCCTTCGAGTCGGGACTCGGCTTCTCGGACGCGGAGCCGGACGCGGGCGAAGCCAAGGTGGGTGCGCGCCCGCGCGCTGCGGGGTCGAGCCGCGGGGGCTTCGGGTCGCTGAGGACTCGGAACGGGAGCAGAGGGCGGGTTTGTGTTTCACCTTGTGTGCCTGGGCCCCACAGTTACAGCGCTGAAGGTAGGGTTTCTGGGAGGAAGGTTTTCATAGAAAATAGGACAGCAAGTTAGGCGAGCGAAGGGTCCGGAAGGTGGCTGGTGACAGCGATCGTGCAGCCGCCGTAGGGCGGCCCCCGCCGGTGCGCCGAGCGCGCCTGGAACCCGGCGCGGGGAGAGCCCGAGTTCAAGCCGTCGGGAGGGCTCTGCTCTAACCTGGCAGGTTAGCGGGACTCCAGCGGCTCCCGGGCTTAGGTGAGCAGTCCTCCGAGGCTTGCTTTCCTGGAGAATTCCTCCGATGTGGCATTTAGTAACCGGGCTTGAGGGCCTCAGACTGCAGATTCACTCGGAGCAGTTGGTCGAGCTGGAGATGCAACAGGATCTCCCATCACCATCACGCATGGCTTTTCAACTTAGTAAACGCTGCGTTTCTGAAATTTGGTCGTCAGGTACTGAAAAGTAAGGTGGATTTCCTTGTTGGTTTTTTAAATGCGATGTTTAACTCTTTGCCTAAAAAATGTTGCCAGGAGACTGTTGAGACTTTGGGATTTTCAAGTGTCGTATCGTGTTGGTTCCCGCTTCTCCCTTGATCTCCTGAAAGAGTATCTATTTACCTTAAAAGTTCAGAACTGACCTAAGGATGGAGAGTATGCTTAGAGGAGTTCTTAAATTCCTGAAGAAGTTTTATATTCCACAGAAGACTGGAAGTGTCGGTTCACACACTGGCAGTACCCCTGGCTGGAACTAGATTGCAGCACTTTATTTCACCTGACGGCAAGTGAAGGGCCAGGGGTGTGCAGTTGCCACCCTTGAGTGGACTTTATTGATTAGCATCTATCGAACGTGTGCAAATTAAATTGCCTTCCCGGTTTTATTTTGAAATACGCTGTAAGACTGAGTTTTGAAAAACCAAAATACTTTCGTGTTTAAGTTTTGGGAAAAAATTGAAATATTGGAATTTCAATTGTGGGATCAAGGGCGGGAAAAACTATGGAGTAGAAACATATACATTAAAGTTCAGAAAAGAGCGCTCTATGTGCATTGTGAAATAATTTTCAACACAGATATTTACATTGGTGTAATTATTGCCCTGAGAAAGTCTTCCTATCCTCAAATGCCACAAAAATGTAACCTTAGACCCACTAACACTTCCTGTAATTTAAATGCCTTGGATTTCATGGTATCCATTCACTTTGTTTCCTCCAATGATTTATTCCAAGTATGACTTAGGAAGGCAACTCCTCCCTATTGCCTATGTTAACTCACTTTGGTTTACGGCAAGAAAGCGTGAAATAGGAGGTGGAATGAGCAGCCTGTCCTGATAAGCCTAGAGCCTGTGTGAGAGTTGCTGCCTGCTGGGTGGATCCTGAATGGATGGATAGGCCCGTGTGTGCCTGTGTTTACATCTGTGTGGCTAGAGGATAAAAGTTAATGTGTTTTTAGTTTTCAAAATTGTCTTCATTGGTGATGTAATGAGAGCTTCCCTTTGCCATGAGAATCTTTGTGCATTCTTGTTGGCTTTTCATATTTGACCGTCTCTTATATATTCTGTATGGTGAGTATGGGTTGATAACTCTGTATGCGGTATGGACGCTTTTCCACACATGACGGCACCTCGTTCTAAGGCTCTGAGTTCCACAGACCACAAGGCAGTGTTACTCCCGCACCGAAGTGTTCCCCAGTGGTTGAGTAGCAGCCTGAGAGGGCATGTGTCATTAATGCCTGTGGCGAACTGCTGTGTCCTTGCCAGGAAGAGTCCAAGACACGTGGTCCAAAGACTCCATGTCTCTCCCTAGTGGACAAGACTAGTCCCTCATTTGGACGTAAGCCCTGGACGGGAGCTGATTGTTAATTTTCTGTGCTTTACATAAACCCCAAGAAGAGATTAGAGGAAGGTTAATAGAAGATGCTAGATATACATAGTCCCCAATAAATGCAGATTCTTGGTAATTTACGCTTCAGAAGTGTTTTTTTAATATTAAAATAAAATAGAAAACAGCTCACAGGGTGTGAACCAATGTTAGCCATACCCTTCTTCACCTCATCCCCAAAGCCATACAGAAAATTGGAGGTAAAATCACAAATGGAAGCCAGATCTCCTTGTTTCTAGACCTATATTTACTGTTATTAGGTTCCTCTTTCTAATTATTCATGGTTGTAGACTTACTAAAAACTTCTGAAGTGTTTTTCCCAAGGATGTTAGTGCAAGCAAGTCAACATCAGAAAAGTAAGGCAAGCAAAGTATTGCCTAATTATATAATTAAAATTAACCACACATGATATGGGGATAAAAGAGGAAATATTTAAAATTATCATCAAACTAAAGAAACCTGCAAAACCTAGAAAAAGCACTAGATTACTGACTATAATCGTTTGCCAATGTGAGATTAGATAGTTTTTTTTTTTTCCTTACCTGAGAACAACCAGTTCACCGTGGTTGGTTGGAGTTGAGTGTGGTTTTAAGAGAAAGGTTGGTTTATGATTAACAAAAGGAGGAGTTACTTCATTACTTCATATCATGAAATATGCTTTTATTCCAAAAGGTGGGTTGGACTGGGAGTTTAAATATCTAGATCCTTACAGGTTGTTAGAGTAATAAATGCAAGGAGAGCATATCTTACATTGCAAATGCCTTTGTTAATAAAGATTGAACTCAACAAAAGAAAGCTTAAAGATTTACAATCTTGTGTCAGTTAAGTGAATGATCAAAAAGATCAGGGCTTCCCTGGTGGCGCAGTGGTTGAGAGTCCGCCTGCCGATGCAGGGGACACGGGTTCGTGCCCCGGTCTGGGAAGATCCCACAGGCTGCGGAGCGCCTGGGCCCGTGAGCCATGGCCGCTGAGCCTGTGCGTCCGGAGCCTGTGTGCCGCAACAGTGGGAGGCCCGTGTACCGCAAGAAAAAAAAAAAAAGATCAAATATTATTACATAGACAAATGTAACTATCTAATTTTCTGTATTACATAAATAACTTTAAATATCCCTAAATTTATAGTTTAAGTGCAAAAAAACTGATTAGCTTAGTATTAACACTAGTTGCTTTAATGAGAATAGCTATTTTCAGTTAACATAGTAAAAGTGCATATGGTTTATGGTGACTGTCACAAAAAAAACTTCCTAATGATGGCAACTATTTTGTAACATGCCTTATTTTCTTTCTCATCATTTATAATTCTGCACACTTTTGTATTTGTTTTATTTTTTTATTTACTGTTTCAAAGTAATCAGTGGCGGTGTTTCTCAAACTACCATCTTTGTGCTAACTGCATCTGAACTCCCTACGGGTCTTTAATTTTTTATTTTTTCCTTACCTGAGAACAAGCAGTCCCTGGACTTGGGTCTAGGAACATACATTTTTAACTAGCATCCTAAGTCATTCTCATGTACAGTGACAGTCTTACACTCAGTATCTCTGGTGTGTAACAATGACTAATTTCATTGGTTTTATCATATTCATTACATAGTTTTTGTGTTTGCAGGGTAATCTGTTAGGGATGGGGCATCTTAAAAGACAGAAGCCATTTTCCTCTCTTCAAGGAGCTTGCAACTCAGGTAGGAAAAATAAAGCCTGAAGCACAAAAATACTGTGAGTTATTGGAAGAAGAGTACCAAAGCATTGTCTGTGTCCTCAGGTTTGGGCAAGAGAGTCATCCATGTGGCCTAGTTGGTCTGGGTGCCTTGACTTAGGGCAGAACTTGAGCTGTAACTTGGATAGGAATTTCCAGCAGATGACTACATCAGACATCCCTTTCAGGTCTTGGATGGAGTGAGGAAGTGAGAGCGCAAGTAGAAGTGTTTGATGGCAGCCGAGGGGTTATATAGAGTAACAGTGAAGACTCTTAAATAAGAATAAGCTTTCAAGGTGGATGGAGATCACAGTGTATATGGCCTGAATCAGTTTAAGGAATTTGAATGCTCTGAGTCTTGCTGTGAGTCTTGGAGGGTTATTCATGATTTAAGCACCTGAAAGACATAGGTAGTAAGAAGGCTATTGGAAATCATTTATGGGATTGATTAGAGGTCCGACAGACTTCTGCTGGGGGCCTGATCTAGTTGAGAGGCAGCAGTAATAGTCTAGAAGGGAAGTGACAAATAGAGCAGAGTGAGGACAGTGGAGACAGAAGAAGGAGATGTTACAGAGGAAGAACCCATAGATCTGGTGACTGATTAATATGAAAAGTGAGGGAGTGGGAGACATTAACCTTGGCATCAGTATTTTAACCATAGGAAAACGTTGGTCCTACTTGTAGGACTAGGGCACTTCAGAGAATAGAAGAGGCTGGTTTTCATTGATGTATGCTGGAAGCTGAAGGCATTATTCCGTAAGTCACTTAAGATTTCACTAGACCTAAGACTCTTTGGAGAAGTAAAATAAGCTTTACAAATTTACATCCCATAAAAGGAAAATAACTGTCTAGCATCAATAGGACTTAAACTTTCAAGAACTGTGTGAGCTCTTGACAAGTATTATTACAATCCTGAAAGGAAAATTACCAGTGTGCATATCCTATTACCCTGCGTTAGAAATGAGAAGGTAAATTTTATTCAAATAAAATAGGCCATAAATGTGGCTGTAATTTTTAATCATTTACTTGCAGCCTGCTTGGTGCTGCTTCTTTTTTTTTTTTTTTGCGGTACGCGGGCCTCTCACTGCTGTGGCCCCTCCCGTTGCGGAGCACAGGCTCCGGACGCGCAGGCTCAGCGGCCATGGCTCACGGGCCCAGCCGCTCCGCGGCATGTGGGATCCTCCCGGACCGGGGCACGATCCCGCGTCCCCTGCATCGGCAGGCGGACTCTCAACCACTGCGCCACCAGGGAAGCCCTCGGTGCTGCTTCTTGCTTCATGATATTTCTCTGATGTACTTCAGATACCCATACTTTTTCGCAGTAACCAACCATCAGTCTTTAGAAACGAAGTTCAGTATTAGGGACATGTGAAATGTTTGTGAAAATGGAAACCTTTGAACCCTCTTCCTCTCTTTACCTCACTCTGCATCAATTCATGTTAGAGGCTCCGAGTCTGACATAATTAGGTTATAACTGTAATGTCCTGAGTATCTGTAAGTTAATTTCATTTTGTTTTTCACTACATCCCCCGGAGATGGATGTTATTATATTTTATTAAAGATGACGAATCTAAGACTCAAGTGACTCAACCAGGAGCAAGAATAGAGCTTTTTTCTTTTTGAAAAACTTTTGCAGCATGTATTTTAGAAAAGCGTGGTAATGGGTTTGAGCCTTTGGGCGTTGCTAAAGACCCACTGTCCATACTGCCTTCCTCCTTCCTGTAAGCTGTAGCAGTGTGCAAGGGGGCAGAGAGAAGTATTGCTGTACAGCGAGGACCCCCTCATTACTTTTATTTCGGCCACATTCCCCACAATGGAACAATCTGAAAGAAACCCGGACTTTCTTCCAGGGTTCACCATATGGTGCCCTCTGATTAAAGATGGATCATAACTGGCCTAATCCATAGTACTGTTGTAAGAATGGCTGCAGAACTGGAGGCCTAAGCAGGCCTCCTGACGATAATTGAACAGTTTTTCTAAGTTGCACTAATATAACTTCTGTGAAACATTGTGATCTTACTATGTCAAGTGACCTCTCAGGATTAATTGGATTTGGAAAGAACAGACTTTAGTTGCAGAGGCATGATACTTCCTCCAACGTCTAAACATTACCTTGTCCCCCCCCTTTCACCTGTTACATCATTCCTGGCGGATAAAAGCATTCTCTAAGTACTACACAGGCCTACTTTTTGTTGCAAAACACATATTTGTCACTTCCCATTTGTACAAGTTGTGAATTACGGTATCATTAATTTTTCACATTAGAAATATTCGCGTAGCAGAGAACTTTAAACAATAAGAGGTAATAGTTCATTTGATTTATAATGTAACGCTAAAGTTTACTGTACATAGTTTAGATCTGTCAGTATAATCGTTTCTTCTGAAATTTACTCAGGCAGATCTTTCAGGTGCTTCCAGCCCTCAACTGATTTACTGTTTTTTCAGTTCCTAGTTTAACTGTTGGAGAGAGAAGAAGTTGTGTTGATTTAATTCTCTTTATTGGGCATCCATCATAGACTCAAATGGGCGCCTTAAATTGAAATACCTTTTGCCGGTGGATTCTTACCCTTTCCTGGTACTGATAGCACCCTAGTAGCTTTCAGATGTTAGAAGGGATTCCTGATGATTCCTTTTCTGCAATTCTGAAACCCCAAACCTCATTTTCGTAAATTGTTTGGTGCTATACCTTGATCTGATCTGACATAAAGCTATTTATAGTCTTTATTTATCCTCTAAGTTTGAATATATCTAAACTTCATTGAAGAAATAGTGATGTATTTATGAGATGCTGCCATAGACCTTGCTGGGGGTTGGGAGAGAATTAAAATGTATATGGACTGGGTTTCTTGAAAATTCTGGGATCTGAAGTTCATGCAATCCCCAGGGCTTATGGTAAGGGATTGGACTGGAGAGCTGTTCTTTTCCAAAGGGCTTCCTTCCTCAGTCACCTGTTGCCTGAGTGACAGCCTGGAAGGGAAATTGAAGGACTCAAGAAGGAGGCCCTGTGGACACCCCTACCTCCATTTTACCCATTAGAACAAGGTTTATGTACTTTTCACTCCAGATTCTCATAGTTAAATCTACTTCGATTCAGGGGCATTTTAATTAATTCTCACTAGCGGCAGCTTCAGTTCTAAGCAGGAAATTACAATGCAGTGAGTGATACAGAAAAATGTAGAGTGAGTGATTCCTGTCTATGACAGGAATCAAGAAACTTACTCATTAAAAATACCAGAAATGAGTTAAACGCAGACAGTATAAGGGATTTTTTTGGTAAGAGTATGCCGCTTTACCAGAAGTCGTTGGCTAGGCTTCTGGGGTATGCATGGGCAGTCATGGGAAAGGTGGGGTGATGTTGAGTCAGCTGTGAAAAACGGGTAGATGCTGGTTACGGAAGGGAGGGAGGGAGGGGTATTTCAGATATTGGAGTGTGAGAGCAGAGTACAGAGGCTAGTAATGCCACTGCGGTCAGGGAGTTTTTGGGCAACTGGGAGCAGACCCCTTTGGCTGGAGAGCCCAGAGCTTCGAGGGAAACAGAAGGGAATATTGTATTATGTGTTAGCGATTTTATTTTTAAAGGCACTTGCCATTTATTCAATGTTCTAAAGAAATAAGGTTATCTTCATAAGTGAATTTTCTGGACTCCCAAAAAGTTAGCAGTTTTAAGTATAAAAACTCAAAGTTATCGCGTTGATTAAAGTGTACTATACATAACTTCATTTTAATGACTCAGCTATAATGAAAACAAGAATTACTGCATTCCTCCATTGCCCTTCTTGTGACCATTATTTACCACCTCTGCTATGCAGTCACTTCTGCACGTTTTTAAAATTTATGTTTATTCTTCTCTCTTTTGCCTCCTTTCCCCCAAGGCTTCTCCTATACTTCTGTTCTTTGATGCTTGGGAGGTGTTTTTGTTTTTTATAGCTATGACCCCACCATTAAAGAAT
The DNA here is from genome assembly GCF_963924675.1 of Phocoena phocoena. Taxonomy (NCBI): domain Eukaryota; kingdom Metazoa; phylum Chordata; class Mammalia; order Artiodactyla; family Phocoenidae; genus Phocoena; species Phocoena phocoena. Next base: position 31,226,154 of record NC_089239.1, on the reverse strand, counting down.
TTTATTTCAGCCTCTGGTGGTCTCACCAACTACTTCAAGAATAGCATTTGAAATGGGATTTGGTTGTATGTACCAAGAATCTAACTTCGGTGTCTTAAGCAAATTTGAGTTTATTTTTCGTGCCAGTGGAGTTAAGGGCTGGTGCCATGTGAAACTCTATTTGGCTATCAATGTCCCAGACTCTCCCACATATTCTCCCCCAAAGTTGCAACAAGACTAATTCCTCTACAGCATTATGTCTGATTTCAAGGAAGGAGGAATTAGGAGACAGGAATCTGGTGCCTTGACAGGAAAGCACAGGCTTTCTTGAAATCTGTAGTAGATTTGCACTTATTCTTATTGGACAGAACTGTCTTTTGGCCATCCCTAGCTGCAAGAGAAGCTGAGAAATAAAGCACAGGCAACTTCGAACAAGATTGGAGCTCCCTTTATAAGGAAGAAAAGGAGAATGGATTTTGAGTAGCCTGTGTTTGGTTTGTAACATTGTATCAATATGGTTTCTAATTTTGTTTTCTTTTTCCCACAGATTTCTCACTTTTTTCTCATGCTTGCAAACTTAGTGCCTTCCTTGTATACTCATGTGAAAGATTAATGTTATTGAAGGATTAAATTTTAAGTTATATGAATGTTATTATGTAAGACCTTTTGACTGTTCAAAAGATTTCAAGTTTACTCTGGAGAGAGAGTTCTTACCTGAAACATTTGTAGAACATGAGAATTTAAACTTACTAATTTTGTTGTGTCAAAAGTAGATGTAGTAACAGAAGGGGAAAACTTGGGAAAGCTAGTACCCTTGAAAGATATTCAAGTTATGTAGATTTCTGTGTAAGAAAAATCAATACCAAATCAAGCAAATATAACATTTTTAATTTAAATGTTTTTAATATTGGTGTTGGTTTTCCTTTTACTCTGTATTTTGTGTGAGGTTGGAAAGAGAAAATTTTCTGATTTTACTTGATTTCTTTCTAATGGATTCATCTCCCTTGCTTCATGCCTAACTGTAATAGGACTTTCTTTAGCCAACATGCTCATTTTTTCCTCTCACTGAGCTATAACTTTTGTGAGACCAATTTGGTGTTTGTGGAGACTTCCAGTGTCTGTGTGGAAAGTGAGGGACAACTATTGTCAGATCACAGGCTACTCTGATAACAGATAATCTGATAACAGATAATGACCTTACTGTGTTGATTTTCAGATCACCAGCTTGTGAGAATGGCAAAAAAGGTACGCATAAGAGGGAGATGGATGATTAAAATTTCTTCACACTACCAATAAAACACCAGGTACAGATTCAGCTGGGTTGTCCTCACAAAGGAAAAGCAGGGGTTACTTCTCCCAGGTGGAGTGTCCACGGTCTTACTACCAGATACAAGAATCTTCACGTGTGTTCTGTGGTTTCTGCCTGCACCTCTTCATGTGTCTTATACATTTACTGAGAAGGAAAATGGGAAACGGAAGCTCATAAGCATGTATTCAGTGCATGTCTGATGCTCGTGGAGCCCTTGGGCACAGTTCTCTGTTATTTCTTCATTACCTTTAATATTTCGCCATATTGATTTTGTTATTCAAATTTGTAAACCTATGTGTTAAACACATTTTTTTTTTTCCAGTGAGCAGACCATGTATCAAATGTAATGGGAATTTGACATGAAAAGACATTTCGAACAGAGAAGGAAACGACTATTATGAGTGTTTGAAGTTCAAGTATTTACCTTGTTTAATTTCCATAGATCATCACCTGATACACTAATAAGATTGGACCAGTTTATGTTATCTTAAACTTTTCCCCCTGCAACTGGATTATTTATCCTTAATGGTTTGAATTATTCTTCCTAATCTGCCTTAGGGACAATTTTCATACGTGCTGATGTTTCAAAGTAGTCTCCATTAGAATTTAATTATTTGATGCCAAGCGCTGATTCTTTTTTTTTTAAGTGCATTTTCTTGAGAAAAGTTAAGTTTTGCACATTCATTGGTGATTTGTACTTTATGTGAATGAATGATGAGAGTGTGTTAGGGCAGAGGGAGAGAAGGAATGGGTATGTACCTAGAGGTCACGTCACAATTGGCTACTCTGAGGGTGGAGGGGAGGCAGAGGAGAAGGTGCTCGTCATTCAGAAAAGCCAGACCTTCGTGTGTGACAGCTGCCGTGGAATTCTCGTAACGTTTATTGAGCTCTTTATCCTGATCACTTCAAACCAGCTTGGCAGGGCATTTGTTGCTCAAATAGGAGCTCAGTTATTTTTCAGGGGCAGTGGTCCAGAGGACACGATAATAGAAATACATAATTTCAAAGTTGAGTATATGTTAGATACTACTTTTATTCTCTGTTTGGCAAGTCTGTATTGAGAATTTATTCCACTCTGCTTCCTCAGGGAGATAGCCTATTCAGGTCACTGGAAATAACATGTCAGGTTTGATAAGAGACTTCATATGTAGCCAACTAAACCTGCTAAATATATTTAGAAAATCATTCTAGTGACTAATATCTTAAAGTGTTTCCACAATAACAATGTTGGTAATGTTAGGATTTACCCTTTTGCATTGGAAATGACTTGTCAAGTCTTCACAGAGACTTTATGAGCAGCCAAATATACTTGCTAAGTATATTTAGAAAGACTTTTACTAATATAAAGTTTTTTTTAACATAGCCTCTTAATTTTAAGCAATAATACTGATTGAAATCATTAGGTAGCTGGGAAGAGAAGTTAACTTGGTTTTTATTCGTTTAACATTTCTAAATATTTTCAGTTTAATGGGAAAAGAGGAATAAGATCCATCTACAATTGGAAGTTTCAATATGTAGGGTTACCAGGAAATAGGACTTTCAGGGAATACAGGGGCCCGGATTTGATTCCCAGATAATTCAAGTATGCCTTCTTTAAATATTCTATTTTATTTTGTTTTTAGAGTGCATAGGGTAGTGGAAACAGCATGGACTTTGAGGGAACTCTATTTGAATTTAGCACTGCACTTAGGAGGTGTATGATCTTAACACTTCTGAGTCAGTTTCTCAGCTATAAACTGGGGCAAAGAGTGTGTACCGTACAGCATTGTAAACTCATGTGAAATGCTGTCTCACAAGTTAGCTACTGGTAAACATGAGTTCTCCGTCGAGGGCCTGTCAAAACCATTCAGTGCATCAGTGGGATTCCCCACTCCTGCCTTCAGAGTCCCTACCTGAGGTTCTGTGATTCAAGGTCCACAGATGGAATAAAGTTCACCTAAATATCCATTTATTAATGTAATATCTGCTAGCTCAATACATTTTAATAACATATGAATAACACATTGCTCTTTTCAGCATAGCTGTGACCTCCCCATTGCCAAAGCCCGTGTACGACGGTTAGAACTCCTTGTTCTGTGCTCTTTTATGCAGTGGTCAGTCAGGTGTGGCCACAAGAGAGGCTCAAGAAAGCAAAGTCTTATCGTACCCGGAGGAACGGGTCGCCAGGGGAGGTTTTGGTGAAGAGGCAGAAGGCAAGAGCGAGGGGGAAAGCTGAGACTACATACAGCCTCCCTTGGGGTTTCCCAGGGAAAGACGAGGCAGGGCAGCTTGGACAGTTAGGAATTGGGGAGTTTGAATAATTTCAGTGGCACTAAGCTAGAGGGGCGGTCCCTCGTTGCCTGGTACCTGGCCCTGGGATGGTTAAGGCAGAGGAACACTGCTTCCTGGAGTGTTTGGGCCAGAAGAGAAGGCCAGGCTCTGTGATGGGTTAGTTTGTCTATCAAAGGCATGCTCCCAGCTGAGCGCTTCTAAGAACTGGTCAGCCTCAGAGCGGCAGTCTTTCCCCAACCAGAAAGGTGTTTAAATTTTCAGTTGTCAAAACATCGGAATATGCAGAAAATTTTAAATGTATACAGTGTGTCCTATTACTTGACTTGGCAACATTCGCAGTAGTTGATCTCTCCTTTTCTTGATACGCTGTCTATCTTGGTTTTCTTTGACTCAGTGGTTCTTTCTCCTCCACTGCTGGCTGTTCTTCTTCCAGAATTTTTAATATTGAAGTGCCCAGGGATTCCCCCCCGTGTCCTCTGTTCTTACAACCGCTCACTCCCTTGGTGGTGTAACCCAGTCCTATGGTTGTAAATAGCCCCCAAATTGGGTCTTCAGTCCAGATCTCTCTTCTGAAGTTTAGAAGATATAACCAATTCACTCTTCCACTTCCTGTTTGGCATTTCCACACTTCTGATCTCCTCCACTCCTGGTCAGATTTGCTCTTTCCACAGCCTGCCCTAACTCAGTTAGGGTGACAAATTTCCTTAATTTGGTCAAGTCCCAATCTGTGGAGTCATCCTTGGCTTACTTCTTTCCTACCTCATATCCAAATTCATCAGGGAATCCAGTCCTGGTGGCTAAGCCTTCAAAGGATATCCAGAATCGAACCACTTCTGCACGTGGCTTCTGCCACTTCTCTCACCTGAGCCACCATTGTCTCTCAGCTGGTTCACAGCACAGTCTGCCCACTAGTCCCACTGGGTCTACACTCAGCCACCTCGTGGAGTATTCTCAACAGAGCAGACACACTAACGCTTTTACACTGTAAGTCACATTACATCCGTCTCTTATTTAAGGCCTTAGAATAGCTCCCTATTTTACACAAACTAAAAGCCAAAATCTCTGCAAAGGAATAGCAGTCAGGGTTCTGCAAATGTTTTAGTTGAAAAGAACTTAATGAGTGGTCTGTTTTATAGAACTGTAGGTGTTTATGAAGCACCCAGAGACCAGCAGTGGCGGGAAGTCCTAACCATCCTATTCTTGCAGGGCCAGGATGAAGGGAATGGTGTAATCAACCCTGGAAATTGCGGGGCACCATGGCAGAGGGGCTGCCCAACAGGCTCTGGAACCATGGAACGCACACACTTTCGTGTCTACGGCGAGGCAGGCAGGAAGTGAGGGGAATATATATCCCAACCTATTTTTTGTTCACGTCCTAGTCAAACACTTGGTTTTGTTATTAGCCTTTTCCATTTTAGTGGTTCTGGTGGTTCCATAATGATATTTCATTGTGGTTTTGTTTTGCCTTTCCAGAGTGACTAATGAGGCTGGAGATCTTATAAGTTTTTTGCCCGTTTGAATATTCTCTTTTCTCAAATGCCTGTTTAAGTATTTTGCTCTTTTTTCTCTTTGGCTATATATCTTTTTTAAATTGACTTTTTAGAATTTCTTTACATGATTTGGACCCCAGGTTTTTGTAAGATACATACGTTACACATATCTTCTTCCATCTCCTACTGGCCTTGTTTTTATTTTTTCGTTTTTGTTTTTTTCTTTTTTTAATGACTGGAACTTTTAAATTTTAATGTAGAGTGAGTGGTTCCCTCTTTTTCCTTAATGTAGCGTGGTGTTTCTTCTTTTTCCTTTATGGCTTTTCATATCTTGTTTAAGAAATCTTTGTCTATTCAGTGTCATGATGATAGTCTTATAGAAGCTTTATCGCTTTACCTTTCATGTTTAGATTTATAATCAACCTGGAATTGATATTTGTATAGGGAGGAGAGTATGAATCAGGATTAACTGTTTCCACTTAGATGTCTAAGTATCTCAGTGTCTTTCCCACTGCTCTGCAGTGTTATTCTTGCCATCAATGATCTCTCTATACGTATACAGTTTTTTTCTGGACTCCCTGTTTTATATTTCACTCTGCTGTCTTGCATCAGTATCACACTGTCCTAAATTCTGTAGTTCCATAGAAAAACTTGATACATGACACAAATACTTCTGATTTGTCCTTTAATATTGCCTTGACAGTATATGGTGGGATTATTGCATTGAATCTAAAGATTAATTTGGGGAAAACTGGCATGCTAGCAATATTGAGCCGCCTTTTAGGTCTTTTAAAATTTCTCTCAAATAATATTAAAACTTTTTAAGTTTTTCCTTTTGCATAGAGGCCTTGCACATCTTCCTTGTTGGTACCTAGGTATTTGACATTTCTGAAGCTATTGGAAAGGGATTTGTTTTTGTATTTTATTGTCTGTTTTTCTGGGTCAAGTATTCTAGGTTGGCATTTATTTTCTTTCCATACTCTAAAGATTTTTTCCATCATCTTCTGACCAATCTTATTATCACTTCTTTGAACAAGAAATGGTTTTCATTGTTGTCTTTTAAGGTTTTCTGTCTTGGATTTAAGTAGTTCTGTTACACTTTTACGTGTAGCTTCCTTTGTATTTAATCTGCTCGGAGTTCATAGCAGTTCTTGATTTTATAGCTTGGGTTTTTTTTTATTATTTTGAAAAATTCTAGACTATTATTTCTTCAAATATTTCTTCTGCCCTGCAGTCTCTATCCTTCAGTTGAATGTATGTTAGCACTCTCCACTGTCCCCTCTGTGTCTCTGTGTCACTTTTCTGTGTTGTCTATGTCTGTTATGCTTTTTCTCTAGTTTTCTCTGGATGTTTTCTACCGATTTACATTCCAGTTCAATAGTCCTCTCTTTTGCCCTAATACTATCAATCCAATCTGTTGAGATCTATTTTTAGTTATTATATTTTGCAGTTCTCAAATTTCAATTTTTTTAAGAAATTCAGTTTCTTTGCAAACATTCTTCATCTTGCCTTCCATTTTCTTAAACATACTAGTCACTGTGTTTTACAATACCTGTTTCAATATCTGGCTCATCTGTGGTTTTATTTATATTGTCTATTTTTTCTAGGATTTTTTTCCTCTTAGTCTTATTTGTAAGTATAGTTGAAATTTTTTATTGAGTGTCTCACATTGTCTATGAAAAATTATAACTGTCAGAATTATGCTGTTTGGGTTTTTGTTTGTTTGATTTTCCAGAGAAGGTTTCCGGTATCCTCTGGTAGTCAGGTAAACTGGGGACAGATCTCTCCAATTCAGTCGGAGTGTGACACGGCTGGAGGCTTGTCTCCAGTCTTTGTGAAGGTCATTCTGCTCTGGTTTACCCACGTTGCTAGGGAGTTGTCATTCAGAAGAACCATTTGAGAGCTTATGGGTTTATGCAGTCCTTCCTTGGCAGGTCCTGAACTCCGATTTTGGTTTTCTCAGCACGGTAATACTGCTGAAAACATCCTTGTGCTTTGCAGATTTTTGTATGGTTACTTTGCTTCTTGCCCTGGGCGCTTCAGACATTAAGCCAAGTGCCTCAAGAGGAAAACCATAAGTGTCAGACTTGTGTCTCTTGTGTTACCTTCTCTCCAGGATCTGAGCCCCTCAAATCCTGACTCCTGCAGCCTCAAACTTTAGTGTTTTACCTGTCCATCCAGAGTAGAAAGTGTGCCAGACAGAAAGAATGCCAGAAGCCTCACCTTTTTCTTTTACCTCTTTGACCTTCTCCTGGACTCTCAGCCTCTTTCCCATCCATTGACTGGCGTATTACCTGAGGGAAAAAGTAGCCCTCAAAATGTCAGTTCACCTCTCTGAATTTTTTTTTCCTACCCAGGATCTCGGCCACTGAAGCCTGGGATGCCTCTACAGTTTTGCCTTCAAGTAGGTGTTGGCTGTTTTAAATTTTATCTCCTGTTTTCTAATTCTCAGCGGGAGCATTGTTTTGTCACAAGCTGCTCCATCATGGTTAGAAGTGGAATTCACTAAATGAGCCATCTGAGTCATTATCGTGAGGTTAGCATGGCTTAGTGACGGAGGGAACAAAGCTTCTGGATAGGCTCATGGGTTAAATTCCACTTACTGTGTTTGAGATGCTTACCCACTGGAAGTTCAGTTTTATCATCTGTAATCAGAAAATCAGACTTTTTTCATAAGATTTTTGTGAGGATTAATGGGAAAAAATGCACATAAAGAATTTGTTGCCCAGGGTGAGTACGACTTGAGTGCTTATGTAATCTCTGATTTCCCTCTTTCACTTCATTTTTGGCTTCCTAAAAATGCTTACTTTCTTATTAGATCTTCACTATATATGGAGACACATACGCACACACATACATGTATATGTATATATGTGTGTGTGTAGATAGAAAGATAAAGAGATGAATGGATGCACTTTATCAGAAAGAATCTGTTCTACCAAACTGTCAGAAACATAAGTAACTAATTTATAAGAGATTTTAGGATTGTCTTAAGACCTGCTGACTCGAGGACTCATGTTCTGAGTCTGCCTCTCACCTCAGCTCTGCGCAGCCATGAGCAATTGAATCATAGATACAGGGTGAAATAGAAGATTTTCTCTCCTCTCTGCGCGTGGCTGGCCCAAAGGCATGGCACAGTGCTTAGTCATAGTGATTAAATTTATGCTACATAAGGCTAATAAACAGGTCAGAGACAGCTGGGTCTACCTGTCACTTTCTAAACTTTCTCTGCCTCTGACCAGATTTTCTTCTCAGACAATGATTTCTTCCAATTCGGAATGAGTTCTAGTACTCTCTGTCATCTCATTTTATATTCTATGTCCTTCTTTCTCCCCTTGGATCTCTCCATCTGCCTATGAGGAGCCTGTATGCACTTTGTCTTATTTTTGTGTCCCATAAGATATAAGTAACATAAGTGCTAAGTATATGTTTATTTTTCTGGTGTTACATGGGCTGTATATAATGTGCATGGGGGAGCAGATTGACCAAGGCAAAGAGTGTACACACACACACACACACACACACATAGAGTAATTCATTATTGTCCTTGAGGCAATATTCAACAGTAGAAATCCTATAATCTTCATAAATCTGTGACAGTTTTGGGGGGATTTATTTGTTTTTTAGTTAGCACCTACAAAAACTGTATATTTGTTCTTCTGAAAACTCACATGTGCATATGTCACTAAACAGTTTATATCAGCTTTTCTTATATTCACAGATATTAGGTTAAAGATACTTAGAATGCCCACTGATATTTGAGGGAAAAGGCTTAGCAAGAAGAGGTAAATATATTTGTTTATCAATTGTATTATTTAATATTCTAGCAAACTTAGGACAATTCCATAGAAGATCAGTAATCATAACACTTTTTAGTTTGTTTTTGATTGTCATTTGCTTTTATTAGATCAATAGCAGGAATCTACAGAATATTTTCACCTTAGGGAACAAATCACTTTAAATTCCTAGGATCCCTGACCTTGCTCTTTGGGCTGGGCTTGCAGGGTTCCAGACTTCTTTATACTGACCTTGAGTGATTTTACCATGTGCAAACCACTGGTGCTGGTACTGTGAGTAATAATAAGCTTAAATGACATCTTAAACAAGATTGATGCTGCTTGGAGCTGCCTCGATGTGGTGTTTGTTCAATTATTTAAAATATAATTCTTTGTTTTGGAATCAGCAGATTATTAATGAATGGCATATTTCTGGGGAATAAATAGGACTTTTTGAAGGCCCATGCATGGGGAAAAAAATGGCCAGAGAAAAGGGCTCTTTCTTTCATTCCATGTTTCACACAGAATCTTTAGGTTATATGAGAAAACTTCTGGAATAAACTTGTGAAGTGTTGGATAAGAAAAGGAAACAGTAAAAGTTTGTTACAAAGTGGAATTCTTGTTACATCTCCTTGGTACCTGCTACTCTGGGGACCCTTTAGTCTGTTGGCTTATAAATGTTTATTAAAAATGTATAGACAGTATAGCCTAAAAACATCAGAAGACATTTTAGCTAGACATAATTAAGTCAGATTAATCCTGCGAAGCACTGAAAGATGGTTTTGCCTGGAGACATTTTTTATTCTTCGGCAGTAACTGTTAGAGAAAAGCCCATTGCTTAGTAACGTAATTGAAATGTCTGCATACAATTCAATTAAAAATAGCTTTTATTTTAAATTATTTTCCTAAATATAGAAAAAAATATAAGGGTCTTTATAGGTAATTTTTTAAAAGCAGAAATACATTAAAATAATTATCTGTAACATTACCATCAGAACCTGCCATGCTTTGCTCTATATATTCTCAAACTATATTCAGAGAAAATAAAGTCATGCTTAAAATATTATTTTATAGCCCACTTTTAAAGTATAATATTCACTATTATTCATATCCTGAACTATTCCTTAAGAATTTTAATGACTGCATTTCTACTTATGTTTTGTATCCTCCTTGCTGTTAACTATTTTCATTTTTCTCTGTAAATTTATTTCTTTACATATTTTCTCTAGTAATTGGAGAGGTGTGCCTTCTTCAGTGATATTCCTGTTTACCTTTTAAGTTTTAAAAAATACCTTAATCTGTTTTACTCTGACAATACCAGTAGTAAAATTTATTTCTCTGGCAAAGAGATATAAAACATTTGCTGCATCCATCCTCTCCAAAAAGCATGTCTAGTTTTGGTGATGTAATTGGAGAATCAAGACATATTATTTTAATATCTTATTATATTTTACATTTATCTCTTCTTCATGGAAAATTGAATAAGGGTTTACAACCACATTGCACATGTATTTCATGCACATGTAATTTACAGACATGCAACCCCATATAATTTACATTCACATGTAATTTACATGTCGGTGCTTTTTACAACCATATTGTACATGTATTTACAACTACCTTGAGATGTATGTAAACCCAGATCCCTGTGAAATGATTTCCAAGCTCACTATCAGTTATTTTATAATGTAAGTTCTTTATTTTGATTTAGTTTTGAGTCAGCTGAATGATGTCTTTTAAACAAATGCTAGGAAAAAGTGTGGGAGTCTATGGATTGTATTCCTTATACATATGAGGATATCATTTCGTTCTGCTTTATTCACACATTAATGGCAAAATACTAGGCAGTAGAATTCATAGCACACAGCATCCCCTACTTCATCCACCCCCCTACCCCCAACTACAAGAACAAACTATAAACATTCTTTAATTGCTCTTTGGCATTTATGTTATGGAAGAGAAATATAAGATATCAATAGAATTTTACCTGTGTAATTATTCTATTTCCAGGTTTGGGGGGATTCTTTTTATTTATTTTTATTTGTTTACATGTTACAGAAAACTTTTCTTATCCTTAGAGTTTAAATATTTCATTGGGATGTGTCTACATATTATTCAGTTCTCACAAATTGTGACTGGTGCTCAGACTGGTAATAAGTGAGCGTTCTGCCACAAAGCTTTCGTGCATTTGGAGCTATTGTTGATGATACCATTATTTTCTTTAATATTAGTCCCTCAGATGATGCTTCTTCTCTAGCTCCTCTTCTTTTCTGTGGAATTCCAATTTCCTGTATTGATTCTCCTGGAATTGTTTTGAAATTTTATAATTTTTCTTGTTTTTATAATTTTACCACTTTCCTCTGAATTCTGAAAGAATCTGCAAGGATTATCTTTTAATTCACTGATTTTTTGGTCACAGAGTGCCTCTTTAGCAATTTTGAATTAAGTAGTTTGATGCTTATCTTAATTTCAGCTTTCCTCATTTAAGGGGTTTTTTGGGCCCTTTTTTGTGGACACAGTGTGATATTTTGAAATAATCTCCTATGTTATACAGTATTATAAAAAGTCATTTATTCTAATTTTTAAGGTGAATTTTTTGAAGCTGTTTTATACTTTCACAGCTGATCATTTTTCTCTGATCTCCGGCCTTATAAATGAATGAAAATGACCGCATAGTAGAAGTTGAGGAGGGTTTTGTTAGAGGATATGTGAGTTCCTGTTAAATAGAATATTTTAGGTCCAAAAATATAGCTATAAGAGTTTTGAATTCTTTCAGCTTCTGTCCCTTTTTATATGCAATGAAAACTCCCTCTCTCTATACTTACATTCAGTGAGAATCTTGGAGGAATGGGGTTAGAAATATGCACTCAAGTCACCATTTAGATTGTAAAGTGAAAATAAAGCAAACAAACCCAGATATCTTCATGTATGAACTGTTTCAATATGCTTCACTCATTTTAAAATAATGTCCAAAGTATCCTAATGGTTAGATTTTTCCACAAGTGTCTTTTATTTCCCCCGCTCTCTTAAATGAATTGGCTCAGCCCCCAAATACCAGGTGTAAGAAGTCTTTCCAAAGGGAGGCATATTAAATTTAATTTCTAAATATAAATTGAGGAATATTTATCCTGACAATTCTAAATTTCAACGAACAGTATAGTTACTGAGTTTTTACTTTGATGAGACATTATTTTAGCTTTTTCTGTGTTTATGAATTTTTACAATTCAGTTGTGACTTTTTACTGGTTCTCCCTTTCACGAAGGTAGATAATTTTCATAACACTGAAAATTGTCCTTCCAGTGGGAGTTTCTTAGTGTTTTGGAAAGTCCCCTAATCATATCAACAGGAAACTCTTCTAGTGCACTTAAAATACAATTCAGTAACAATGGACCTGAAGATGAGTTACCTTGGCTCTGCTATCACTGGGTTTGGATGACAGTGGAATGAGCTTGCAAAGGCTGGGGTAGCACTCAGAAAACGCCAGTCAAGACTAATACATGGAAGAACCAGGGTCTCTTCTAGGGATGGCCATGGGATAGTGCCAAGACATATGATACACAGTTGCAGATTTATGAAATACAGGCAATGTCCTGGAAAATTATGCTTTCACTTGTATGGAGTTTTCTTATATAACTATGAATGTGTGTGTATCAGTGGCATCGTGTTACTTCTGAGTGTCTTAATTTGGGCTTCCATAGAAGTAGACTTTAAGATGGGGATTTGAGGCAAGGAGTTTATTTGGGAGATGATCCCAGGGTACACTGATAAGGAAATGATAAGAAAAGACGAGATAGGAGAGGACCCAGTAAATGGCCCATAATCGAGGAAGCTACCACTGTGAGTATCTGGAGTTTAATTCCACTGCGGAACTCTGGGAATCAGCATAGAACCATCACCTCAGTGTGTGGTGATCTACTCCAGCAGCAATGGGAAAATCATGGGCTACCTAATCAAACACATAGCTGCTTCTGTCACTTTGAGTAAAGAAAACGTTGACCAGCATTTTAAAAATCATATCGATTAATATATATGTGGTGATAAATGCTGTGTTTTGAACATTGTAAAGAATTTGGAATTTGAGAAAACAGAACTGGTTTGGAATTCTGCCTAATTACTCTCTATTTGATCTCAGTTAACGTTTAATTTCTCTTCGCTTTAAGTTCATCATCTGGAAACTAGTGACAATAATAATATTCTTGCCTCTCTCAGGAATTTGTTGTAAGAATCAATTTAGGCAATTGACATGAAAGTACATTCTAGGCATGTACTTTTTTGCATCTAGACATGCAAAAAAGACATGCAGTCTTTTTTTTTTTTTGCGGGAGCACAGGCTCCGGACGCGCAGGCTCAGCGGCCATGGCTCACGGGCCCAGCCGCTCCGCGGCATGTGGGATCTTCCCAGACCGGGGCACGGACCCATGTCCCCTGCATCGGCAGGCGGACTCTCAACCACTACGCCGCCAGGGAAGCCCAGTCTTTTTTTTTTAAACATCCTTATTGGAGTATAATTGCTCTACAATGGTGTGTTAGTTGCTGCTTTATAACAAAGTGAATCAGCTATAAATATACGTATATCTCCATATCTTCTCCCTCCTGCGTCTCCCTCCCACTCTCCCTATCCCACCCCTCTAGGTGGTCACAAAGCACCGAGCTGATCTCCCCGTGCTGTGTGGCCGCTTCCCACTAGCTATTTATTTTACATTTGGTCGTGTATATATGTCCATGCCACTCTCTCACTTGGTCCCAGCTTACCATTCCTCCTCCCGGTATCCTCAAGTCCATTCTCTACATCTGCATCTTTATTCCTGTCCTGCCCCTAGGTTCTTCATAACCATTGTTTTTTAGATTCCATATATATGTGTTAGCATACGGTATTTGTTTTTCTGTTTCTGACTTACTTCACTCTGTATGACAGACTCTAGGTCCATCCACCTCACTACAAATAACTCAGATTTCGTTTCTTTTTATGGCTGAGTAATATTCCATTGTATATATGTGCCACATCTTCTTTATCCATTCATCTGTTGATGGACACTTAGGTTGCTTCCGTGTTCTGGCTATTGTAAATAGAGCTGCAATGAACATTTTGGTACATGACTCTTTTTGAATTATGGTTTTCTCAGGGTATATGCCCAGTAGTCGGATTGCTGGGTCCTTTCGTACTTCTATTTTTAGTTTTTTAAGGAACCTTCATACTGTTCTCCATAGTGGCTGTATCAGTTTACATTCCCACCAACAGTGCAAGAGGGTTCCCTTTTCTCCACACATTCTCCAGCATTTATTGTTTGTAGATTTTTTGATGATGGCCATTCTGACTGGTGTGAGGTGATACCTCATTGTGGTTTTGATTTGCATTTCTCTAATGATTAGTGATGTTGAGCATCCTTTCATGTGTTTGTTGGCAATCTATATCTTCTTTGGAGAAATATCTATTTAGGTCTTCTGCCCATTTTTGGATTGGGCTGTTTGTTTTTGGATATTGAGCTGCATGAACTGCTTGTAAATTTTGGAGATTAATCCTTTGTCAGTTGTGTCATTTGCAAATATTTTCTCCCATTCTGAAGGTTGTCTTTTCGTCTTGTTTATGGTTTCCTTTGCTGTGCAAAAGCTTTTAAGTTTCATTAGGTCCCATTTGTTTATTTTTGTTTTTATTTCCATTTCTCTAGGAGGTGGGTCAAAAAGGATCTTGCAGTGATGTATGTCATAGGGTGTTCTGCCTATGTTTTCCTCTAAGAGTTTGATAGTGTCTGGCCTTACATTTAGGTCTTTAATCCATTTTGAGTTTATTTTTGTGTATGGTGTTAGGGAGTGTTCTAATTTCCTTCTTTTACATGTACCTGTCCAGTTTTCCCACGGTCACTTATTGAAGAGGCTGTCTTTTTTCTATTGTATATTCTTGCCTCCTTTATCAAAAATAAGGTGACCATATGTGCGTGGGTTTATCAGTACAGGCAGTCTTAATTGGCTTTGTTAGCAAATGGTAGTGCCAAAGAGTTAATCTCAGAAATCAAAAATGCAAAAGATATGTTAAGCCACAAAATTTTAGTCAATTTACAGATTTTGTAGTGTTTCTGAATAAATATGGCAAGTATATGTTATATTTATATTGAACAAGCCATAACTATGTTAAAAGATTGACTGTTTACTGAGAGTGAAAAATCTCATTGTTATTTTTCTATCATACATTTTAAAATTGCATTGTTTTCTATCCCTTCATTAGAAATGTTTTAAACCAATTCATTTATGTAGGAATAAAAACATTTCAGTGGTCTATCAGACATTGAACTCTGCATCATCTACTTTGGAGGGGTTATAAGACTGTGTTCTGATTCTAGATTTTCTAAAACTTTGGCAAAATCGGATTCTGAGTCTTCCTTTGCATCTGTGTTAATATTAGCAAACTTTCTTTGGGGGCACAGCGAAGAACAAACTGTCTTTGATGAAAGGGTCATCCTAGCTGCCAGTGACCAAAAGAAGTGCCTGCTGAGAAGCTTTGTAGCCATACTCCAGACAGACAAGGATTCGGGGTGAGGAATCGACACACTAATGAATTCCAGAAGGTGTGATTGCTGGCTTCTCTCTTCTTAAGCCCTAGACATAACGCATTGGTGCTCAGGTTTTTTATCCTGTAGGCCATGCATCATTCTTTGACATCCCCTGCCATTTCCCACCCCTACCTAAAATAAGCCCCAAACAAAACAATAATAAACAATTTGCTGTTTGATTTTTAGACAGCACTACCATCAAACAGCCCTTAAGAATGCCACAGCTGCAACCTGTCACTTAGTATTTCAGCAGGATCAGGCTGGAGGCAAAAGAAAGGGGCAGGGAAGGCCAGGGTGTGTCAAAATTTTTCCTTCTTATAGATTTGAGTTCATTGCGGTCAGTATCAGTGAGCTGTTTTGGACCTGTTTCTATGTGTTTAGTTCCTGCCTTTCATCAATAAATTGTAACTAACCCATTCACTGAACGCTGTATGCCTTGCACTGTAGTTTTCGGTCCTTAAAAATAACATCCGATCATAGGTATTACTGTTCTTATTTTACAAATGAGGAAACTGAGACTTCTAAGTCACGGATCTAGCTCGTAAGCGGCAGAGCTGATGGACTTGGATATCTTAGCTCCTTCGGAATACCACCTCTCTTTTTATTAGCCAAGTTTCGATTCTTCTGTGAGAAAGTCATGTTTCTTACTTATGTGTGAGGGACACCCTTTTTGGTTATATAAAATGTGCACATTTATATCTTACATGGAAAACTTTTATTAGAGGATGTCCTCATCTTTGCAAGACTGTTGAACTAACAAAAGACTCAAGAAATTTCCATTTTAATAGTGAGTAGAAGGAATGATTCTCTTTGCATTTTTCATCCCTTTATATCTAAGTGACTTTACTCTGTCAAAAGATATCAGAGTGAAGGAGAAGACAGTTTTTTGTTGGCAGTCCCATTTGTATCTTTAGAGCTAGAAGATCTTGTCTGTATTACATGCAGACTATGGAAAGGCAGGAGACCATTACAAATGCCAGTATGAGCTATGTCTAAGCCACACCACCAATAGGAGAGGACTTACTCTTCAGGCCTCTATTTTCCATATAAATTATGTCCTGCTTTTTCCTGGCATTTACAGGATCCTGGACAGTCTGATGTTTTCTGTTTGTTTAGTGTATTAAAATTTCTAAGAACTTCTTGATTAATTGTGTGGAGGTCTCCACTTTAATATTGAGGAGACAGAAGTATCCAGCCCAGGAAAGATCCATTTCAAAAGTTTTAATGCAACTTAATGGAAATTTAAAGAAAAATTATTATATTTAGCAGTAATTTTGTATCACACTTTACAGAATGCAAGTTAAATTGGACTTTTCTTGTTAGATTTTACAGATGAGGAAACCAAAGCAGAAAGATGTAACATGAAATGTGAAATCAGTTCATCTAATTATTCTCTCTCTTTCTCTCCCCTCTCTTCCTCCTCTCTCTTTCTCTTTTGTCTTTATAGCTTTCGATCTAATGCTATTTATCTAGTACCTAAATATCCAGACACTTTACTAATTGCTCTTCTGTATGTAATTCACAAACCACCTAAATATATGATATTATTGTTCTCAGTTTATAGCTGTAGTTAAAGAAACTGAGAATGATGTCCGGTAACAGCCCCAAATATTTTGTAGCATAACCTTGTAAAGCTCGAATTTGGATTTAGGTCTTTGTTTATTGCAGAACCATGCTCTATCTACAATGTCAGTTTGATTTGTTATCTTATAGCAAGGTAATTATTCATTACTTCAACAGCTACCTAAGAACTGTTTTTAAAACACAAAAAATCTTATTTTACAACAGATTTTACATATGTCATCACATGATAATGTGACCCATTTGAGGTCTATACAAAAGTAATCTAGTGCAGTGTTAGTATAGTCTAAAATTTCCAGGATTTTTTGTTCACATTTTAATGTCTCGATAAATACATAAAAAGCCTTTGCCAACCCCAAAGGAATTGTTTTAATATTTTGAGAAATATTGGCTAAACCCAAGGTGTATCTAGGCAAAGTAAATATTGTTTGGTCTAAGCTGGCTTCTCCCTCCCTCCTGACCATCGTTTCATCTGCTCTTCTTATAATCTGCTTAATGAAACAGAACTTGATCGTTATTTGCATGGTGTACTTAACAAGTCCCGTCTTTGCTTCTGACCCAGAGTTTGCAGTCACATTCTTTATAGTTTTTGAAGGAAGACTGATTGTAATATTTCTTTAAAAAATGGTGAATTTGTTTTTATCTAATTTATCTCTGCTTTTATTTTTACTGTTACTAATTACTCAAAATAAGATTGGCATCACCATTCTTGGGTAAATCATTCAGATCAGTCTTTTTTTTTTTTTTTGCGGTACGTGGGCCTCTCTCTGTTGTGGCCTCTCTCGTGGCGGAGCACAGGCTCCGGACGCACAGGCTCAGTGGCCATGGCTCACGGGCCCAGCCGCTCCGCGGCATGTGGGATCTTCCCAGACCGGGGCACGAACCCGTGTCCCCTGCATCGGCAGGCGGACTGTCAACCACTGCGCCACCAGGGAAGCCCAAATCAGTCTATTTTAATGTAGAGCCCTAGTGAAGAAGATCATATTCAGTTCATAACTTCAATTTGTATCCGTCTTGATTAGTTTTTAAAAAGTAATTTTAAAAAAAGCATCTCATTTCCCTGTGCTTCCACTTTCAAAGCATATATAACCATGCTGTTAAATTTCACACATGATGTCACTGGATACAATCCCATGATACATTTTCATGATGTCAAAGCTTTGAATTATGAAATGGGAACCGTGAAGCAGAAGCATATGCCTTATTCAGTGTGCAGTGCCATGCAGCAGTGAAATGATGCTGTGTATCCCCCTATTTACATATTCTTAAAGTGCATGTCTCCCTGGAAGCTAACCTCTCAAGCAGTAAGTAAATGTCTACATCCGGTTAATCAATTAAGCAAACAGGAGTTTATCAACGTCTGGCATCTGCCTTACTTTACTAGCTTTATGTGAATAGCTGATGCCTGGTGACCTTTGATAATTTGGGGGGTTGCTTGGAATTTCAGCAGTGGTTTAATAGTGTCAGTGTGCTGTTGTGAATTTTGATACTGTAACCAGCATCCTCTTGGTTGCTTTACTCATACTGAAAATCACAGCATCTTCCAACCAAAGCCTGTGTAGCCTTTTGTTTTAACACAGATACTCTAGCTTGTGCAACTTTCCAAAATATAAGCACCAAGAGAGAAAACAAGTCAAAATATAAGAATGATTATGGGAAGTGGGAGATTTTCAAAACTACATTATTCAGCAAGTAACACACACCGAATCTTACTAACTGCTAACTTAAACTTAGTTAAAAGGGATTTTTTTCCCCCTTAAAAAACCTGTGACCGGTAAACTGCAAAGAACCAAGTAAAAACTGCCTAGTCAAGAGTCTGGACGGTTCCTGGCTGCTTCTGCTTTTCAGCAGTAGAACCTCATCTCTTTATCTGACATATTTATGTTCAGATTGTTCAGTTCCAAAGACTGTCCTCCTCTGCATTTTCTTTATAAGTTTGGAATTCCCAGAAGGGGGAACTTACGGGTGGAGCATTGGTTGCTTTGATGCCAGCATCACTGCTGTCTCAGATTAGGAGACAGTGTCCACCTGCCATCTCTAGCACCTGGCCCTGTTCTTGCCAAATAAATACTTGTTGGAATAAATTTAATGTTTGGCCCTTCACATCATGATAAGCAAGACTTACACCACCAATCATGGAAAAATTTGAATAGAATTGACTAAGGGTAAAGTTGTTTTTAGAATTTTACAGCTTAATAATTAGTGCCAACAAAATGCATGAGGATGATGACATGCAATTATGGAATACACTGAACATTTAATCTTCAGAGTCACCCTGACGCTAGTTATTAGGGAACATTTAAACCTCATAAAACTGTAACTCAGGATGATTATTAATAACAATTTGGAGGTACGTGTGATCCCAAATTCGTGATCTTCCCTTAAACCATGCACTTAAAGATAAGGAAGAGAAGAAGAAAACAGAAGGAACACTTAACTAAATAAGAGAATTAATTAATACTACATCATTTATAGCTTTTCTTCCTACATTAGGTGGTTTCGTGCCAAGGAAAAGCATGAGGATCACTCCAGTTCACCTTTACTTTGCATTATGTAGGTCTTGGGTACAGTCCAGAGTTTTCTTCTTCTAATGAACAGCATGATCAGTAACAGTTGCACCGAACACTTCAATTTAAAATACACCTTAAATGACTTTTCAAGTAAAGGTTACACTTTATCTTGTTTATTCTTCACAGCACGGTGTGTTTTAGGATGTATGGGACACTGCACATTCTTATTGGTTTACAATTAGGAGCTCGAGGTCTAAGGCATTCAGTAGCAATCTGGCAGTTTCCCAGTTTCGGTGATACTAAAGATAACCGTGGCAGATAAATCAAGCCCCAAAG
The DNA here is from genome assembly GCF_963924675.1 of Phocoena phocoena. Taxonomy (NCBI): domain Eukaryota; kingdom Metazoa; phylum Chordata; class Mammalia; order Artiodactyla; family Phocoenidae; genus Phocoena; species Phocoena phocoena. The sequence continues at coordinate 31,206,356 of NC_089239.1, read as the reverse complement.
TAGACGCCGGCCTGGATTTCTCACGTTTTAATATGCCTGGAGAGTGTCCCAATACAGCCTTCATCAGTGTTGATTGTTCAGCTGGTACAGCCCTGGGCACTAAAGAGATTTACATAAACTAAGTCATTATTCCAACAATTCAATCAGCTGGAATTAGCATAAGAATTGTTTTGTTTTCTGTTTCTTATATTAAGAATGTTTTCGTGCTACAGTGTTAGGATTGAAGTCAAATGAATGGAACCTTCCCTGTGTTCTATAGCTTTCCAATTTACTGTAAGAGGATTTTTTTTTTAACATCTTTATTGGAGTATAATTGCTTTACAATGGTGTGTTAGTTTTTGCTTTATAACAAAGTGAATCAGTTATACACATACATATATCCCCATATCTCTTCCCTCTTGCATCTCCCTCCCTCCCACCCTCCCTATCCCACCCCTCTAGGTGGTCACAAAGCACGGAGCTGATCTCCCTGTGCTATGAGGCTGCTTCCCACTAGCTATCTGTTTTACATTTGGTAGTGTATATATGTCCATGCCACTCTCTCACTTTGTCCCAGCTTACCTTCCCCCTCCCCGTATCCTCAAGTCCATTCTCTAGTAGGTCTGCGTCTTTATTCACGTCTTGCCCCTAGGTTCTTCATGACCATTTTTCTAAGTGTCCATCAACAGATGAATGGATAAAGAAGATGTGGCACATATATATAATGGAATATCACTCAGCCATAAAAAGGAACGAAATTGAGTTATTTGTAGTGAGGTGGATGGACCTAGAGTCTGTCATACAGAGTGAAGTCAGTCAGAAAGAGAAAAACAAATACTGTATGCTAACACATAAATATGGAGTCTAAGAGAATGATTTTATACGGACAGTACATCAAATGGAGCTTTGGGTTTAAAAATGAGTACTTAGACTTTTCTGTGTGGCAAAAACAAGATCCAACTTATAATAGATATTGGATAGTGACATTGATAAACTAAGAATGTAAAGCTAAATATTTATTCATTAGCTTCTTTTTTCATTTTTTGGTTATCTCTCAAATTCGGGGAGTTCTCTTTAACTCATTAATTAATGGATTAATAACTATACAACAAACATTTGTTGAGAACTTGCTGTTTATTCCTTGATCATTGAGTTATTCATTTAAATCAATAAGTATTAATTGAGGTCCTACTATACATAAAGAACTGGTTATGGTGCAATGAAAAAAATTACCTGCAGTTGGGACAAATGAGAAGTTTTCTTTTGCTTAAGACATTTTTGGAATATTTACTTTGGAAAATATCTCCATGAGCTATAGAGTTTTTTTTTTTCTTTTGAATCTAAATGATGCCAAATATAATATCAGCCAAATCATTTGGAGCCAAGTCTGGTAATAGTGTAAGTGTTCCAATTATTATGGAAGGCTGGTTTTGATCAAAGTGTCTATATAACTATAAAATGATGAGATGATTTTTTCCTTTGTATTCTGAAAACCATTTCAGACCGTTGGTTGTGGCTTGTTCCTAGCCCTTTTCACAGCCTCTGAGGACAAATCCTCCAGACAACTTATAAGAGGAGGAAACTGATCCTAGCTTAGGGCTCCTTACATTTTCTTGCACAAGACTAAGAGATCTTGGGGTTGATTTCTTTGAGGACCAGTCTAACCATCATCAAGCTATAAACAAATGGTTGGTGCCATAAATCAGTGTGGAAACTAGCAAGTCACCATGTAATTTAAATGTGGCATTTATGAAAACTCCTGCGTCTGATTTGTTTTGAGAAGGTGATCCACAAAGTGACTTTAGATTCTTGAAAGTCTGGTTTCAGCTACAGCAGAGGCACTTTGGCCCAGAGCCAACTTTGTGCAAAATATCTTCTCAGTCACTTGTCCATCACAAGTTATTAAAATTACAAAGCATAACCACATATTAGCCTGCCATCTAGAATCAGAAGTTTCAACCCATTACTTATCTTGTTCTGTTTTATTTCTTAAAATATTTTTTCACATCTTTATTGGAGTATAATTGCTTTACAATGGTGTGTTGCTTTATAACAAAGTGAATCAGTTATACATATACATGTATCCTCATATTTCCTCCCTCTTGCGTCTACCTCCAACCCCCTTTATCCCACCCCTCTAGGTGGTCACAAAGCACCGAGCTGACCTCCCTGTGCTATGTGGTTGCTTCCCACTAGCTAGCTACTTTACATTTGGTAGTGTATATATGTCCATGCCACTCTCTCACTTCGTCCCAGCTTACCCTTCCCCCTCCCTGTGTCCTCAAGTCCATTCTTTACATCTGCATCTTTATTCCTTTCCTGTCCCTAGGTTCTTTAGAACCTTTTTTTTTTTTTTACATTCCATACAGATGTGTTAGCATACGGTATTTGTCTTTCTCTTTCTGACTTACTTCATTCTGTATGACAGACTCTAGGTCCATCCACCTCAATACAAATAACTCAATTTTGTTTCTTTTTATGGCTGAGTAATATTCCATTGTATATATGTGCCACATCTTCTTTATCCATTCATCTGTTGATGGACACTTAGGTTGGTTCCGTGTCCTGGCTATTGTAAATAGAGCTGCAATGAACATTGTGGTACATGACTCTTTTTGAATGATGGTTTTCTCAGGGTATATGCCCATTAGTGGGATTGCTGGGTCATATGGTAGTTCTATTTGTAGTTTTTTAAGGAACCTCCATACTGTCCTCCATAGTGGCTGTATCAATTTAAATTCCCACCAACAGTGCAAGAGGGTTCCCTTTTCTCCACACCCTCTCCAGCACTTATTGTTTTGTAGATTTTTTGATGATGGCCATTCTGACTCATGTGAGGTGATACCTCATTGTAGTTTTGATTTGCTTTTCTCTCGTGATTAGTGATGTTCAGCATCCTTTCATGTGTTTGTTGACAACCTGTATATGTTCTTTGGAGAAATGTCTATTTAGGTCTTCTGCCCACTTTTAGGTTGGGTTGTTTATTTTTTTGATATTGAGCTGCTTGTAAATTTTGGAGATTAATCCTTTGTCAGTTGCTTCATTTGCAAATAGTTTCTCCCATTCTGAGGGTTGTCTTCTGCTCTTGTTTATGGTTTCCTTTGCTGTGCAAAAGCTTTTAAGTTTCATTAGGTCCCATTTGTTTATTTTTGTTTTTATTTTCATTTCTCTAGGAGGTGGGTCAAAAACGATCTTGCTGTGATTTATGTCATAGAGTGTTCTGCCTATGTTTTCCTCTAAGAGTTTTACAGTGTCTGGCCTTACATTTAGGTCTTTAATCCATTTTGAGTTTATTTTTGTGTATGGTGTTAGGGAGTGTTCTAATTTCATTCTTTTACATGGACTGATGTAAATCAGTCCAGTGTTTCTAGCACCAATTATTTAAGTGGCTGTCTTTTCTCCATTGTATATTCTTGCCTCCTTTATCAAAAATAAGGTGACCATATTTGCGTGGGTTTATCTCTGGGCCTTCTGTCCTGTTCCATTGATGTATATTTCTGTTTTTGTGTCACTACTATACTGTCTTGATTACTGTAGCTTTGTAGTATAGTCTGAAGTCAGGGAGCCTGAGTCCTCCGATTTTCTTTCTCAAGATTGCTTTGGCTATTTGGGGTCTTTTGTGTTTCCATACAAATTGTGAAATTTTTTGTTCTAGTTCGGTGAAAAATGTCATTGATAGTTTGATAGGGATTGCATTGAATCTGTAGATTGCTTTGGGTAGTATAGTCATTTTCACAATGTTAATTCCTCCAATCCAAGAACGTGGTATATCTCTCCATCTGTTTGTATCATCTTAATTTTTTTCATCAGTGTCTTATAGTTTTCTGCATCCAGGTCTTTTGTCTCCTAGGTATTTTATTCTTTTTGTTGCAATGGTAAATGGGAGTGTTTCCTTAATTTCTCTTTCAGATTTTTCATCATTAGTGTATAGGAATGCAAGAGATTTCTGTGCATTAATTTTGTATCCTGCTACTTTACCAGATTCATTGATTAGCTCTAGTAGTTTTCTGGTAGCATCTTTAGGATTCTCTATGTATAGTATCATGTCATTGGCAAACAGTGACAGCTTTACTTCTTCTTTTCCGATTTGGATTCCCTTTATTTCTTTTTCTTCTCTGATTGCTGTGGCTAAAACTTCCAAAACTACGTTGAATAATAATGGTGAGAGTGGACAACCTTGTCTTGTTCCTGATCTTAGAGGAAATGCTTTCAGTTTTTCACCATTGAGAACAATGTTGGCTGTGAGTTTGTCATATGTTGCCTTTATTATGTTGAGGCAAGTTCCCTCTATGCCTACTTTCTGGAGGGTTTTTATCACAAATGGGTGTTGAATTTTGTCAAAAGCTTTTGCTGCATCTATTGAGATGATCATATGGTTTTTATTATTCTGTTTGTTAATACGGTTTATCACATTGATTAATTTGCATATATTGAAGAATCCTTGCATTCCTGGGATAAACCCCAGTTGATCATGGTGTATGATCCTTTTAATGTGCTGTTGGATTCTGTTTGCTAGTATTTTGTTGAGGATTTTTGCATCTATGTTCATCAGTGATATTGGCCTGTAGTTTTCTTTTTTGTGACATCTTTTTCTGGTTTTGGTATCAGGGTGGTGATGGCCTTGTAGAATGAGTTTGGGAGAGTTCCTCCCTCTGCTATATTTTGGAAGAGTTTGAAAAGGATAGGTGTTAGCTCTTCTCTAAATGTTTGATAGAATTCGCCTGTGAAGCTATCTGGTCCTGGGCTTTTGTTTTTTGGACGATTTTTAAGTAATTAATTTTTTTTTTTTTTTGCGGTATGTGGGACTCTCACTCTTGTTGCCTCTCCCATTGTGGAGCACAGGCTCCGGACGCGCAGGCTCAACGGCCATGGTTCACGGGCCCAGCTGCTCCGCGGCAGGTGGGATCTTCCCGGACCACAGCACGAACCCGTGTCCCCTGCATCGGCAGGCAGACTCTCAACCACTGCGCCACCAGGGAAGCCCTGGACGATTTTTAATCACAGTTTCAATTTCAGTGCTTGTGATTGGTCTGTTTATATTTTCTATTTCTTCCTGGTTCAGTCTCGGAATGTTGTGCTTTTCTACAAATTTGTCCATTTCTTCCAGGTTGTCCATTTTATTGGCATATAGTTGCTTGTAGTAATCTCTCATGATCCTTTGTATTTCTGCAGTGTCAGTTGTTACTTCTCTTTTCATTTCTAATTCTGTTGATTTGAGTCTTTTCCCCTTTTTTCTTCATGAGTCTGGCTAATGGTTTATCAGTTTTGTTTATCTTCTCAAAGAACCAGCTTTTAGTTTTATTGGTCTTTTCTTAAAATATTTTAAAACCTTCTTCTCAAGCTGAGGTGTATTCCCACCTTTTGCCTGGGTTCAGCATCTTACTCTGTCAAGTGGACATTATAGAGACTTTTGTTCAATTTATCATCCTCAAAATCAATAAACTTAGCAGCTACAGAATGTGGAACAATATCTCTCAAAGTTTGCTAAACATTCTGCTCATTTTCTGCTTTCCGCATCTGCAGCTTATAAAGATATAGAAATATGTTTTGAACTAAATTTTGTAATATAATGTAATTACATATAATGGAACTCATGGATTACTTTTAAATAGCCACTAAGGAATAAAATGTGAAAAATAAATTATAAGGAATTGATGTGATTTCCCAGGGAGTGTTTTTTTGGGAAAAAAGCAAAGCTATCATATAAAAGTTTTATAACTAGACTATCTTTATGATTATTCTGTTCAGAACACTACATTGTTATTTGTGGCCTTTTTTTTTTATCAGATGAAGGAAGGTATTTCTCCTTTTCAAATAATTTTTAATTATGAGTATTACATGGATACTAAAAGATGAATTCTTTTTTTAGAAACAATAAATTCTGGATTAATCTAGATCTTATTGATCTGAGAAACATCTCACATTTAACATTTTATGTTAAATTAACAATTATAGAATACTTTCAAACTTATTTTATAATAATTCCCTCCCCTTTAGTAAATTTTTATATCCATTTACATTTCTTTTTCAATGTTGGTTTACATGTTAGGGTGTTTATTAGTTAATGTAACAAACTGTGTGGTCTTTTAATTAATACTACCACTCAGGTTTATAAATAATACGTTTTGTATAACCATTTAGAATTTGTACACTGATACATTAGATATTTTTTAAGAAGAGTTTTTTTAAAAAACAATTATCATTTGTTGAACTAGAAGAATCATTATTTTAAAATGCATCCTTAAAAATAAAATGAGTTATGATTCACTGTGTAGCTTACTAATAAATATTTAGTCTATAGTTTTCTTCTTTGTGTTTCTTCTATGTCTGTGTGTTTAGCTAAGAATTGTTTTTAATTTGGTTAACAGTACCCCATTTAGGAATATGAAAAATGTTGAAGCAATTACAAAATACTTAACAATTTTGTAAAAGAAGAAGCATTTTAAAAATCACAACAAAAGATACTCTCATTGAAATGAATTTTTATATCCAAGATAATCTTTCATTCCTTATATGTGTATAAGTTTAACTTTAAAATAAATACTTCTCTCGCAGCCTCAGAGAAAATAGTTTCATACTTATGCAGTGTTTATTATGTATACCAAGAATTACACTGAATTCTAATGCACATCATCTCTTTTAATCATCGCAAGTCGTGAGGCAGCTGCGTTTATTATATCCTTTTTAGAGTAGAATTAATTGAGGCACAAAGAGACTAAATAATGTATATGCAGCTGAGTTTTACCTCTAAGGCTAGATCTAAAATCTAGGCTTTTAACTTATATATTGAGTGCATAGACAGACTAATAGTTATTTAAAGTTACAATTCGAGAGAAAACACCACAAAATCTATCTATAGGCTACTTAAACAGAATATAGTCACTTTATTATGAAAACCTCACTTGAAATGTGGGTGAACTTTAACAAATAATGAAATTCAAAGCTATCTATTGTCTAAAAGCATGCAGTCTTTTATTTTTGTATTAGTGATTTAGGTGCAAATTATTCCAATATTTTTCTTCTCATTCAAGAAAAAATTTTCAGAGCTGGAGCCCTTACAGAATTCTCTGCTTACAAAAATTAAGGCATAAATCTCCGTGGAGGAGATGATCCTCAAAGGGGGAGATGGTGCCTTTGCTCTAGCAGGAAAGAATGGAAGTAAATCCATTTTTGAATAAACAGGTACCCCTTTTTCAATTAAGACCAATTAATTTCCAAAGCCCTTGCTCTTTTCCATATTACAGAGCGCTATTAAAATGTGCCAGTTTACATAAGATAGATTTCAAAAGACTATGAGAAAGAATTTTACATACCTCACGGAAACAACAGTCTTTTCAAATAGTAATTTTGGAACTGAGCCAAATGGCAAGCACCTCCTGAAGCAGTAGGTGTGATGCTACTTGGCCTAATGTCCCTTCACACTTGTAGGTCAGTATTAGGTCCCCCAAGATTAAACCTCACAGTATTCTGTTCAAAGTGTCAGCATTCATAAGCCTGCAGTTGCAAGCTCTTATATGTTTCACAATCTCTTACTCCACTGAATTCCTATGCACCAAAATAGGCAAAGATAAGAATTTAGTTTCTGGGAAGATTTCCTTTAAGAGCCTCTGTCCAAAGCATCCAGTGCTGAAGAAAAAGAAAAGGTAGTGGTGGTATGTATCTACTAATATTTTGTTTCTTTTCCTTTTCTGTCTTATAATATATAAAGAATAGAACTGGGTCAAAAACCTATGAGTCAGAATTCTATCTTTTTACATGCAAAAGATTTTCACTGTTCTGAATAATGCAAGTTATTTTATACTGTTGAAATTTAAATTGTTAAAGTAAAAACACATGCAGTCACCAGTTTTACCAAGGTGAAGTAGAAAGATTACAAAGCAATCTTATTTTTGATCCTGAAAGTGTGGATAAAAGTGTTGGATAAGAGAGAATGATGTTTGAAAAATATGTGAAGAAAAATAAAGAATGAAAGACAGATTTTCATTGTACCCGAAAGACTAGTTTGGAGAACTGTTAATAGAAGTTGGGGAATTGAAAGGTGTGTTTGGATCTATTTAGAGTTAGTATGTGTGGTAGGAAGAAGCTCCAAGAGAAGAGAGAACTGAATATTGCCAGAAAAAAGATTCCCTGTACATTGAAAAATAAACAGCAAAATTCCACTACAGAGGAATCCACTGGAAACTCTTTCCAAACAAGAATGGCCCCTTCAACAGCTATAGATGACATCTTTAGCAAAATCAGAAATAGCTGCTTTGCCAATAGTTTAAAGGAAAAGGAAGAAACTTCTGCCTTGGTACAGTCATAAAATGATCATTGTCTTTAATATTTTCTTGAAATTATTATTGTAAGTCCACATACTTAGAAGTTGGGTAAACATTTCTCCACAACCATTTTATTAATGACATCCTAAACTTTGCATGTGAGTATATAATTTATAATGAATATGTTTATATACATATACATACAGACAACATTATATTTATTTTAAACATTTTCTTTTCAAATAATTTTATACTCCTTTAGGCTTCTCCTACTTTTGCAGTTTTTACCCGTTTCTTATAGTCTACAAATTCCTTTCACTCACTTTTCCTAAAAGTAATTAGTCAATGCTGACTACAAATTAGGTTTTGTAAAGGTAGTTGTTTTTAATTAAAAATATAACCATCACGTTTGTTTTAGAAATTGTTGTGCATTTTTTGTTACCAGTCTAAAGATGGGTTTTCTAACATAAGAATGTGTTAGTTCCTTCTATTTATTGAGTGCTTGTATTGAGCACAATATAACTCATTTATTGTAACTATTAAATGTTTTTAAGTTATAAAATATTTGCTAAAATTACAGATGATAATGTAGCAGACCACCATGTAGTTTTCACCTAAACCCGAAGTAGACTTGACTTTCTTATTCAATCTTTTACTTAATCGTACTTTGCATGTGTCTATAAAAACAAGTCAATAGAACAACTTTGTATACAAGTATTAAAATCAGTATCTTTTTAATGGGAAAACAAACCCAGAGAATTTTAGTAACTCTTCCAAAGTTGCTTAGCTAGTAACTAGAAACAAAGCCCAAATTTGACGGCAGTTTACCACGTTTCTCAAGTCCTGCAAGATAGTACAGTATTGCTCTCAACTCAGAAGGTAAAATCATACTATTTGAAATGAAAAAAGAAGAGGAATCTCATGAAGTCCTGTGTGTACCAAACAGTTTTTTCTAGGAAAAAGCTAAATTATATATTTAACTTTTTAAAGAAAAAAACAGTAGTGTTAAGGTTGTGTTTCCGCTTTAAACTGACCTGTTAGTTTCTATTGGTGTAAGTACTTTGATGATGTTTAAAATTGTACTTTAGCCTTCAGTTTACGTATATTTAAATTTCAGTTAGATTTAGGTTCCATTCTTTTTAATTAAGATATAATTACATATAGAGAAATTCACCCTTTATAGTGAGTTTTGATAAATTATATACATGTGTTAACCATTGACACAGTCAAGATGTAGTATAGTTCAGTCAGCGCCCTCGCCAAAAATTGTTGCCTTGGACCACTTTGGAGTCAACCTTTTTCTCCACCTCCAGCCTTTAGCATCCACTGCTCAGATCTGCTCCCTATAGGTTTGCCTATTTCAGGATGTTGTATAAAGAGAGTCATATAGCAAGGAGCCTTTTACTCCTTGTAGAAAGGCTTCTTTTACTCATTATAATTCAGTTGAGATTTCTCTATATTGTTGCAAATATCAGTAGTTCCTTTTTATTGCTGAAATAATATTCCATTGTATGGGTGTATCATAGTTGTGTCCATCTGCTCTGTTAAAGGACATTTGCATTGTTTTCAGTTTTCATGATTATGAATAAACTCTCTATAAATGCATGTGTACAAATTTTTATGTGAACTTAAATTTGCGTCTCAATTAAATAAGTATCTTGGAGTGGGATGGCTGCTAAGCATATGTTTAACTTTATAGGAAACCACCAAACGGTTTTTACAAAGTGGCTGTACAATGTTACATTTCCGTCCGCGATATGAGATTCCAGTCTCTCCACATACTTGTTAGCACTTAGTATTGTATTTTTTTTCATTGTATCCATTCTAATGGATGTGAAGTGGCATCCTGTGAAGGTTATAAGGACCATTTCCCTGATAATCAATGACGTTGAGCATTTTTTCATGCAATTATTTGCCGTCTGGTAATCTTCTTTGGTTAGGTGTCTGATCAGATCTTTTGCCCATTTTTGTTTTTGTTTTCTTACCATTGAATTTGAATGGAAATTTTTATATTTTGGAATGAGCTTTATCAGATATGTTTAAGTCATGTATTCATGCCTTTTTCAGCCACTTTCATGGATTCCACTAGAAGGTGAGGCGGTTTCAAAGTCTATTCTCAAAAACTGGAGAATCTTGGATTTTGTGATTGTTATTAATATTTGGCTCCCTTGAAAACCTCCTGTAGGTGTGTTTTTAGTAGTCTCTTTCTTGTCAGGGTTCCTCAAATCTATATCTCAGAGACCCCGAAACCCAAGTTCATTCTTTTAACAAATTAGAAAGAACTGGTTAGGAAAATTCTCAATCTCTTGGGTTAGACATCAACCAATGACTCACCACCTCTCTGTCTCATCCACCTGTTCTCTGCCCTGCACGCTGCTAGACCAGTCACCACCCTCGCTCAAGTGTCCAGTGACGCAGCTTTTCGGTTGTCATCTTACAAAGTGTGCAGAAGAATTAGACTTCCTTTTTTTTTTTAATCTTTTTAAAATTTTATTTATTTATTTTTGGCTGTGTTGGGTCTTCATTTCTGTGCGAGGGCTTTCTCTAGTTGTGGCGAGTGGGGGCCACTCTTCACCGCGGTGCTCGGGCCTCTCACTATCACGGCTTCTCTTTTTGCGGAGCACAGGCTCCAGACGCGCAGGCTCAGTAGTTGTGGCTCATGGGCCTAGTTGCTCCACGGCATGTGGTATCTTCCCAGACCAGGGCCCGAACCCGTGTCCCTAAATTGGCAGGCAGATTCTCAGCCACTGCGCCACCAGGGAAGCCCTAGACTTCCATTTTAAGTTATTCCCTCCCTCCAGAAACACTCTCTTATCTTTCGATTCCATGACCATACCTCTCTCTGCCTCTCCTTTGGCTATTTCACTGGTTCATCCTCTGGATTCTGAAGGTCAGGTCGTAGCTCCCCAACCTAGGTTCTGTGCAGCTCTCTGCTCACTCTTTACTTCCTTAACCGCACACGTGGCTTCATTTTCCAACCAGGCACATAGACAGCTGTCATATTTAAATTTACAGGATAGGCTTCTCCTGATCAGTAGAACCATATATCCTACGGCCACCTCATTTCCACATGGATGTCTTAAATGCTTCCCGACAAGCATGCCTAAAATGAATCTTTTTTTTTGTTTCGTTTTTATTATTAACTTGTATTGGAGTATAGTCGCTTTACAATGTTATGTTACTTTTTGCTGTACAGCAAAGTGAATCAGCTATATGTATACACATATCCCCTCTTTTTCAGATTTCCTTCCCATTTAAGTCACCACAGATCACTGAGTAGAGTTCCCTGTGCTATACAGTAGGTTGTCATTAGTTATCTATTTTATGCCTAGTAATGTATATATGTCAATCCCAGTCTCCCAATTTATCCCACCCTCCCCCACCTTGGTATCCATACATTTATTCTCTACATCTGTGTCTGTATTTCTGCTTTGCAAGTAAGTTCATCTGTACCATTTTTCTAGATTCCACATAAAAGTGATATTATACGAGATTTGTTTTTCTCTGTCTGACTTACTTCACTCTGTATGACAGTCTCTAGGTCCATCCACGTCTCTGCAAAGGGCACAATTTCGTTTCTTTTTATGGCTGAGTAATATTCCATTGTATATATGTACCACATCTTCTTTATCCATTCATCTGTCGATGGACACTTACGCTTGCTTCCATGCCCTGGCTATTGTAAATAGAGCTGCAATGAACATTGTGGTACATGACTCTTTTGTTTGTTTGTTTGTTTGTTTGTTTGCGGGCCTCTCACTGTTGTGGCCTCTCCCGTCACAGAGCACAGGCTCCGGACGCGCAGGCTCAGTGGCCATGGCTCACAGGCCTAGCCGCTCCGCGGCATGTGGGATCTTCCCGGACCGGGGCACGAACCCGTGTCCCCTGCATTGGCAGGTGGACTCTCAACCACTGCGCCACCAGGGAAGCCCACATGGCTCTTTTTGAATGATGGTTTTCTCAGGGTATATGCCCAGTAGCGGGATTGCTGGGTCATATGGTAGTTCTATTTTTAGTTTTGTAAGGAACCTCCATACTGTTCTCCATAGTGGCTGTATCAGTTTACATTCCCACCAACAGTGCAAGAGGGGTTCCCTTTTCTCCACACCCTGTCCAGCATTTATTGTTTGTAGATTTTTTGATGGTGGCCATTCTGACTGGAATCAGTATTCGCCCTCAAAATGGGTCCTCCCATAGTCTTCTCTTTTCATCCTTTGTCGCACACTCTAGAAACTGGGTTTTCATGTGGATATTTTCCCGTCTCCCTCACTGTGCAAATATAAATGAAGTAGTCCAGGTTTCAATGCCCAATAGCTCTCCAATTACCTGACTCCATGTCCACAAAGAGAATAGTCTCGCATACACAATAACTTAAGTACTTGTTGAATAGTGATAACTGCAATTGCCACATGTTAAAAAAGTGAATAATCAGGAGCCAAGAGACGAATTTAAAAATATTGCTTAAATGCCTGAAGAAAAAATACGCCTCTAAGAAATTGTTTTGCCTGTATGTGTTTATCTCACTTTGGTGTCAGTAATAACGGCTTCATCGAATAAGATGGTACGTGTATTTTTCCTACTTTATTTTTTCAAAGTGTTTGTGTAAGTTTGGTATTATTTCTTCTGCTGTTGATGTTTCATAATGTCTTCTCTAATAATATCTGAAAATATTATAGGGTTTTTCTTTAAGGGTTATTCTACTTCCTGTATTTTCTGTTTTTGTTAGATTCCATTTGTTTGTTTTATTTCTCTTTTTGTTACATTGGAGATTTCCCTCAAATTTCTTACCTTCCTTTGCTGTTGTTATTGTTTATATTTAAGGCTTGAATCACTGAAAAAAATCAGCAGAAGTTCCCTCTGGGTGTGGAGCTAGTCAACTGATAGGATTTAATATAGAGCGAGTGGGTAGACATCTGGGGTTTTTTTTCCTCACTGGGGGAGACATCTCTGTAAGCAACTATATATCTTTTCCCTGTGGCCACAGAGACTCTCCAGAGAAAAAACATTCTATGACTTCGGTGGGCGGGGGTAGGTGTGCACGGTGGTGGACGGCTATTGAGGGTGTGTGAGTCCGGCTGCCAGCCAGGATGGGGACCAAGCAAAGTAAGGAGCTTGAAAATGTACTGTTTTCTGTGTAGGCTTTTCCTTAGTTCTCTCTTCTTTTCAGTGAGTCTTGTCCTGCTTTTCGCTCTCCTAGTGACCCTGGGTCTGGAGCTGCCTCTTTCAGTTTCTCCCTGGAATGAGCCTCTAGGATCAGGCTAGGATTTCAGAGACTTATCTCCTTGACTGGGTGGAGGGGATAAATGGAGTACCTGAGGGCTCAATTTGGGCTTTACGTTAACTTCAACCAGTCTCCCCGTGTTCACCTGTTTCTTCACCTCCGTTTAGCCGAGTACCTGTGAGTAAATACATTTGTGGATCTGAGGCATAAAATGACTTGCTTCTTCCCAGCTCTAGGCACATGGTTTTCAGCTCTGTCTCCTCTGATAACACTTCTATGTATTTATCTTAAAATAAACATCAGTATCTTTCATCTACCATGCTCTCCTATCCTGTTCTTTTTACCTCTGTGCTCATAATACATTACCCCTACTTTAGGGTGAAGCTCTGGGGAGGAAAGCAGAGCTGTACGATTGCTTTGAATTTGCCAAATTTAACTGGAAGTTGAAAGATTAATTTTTCATTCATGACCGACTTGGTTTTAGCTCTGATGCCAATAAATATCGTTAGTAAACTTAAAAAAAATGTGTGTAGAAGCATCAGATCTATCAGAAAAACTGAAACCAACTAGATGACAGGTTTTGATGTTACTTCGTCATACATTTGTCATGACCCATGACTGCTTCTGCTCATTGACTGATACAAGAATCGGCACGTTAGAAATGTTATATCTAATGATATTTTACCATCGCAAGGGGAAGGCTGTATACATTAAATATTTAATTCTCACTGATACTGAACTCATGGTCCTTACCCCTAAATTTTCTGTGAACTTTGTGATTGTTGGTTTTTCGTTTGGTACCCTTTTGCTTTGGGTCTTTGGCAAGCACCTCTGTCCTTATGTCCTTTTCACCTTTGTTTTCTGGGTGGCAGGACTTCCATTCTGATGAAATGGGGATAGTTGTAAACTTCTATTGCTTTTTCTAGCCAATAAGAGGTTAGGGCCAGACAGGGTACGTGACAGTCCAGTAAGGCTCTGTGTACTAGAGATACAGAGGTGGTGAAAGGAAGATCATTCTCCAAGGTCCTGGACTTTAGATCCCTGAGTTTGAGGAATAAGATGAATGGCAGCCTTATAGAGCTCTGCAACGCTTTTGATAACCTTTATGATGTGAGGCAAAAAGGAGCTAAAAGTGTAATGTTTCAGTTACAACATAATTCTGTGTTTCCTGTTCATGCCCCAAACTACTGACTTCAGAATGTATTTCTGAGGCCATGTGCTTTAATTCACTTTGCATTACCTCAAGGGGGAAAATGCAATTAAGTGCTTAAAAAATTTCCACTTAAAATATAAAATGAATTGGGTCTTCCTTAATCCAATATTTATTTATTTATCTTTTCATGGATAAACACTTGTTTTGTGACTTTTTATGAAGTCTGCATGGATCAGACTTTCTTTTTTTCCTTCTTTCTGTCTTTCTTGTATTCCTGGATTTAAAATTTTTTTCCTATCCATACATGATTTTTGAGTATGAAAATAAGATAGAGAAAACTATTCAGATTAAAGTATTGTGGATTTCCTATGTTTACTATCTACCATTGACTTAACCTTGTCAAAGAGTTTAAATATTAAATGTTGAAATAGTTAAAATAAAAATCTTGTACTGTTTTTCAATATTATTTTTAAAAAGAAAATTGTGTTTATTTTCTTATTCCTTGATTCAGTTTAAACAGGAAACTCTTTCCTAAATGATACCTTTGTCATCTTAAGAAAAAAATACATCATTATCAATAATTACTTTGGGGCCATTTTAATAAGATTTGAGTTAAATTACATTTAAATATTTTTCTAATGTTTCTCTTTGGGTTTAGGAAAGCATTATTTATAGAGTTCTTCCACGTCATGAAAAATGACAGGAAACTGATTTTAACCTATCCTACTCTTTCATTTATTCTTTGACTAAATGCCATTTGCCAGCCTACAAAGGTAGTAGACAGTAGGCAATAAGATAGGCATGCAAGGGAGTAAATAAACTAGTGTTTGCAATGTCTGAAATAATATGGAGGGAACAAAAAGGTGCTGAAATAGTTTATGTCAATTAGGTTATTTAGTGACAGTGGATGGAAAGCTGCAGTAATTATGTGACCTTACAGTTGAAGCCTCAACGAAGAGAAAGTACCACCCGTGTACAGTGCCTCTACATACAATTTTAGGAATGGAACAGATTTTTCTGAGGTTTTAAATTTGAAAAAAGCTTGGCATTTTGGAGATACCAATGTTCTATGACTGAGGGCGGGAATGGTATGAGATGAGATTGGAGCATTGATGGGAGTCGATGCTCAGGGCCTTAGATTGGATTTTATCTGATGTCTAAGCCACGGAAACCTGGATGAGTGGGATCATTCCATCAATGAGTGTTTTTCAAGGATTCTTGTGATTTGTGGGTGGAGAGTCCATTGGAGGGGTAAACAGGGCAGCTGAGAAGATCAGTTACGAAGGTAATGCAATAAATCAGGCGAGAGATATTGGTGGCAGAAACTAGGAGGTCAGCAAAGGACATGGAGAAAAATTGCTATATTTTAGAGGTAAGCTTATTAGTACTGGCTGATACATTATATTTAGGAGTAAGGGAAAGAGAGATAATAAGTGTTAATTCCCAGACTCTTGAATGAGCAATAGATTAGTAAGTTTTAATGAACTGGGAAAAACCCGGGAGGAAATGCATTTGGAGAGGAAATTCATCAGTTCCGTTTTAGATGTGTTAAGAATGAGACCTTAAGAAACCTAATCATTTTTCCAGGGTTGGGAATGGATGACGATACTCAGAAAGAAGTGTAAGGAGGATGTAAGGGAACTATTTCTGAGCCCTGAGAATGCAAACATTCAGGATTATGTATCAGAGAAGTCAGCAAAGGTTACTGATAATAACAGCCAGGAATAGCGGAAGGAATAGCGGAAGGAATAGCGGAAAAGTGTGGCTCAGGGAGAAAAAGAACTCAAGGTTTTGGAATAAGAGCAGGTGATCCGCAGGATGGAGGTGTGAAGTATGGTGGGGTACAGAGGGTTCGCACAGAAGCTGTGGGAAGCCAGTTCCAGTGGGTTAATTGTGGGAGCCTTGACAAGTGATTAGGAGGTAGGAAAAGCACAGATACATACAGAACATTCCAGAATGGAAGCTGTGAAGGAGAACAGAACAGTGGCAATAGCTCAGTAGGGATGTGGGCTTACACAGGGTTTTCTTCTGCTTGTTGATGCTTTTGTTTGTGTTTATTTTTTAAAACCTGGGAGAACCACAGTTTCCTATGCTAATAGGAACAGTACGGTAGAGAAAGAGCGAGAGAAAGGCTGAACAAGAGTAGTGTTGCTAGAATAGGATGGTTCCAAGCACCTGTGGGGTTGCCAGCTTTTTGTTTTGGTTTGGTTTGGTTTGGTTTTTTTTGCGGTATGCGGACCTCTCACTGTTGTGGCCTCTCCCGTTGCGGAGCACAGGCTCCGGATGCACAGGCTCGGTGGCCATGGCTCATGGGCCCAGCCGCTCTGCGGCATGTGGGATCCTCCCGGACTGGGGCACGAACCCGTGTCCCCTGCATCGGCAGGCGGACTCTCAACCACTGCGCCACCAGGGAAGCCCGGGTTGCTATCTTTGGACAGGATGAGGAAAAACATTTTACTCGCTTTGTGTCTGAGTTGCTCTTTAACATCTGTTTCCTTTACGAAGTGTGAAGTAGGTTTGTCCACTGAATGCGGGAATGAGGGAATGGAAGTAAGTGGAGATGGTTTGAAATTAGCACGGGAATAAACCAGCATGGGATAAATGAACTGGTGGTGAGCACTGTTAAAGGAAAACTTATTCTGACACTGGCTAACACCCTAAGGAAGACTACTGAGAACTTCATCAGGGTTGAGCAGAGTTGTTTCTGAAGTAAGCAGCTGGGGATCTAGGAGTACCTGGCTTGATAAGGGAATGGCTGTGGTTCTCCCAACACTGAGAGGTCCTGCCCCCAGAAAACATTCCAGATCCGGAACGCTGAACTCCACATGGCAGCAGACTCTCATCATTCTTCTAGCTCGGTTACCTACTGAGTGTGTATGCTCAGCATACCCCACCACACACACACATGCACTCTCACACACACACACACTGTCACACAGACTCACACACACACTCACACGCACACCCCTTTCAGAGCCAGAGTGCAACTGTGGTCCAAAATCAGTACCAAAGAAAAATAAGTAGTTGAGTAAATGAATTTAGAAATAAAAGCATGCTTAGAATTTATGCTTTTGCTATTTTGAAAAAAAATCCTTGAATGGGTTTTAATTATAAAGAGAAATTTAAGAGCTCAAAGGTTAGTAAAAATGCAAAATGAAATTTTTGTGTTTTCAGACACAGTACTTCTGGTTAAATAAGTCAACTTTGCTTTACTCAACATTGTTTCATAGCAACAAATTCCCCCCACCCCCGCCGACACTTTGGTAAATAATCTGGAATCTTTTAGACATAGAAGCACATAAGGAACAAAAAATTTAATCTGGAAGTAATTGCAATATACAAAACAGGTATGCCTTAAAATTAGCAAATTCTTTGAAAAAAAACAAGTTTGAGGATCTTATAATTAATATTCTCAGCCCTCAAAAAATTATATATCATTTCTAGCAGGTAAACTCAATGAAATCTTGGTTACAACTAGCATGCCTAGGACAGTCTTTGGCACGGAGTAGTCATTCAGTAAAAGTTGTAAAAGCATAAAATTTTCCCTTTGGTATTTATTTTAAACATCTTATTAGGGACAAGTGACTGCTTAGTGTACCAGCCTTCTTCCTATGAGCTTTTACCTTTCCAAATACTGTCTTATTTACATACACAGAAGCTTTGCACAATACATTTTAATATCTACATTTATAAATGGGAAACCAGAGGCTTGGGGTATTGTTAGTATCAGCATTTTCTACACTTACGAAAAACCTACTATAAATAAGCACTGGGCTATTTACATACTTTATTTCAAAGTAGCTCATTTTTACAGCAGTCGTCACATTTCACAGGGGACATGACTTTGTGGTAAAGATTTTTTTAAAATACACCAAAAGCACTGACCGTAAAGAAAAGTTCAAACATCATTAATATTAAGAATTTTACTTCATCAAAAAACACCATTGAGAGAGTAAAATTACAAGTTTCGTAGTGGAAGATGTTTGCAATACACATATTTGACAAAGAACCTGTATCCAGAATACATCTTACTCTTATAAATCAACAACAAATAAAACAGCCAACAGAAATGGATCAAAACCTTTTAATTGGCACGTCTTAAGAGAGGGTAACCCAGTGTCCAAATAAAATGAAAGTGTTCAGTGTCATCAGTCCTCCAGGCATTACTCATTAAAACCACAATGAGTTAGTATCCCATACTTAGGAGAGTGACTAAAGTTTAAAAACTGCTAGTTGTGGGCAAGGGCATGGAGCCAGGGAACAACCCTCGGAAGTATAAATTGTCAGTTGGTGCAATCACTTTGGAAAATGGTTTGGCCGTATTTATAAATACATACCTCCTGAACTGTCAATTCTGTTTCTAGCTATGAAGTCCCCCAAATGCATACTTTGTCCATCAAAAGACAAGTAGGGGGCTTCCCTGGTGGCGCAGTGGTTGAGAGTCCGCCTGCTGATGCAGGGGACACGGGTTCGTGCCCCGGTCCGGGAAGATCCCACATGCCGCAGAGCGGCTGGGCCCGTGAGCCATGGCCGCTGAGCCTGCGTGTCCGGAGCCTGTGCTCCGCAACGGGAGAGGCCACAACAGTGAGAGGCCCGCGTACCGCAAAAAAACAAACAAAAAACTAAGTATGTATTTTACATTTTAATTGTGGTATTTAATTTCATTTTAATTGTATCGATTCAAATTAAAAGATGAATGTAATTTTACCAAGAATAGTTAATCTGGGGAAAACTAATATTTTAATAGAAATTTAGCATATATAACATATATAACTATATATACATATATATTTATACATATATAACAAGCTTAAAGGTTTTCTAATGCATATATTATGTATATATTTATTTATTTATTTGTTTGTATAGGTAGGTAGATAGACATAAAGCAAGGCTAAAGGTTTTCTGGTGCATCTGTCCCACATGCCTACTCTGACAGGTAACTGATCTTGCACGCCACTTTGACAGGCTTATGCAGGCAGAGAGCTGGAGGAGCAGCTGCGGTCGGCGTCCAGTGTAGACGAGCTCATGACTCTGCTCTACCCTGAATCCTGGAAAATGTACAAGTGTCAGTTAAGGAAAGGCGGCTGGCAACACAGTAGAGAGCAGGCCAACGCCAATACGAGGACAGAAGGGACTCTAAAGTTGGCCGCAGCACACTACAACCCAGAGATCTTAAAAAGTAAGTACGGGGAAGAGAATATCTAGTCAGCTTCACACGTCCACCCAGGAAAAGCTGTCAGCATTTGTGATACCACTGAATACCTTTAGGGCCGAAAGTAAATAAACCAACAAAATCAAGAATTATTTTCAAACTACAGAATTTTATGACTTCACTCTGAGTGGTTAAGATGATTTCTTGAAAAATAAAGACAGGGAGGTGCGTGCATATCAACACACTGTAATTTTTTTTTTTTAACTGAGGTGATGTCCCATCGGAAAAAATTTTAAAACATACAGGTACATTTTACACACTGTACCAGTTTAATCACTTAAACATTCTGCATCATAAAAATAATTGCGCATACATTTTCTTTAGCTTTGGATATAGAAACGTTTAATTTCTAGATCATCCAAAATCACCTTATCAACTGCTACTTGCTTCTGTGTTGCTTCGGGAACTTGCTTGAGAGCAGGACTTTGGTAAAGCTACAGCCACAAAAAATTATGATGTTGCTCAAAATGCCATAGCGTAAATAGGTGGACACTTTTAAAACGTTAACTCCTTCCTGTTGTTGGATGTTAACTGCTGTAAAGGTTTGAGATTGCAAATTATTTTGAGAACAAAAGCAAACAAGCAAAATGGTTTTATGGTTGAATAGCAGTAGTTTATATCTTTTTTTTCCCCAAAACTTTATTTGAGGGGAAATAGGGGGAAAATAAACTAGAACATTTAAGAAGTACATCATTTTTTTTTTTTTTTTTTTTTTTTTTTTTTTTTTTTTTTGCAGTACGCGGGGCTCTCACTGCTGTGGCCTCTCCCGTTGCGGAGCACAGGCTCCGGACGCGCAGGCCCAGCAGCCATGGCTCACGGGCCCAGCCGCTCCGCGGCACGCGGGATCCTCCCGGACCGGGGCACGAACCCGTGTCCCCTGCATCGGCAGGCGGACTCTCAACCACTGCGCCACCAGGGAAGCCCAAGAAGTACATCATTTTTAATGCAGTCTTTAAAGAGTCAGCAGTGTTATAGGTAAAGCACTGACTCATTGGGAACAGAATTCCAAGAGAGAGCATGAAAGGACTAGATTTTGACTTTCCTAAAAAAGCTTAAGTTCAGGATACATGTCCCAGTTGCTGGAAAATACCCTCTCACTTCAAGTACCTATCACCAGGACACTACCGAGGTTGCCAGATCGCCTGCCTGAAAATGAGTTTTGAATTGAATCCAAAACCAAAGCCGTCCTCTCATTTACATCTCCGTTTAAAAAAGAAAAATTAAACACGTTTATGTTTGCTCTGAGACGTCAAAAATGCTACGTATGATAGCAAATGAGCACGAGTCTCTGTGGGTTTTATAAACATCTGTATATTAAATGTTCATTTTCTTAAGAAAACCAAACATAAGGGCCGTAGAATCAATATTCTATTCTCACTTTGAGAAAGCGTCTGGATGTTAGCTGTTTTTTCTTTTAGAGAATACCTTTAGCTGCTCTGTTAAAGATTATATCCTATTCCAATTCACGGGGCGATGTAGGATCCCATCAACTATTCCTCTAAAGTTATGCATTGTACTTAACTCTTCACTCTGAAATCAAATGTGAGTGGCTTCCAGCTGCTGTGGGTGTCTCCGCCTTGGCGGCTTCCGTGCGACTCACGGCCTTCCCTGTGACCCGACAGGTATCGATACTGAGTGGAGGAAGACCCAGTGCGTGCCGCGGGAAGTGTGCGTGGATGTGGGGAAGGAGTTCGGAGCAGCGACAAACACCTTCTTCAAGCCTCCGTGCGTGTCCGTCTACAGATGCGGCGGCTGCTGCAACAGCGAGGGCCAGCGGTGCACGAACACCAGCGCCAGCTACCTCAGCAAGGCGGTAGGCCGGGCTCTGCGTGAGCCCTGCACCCGGGCGCCTTCATCCCTGCGGCCTTCAGAGGGCCTTAGTCCCGCTCACACTTTCTTGTCTTGTCTCTGGGGAACGAAGTTAACGTCCCAGTAGTTGGTGCTTTCCATGGTAGACCATCACCGAAAGAGTAATTGATGCTTCGTGAACTCTCTTTGCAGAGTGGCATCCAAGCCACGTTTTAAAGGTCAAATAGAAATGCTTATGCCAGTAGCATATTCTGCAGAAAGTAATATTCATTTTAAAAAGATATTAAGATTTAAAAACATGATGCTGTTTTTATATTCAAGCCAAACTCTATCAAAGGCATGGCAGCCTTCTGAGTCTCTTGAAAAGAAAACGCTATCTTTTTCAAAGTTAGAGAAAATAAACATGAGGGATTTTGGAATTAAAATAAATTTTTTTGAATACCTTTAATTGTGTATATTTTAAAATAATTCAGTTCAGCAGTATGACATGGGTCCTAGACAATACTGTTCATTATTATGGTACTTGAGCTGTACTTAATCTTCTTTCACCTCCAAGCTTCACAGAATTTAGGATTACTTTTATAATACATTTATGATGTTGCTGTGATTCATTTTACCTGCTTCCTCCCAATTATCTGCTCATATGAAAAAAAAAATCGGGATTTACCTATGCCATTTTTGAAGTCTGTCTGGTTTCTTGTTGGTGTATGTTTTCACATTTTGTTTGGATTTTTTCGGTAGACTTGATACTTGCGATAATCACAATTCTTATAAGTTCTGATCTGCATAGCAGTGGCTTTAAAATGTGTAACAACGGAGTAGTTTTCATTTTAGCATTTCAAGTTTTTAAAGATGTGCAGAATTTTGGAGTTAAAAGTTTGAAGTCAGTTGGAAAGGAAGTACTTAGTCTTCCGAGTTCCGCTCCGGACACCCGCCTCTGACTCTACACACCCTCTTTCCTCACCTTCTCTTTCTGCCCTTCCTGGTGATTACTCCCGAATCTTTATCTCCAGCTCAGACCTCTCTCGTGGTTTCCGCACAACCAACTCAGCCTCGTGACTCAGCTTTCCCCAGACAGGTCAGAGTCAGCCTGTGTCACGCTGGAGTTACGGCCTGTCTCCCACCTCCACCCACCCTCACAAATAAACAAAAAAGTCAATGAATCTTTTTCTTTTTCCAGCGTTCTCTTAGTAAATGATGCCGTTCTTTTAGTTGGTCAGTCTGATTATTCTTGCTTTCACCAGAAGCCCAGTCAATAATTCCTGTTAACTCTACCTTCCAAACGTCTCTAGAACCCATCTGTGTCTTCATTCTGCTGACTCCACTCTGATCTGGGCTGCATCCGTCAATCACCTGGGGCATGACGCATGGACCAGCCCACTAACTGATGTCATACCTCCTTCCTACTTCCCTCCAATCCCTTTGCCACATTATAAGCAGTGAGTTTTTTCTTTTCTAAATGAGAAATCAGATGCTGCTCAAAACTCTCCTGTAACACTGCCTATTGCGACTGAGCCAGCGTACAGCGAGGGTATTGATAAGCTGGCCTTCTCTGATTGGACTGCTCAGGCTAGCATCTCTTCTGATCGGTTGATACCAACCTTCTAAGTTGTGAAATATTTTGGATGACGCTCCTCTTCAGGTGTCTTCTTTAGTTTAAATCCTTTAACATGGTTTCCTGGGCCCTCCGTGATCTGGCTGCTACTTAAATCTGCAGCTTCAATCGTCTCTGCTCTTTCCCGCAAAAACTGCTTTCCACAAATACCCCAATTCCTTTACTCTTTAAATTATGTCAAAATCTCTTACCTCCAAGTCATTCCAGTACTGCAGCCTGGCTTTGAAACACCTCCTTACACATCACCACCACGTCCCCACTTATCGAGCTGATTTCTACACATCCTTAGGCCTAGACATAAACGTCGCCTTCACAGCATCCTGTCCTGTGCTCCGATAGCACCCTTTATTACCCATACAACATAGCATCATTACCTTATCTGTCTGTCAGATTATCTTATTCCCCAGGCTCTAAACCCCGTGAAAGCAAAGGCTGTGTTTGGTTATTACCATGGGGCATAACAGCGCGGTAGTTGGCACGTAGTGAACACTGGGCGCTAATTAAATACTTAAATAAAAGGGAACAGATTTGGAGTCAAAGGCAGAGTTTCGAATAGGCTGGTTTTGAAGCATCTGAGTGGTATTTAGGTGGAGATACCAGAGGAAGACTGGGCATATAATTCTAGAATTCTACAGCAGTGATTGGATCTCCAGCTATAGACTTGGGAGGAAACCTATTGATGAATGTGGTTTGAAGCCGTTATGTGGTTGCTGCTGCTGAGAGAATTCTTGTATCAGGAGAGAGATCGGAAGCTAATACCCAGGGAAAGCCAAGATTCAGTCGTTGATATCCCACCCATTTCTCCCTTTGATTTTGTAATAGCATGCCCTTCTCCCACCCAAAGAATCCACTCAGATTTATTTTTTAAGGTAAAAGGGATGATTTGAATTTAAATTCAATTAAGCAAATGTGGTAAAGCACCTACTAAGTAGTGTTTATCAAGGAGGTTTACAAACCAAGGAGAACAAGACATGAAATTCCTGATGGCACTGTTTTCATTTGCCCTTGACCTTTTTACTGATTTTGCAGCTTGTAAAAGCTTGCACTCAGGTAACACTCTTTCCTGAGTTTATCTGTTTTTTTATACTTTCAATATAGTATAAATGGGAGCATGTGAAGTTTGCTTTCAAACATAAAAGGAAGTTTCTTACCGATATTTTCTGAAGGGGAAAGAAAAAAGTGTTTTGTTCCAGGAATTCCAGACACATCTTTTGGCAACAAGTCACCAGTTAGAATCACATAACAATGTACCTTAAGTAATGTAAAACCCAAGTTTTTAGTAGAAACTTCCTAGAAAAATTTTATGGGGTTCCATGAAGGACAGGTTATCAGCGTGTGTGAGGAAGCCAGCCGTGAGTTGAAAAGTAAAACCACATGCACTGAGCATTCCAGAGTGAGCTAATCCATAACAACTGCTCCGAAGTCCTTCCCAACTAATATCTAAGTGACTTTGAAAAGTTACACAGATCGGATGTCTTCTTGACCTCTTTCCTAAACATATGCTTTAAGTGTATTTTCTCATGAGAAATTGTATGTTTAAGACACATAACCAAAAAGTAGAAAGTGGATTTTGCAGAATGTAAATTATTTGATGGCCAAAGTAGAAGCAGAAGAAAGTCATCTGTTTTTGAGCCAAACACATGGACAAAAAGTTATTTAAATGTTGGTATTGTTGTTGAATAGTGTCACTGAAGATAGGAATGAAAAGATAGCTGCTAAATCTATGGGCTTTCCTTGGGCATCTTGGAGTTAGAACTGGAGAAACTGTATGTGTTCATTAGTATCAACTGAAGAAGCAGCTCAGTCTGGGCCCTAAACCTCCTTTCCTCGTTCTGACATACATGAACTACATTATTTAAAATTCTGTGTTGCCGTCTTAGAAATAGCTATTCTATGTTTGTGTTATCTTATAAAGAAATCATATGAGCATATAGACTAGCAAAAGCATGCCAGATCATATTGGAGTTCAAGTGTTTCCTAAAATTGTCTTTTACTGCAAAATTCACTTAAACCTAAGTAAAATGTGCAACTCTGGAATGAAACTTAGAAGTATTATTTTGCACTGCCGATAGGGATAGTTCTTCCGTTAATTAAACAGAACACCAGCAGTCTGAAGGATTACTTTATTACATTCATATGTATTTAACAAGTGGAATGCAATTTGTTCTGAATCTTTAGCTAAGTAATATTTGGCAAGCACGGTTGTTGGAAATCAGGTTTTATCCAGATGTGGGAAAAGAACTCTATACCAATACCAGTTATCAGAAGTTAATGCATCTGTTAAACATACCATTTTTTTTCCAACTTAATGTACTGATCATGTCCACAAGTTTTATTCAGTATTTCTAAAACTCCTGAATTGGGATTTTTATTTTAATTGTAGCACTGTATGTACATTTTATTTATAAAAACATGTAAAATGAATTCAATACCAGATGTAAATCTGTTAGGACCTGCTCTCTTCCCAGACCCAAGTTAAGTTCCATAGACCCTTGATAGCTGGCCATGTGGTTAATATACTCAGTTAAAAGGTTAAAATACACCCTCAATTTTTGTCTTTTCCCATGTTTAGGGATTATTTCTTTAAATGTTGTGCAGTTTTTCTGTCTGACTTTGCAGTTATTAGCCATGCTCTCCAGGGGCTACAGATGTGTCTACACTTAATTAACGGACTCAGGGTTGGAATATTTAAATTACATATGGTAGTGAAATATTATTCACTGGAGAGAAACTGGTCATATTTTGAGATAAAAAGTTGTAAAGGAAGGCACTTTTTGTGTCATATTTTTATCCACTCAAACATTCTCTAGAATTTGGTATTAACTGTAATCCAGGATCTTCTCAAAAAGGAAGTTCTACACCTTTTTCTTGGATAGCCTGCAAGAGAAGTAGAACTAGGAATTGTTGTTTTACAACTGTTGCTATGCTGGTGTAAACAACCTATTGTTTCAAAATGTGGCTTTATTTGAAGTCCATTCTTGTTGGTGGGAATGGACTGTTAAATATTCTTATTAAAGAATTCCAGTAGATAGCAAATGGGGACCTGTCTGTTGGAAATGTTTGTCATTTCCTCTTGTTTATTACAGTTTTTACTGACTACACAATCAAAAATTTTTTTCAATTTCCATCTTTGTTTAAATGTCATCTTTATGTAAATTCTTTTGATCTTCTCCAAAACCAGCCACTCTTTTAATAGGCATGTGCTGATAGTATAGCATCAGTCTCCATAGTGAATTTTATTATTATTTAGATGCTTAATTATATACAAGCTAATACCATCTATTGTTCAAGAACAATTCACTTTATGGTATAAAACTATTTTAGGAAAATCATCATGTTCAAAATACCAAGTTATAATTATCATCATCCATTAATGATGGATGATGATACTAAACACATCCATTGGTATTTACTAGGTGCACGTATATACATAGAGTTATTAGCTAAAGCTGAACATAGTACATAAATTTTGCACTCTATGAGTTTAAATTTAAAATAGAGAGTACAATTGTGCACACATTAAAGAACAGAACAATCTGACAAGAATATAAGGATTTTTACTGCATTAAAATATAAAGAATCTATTTATTGTTTCAAAGACTGATGTGTTTGGATAGACCTTAACTCTTTTGAGAGGAAATTATAGTCACTGTGTTGGTTTCAGTCTTTATATAAATGACAAGCACAGATTTCATAAGGGAGTTAAACTGCAGGTTCTTACTTACCAACAGCATTTGTGGTAAACTATTTGCTGTGTTTAAAATTCTAACCTAGTATCATCATACATACACAGAGATCTTTTTCCCCCTAATTCGCTCTCATTGTTAGTTTTGCTTAACTAAAACTAGGGACAAGAGTCATTGATTGATGACTGTTATCTTGAGATGACTGTTGGCTTGAGATGACTGATGACGTATAGGTTCTCAATAAATAGTTCTTGAAAACTGAACAAAGAAAGATTTTAAATAAGTTAAAAAATTGTAATTCCTCTCATGAAGGCTCAACTCAGTTTTAAAGAAGAGGAAGAAGAATCATCCAAACAACACTGCTGTGAAATCACCACCATTATTATCCCTATTTCGTAAATCATGAAACAGCGGCTAAGAGAAGTTAGGTGATTTTCCCAAATCACAGAAGTAGCACAGATGCAGGACTCTAATTAATGTCTGTCTCTTTTTAAGACTAGGATCTTGGTTATTCTTATATCTCTAGTAGAAAAGGGAAGTTGCCAGTTATTTGAAAAGTTTATTTATTTAGGGAAGCATGTGAGTTTATAATGTGATTCTAATTATTAATATTTCTCAGCTCAAAAAAAGTTTACATTTTCTGAGCATACTATCTAATTAGGAAAAAGGGCTATAGACATTCTTAGTAACATAGGGATTAAATATAGCAATATAAAATTCACAAATTGGTCTGTAAAAAGAAAATGGAATTTATTATACTTATTAAAAATGAGTAGAAACTGTATTTAATCACTTTAAATGAAAAAAAAGTCAGTCAATACTCACATTTAAAGCTAGTGCAGAAAGGAGTTGGGAAATGAGAGCGGCTCCTTTAATGTGTGACAGCAGCTGGCACTGGCACCATTACATCTTACTGTCCACACATACAGCACATCTCAGTAGGTGTTTCTAATTCTTCTGAAGTCAACAGATGAATAAAACTCAATTATCAAAAATCTTTTTCCCTTTAATATTGGTCAAAAGCATCTTTCTCTGGACCCTTAAATTTTTTCCACACTGACACAGTCAATTAGAAAGTTAAGGAAACTGCATGAAAATCTCAGGTCAAAATTTGGAGGTGGAAGGTGTGTTTCAAAGAGAAGAAAAGGGTTTTTACTTTAATCTTCAGCCTGTTTCTTCCTTTTGATCAAATTAACTGAATTGAGCTGTCAAATTGCCTACTTGGACTCAAACGAGAGACATTTCTATGACATCAATAATTAAATATTTATTTTCCTTAATTAGAAATAATTTTTCTCTCAAACTGCACCACAGTTTTAATGCCTATGAAAAATCTTCAACTTACAGGAAAAAAACAGTTCTCTGAACAGTGATTCATTTTTTCAGTGCCTCTTTACCTGTCCCTTTATCCTTTTAGTCAGTGTATTCACCAACATGAATCCCTTCCACCCTTTGAAAGTATAGCGCCAGGCTTATTTTACCAGGAAGATGCCTCTTAATATGCATTTTACTGATCTCCATCTCACTAGAACATTCTTCGAAGCCCTAGTTCCTGAATACACACCTGGTGCTTTGGGGCAGGTCCTGAATGGGGACACTGTCCACCCAGGAATGGCCGAAATCTGTCCGCGATCACTGTTACCACTCACTGTGGTCTCTTTCCCCTTTGGAAACCATGCCAGGGTGGAACCTGGAATGGCAGCAGTCATTGAAAGGAAAGATGCCGCTGAGGTCTGGGGGTGGGAAAGCATCATTCACTCTTCTACATTAGCTGTTATCTCATAGTGCCTTATCCCTCGCCATCAGGCCCTGTTCTGCCTTGTGTCACTTGAGACGATGCCAGATCTTGCAGTGGTTATTACACGCATTCTGTAAGCAGAAATGCCTTCGTGGCCTGACCCGTCTGATCCCTTTCTTTCCAATCGCATGAGGCCACCCTTCTTGTTTCTTCATTCCCACCTGCTCCAGACCTCAGACTCACTCTGGTACCCAGTTATCGCCACTCAGTCCTTAGCGCGCTTGAAGACCTTTGACCCTGTGACCACACCCACCTTCATGAAGCTCTCCTCTCTTTGTTGTTTTTTTGTGTTTTTGCGGTTCACGGGCCTCCCACTGTTGTGGCCTCTCCCGTTGCGGAGCACAGGCTCCGGACGCGCGGGCTTAGCGGCCATGGCTCACGGGCCCAGCCGCTCCGCGGCATGTGGGATCCTCCCGGACCGGGGCACGAACCCGCGTCCCCTGAATCGGCAGGCGGACTCTCAACCACTGCGCCACCAGGGAAGCCCTCCTCTCTTTCTTTTGCTTCCCTTGGCTTAACAGTTCCCCTCCTGGTTCTCCATGGAGGGTCAGACTTCTTCCCAAACATATTCACTGGTTCACGTGCCTTTTTTCACCCCTTATACGTTCCTGTTGCCCAGGTTTCTATTATTAGGCGTGTTCTGTTTTCATTCAGAATGAGCTCACCAAGTATTCTCATCAATGCCCAAGAATTTAATTCCAACTTTAATACCAGTGGCCTTTAAGGGGCTCTCCTAAGCTCTAAGTACATATATCTAATTGCCAGTTAAACATAAATTCTTAGGTTTTTCTGAGCTGACCTGTACATCTTTCTATCATTTCCACTATGACAGAGTTTAATTAAGTAATTTATAAATATATAAATGTGAAAATGAAATAAGCAATTCTAAACCACTTTATATTTCTTCTATAATGCTGGTTCTTAATGTAGGGTCGAGAGATGTCATAAGAAGTAGAAAAACTGTAGTATATATAGATAGTACAGAATTCTCTCTCTTAAAATAGTTATCCATTGTGCAAAAGATTTCTGCCAGTGTGACATTTTACCTAATAAAAGGCTTTCATCCAAACTGCATAAACAAATGTCTTTTTAGAGAAGAAACTGGTCAAAATGATAATACTGGGATACATTGAGGCCATATGTTGAGATTATCTACATAGAGTAGAAAGTATTCTGGAACACATCTAGAATCTTGAGAATATATGCAAATAATAATAACTCACGTCTACACAGCAATCAAAATGCATATCATATACGTTAGCTTACACAATTTTTAAAACAGTCCCATGAATTAATGGGTCAAATGTTACCCTGAATTTACTGGTTGTTAAAGAAATATACAGCTTCAAGAAGTTAAATGACCTTTCCAAGTTCACATAACTTATAAGTGGGGTTGCCAATAAAGGTGCCCTGTCTTGTGCCCATTCCTCCTAAGGCACTTAGGCTAAGAAAGTAGCTGAAGTTTTACGTGAATATATAAGAAATACATTTCAAGTGAAGAAAATGTGCATTTATAATTGAGATATTTCTATATTTCATTCTTCAAAATTCATTTCAGTGAATCTCCCGGTAGGCATGGGCAGAATGGGCAACTAAGTCTATTCCCTAAATATCTGCAGTGATCTTCAACTGTTGGCATGAAATTACAGCAAAGGGTGGAATCACAAGGCTCCGGGGTGTGTTGTCTTTTTTTAGCACTACACAAATGTCTGTAAAGGTAGCAAACAACACATGGTTTAACTACAATTAAATTACTATGAACTGATCTTATCAAGCAGGTAATGGTCAGGATTTCACTTTCACCATTATTACTGATCATAATTTAGATTTTAAGAATCTTTGGAATTTAAATCCTCTTAGTTTTACTTAATCACTAATTTATTTGTACATTCAACTTAAAACATTGTTTTTGTGGAAGGAAGAGGAAAAGCTGAAGTTCTCCACTAATGAGGCATTCAGAATGAGGTTTTAAACGAAATGTTAAGACTCTAATCCACCATTATGTATAATGTCCTACCCTGTTTCACACTTATATTCAAATAATGCCTTCGTCAAAATAGCAGAAACGATCCTTTACTAATGAATGTATTTATTTTTCTTTTAAACATAATAAATTCATAAGATATCTCAGATAAATGTAAAACTACTTTGAGGTTGAAGTTTAATTTGGAATGAAAGTCAGTTTTACATCTATGTATTTTATGTCTGTGTATTCAATTTACATAAAATAGGACTTAACCAAACATTTCAAGGTTGTGTGACCAATAGATTTGCTCTTACATCACAAAGATATTTATATCAGTGCCATTTTTTTAAACCCCTGGAATAATCTAGGACTCTGAAACAATCCTTTTTTCCTTGAACATGTTGGTCTGTCACATCTCTGCTCTGTAGTCATTAGTTGGTTATCAAAATTCTAATATGCTTTATAATAGTGACATGAGATAAGCATATGGACTGTTTACTATTCTGATAAAGGATACTTATTAGACGCAAAACAGTTTTTACGTTGTAATCATAAAAAACTTTAGCATCCTGCGTGCGTCATGCAGCAGTACCTAATCGTGAAGAGTTAATCTCACTCTTTTTGGACTCCAACATGTACCATAAAAATGCTTTATAGCATCTATATAATTTTTCTTCTTTTGTCCCTTCTTTGTAGTTGTTTGAAATTACAGTACCTCTCTCTCAAGGCCCCAAACCAGTAACAATCAGTTTTGCCAATCACACTTCCTGCCGATGCATGTCTAAGCTGGATGTTTACAGACAAGTCCATTCAATTATTAGACGTTCCCTGCCAGCAACACTACCACAGTGAGTATGAATTAAATCTATTTTTTTCTTCATCCTCTACTAATATAAAATTATTTCCAAGTAAACACAGTTGATTGAAAGAATTTTTGTGAAATTTGCGATAATATACTTCTGCATCAAATAAAAAGAAGACATTCAACATTCATGAAATCAACTGTGCAAATTCATAGACGATGCTAAAACTAAAAAGATTTGAGCCTAAGATTTTTGGTCCAAAACAAAAAGTAAATATAAATACCTTATTTTCCATCTCTTAGCATTCAGTTGCCTCTCTTCAATCTCAATTAGTTTTTCTCTGTATATCGATTCATATTTTTTATTTCAGCAAGGATTGAATACTGAAATTTTGATTAATACTTGAAATAATTTTTCTTAATATTACTTCAAATTAACAATCAAAGTAACATTTGTTATTCAAATTTTTTTTGCATCCTATTTTTTAGTTTGGTATATGGCAACATATGCTTCATTAGGTCTTATAAAGGGCCTGGATAGAGCATCACGTATTGCCTCTATGAACAGTTTATAATGAATCATCACGCACTGCCATCTGAGACGTAGGAACTTTTTGCCCCCAGGTTAGGATGTAGCTCTTTGTTCTTTAGTATAGCCAGGGAATATGGAATGGGCGTGTAAATAAACCTTAGATAATTCCAACATTTGTAACAGAAGTATAAATAAATTGATGGGTAAACATATACATTTACCAAAAACCTTTTTAGAAACCTTTCATTATCGTGGGCTTGACGATAAAAGTGATGGGCTAATAGCAGTTTTCCCTGTTGGAGCTCTTTGTGCTGCTTTACTTAGTGTGACAGGTAGGAGGCGTTACCTTTCCAGGGACACCGTAGGAAAAACTCAAGGATAGCCTAATTTGACTGACAGAAAGAAAAATTCTTATAGGCATCTGTGAATAAATTCACACTGATGCAAGTGGAGACAACGGCCCCCTGAAGTAGTAGGTGCGATTTCATTTACGCAGCCCTGGGAGCTCTATTCACCTGTATCCCTTGGCAACTCATCCATTCTAAGCACTTCAGTTGTTATCTCTGTATTGATGGTTTCCAGAATTACAGTTCAAGATCTGACCATATTGATGACTTATAATATTTTATTAAGTCCCTTTTATATAGCTGTGTTTATTATTATATTAGACGTAATAGGTACAAAGTCAAAGATTTATTAAGTCCGTTTATTTACCTCTACATTATTCACAGTAATGGCCTTTCATATTCTTTGAGGCCTTGAAATCACGCAGTTGTCATTAATTCCTTCTTTCCCTTATATCACACCCAAAAGCTATTGATTATTTTGGGGGAGAAGGGAGATATCTGCTCCAACGTAAACTTATTATTTCATTTCCAACACTGTCACCCTGATCCACTTCATTCTGCATGGATTTCTGATTTAATGAAGTGGTTTCAATACTAGCTTTCTTGTGTCAAATGTGTCTCCAACTGCTGTATAATGTCACAAGTAAGCTTTCAAAGGCATCATTTCATTCATCTGACCAGAAACTGTCAGTGACTTCCAACTTCTCAAAGAATTGGGCACCGATTTTCCACCTCTGTCTTCTGGTGTCAGCCCTCCTTTCTTGTTTTGCTTCTCATTCTTCACCAAGTCTGTGTTTCACAAAGTCTGGTTCCCTAAATACCACGCTTATTTCCTGCTCTGTAACTGTTTCTATTCTGACCTGGCTTAAAATAAATTTACTTTCTTTTCTGCCTTTCCAAAGCCGTATCCATTTCTCAGAGTTCAGGTAAAGGTCTTTCTGCTGCCTTTGTCGTGTCCAAATACCACAGTCACCTTTGCTTCGTGAATTCCCATAGCAATTACTATACTTACTTTATCCTTGCATGGGTTGTTTAGGGGTCTGTAACTGTTGCATGTGAACCTGGATCACGAGAGTATTTCAGGTAGGCTTATGTCTTCTGTAATGTCCAGCTAATAACGCTTAAAAATAATTGAGCTGTTAACTACTTTCAGGCCCTAACACACATTGTCTCATTTAACACTGACAAAAGCATCTGTGAAGTTGGTGGTACGTAGCCTTATTTTACAGTTGAAGCTGGTAATCACGCTCCAAACTTGGGAGCTAAACAAGTATACTACACTCATCAACAAATGCTTCTTAAATAAATAACGTATTTATCTGTATATATCTCATAGCATTTGTGTATTTTACTCATACTTTCATCATTACTTATTCTTCTAACTACTATACTGTATGCTGTTGGAGGTCAAGAAGAGACAAATGTTTGAGCAAAGAGAGCTTGGGTCTTAGTAAGCAGAGCTGAGTTAGGTCTGCCATTAATTAGCGTTTTAACATTGGGTATTTCATGTCTCTGAACCTCAGTTTGTTTATGTGTAAAATGTAAAGATGATTGAAGGAAATACTGAATGTTTCCGCAGTGCTGACTATAGTGTCCAGCATCTAAGAGATAGTCATTAAAGGGTAGATTTATTATTACCGTTAAGATTCATGTTGGATTCATTTCCTTGTCTCTTGTGTTTTTCAGTGTGTTTCACTGTGTACAATAAGAAATGTATTTTATATTCCAAGCCAGTGGGCACATAACTATGTGTATATGTAATATCCATCTATGTATGTGTGTAATATTTATAATATATATATAATTTTAAAGTAGATAACTATATATAACTTTACATGTAGTTATATACCCATATATAGCTATAAAAATAAAGCAAAGTATTATTTTAAAATATTTCCTTTAGAGTAGTGCTATTCAACCTTTTTTTTTTTCCCATTATCACCCCCTAAGGATCCTTTTATAGGCATTTTTTTCCTAATCCCCTCCCCCATGAAATCTGAATACCACAGACACATTTATATCTCTTTATATACCTTAAGTATATCTGGGCTTCATACATTTAAAAGGAAGTAGAAAGCATACTTTTTTATTCAGCGTAGGATTAAAAAGGACAAAATAAAAATGTTATAGTGAAAAGTTAAATAAAAATGTAAAAGCTATCAATATTGAACGTAACATAACTATTTGCTGAGAAATTTTTAAAGTAATTTATTTACTTATAAGAATGGTAATATGTCAAGTTACATATGGAAATTAGCAATTTATATAAACTAACAATACAAATATAATAATTTTTAAAACATTCAAAATAATCATGTTCCAGCAAAAGTAAAATAATTTTTACAAATAACTTTAAAAAATTTTTAAGAGAATTTAACTTCAGCTTCATATGAGAGAACAATGTTTAACCTATATAACTACTAGATATTCATTAGAGGGTATCAACAGTTTTTCTTCTCGGCATATGACATACTAATGTTTTGATTAACATTTAAGCTCAAACATTATTTGAGCTTAAATACACACAATATGATCAATAACTTCCCACCTAGGTATTTATCCAAGAGAAATATAAACGTATTTCCACACCATAACTTGTAGACAGACGTTCATATAAGCTCTTTAGCCTGTAACTGGGAACAAACCCACATCCATCAAAGATGAATGAATAAACAAATTGCAGTATATCCATACAGTGGAATATTACTGAGCAGTCTAAAAGGAATGAACTGTTAATACACACAACAACGTGAATGGATCTCAGAAATGTTAAGCTGAGTGAAAGAAGCTGGACTAAAAAGAATGCATACTGCATGATTCAGTTTACATGAAACCCTAGAAAAGACAAAGATAATCTAGACTCAGAGAAAGCAGTCAGTAGTTGCCCAAAGATGCAGGGGGTGGGGATTGACTGGGATTGAGCAAAGGGAACATTTTGTGGGTGATGGAAATGTTCTGTATTTTGATGGTGGTGAGCGTTACACAGGTGCACAAATTTGTAAAAAGGCAGTGAATTTAAAATAGCATTTTGGGACTTGCCTGGTGGTCCACTGCACTCCCAATGCAGGGGTCCTGGGTTCGATCCCTGGTCAGGGAACTAGATCCCGCATGCTGCAATTAAGAAGTCTGCATGCCGCAACTAAGACCCAGACCAACCTAAATAAATAAATATTTTTTACAAAACAGGTTTTTAAAAAAATAGCATTTTCTTATATGCAAATTATTCCTCAGTAAAATTGATTTTTGAAATGCCAAGAGAAAAAGACCCCTTTCATTAACTATAATTTTGAAATTAGTTGAGGTTCAAAATGGTAGATGTCTTAACATCTTTATGGTGACACTTTAAGTCAAGATTATAATGATTCCTTCGGGGGGAGGGCTTCCCAGCACTCCTTCCTGTGGAGATGAAATCCCGCTCAGTGCTGCCAGGAGGAAGACGAATCATGTCTTTTCCAGACTCTTGGTGTTACGTTTACATTATTATGAGGTTAAATAAGTAACATATCATTCGTTTTACGTTATTTAAGAACAGATATCACTAAGTAATTGAAAGAATCATTCACAAGATGAGTCATTCATAAAATAATTCTTGAGTCTCTAAAAAGGACAAAGAATGTTTCTAGGTTCTGTGCGAGAGGACAGAGATGGGCTTGGTTGCCCCTAACCTCTGCACATTCAGAGTCAAGGGACAACGTGTGTTATGTTGATATTATTATTGTTATTATTTATTTTCCTAAATATTACTGGGCACCAAGCCACTCATGCTCGTAACTAGTGCTGCCAGGTGGTGGCCTTGATGACACACACCACGGAGCACAGAGTGTGCTCGCTGTAGGTGGCTTCTTGGTTTGAAAATTCCTCCTCTGCTCACTAGCCCTTTTGAGTTCTGCTCAGTTCTATAAACTTTTTGTGACACTTTTTCATCTTTAAAACAAAACAATAAAATGTCACATATAACATAATACAGTGTAAGATTTATAACCTATAGTCCTCACAATCTATTCAATAACATGACACTATATTACATATTAATCTAAGATTATAACACCGTGATAGAACAACAATGATGATGATTATAACATCTAACTCATGAGGGTGTAATGATGTTTATTGTCAGTATTCATGTGAAATATTAGCCCAGTGCCTGGCACACAGTAAGCGTTCAATAAACATTGGCTGCTATTTTTACTAACATTTTACAAATGAGAAAATTGAGTCTTAGAAATGTAATTAGCATATACAAAGCTAAAAACTAAAAAAAAAAGTGTCAGAAGGAGATAAAAAGTCAAGTTTTCCTTTTTCTTAACCCTAAGCTCTCCCCCAATAGCATATAGCATTTCTAGTATTTTCAAAACAAAATTCAAGTCTCAATAGCAGCAGCAACAAAAAATACCATAAATTCAGAGGTGGAGGAGAGTATCTCTAACAGAAAGGGTTAGTTATCATGTTCATATGGATGTTCTCATAGATTATTCTCTTTTTTCCAATTATTTCCTCTTATATTTTCCTTCAGATTAAATTCCATGAATTTCTATGGCCCCGTTAATGATGGAGACTCTCTTTTTATGGAGGGAGCCGTTTATGATTAAGAAGCAATGCCCAAGATTTTTCTACTTGGTGTTTATTCATTCATGAGTATTTACGTTGAGTCTCCTACGTGCATAGCACTGTGCTAGGAAACGTAGGATTTTTATAAATGGATTATGTAATTTCTTAACTAAAGCAACTTATGTACCAGAGTACAAACATACACAAACATATCTAATATAATAAGTGTACAATACATTACGCTCTGCTTCATTCAGCCATTCAGCAGACAGTTATTATGTGCCCTCTA
This sequence comes from Phocoena phocoena, assembly GCF_963924675.1. Classification (NCBI taxonomy): domain Eukaryota; kingdom Metazoa; phylum Chordata; class Mammalia; order Artiodactyla; family Phocoenidae; genus Phocoena; species Phocoena phocoena. The sequence goes on along the minus strand of NC_089239.1, from coordinate 31,169,135 downwards.
GGTACTACTGTTGTGCTAGGCTATAGAGATAGATAGGTTTGCTATTCCAGAAGAAATCCCACAAGTGAGTCAGACATGTAACCTTAGGACTGGAATTGGTGTAGGAGAGGAGGTGACGGTGGATGCATGACTGCAGCAGAATGTGTGATGGAGAGGATCTACAGAAGTCCAGAGAGGCCAGCAGAAGTGCAAACGCCATTCCAGGGATGGGCTTCTCCTCTCTTTCCCTTCCAGTCGCTCAGGAACCACTAAAAGACACATGTAGGGACGTGATATTTACATCTTATATGATAGAAAGAACAGCCTGGTGGCAATGTAGTACGTGAATTAGAGAAGCAAAACAGGAGTTGGAAAAAGTGGAGAGGAAACTTCTGAAATAATCCAAGAGAGAAATAATAAGAGTGGGTACCAAGGCAGTGGAAGTGGGGATGGAAAGACATTTGAAATATAAGAAAGTATATGACTTGGCAACTGCGTGTGTGGGATGACAAAGGGAGAAGTTGAAGATGAAACTGCATGTATGATATTCAAAAAGACGGGGGGAATACCTGTTCACGGGAAGAATGGGTTTGTAAAGGAGAATTTAGTATTTACGTGGACACTTTGAGTTTTTGCAGCATCTCTGAGAAATCAGAGTGGAACGTTCAGCAGACAGTGGATCTGGGGCTGGGGAGACACTGGGGTGGGGGGGCATGCCCATTGGGTAGCTGCCAATAGGTAACTGGCACTTAGAGCGATTGGAAGAAATTAAACCAGCCAAGGAAAATATGGGACATAAGCAGGGAAGAGGGGCAGCAGATGACACCATGGGGAGTATGAATGTTTCGGAAACTCGGAGAAATCATAGACTAGCACGAGACTGAGAGAGACCAATCAGAAAATTTAGGCATAAAAACTGGGAGAGAAATATATTACCAAATCCAAAAGATATTGCAAAAAGCCAACAAGAGTTGAAGGAAAGAAGTGGTGAGAGGATCAAATATCAGAAAAAGCTTAAGAATGGTTAGGACTGACTCCATGACCCGAAGGACGTGATACAGAGATAACATATGCATTTATTAATGACCCACTATGTGCTAGGCGCAGAGAGAGAGGGTGAGAAAGAAAGAGGGTAAGCAAGAGAGTGAGAGAGAAAGTCTCAATTACGCATGAGAAGCTGAATCAGAGGGATCAAGTAACTTTCCCCAGTGTCACACAACTAAAAATGTAGGAAAGCAGAGATTCCAACTAAATTAGGAGCCAATTCATCCCTTTGGGGGTGCAGTCATTACTGCATTTTTAACTTCTTGAAATTAAAAACAATAACTTCAAGCATACAGTAAAGGACAAAAAATGACATCTTTCTGCCCCAATTCAAAATTTAACAAACATTTTGTCATATTCACTTAAGATACAACCCAAAGCCCCAGTCACCGTTCTTCATCCTTGATTCTCAGAAGTAACCACTACGCAGAAATTGTACTATTCTCATTCGTGCTTTGCTCTTTTTATAGCAGGTGGATGTATTAACATACGACGAGAGATTATAGGGTACACCTTTGTGTGTTTAAATTTTTGTGTTAAAATTGGGCCATTAGTTTTTGTCTCAACAGTATGTTTTATAGATGTAATCATATTGATTTCTGTAGGCCTGGTTTGTTCATTAAACAGCTGTAGAGTATTCCATTGGATGGATAGATGATAGATAGATAGATACAGATAGAGAGAGAGTTTTTTCATGATTATTCTATGACATACTATAGGGAAGGCAATATTCAAGCATTAGGAAAAGAATAAAATCAAAGGAGAGAGATGTCACATTTGAGAGCCAAGTGCCTTGCAGTTAATTTTACCCACTGGTAAATTTATTAGTTAGCCAATTGGTTATCATGAACAATGTTCCTAAAGGTATCCTAAAGAAAATAACACGTTCTGGGGCCAATGAACAGAATCGAGTAATTTAACTGGATTTAAATCTGTAAAAGCAGTAGAGAGAAATTACAAAGGCAATGCTGAGACTATGCTTCTGGAGCTTTGAGCACAGCCTGCGGTGTTTTGCCTCTTTACAGGTATTGGGGAAGCATAGGGAGTTCTGTGAGTAGAGAAATGACAAGACCTTGCTCACCATGGCCAAGGTACCTTGAGTTGTTTTAATGGTTAATAAAGATAGAGGATATGTATTATTTCAGCCTGATAAAGAGGCTGTATCATGGGGGAGAGTCATGTTATGGTGAGAAAGACAAAAAGGAAGGGTGAAGAAAGGTGTGAAAATTGACAAATCTAGCCTGAAGGCTAATTTGTGAGTTTGTTTACTGCCTTTATTTCTTTTACAAAAGTGTTAACAATGTTTACTAAGATACCCAGTAAAGCATGCCTGCTTCTAAGAAGTTACAGTTACTCAGGTTTATTAGGGAAACTTCATTCTTGTGACAGTTCATCTGTTCAACAAACAGAGTAGATTTACAGCCACGAAAACCTTTGATTTAGAATCTGGGTGTCTTTGGACTGTTCATCTATTACAATGGATCCTTAGTCCTAATGCTTAGAAACTTGAATATCCATGAGTTTTTCTTTTTCCCCTTTTAATTTTTCATTATTTCCCTTTTGATTTCAAGATTGTACATTGTTGCTTTACACAAAATAGAGATAAACAGAATAGCATGTTGATTTTAATAAACTATTTCAGAGCAGAAATGTGAAGGTAATTTACCTGCCAGTTAAACTGTGACATAGTCTAGCACCAGTTGATCAGAAACCACCCTTTTTTTCAGCATTTTAAAACATGAATTTTTATTCTTCCCTGAAAATATCCTCTTTGCAGGTCAAGCCCTAGGTTCATATGCAATTATTTTTGAAATCTTAATTCATATGTCTATTCATCCTCTTTCCTACAAAGCTCATCATCTAAATATTGTCAAACACCTTCAAATGAGCACCTATGATATGAACTCAGGTAAGAGATTCCAGACCCTGAAGCGTATTTTTTTCCAAAAGGAAGCCAGCCATGCTGTAGAGTGTGCCTGTCTTTGGGCTGTCTGTTTCTGCTTTCTAAAAGTTAATAATGGAGAGCACAGCATCCCTGTGGCTTGCTGATTGACTGGTAGAAATGACAGCAAAATGTATATGACTGAGAAGATTTCATCAGTACGTCCTCTGCGCTAGGCTGTTTCTGTAATGTTACCCATAGGTAGGGGCTATTAGATCAAAGATTTTGTGACATCTAATGTCAAGTTTACCCAGATCACATTGATGATTATTTTTAATAAATGTCCATATTATTAGACCACATCTACCAATCATCTTCTAAAAAATCTATAGACTTTTTTAGAAATTTTAGGTTTATAGAAACACTGAGCAAGAAGCCATTGCTCTCGCCCAACTAGTTCCCCTATTATTAGCATCTTTTTTTTTTAAAAATAGGTCTTTATTGGAGTATAATTAGTGTGGTACCTCTGATACCATTGATGAGCCAATACTGATACATTATCAACTAAAATCCATAGTTTACTTTAGTATCTTTTTGTTGCACATTATATGGATTTTGACAAATGCATAATGACAGGTATCCACCGTTATATTGTCTTACAGAATGTTTCACTGCCCTCATAACCCCTGTTCAGCCCTACTTCCCTTCCCCGAAACACTGCCCTCAACCAGTCATTTTGATGTCGTAGCGACACTCTCATGCCCTCAACACATGTTGTCATTGTTTTGGTTTTGCTTTTTTGTTGAGATGTGACTGTGATGAGATGATGAGACCAGTGGCTATTGAAGGACATTTTTACTGAATTCCTGGTTACTATTTTATCATTTCTCTGTTCTGATTCTGTTAGTTCGAGTTAAATATAGCAATAAAAACTGACAAACTGACCAATAGAGTAACTGCTAGATTTCCATTGTTTCAACCTACCGTACCTCTCTCAACCTTGTATATCCAACCAAATCCAAAATGTTTAAAAATTTAAAAAAGGAAACCACCTAGGCTTCTCGACTTCTCCCAGCCTCCTGTGCTGCTGTGCTCCGGTTCTAGTGACCATCCAACTCAAAAACAAGCACTCCTGCACACAGCTAGCCAAGCAGTGACTACATGGCATAACCCGTGCTTTATACCCAAGTCTTAGATGGTAGCTGGGTGGTTGTATATAGCAGGTTACTGCTTTAAAACAATCATTTATATTCACACAAAAAGTGAAAGATTAGATTTCTAAGCCCACTTTTTATACTAATGCAACGATTGTATTAGCCTTTCACTTATTAAGTCTAGAAAAATTAGTAAAACTATGGATTTTCATTAATCAGACATAATTACTATTTTTTTTTATATCTTAACAAACCCAACTCCATCCACTGTTCTTCCAATCACAAGCAAAATAGTAACATAAGCAGACGTAAGCACAAATGAGCATGAAATCAAAAAAAATCAATACCAGGTATGATAAATATATGCATTTTATTTAGATATATTTCTGTTAAACATGTTCCTTTTTTAAGACAATTTATATAGAGCCTTTAAAATGACTATAATTCTGATTTCTACCCATAGTACTGAAGAAGCTACTTAGTAACATTCACTTTCAAGGCCATTTTTACTTAACCACTTTTCATTTGATATTTACCACTCTTGCAAAAATATAAGCAAATCAACATCTGTGTAGATTGCTGAATGTATTCAAGGGCCACGCATGATGAACTCAAGATGAACACAACAATTCAAAGACTTTTGGAATAAAATTGTTGAAACCAGGCGCTGGTTTTACCCAGGGCTCTGTGGCTCTGATAACGAGAGAATATATTTGCCCCCCCACCTCCTATGCTGAGAGCAATCTTGAGCAAAAAGGGTCTGGATTGATATTAACCCATAATGTATTACAGGTCTGAGTGATGTTGATCATAGTGGGCGAAATTCAAACGACATCAGCAGTTGGCCGTTAGGAAATCAAAACCCTATTTTGATTTTTTTCAAAATTAATTATGTAGTCAGAATTCCCCTTACAGTTTTCACAATGGAGTACAAGAACATCTTATTGAATGTCCAACTGAGTGACGTAAAGCTCCTTGGAGCTCGTAGTACATGCTTTCAAACTAATATTACTGGATCACACACCACTTTTAACAAGACTTAGCAAAGGGTAGCTATTTGAAGAACACACCTGTGGACTATAGATGCCACGTGATCAGCAGAATTTTAATCTGCTGGGATGTTGTAAAGATACCTTATTAAAAGAGCTTCCAATGAGATTAATTGATTAATAGCACAGTTCATCTCCATAGAAAGAATTTGCTTTTTAAAGAAGTCATTGAGTGCTACAAGTTGAATTAGTATTCAATTAACGTCAACATTCATTTTGAGCAACCTGTGAAATATTTTTAAAGAGATACTTAGTAAATTATATCAATAAGCATTTTAATATAAATCAAGATGCAGTTCATTTTTTCCACTTAGAAATATATTACCAAGATGATAGTTATTTGAAAAAGAATAACATTTCAGCTCAGCTCTAACTAATGCCAAATAAAGGTGGTAGTATGTCTTCATTCCTTAAATATTGATTTGGAGAGTCAGGGAATTTCAAGTATATAAAAACCCGAGTGGCAAAAAGTAGAGATGAGAGTCCAAAACATAGGATGCACAAAATAGCCTACTACAATGTTCAGTGCACAAGAGCTAGTAATTATTACCCAATGTGTAGAATTTAACCTAACGCATTTTGGAGCAGATTAATCTTTTAGCATTTCGAAAGGAAGGTCAATGGCAAAATAAGATTGATTTGATCATTAAATTTGTTGTTCTCTAACACACAAACCGTTAAATTTTTGTTCCCCGGTTTTTTGGGGTTTTTTGGTAACGCTATTTATTTATTTATTTATTTATTGGCTGTGTTGAGTCTTTGTTGCTGTGCGCGGGCTTTCTCTAGTTGCGGCGAGCGGGGGCCACTCTTCATCGCGGTGCATGGGCCTCTCACTATTGCGGCCTCTCTTGTTGAGTAGCACAGGCTCCAGACGCGCAGGCTTAGTAGTTGTGGCTCACGGGCCAAGTTGCTCCGCAGCATGTGGGATCTTCCCAGACCAGAGCTCGAACCCATGTCCCCTGCATTGGCAGGCAGATTCTCAACCACCACACCACCAGGGAAGCCCTGTTCCCCGGTTTTAATTAGCAAAAAGCAATAGCTACCAAACCAGCCAAGTGAAGTTTTGAAACAATTAATGAAGTAATTCTTAGAAAAGCATCTTTATCCTCCATACAAATGATAAACAGGGTTGTGGATGTGTTAGTGTGTGTAGGGATGGGAAAGGAAAAGTAGGAAAGTTAACCTATTTACATATGATTCTCAACATAAATTACTTCACAAATAATGGCACAATGTTCTGCTTTTCTATGCAAACAAAATGTGTCTTTGAATCAATAGGTTTTATAAACACAGTATACAAGATAACTAATTTATAAAATTTTAAAATATGTTTACACACATTAATATTCAGAACTCAAAGAGAAATTTCAGTAGGATAAAAAAGCTTTGGAAATTAAGATGTGTAGAAGGTAAGTAAATTGTGCTAAATCTTCTATCCACCATGAAAACATTTCCTTTCATTCTAACATAACAGTATTTTGGAAATTGTGTCTCCCATCTTTTCACATGAGAAGCTTTAAACACTTAGAAGATGCTATTCACTTTTAGAGCAGGGAACGTGAAGTAATTTTAAAAATATATTCTATCCAAATATGCTTTTTTACTGAAGTATAGTCAAATATATGTTTCTTTAATTAAGTCGTATCTTACCAGGATTCCAAATTTCAGCATTGAATTGTGTGTTAACACTGATGAGTAGAAGTTTTTTTTTTTATTTTTGGCAAAGCTTCTGAAGCTATAGTTTTCTAGAAATTTAAGTTTTAAGAATATTAGAAATTAAAATATTTAATTCACTTTGAGCAAACCATAATTAGTTGGCAATAAAAGTTTATGCTGGCAAAACATTTCAGGTATAACACAATTGAAAGTGTTATTCTGAAGGCCGTATTTTTATCATGAACATTCAAAAGCAAAAGAACTATGAAATCACTATTTAATTCTATAAAACTAGGCAAGGCACCTTCTTGTTTTTTATGACACTTCCAGAAATGTCATTTCCTACATTCATTTCTACACACAGTCCATACTTTTGAATTCATACTTCTGAAGATATGAAATATTAGAGAGAAAACTATATTTTTCCTCACTACATAAGAGAGAGGAAATTGGCTTTGCTTCATACCTGTTGGGGATAAGCAACTTTGCATACATATTTATACTTAAACGCAGACACGTTGTCACATACTCCTGCAGGTGAAGATTGTATCTTTCACCAAAACCTCCCTTAGGCTAGTGATGGAGATTATGCTAATAGCTTAGGTGTGTTTTGTCTACTTTAATGACTGTAACTAAAACAAATACATCTGGCATTGCAACCATCTATACACAACACACATACACCACACAGGTGGGAGACAGGGAGGTTGTGTGGGGGGGTTGTATATGCATATTTATACACACGTTTCTGTCCGTGCACATTACATACATTTCAAAAATATTTATATGCATATATATATATATAATTGAAATAAAGTTGCAGAAAACATTCTTTACCACGTGCACTCTAGTAGTTCATATTTTATTATATGCTATTCTTTTATATTTTAAAAATGCATTTCCCAGCCCATATAATTGAGCTCAAGATCCACTAATGGGTTGCTGCTAACAGCTGGAAAAACACTGGCTTAAGTTACAGCAGTATAAATCACATATTGGCAAAATTAAAGATGCTTTTCTACTGCGACCAGAACAGCTCTGTACCCACCTGATACCAACATGGTACCAGGAATGTACTACTTAAACGACATATACGTCAATGTTGGGACAGCGTAGCCAGAATGGTTTCATCATCATTGATAGACAGAAGAGTGACTTGAGTTTCGTGAGCCAGGATTAATTGCATTGCTGTTATACACTTACACATAACTGCTTCTTATTTGATGGAAGGCTGCTAAAGTTTGGGGTAGGATGTAAATTTAAAAACACAATGATACTATTTTGGCAAATTGATAAATACTGTCTAGATTTTATGTGGAACAGAAACATGTTCATGACTTCCCAAGAAAATAATGACAAAAATATGTAATGAGTAGAGATTTGCTCTCAGGGATACCTCAAATTATTAGGAAAGTATAATGTTCTCCAGGAAATATTATTCAGTGAAAAAGCAAGGTCTGGAACAGTGTATAAGGGATGCTATCTTCTGTGTAAAAAAATAAGAAAAAAATACATACCTATAGACTTACATCTTTTCTTTGCAAAAAGAAACACTGACGATATAAACCAAAAGCTACGAAAACAGCATGCTGGAGATATGAATCCAAAAGACCTTCTCTGAATATACTTTTTCTCATAATTTTAACTCTGATGATCACATAAATGTTTTCCACTTTCAAAATAATGAGTTGAAAAGAAAAAGCATGTAGTATTTGCAGGATAAAGCAAATATCTCAATATATACTTTTAGCAAAGATGGTTAGAAACCAAGATTTTAATGGAAGTTATTAGTTGCAGTCAAAGGACCAAATTTAAAACCCCAGTAATGTTCAACTGGATTTGGAAATAGCACTATGAACTTTTTCCCCTAAAAATATGTACAGGTATTTCTTGCTTAAGATCAATAACCTATTCCCCCAAATATAATAATGCTCTTCTCCAAAAAAGAGAATTAGGGCTCCCTGAAGGGATGGCTGATCCAGGCATGGGGGAGAAATCGGGCAACATGAGTGTATGGCATCTGTTCATCCCAGAAAGCAGAGAAGCTGGAAAAATAAAGGGGTCATGCCATACAGGCACCAACACGAAGGGGTCCCAGTTAGGCAACAGTGAGACAATTGGCACATCAAAGGAGCATTTGAAGCCCATATGTTCAGATTTTTAGTTAAATAAATAAGGAAGACAGAAGGAGGAAGGGAAGGAAAAACTAGAATAACAACAAAGAACATGGTCTTTGATTCCTTTCTGTGGAGCGAGGAGTGGGAAATCTGTATTAATGGACGCTTTACAGCTATGGGCATCTGTGCTTCAGAAATAAGGCCGTAAAGGTGCATGTATAAGGATGTTTCCTGTAGAACTGTTTGAAAAAACGGTAAATTGGAAGAAACTCCAATGACTACCAATAGGAGATTAATAAAATAAATAATAGTACATCCATTTATGGACTACGATGCAGCCAGTAAAAACGATGGAGCAAACTTCATGAAGTGACATATAAAGAGGTCCATAATGTATTGTTTAATGGAAAAAGGAAATTTCAGAGTAGTATAAAAGGCTTTATCCCATTTTTTCATGAAGTAAAACAGTATGTGATTATACAAATAAATGTATTTGCCTTAAAAAGATAGAAATCTGGAATGAATGATATAAGACCATTCCACTAACAGTGGTCACCTCTGGGATTAGAATTTGACAGCACCTGTAGGTGGGAGCAGTTTGAGAGGGAATGTTTGCATTTCATTTTATATATTCTTACGTCTTCTTGGTGCTTTTTTATGAGCATTGTTGATTTTGTAACACATGGGTAAGAAAAGAGGTGATCCCTTCCATGTAACAATTATTCTCTTGCTAAACCCATCTCTCCCATAGATGCCAGGCTGCAAACAAGACCTGCCCCACAGATTACATATGGAATAATCACATCTGCAGATGCCTGGCTCAGCAAGATTTTATTTTTTCCTCTAATGTTGGAGATGGTAAGCCAAACGCTGTATTAAAGACTAAATGTCTCTATTTTGATTAACAAATATTGTAATATTAAAATCACATGTACAATATTCATTTTCATGCTTTGAAATCACTCACTACCAAATAGGACACTTTCTGCTTTGTATTGGTATTATTTTGAAATTCTTTGTAAAGGAACCTACCTGTGTGTGTGTACAACCCTTTAATGAACAACATGGAAATGAAAACACTTGTAAAGGCTTTTTATTGTTTCCCACCACACCCAGAACCAAGTAAGGGATAGTAAAGATGTCCTGACTGTGTTTGTCTAGACTCTGCAGACGGATTCCATGACATCTGTGGGCCCAACAAGGAGCTGGATGAAGAGACCTGTCAGTGCGTCTGCAGAGGGGGGCTTTGGCCTTCCAGCTGTGGACCCCACAAGGAACTGGACAGAAACTCATGCCAGTGTGTCTGTAAAAACAAACTCTTCCCCAGCTCATGTGCGGCCAACAGAGAATTTGACGAAAACACATGCCAGTGCGTATGTAAAAGAACCTGCCCAAGAAATCAACCCCTAAACCCTGGAAAATGTGCCTGTGAATGTACAGAAACACCACAGAAATGCTTCTTGAAAGGAAAGAAGTTTCAGCATCAAACATGCAGGTAAGAAATCTTCATAAACAGTATTCATTTCTCTTACTGGAAATAGTTTTCTCAACACAAAGCAGTTTTCTCAACCAAGATATTGGTTCTTTGTTAGAATGGAACTAGTTAAGTTCTGGAAGATGAATTCTGATATTTGTAACCAATGCTAAATCTCTGTGAGACTTTGCCCCCCCAAAAATAAGGTGGGAGTCCTGGGAACCAAAACCAGATCCAAGCTCAGACTGCACTAAATCCTTGTTCCAGAGACTAAGGTAGTAGCTCTCCACATGAGTTAGAGAACAGATGCATAGGACAGTCACTTGCGGAGCATTTTCAAAATAGATCCAGGTAGCGCACACCTGCCCCCAACAAAATGATGATGCCATCAGATGTAATTTTGTACAGCTGTTCTAAGTGCAGAAAATATGCAAGCTTTACAAAGGATAGGATGATACCGTTTACTGTGGAATTGTATCTAGAAATGAAAATAGTTAAGCTAAGTATAATATTTAATGGAATCAGAGAAATAAATTAATACGTTGTTCAGGGTTACTCAAGACATTCCTTAAACCTGATTCTGCTCCCTTCTTCACCAGAAAAAAATGAGTCTCTTGGACTCAGACACTTTCAGTGTTAAGCCCTGAACCTCTTCCTCTTTGATCTGAGAATAAGCGAGACCTGTGCAGTGACGTTTGCTCCCACTCTCCTTCAGCATCTCGCTCCACCAGTCACGCCCTCTCCCTTCTATACCTTCAATGTCCTCAACTCTAGTGTTCGTCCCCCTCAATTTTTTCTATTTTATTGGCATCTCACTGCGATTTTGAGCATTCTGTAGCAACCAAGCTCTGTCCTTGTCTTCTGAGTTGCACCAAGACCAGGCATTTGGCATTTGTCTGTTCACCTCTTTCATCTCTCATTTATTCAACCAACTGGAACCTGGTTTATGCCCTAATATTCCACGATCAAGTTCAGTAGACCCTTCATTGTCAAATCCGATGGACAATTTGGTCTTTCTGTAAAACTGTCCTTTCCATAGTTTCTCTTTAGGCTCTCCTCTGTTTTGAGTGAGACAACATTGTGCTTTCCTGGTTGTCCTTTAGGTTTTCTGACCACTTGCTGTCCATCACTGGAGTTCTCACTGGGTTCTCTTTTTCCACCCACTCTTTACAGATGGTGATAACACCCCTTCAACAGATGATTATTCACACAACTTAAAACTTTATTTACACTTATAAATTGTATAACTACAATTTATTTACATTTATTTACAATTTAGTATCTGCATGAATACTTCCATTTATCTACAATTTAGTATCTGCATGAATGTTCATCATTACCTTTATCTTCAGTAAATAAACTATCCTTCTTTTTGATTCTCAAGAGTTTGTATTCCCAGTTCAGTTTATCTTTCTGATATTTCTCCACACTAACATGTTAGCTAGTGCATGAGGAGACTTCCATGAATCTAGGTATCTCATTAATGACTTTTATTTTCTTCCATTATCATTTCAGAAGACCTGATAGGAATCCTTGTTTTTCCTCTTTAGAATATTCTGGGCAATGATATTCCAATTTTACTTGCACATCCTACTCTAATCACCAAAAGGATATTTCAAAAATGCAGAATATAGATACTAAATCTTATTAAAGATCATGAAACCATTTTTTCATATTGAATCCGAGTGAACCCAGTATACATTGAAAAACCTGAAATTTTTGTTTACATAAAACTAACCAGCTGGGCTTCCCTGGTGGCGCAGTGGTTGAGAGTCCGCCTGCCGATGTAGGGGACACGGGTTCGTGCCCCGGTCCGGGAAGATCCCACATGCCGCGGAGCGGCTGGGCCCGTGAGCCATGGGCTCTGAGCCTGCACATCCGGAGCCTGTGCTCCGCAACAGGAGAGGCCACAACAGTGAGAGGCCCGCGTACCGCAAAAAAAAAAAAAAACTAACCAGCCATATTTGTCTACAGAATTCTTATATTAACTTAGTAGAAAAGATTTCTGTCATTGTATTTCTCCTCATCATATACATTGTTCCTTAATGGCTTTCTATTTACTAACTCTCTCCCCATGTTCATTTTTCTAAGTGTATAATTCCAGGTTTTATGCATATACTGGAGCGAAAAAAAGATAGTTTAATATCTTGAAAATATATATACTCCTCATTTTCTCTTCATATTTATTCCAAAATTGTGGCAGGCAGAGTATACATTCTGTGGTTCACTGCCTCAGTCAGCAACTTACATTGATCATTGAGAATTTTATCTCTTTAGTAAAGGAATACCGGTGGCCTTATAATAATGTAATTGTATTTAGAACTGAAAATAAATAAATAACATTCTAACTAGATATGCTTTCTTTTCTGGAGCAAAAGAAATGCTGTTTCAAAATCACATCTGTAGTTTTTCTGTGGTGCATGTTTGATCTTCAGGTCACCTTGCATTTTTCTTGCATTATATCCATCCCCACTGCCACATGTTACGTATACTCATCCTCCAGAAAAATCCTTCAGAGATAGCTCCCATTCACTGGAGCAACAGGGCTGCTGATGTGATTGGCTGCTGGGTCGTTTGTCTTTTTGCCACTGCTAGAAACTGGACATCTGGGGTAGGAGGAAAGGGACCCTCACAGTGAATACTGTCCCTCCCAGTGCCTTCCCCCAGACCGCACTGTTTTCACATGGAGCCCAGGTGGAGGAGGGAGGCTGAGCCACTCTCGTGCAGCCAGCCAGCTGCCAGGCTAGTCAAGTCAAGAGTGAGGATGGGGCCCTCACTGTGGACCACAGCCCTGCCAGAACGGCTGAGTTTAATCGCTCCAAAGTCTGGGTTCCAAACGAGTCCCAGAGTCTTGTGAATTCTGCCATGCTTACGTGATCACGCTAAATCGGCAGACCTTAAATATTCACATCCAAAATTTCTGTTTTATGTTACTTTCATCTGTGAAGCACAGAGCGCTTCAAAAGAACTAATGCTAACAACACCTCATTCTTCCATTCGTTATTTCTGCAAGCTAGACTCTTTCTTTTTTTTTTTAGGTTTTTCCATTCCTCTTAAATTTGGTAATTCCAGGCACAAACTTTAGCAATTTATAAACTGGAGAACAATTTTATGATAAAATGAGTAACTCTGTTCTAGTTTGAAACTTACAAAAACACAAAAGTGCATTTGTAGCATAACAAATTCATCTCCTTGGTCTTTAACAAAAGTCTGTCCTTCTTTGTTCCCCTAGTTGTTACAGACGACCGTGTACAAATCGAGTGAAGCATTGTGAGCAGGGACTTTCATTTAGTGAAGAAGTATGTCGCTGTGTCCCTTCATATTGGAAAAGACCACATATGAACTAAGATTGTATCTTTTCTAGTTCGTCATTTTTCTATCGTGGGAAAACGGTGTTGCCATGTTAGAACTATGAGCGCAGAGACTTTGTGGGACTGAACCATGTGGATAATGTTACAGAAATGGACTGGAGCGCATCTGCAAAAGACCTCTTTAAAAGACTGGTTTTCTGTCAATGACCAAACAGCTGAGGTTTTTCTCTTGTGATTTTAAAAAAGAATAATGACTATATAATTTATTTCCACTAAAAATATTGTTTCTGCATCCATTTTTATAGCAATAACAATTGGTAAAGCTCACTGTGATCAATATTTTTATATCATGCAAAATATGTTTAAAATAAAATGAAAATTGTATTATAAGCTGGTAAGTTGAGTCCATTACCATCTTACGCCATCAGCAAAACTTGATATTATGAAAACTGTCAACTCCCCCTGCCCTTTCCCCTTTTCTCTAATTGGATGTCAGATTTTGACTGCTGTGTGATCCTGGAAAAGAAAGTTTCAGAGGGACAGAGGTTGCTATTAATTTTATTTAAATTCATCTCTTAATATATTTAATGAGTAGAAATGTTTTGGCACATGACACTTTTGAATTTATATCCAAATGAATCAATAGAAAACATATCATGCTTAGCATGGTTATGCAGTTGAAAGTTATTCAGTGCCCTTGGAGCATTCAGACTCTTAACCTGATATAATAGCTCTCAGTACATATTAAAATGGCTTTAAAATATTTTTCTTAAGAAGAATCTTTCCACATATTTAATTTCTTCTGACCAGCTAAATACTTTTCATAAGCTGAAGCGCTCCTACCCAATACATATAAAATAAATTGGAAATGACATTTAAATGCTCATATGTGCGAAAAAGGAAACCTTTCAGTCACACAATTAAAGCACTTGTTTTGTTTTTTTTAAAAAGGCAGCACACTCAAATTTCCTTTTCTGGGAACAAATATTTTGCCTACATAAATGCAACCACATAAGTGGTTGGCTTGTTGACAGAGTATTGATTATTTGCTCGTAGGACATGGCTACTAGCAAATAAAAATACATAGCTACTAGCAAATACATGAAAATAAGTAGTCCTGAAAGGAAAAAAAAGAATCTATAAAGTTATGTAAAAATGGCTTTTAAAACTTGCAAATTTAATATAACAAAAACATTTTAAATGGTATAGGTGACTACTCAGTACAGTACAAAATATTAGTATCTATATGTTTTGCTACAAAATAATCTATTTTTTATAATATTTGATTAGAAGGTCGATGCCCTAAAAATGTTGAAACACTGTTTTCAATACTGACTTTTAAAACAATGTTACATGCAAGGTTTACTGAATTACAGGTGCGTACCCTGCACAACTTGAACATCTCGTTCGTAAAGTCAGATTGTTTTTTACGTACTGGGAGAATGAAGTAGTCTTTTGAAATTCTCTCATTATACATTTATGGGCCATCTTTGTATTTTTTAAGTAAAGGTGAATCTGAAGCCTGTAGGCAGAAAATATATGAAAATATGCATTGTACAATCTATGAACCAGCTACGCTCTGGGTAATTTTCAAACTTGAGAACAGCAAAAACAAACAAACGAACACAAAAACACAACAGCAGTAGCAACAACAATAATAATGAAACAAAAGCAAAAGATAAGTGGATTTGACAACAGCTATAGTTTTATCAAAATTTCCCCAACAGAAGACATATGGGAACATATGTATATGTATAGCTGATTCACTTTGTTGTAAAGCAGAAACTAACACACCATTGTAAAGCAATTATACCCCAATAAAGATGTTTAAAAAAAAAAAAAAATTTCCCCAACAGAACAAATTAGGGAGTCATTACAAAAGGAAGGATGGAATCATAATAAGCAATATCTCTCCACCTGCTGGGGAGGCACAACCCCTTGGTGCATAAAATGGTCACCAGCTATACAGTTCCACTGAGATCCAATTTAATAAGTTTTCACCACATTTCAGCCAAGAATGTAAGCAAACAAACATTATATAATCTGTTACGTTGATCTAGCATCAATCATTTTTAGCCTTGATACATTTTAAATATATTAATTTTTTTTAGATAATGCAGAAAAAGTCTATTCTAAGTTTCCAGTGAGCCCCCTGAGGCCATGTAGAGAATATTAGGATCTGATATAATGACCGTTACAAGTTATCAGCTTAAAAAAAATCTAAACTATGTGTTGACAATTGGTTTCTCAGAATATATGGGTAAGCCAAAGAAATCACTAGACCGAAATATAAAGCGTGAGGCATGCCAGAAAAAATAACATGTAATTTGTCCCTGGAGATGTAATAATTTTGATGAAAGGCGAAAGTAACATCAACAAAGACAATATACTTTGCCAGAGAGTCTTGCAAACAATTTTATATGGACCATAAAAATCTCACTTCACTATATTATAATAATTGAGATTCTGTGGTACTGGTTAAGAAAGTGGACTAGAGATCAAGCTAAATGGTGATTTAAAATATTAGCAAATAGGATTCATCAAGAAGCTAAAATAGACAGTGAGCATTTTCATAAACTCTGCAAGAGTCTCCAACTACCAGTTGGTCAAATCTCAAGGATAAAAATGAGAAAACACTGGAAGCTTGCAGCAACAGTTACTATATCCAAATCTTGAAAAGTTGATAAACAGAATTTTATGTCTAGAAACCTAACACTGTATACTCTGTTTAAAAGACTCATGGAACAAAATATTTTGGTAAGCGGTTATAAGATTTAGCTTCCATATCTTTTTTTCTTTTTCTTTTTTGGAAGTGGGTTTTGACATTTGCTAACTGCTTGAGTGAAACAGACTCATTATTAGAATTTCTAAAAAATGAATTTTGTCCTCCATACCCATACTGCTCAAAGCAGAAATCTGAGGGGTGACCACCAGTGGCATACCCTGGGTACACTTCTTTAAGAGGAGGGATAAAGGTCACTCACTTACCTCCACACAGTCCAGGCTTCCTCCAGGGGTACCCTGCTCTGTGGGAATTTTATTCAATGAGTGTGAGAGAGAAACAGACCCAACAGGTGAGAGAGATCACATTGAAGCAGTTGTTTTGGCATTTTGCCAAAGTTTATGCAACTCCTTATGTGGTCAAGTTTCTATATTAACCTCCCCAGGAAGTGCCATGGCAAAGAGCTGAACCAAGGTCCTGTGGCTCCACTTTGTCTACATTTCTACACCGTTTCCCAAGATATGAGCTCCCATGAGCAGATTTTTCAAAGGATGCTTTTTAGGGACTTTACCTTTTGAACTGAAAATGAGAATAACATAAAAAATAGTATTGCCCACCACTGCAACAGAAGAGAGTGTGTTGACATGTCTGATTTTTTATCTAGAGGAATTGTAGAAAGTTCCGAATAAATCCAATGATTGTATCCTAAAGAAGCATAGAGTCCACCCAGAGAACTGTCTAAGGAAGTCCATGACACGTACATTATAAAGTAAGTACTGGTTTATATGTTCGTATTTGAATTTTTAATATATTGGCTATTTTTTTAAGTGGAGAATAGCTATCTGTTAACTTGTGGAAGTGTAAATGGGGTTTGATGGTTTGAAAAAAAAATTTAAACCAAAGTTTCACACGCTCTTTTATCTTCATTCCGTAGCCAACAACTAATTGCTTTAAAAAAAAGCATTCTGTAAGAAAAGGATCACTGGACTGGGAATCAAAAGCCAGGTTTTTAATCCTGACTTTTCTGCTTTGTCCTTGAGCAAGTCACCAAAATCTTCTGAGTCTCAGCTTCTTAATCTGTGAAAAGAAGGAGTTGAATTAAATTGTGCAGGATGTCCAACTCTGAAGTTACAAACTTTGTACTAAACTACATACAGAGTGGGGCAAAGAAAAAAAAAGAACATTTTAGAGAACTTCAGGGAAGCCCCACTCCTGTAATTAGTGACCCCATTAAGAGGAAATATTAATCTTTTAAAAGTGTTTCATAGGGCTTCCCTGGTGGCGCAGTGGTTGAGAGTCCGCCTGCCGATGCAGGGGACACGGGTTCGTGCCCTGGTCTGGGAAGATCCCACATGCCGCGGAGCGGCTGGGCCCGTGAGCCATGGCCGCTGAGCCTACGCGTCCGGAGCCTGTGCTCCGCAACGGGAGAGGCCACAACAGTGAGAGGCTCGCGTACCACAAGAAAAAAAAAAAAGGAATAAAATACCTAGGAATAAACCTACTTAAGGAGACAAAAGCCCTTATGCAGAAAACCATAAGACACTGATGAAAGAAATTAAAGATGATACAAACAGATGGAGAGAAATACCATGTTCTTGGATTGCAAGAATCAACATTGTAAAAATGACTCTACTACCCAAAGCAATCTATAGATTCAATGCAATCCCTATCAAACTACCAATGGCATTTTTCACAGAACTAGAACAAAAAACTGCACAATTTGTATGGAAACACAAAAGACCCTGATTAGCCAAAGCAATCTTGAGAAAGAAACACGGAATTGGAGGAATCAGGCTCCTGGACTTCAGACTATACTACAAAGCTACAGTAATCACGACGGTACGGTACTGACACAAAACCAGAAACACAGATCAATGGAACAGGATAGAAAGCCCAGAGATAAACCCACATACATATGGTCACCTTATCTTTGATAAAGGAGGCAAGAATATACAATGGATAAAAGACAGCCCTTCAATAAGTGGTGCTGGGGAAACTGGTCAGCTACATGTCAAAGAATGAAATTAGAACACTCCATAACACCATACAAAAAAATAAACTCAAAATGGATTAAAGACCTAAATGTAAGGCCAGAAATTATAAAACTCTTAGAGGAAAACATAAGCATAACACTCTATGACATAAATCACAGAAAGATACTTTTTGACCCACCTCCTAGAGAAATGGAAATAAACACAAAAATAAACAAATGGGACCTAATGAAACTTAAACGCTTTTGCACAGCAAAGGAAACCATCAACAAGACAAAAAGACAACCCTCAGAATGGGAGAAAATATTTGCAAACAAAGCAACTGACAAAGGATTAACCTCCAAAATTTACAAGCAGCTTATGCAGCTCAATATCAACAAAACAAACAACCCAATCCAAAATTGGGCAGAAGACCTAAATAGACATTTCTCCAAAGAAGATATACAGATTGCCAACAAACACATGAAAGGATGCTCAACATCACTAATCATTAAAGAAATGCAAATCAAAACTGCAATGAGGTATCACCTCACACCAGTCAGAATGGCCATCATCAAAATATCTACAAACAATAAATGCTGGAGAATGTGTGGAGAAAAGGGAACCCTCTTGCACTGTTGGTGGGAATGTAAATTGATACAGCCACTATGGAGAAGAGTATGGAGGTTCCTTAAAAAACTACAAATAGAACTACCATATGATCCAGCAATCCCACTACTGGGCATATACCCTGAGAAAACCATCATTCAAAAAGAGTCATGTACCACAATGTTCATTGCAGCTCTATTTACAATAGCCAGGACATGGAAGCAACCTAAGTGTCCATCGACAGATGAATGGATAAAGAAGATGTGGCACATATATACAATGGAATATTACTCAGTCATAAAAAGAAATTGAGTTATTTGTAGTGCAATGGATGGACCTAGAGTCTGTCATACAGAGTTAAGTAAGTCAGAAAGAGAAAAATAAGTTCTGTATGCTAACGCATATATATGGTATCTAAAAAAAAAAAAAGGTTCTGAAGAACCTTTGGGCAGGACAGGAATAAAGACATAGATATAGAGAATGCACTTGAGGACACGGGGAGGGGGAAGGGTAAGCTGGGACAAAGTGAGAGAGTGGCATGGACATACAGAAACACTACCAAATGTAAAACAGATAGCTAGTGGGAAGCAGATGCATAGCACAGGGAGATCAGCTTGGTGCTTTGTGACCACCTAGAGGGTTGGGATAGGGAGAGTGGGAGGGAGATGCAAGAGGGAGGAGATGTGGGGATATATGTATGCGTATAGCTGATTCACTTTGTTATAAAGCTGAAACTAACACACCATTGTAAAGCAATTATACTCCAATAAAGACATTTAAAAAAAAGAAGATTCAACTTTCAGGTGATACTTTTATTTTACTGTAACCATATAAAGCTCTTCTCTAATGACTCACTCTGCACACATCAGGGAACTCAGCTGGTCCTGGAATAAAACACTCATCCATATGAATTTCAATCCGGCAACCACAAAACCTTGCAGATTATATTTCCAAGTTTGAAGGTGGCTGGATACCCAAAATTCTAAGCAATCTTATCATTTTGGAAAAATTCCTACATGTAGGGATAACAGTATTTCAAAACTATATTTAAATAATTACCAAGTAAAGTTGTACATCTCATTTTATCAACATAAACTACAAAAAATAATAGATTGATCAAAATCAACCATCCTAATGGAAGTTCATTTGGTCTAGTAGTTTGAATCTTTACTGTCCTCAAAAGCTGTAAGACCACTTGACCTCACTAAGCTGCAGTTCCTTAATCCACATTGATATCAGTGTTCCTGTTCAGATTTAATGCAACAGTGTGTGTGAAGACCATAGATTTTGCATATAACGTGTGCTCAGTAAACAGTTATTCAATATCATTCATTGTGTGTGTATATGTTTTGGAGTTAGGCATATCATAAGGTGATACTCTACTTCATTTTCCCCATATTTGTTTACTCCTTTGCAGAAAGGTCAATTCCCTTAGTCAGATTCCATCAGATCTTTCCTTTTAGAATCTGCGCTTGCTTTAGGTAGGTGCAAGGTGGGTGAGGAAGGATCAGAGAAAAAAACCACAATTCTGGATTTTGAGGAGCAAATTTTATGTTGCAGGACACAAGACTACAGATAATATGAAATAAAAGTTCACATAAAAATATCTACTATAAGCTATTATGTCTATCTATAACACAATTTAGGTGGCCTGTTATACTGTCCAAACATAATCATTATGGTACACTGTGTATATTTTTATGACTATTTTCATGAATATACAAAACTGGGATCATATGATTTAAACAGATTTGTTTCATGGATTTAGTGCTTAATTTTTGTGTGTACTTTTTTCTTTTACAATGTTTCAAATTTGTATGACTGCATAACAGCACAGCTGAACAAAAATTTCTTTCATGGTTCTATTACATTTGAACATTAATTTGCTTATAATTTTCACTCTTACCATTACAATCATTATCTGCAATTCTTTATGCATTTTTTGTCATAGCTCTATTTCCTTAGGCTGCCTCCTATTTGTAGAACCTATGGGTCAAAGGCATTAATCTTTTAGGGATCTTGATACATAGTCCCAATATTGCCTTCTGGAAAGATTGTTGCCTTAGGAACTCTCACTACCATTTTGAGAACTTTAATAAATTCCCATCACAACTCAACTAATATTATCTTTAAAAGAATCTCAGCTAATTTTTAGGTTAAAAGGGTAACTTATTTTAATTTGTAGTTCTTTTGATCAATAGTGAGGTAGAATATACTTCCCTATGTTAACCAATCACTTCTCTGTGACAGTCCTCTTCAGTCTTTGTCAATTTGTATCAGGTTGCTCTACTTATCAAATTGTATGAACTTTTAAAACAGTAATACTATTTAAATTTTTTTTTAATTTTCTTTATTTTTTTGGCTGCGTCAGGTCTTCATTGCTGTGCAAGGCCTTCTCTCTATTGGTGGCGTGCATGCTTTCTCTCTCTAGTTGTGGCGCATGGGCTCTGTAGTTGTGGCGCATGGGCTCCAGAGCACGTGGGCTCTGTAGTTTGTGGCACGCGGGCTCTCTCATTGAGGCATGCGAGCTCAGTAGTTGTGGCTCACAGGCTTAGTTGCCCCGCGGCATGTGGGATCTTATTTCCCCAACCAGGGATCGAACCCACATCCACTGCATTGGAAGGCGGATTCTTTACCACTGGACCACCAGGGAAGTCCCCTATTTAAATTTTGACTTTTCTGCTTGTTCACATATTTTTATTTCCTTGTTTGCTGTTGGCCTGGTCATGTAGTTTATGTTGTCTCTCGGTACAAAAATTTTATGGAGTCAAACCATTTTTTTCTATCTGCTCTTTTCATTTCATTTATGTTAAGCCTCCTTCCCTTTGCAGTAGTCAGAAGATATTTCAGGATTATGAAAATGATGGAGAAAATGGTATTGTTAATCACACAGAGGAATATCTACAAGGCACCATAAGACTGGAGCTGGGATAGGAGCTAAATCTGTGCTTTCTCAGAGAGAGGAAATTCACTACAGACAAGTCTGACTTCAAGCCTCTTTTCTTTCCGAGGTTCTACAAGAATGGCATTTGACTGTCCTGGTCAGCACGTTCAGATGCTCCTTAGAATTGTAACTTCAGTGCTAATGTCACTGGACATGCTTTGTTCCTAGGATATAAAATTCCTAGAGTAGTAGAATTCCTGGTAGAAGGAAGTAAAACTATCTAGAGGAGGAAACAAACTTACAAGTAAGATTGCAGAGAATCTATGACATAAATGTTAATTATTTCATCTTAGAAAAAAATCTTATTATAAAAAACTAAATGGTTCCTTAATGGTAGCATTTACAAAAGTTAACTTTTTAAACCATCAGAAACTTATTTTAGTGTATGGCTTAATTTAACTTTTGCCCCAATTATTTAGTCAATTGCCCTACTGATATTTTTGAATAATTATTTCCTTGGGAGGAGTGTGTGTGTGTGTGTGTGTGTGTGTGTGTGTGCATGTGTGTTCTTATTCTATGTATCCGTTATATATTCTTTCCTTATGCACTCTTGGTTGCTTCTAAGGCCACTGACTTTTTTTATCCACCTGTTTTTGATTCTTTCATCAGTGCTCGGAGATTTTTAGATACAACAGGTGTCTCTCCTTTCTCTTCCTTTGCCTAATTTTCTTAGCTCCTGAAAATGACAGGGATTCTATCTCCTAAGACATACTATCAATCACCCCACAGCTTCCCTGACTGGTATTCTGGAAATTATAATCTCAGAAAGATGTATAAAGATGGAGAAAGGGGAGAAAATTAGCCTAGTCACCTCAAAATTACCATCGAGACGTAAGAGGAGAGCTGCCTAGGGCCTTGGTGATCTCTCAAACCAACTGTCACACTATGGGATAATTACAGCATGACTTTCTATTTTATTCAGTTCCACCTGACTGCACTATTTCAGAAGGCAAAAGACAACTTTTTTTTAAAAAAAATCTAACTCTTCAACCCTCTAGTTTGGGTAAATTCTTCCCAGACACTACCTATCATGTGTCATTCTTTAGTAGTCTTCATAAGAATTTTATTACAAAGTTGAGGGGAATGATGAACTCCTAGAGGGCAGGTGGTATTTTATCCCCGAGTCCCACTGCCTCTTAAGACCTTAATGTTCATGGAACACAATTATTGGAAGAAGTCACATCTTACAATGTGTCTTCTTGACATGCCAAGGATGAGCATGCCTGAACTTGGAAACGGCCTTAACCACTTCTGTACGGGAGGGACGCTCGCAGGTGGTTACAGGACTGATACCAGAGCTTGTCACCACCCACCAGGTAAAGCTCAAGGAAACCTTGTGAACACCTTTTCTCCTAAGAAATATATAAGACTACTTCTTCCTCTCTAATGGCATTTTGGGTTATTGGCCTTTAGACATAAATATAAAACCTCTCTGTTAAAGTAAAAAATAATTTGGGTGGGAGGAAAGAGTGGGGGAAATGGCACCCTCTGAATGAAAATGTTAACAGAACCTCAACGGAAATGTTTTTGTCAAATTATATACACTCTTTGGCATTAACTTTGGTAGTAGGTATGGAATGCATGAGGTGCATAGTTTTTATTGTTCAGATTAAAGACATTAAAGTAATAAGGGTCTTTAGACTCTGCTTGTGGTACAATTTGTGCCTCAAGATTGAAATCTATTGGAATGGATGTGTCTTACCATAGATAATCTTAACTCATAGTTGGTGGTTGGTTAATCGAAAAAGTTGGATCTAATCTAAAAAGTGAGGATCATTAAGTATAATATAATCATGATTTAAGTATAATTTTATTTTTTATATGCATGTATACTGATTCACTAGGCTTTGCTGTAGAAACAAGACCTTGTCTTTGGAGTTGGATATTCACTTTATATACAAATACTGCAATGCTTTGTTTGTTTAGTAGTTCTTATTTCATTAAAAGGGACTGAGAAATTAAAGTCACTTGCAAAGCAATCTGAAAAAAATTCTTATGTTACATTTGCCCTAAACATTGATAGTTGGCTTTCCCAGACCTAACTGGACACATTTTTTTTTCTTTTTTTTACTGAGCCTCCTTGACTGAGCCTTTCCAAAGCATTCAGTTTTCTTAGAGTTTGTATCAATTTTTCCCCATATTATGGTTATTTTCAATTGGAAACATTGAATAAATATGCATTCATTCATTTCATGGCGTAAGTTACAATGTGGAGATGACCAAGTTTGGATCACATAATTCCATAAACTTGAGAAAAGCCATTCTTTTTGTAACTAAGATAGACCCTTGTATGATTAAAAGATTTCAAACTATGGACTGTGATGTTTCAAATAATTACTTTTTCACTTTTAAAGAAGATTGTCCCTAATAAAAACAAAAACATCGAGCCAAACACTTGCAAATAGAGAACCTAAAACTAACATTTTAAATTTGAAAGTGCTAGTGGTCTTTCTGTATTTTCTCATTTTGTATCTTTCCAGTGATTTTAGTAGTGCCCAGGGCACGCTCCAGCTGAACGTGCTTACTTTCTCTGAAACTTCTAATTCCCAAGTCTTCTATTTCTTGCACCTACACTCTCTTACGTCAACCCCTAATTGGCAGCTCGAAGCTTATCAAACCTAGGAGACTTCAAAATAATGTGTCTGCTTACAAGCCGAGTGATGTGCGTTAAAAGCTTATGCTACTTGGGATAAAAAATAATAAAGGAACAGGAATGTAACCTCTGACCTCTTTGAACCATGAAGTGGTTTTTCCAGTTACAATGCATTTCCCTTTTCCAAACAGAAGTCAAGTGTAGGTAACAGTAAATTTAAAACATTATACCTGGCAGCCTTCCACATGTTTTTCTTCACCTGGTGTTATGAATGATGATCATTTTTTTTTTTTTTTTTTTTTTTTTGCGGTACGCGGGCCTCTCACCGTTGTGGCCTCTCCCGTTGTGGAGCACAGGCTCTGGACGCGCAGGCTCAGCGGCCATGGCTCACGGGCCTAGCCGCTCCGCGGCATGTGGGATCCTCCCGGACCGGGGCACGTACCCGCGTCCCCTGCATCGGCAGGCGGACTCTCAACCACTGTGCCACCAGGGAAGCCCTGAGATTTCTTTTGTGCAAAGTCCCAGGTGCTATGTTTAGGCAATAATAGTAAATTATATAGAACTGGGTGCCATGAAATGAAGAACTGCCAAAACAAACCCTAAACCAGGCAGAATTTGTCTTTAGACTATGTGTGATGGAGAAGTCTGAAAAGCCTGTGGTAAAGTGAAATATTGCCACTGAAAGACACCCACATCCTCATTCCTGGAACCTGTGAATATAACCTTATTTAAAGTTCTTTGCAGACTTGATTAAAGATCTTGTGATGGGGCAATTATAACTTATCCGGCTGGGCCTTAAGTGCCATCACAGTGTCTTATTAGAGAGAGGCAGAGGGAGGTGTGACACACAGATAGAGAAAAAGGTCATGTGAAAACCCAGGCAGAGATTGGAGTGATGCAGCCACAAGCCACAGAAGCTAGAAGAGGCAAAGAATGGATTCTCCACTGGAGTTTTCAGAGGGAACTCTGCCCTACCGACACCTTGATTTTGTTCAGTAAAACTAATTTTAGACTGGTTCTCCAGAACCGGGAGAGATGAATCTCTGTTGTTTTAAACCACTCAGCTTGTGGTAATTCGTTAGCAGTCATAAGAAAGCAGTAGCCCACAGAAAGTCCATGAAGGTTGAAAGAGACTAAGGAGATTGTTATTGGTAAGTAGAGGAAAGGAAGCCCTCAGTCCTGGGGAAAATCAGAAAAACACCAATGAACTCAATAAGCTGGGTAAGGGGGTTTCAGGAGAGGAGCTGGGTACGTGTGGCTTCTCTAGCTCGTTATGGTAGAAGGTTAGAGCAGACAGATGAACTGGAAAACAAACTATATTCCGTTTTCAGGAAAAACTACAGAGGGCTTAGGAAAGCAATTCAAGACAGAAAAATCTTAAATAAGAAAGGATCATTGGTTCAAATATTGAACCTGAGTGCTAGCAGGAAAACATCGTCACAGAGTAAAGAGGAAACCTTATGTCTGACCGTGAAGACCTCAGAGAGATTTACATTCATGACCTGCAGACACATTTAGATGGACAAACAGCTTTCTAAGCCTCTTCAGGGTCTACCTCTGTTAAGAAAAAATTTGGATTTTAAAAAATCTTAATGACGTTATTCCAAAGAAGTTGCACAAGTGGCCAATGTAGAAATGGGCTTATCGCTAAGAGATTTGTGAGTATGGATTTCCTCTAAAGCATTAGGTTCATAAGTTGAAATATAACAAACCCACAAAGGTCTTAAAGAAGTGTATTCACTGAAACTAAAAGGAACAGAGATAGTACAAAATGAAGAGTCTTTGAATCCCTGAACTTCTATAGGCAAAATACAGGATAAAAACAAAAATAAATAAAGAAACAAACAAAAATCTGCTCGGCTGTAAACATAAGCTACAGCTTATGAAAAAGAAGAATGTCTTTGGGAGAGGAACGAAGAGCCCAGGATGGATCCAAAAGCCTCAGAGAGCATCTCTCAGGTTGTAGGTCTAAGCCTTCATCAGGGAACCAGTAACATGGTCCTGCTGGATTTCAGAACTGCTATGGAACAGTGATTCTGTTCTTGAATAGCAGGGTCTATTTTGGTTATCCTAAGTCTGACCATCACATATTTGCTATTTTGGGGACAGATAACCTGGCTCTTTTGTTCTCAGATCCGATTGAGAGAAACCATACTTGAGGAATTGCATCCAAGGTGTCTTATCTACATGTCTCCTGATTTAGATGACAAGAGTCTGGACCTTGAGCCTGAGTTGGAAACCAAAATAGAATGAGACTTCTAGAGTCTCAAAAGAGAGTGACTGTATTTTGCAGGGCTGTGAGATTTGAACTCTTGTGGCCCAAGGGTGAATTTGGCATACTCTATTTCCTGAAGGTGGCCACCAAATGCATCCCACACAGAATACTTTTCTGAAACGTGCTTTGCGACTCTCCCATCAAGAAATGCGGTCTATTCTTCTTCCCTTCAATCCGGGTGAGCTTGTGCAGGTTCAGTCAGTTGAGTACAATGAAGGCGCTGGTGCGTGACCTCTAGGCTGGGTCAGTAATCCTGTGCTGCTTTTGTGGTCCCAGTCATCTGAGACTCTCTCTTTGGACACTGCCTCTGGGATGTTCTCCCACAGAAACTCCTCACTGTGCCGTGGGTCTCCTAACCGCCGTGGAGGGGCCATGGTTAGAAGTCCCCGACAACAGTCCCAGCCGAGTCCAGCCTTTGAGTTACCCCAGGCCAGATACCAGACATGTGAGTGAAGAATTCTCCAGATGACTCCAGCCCTCAGATATCTGAAAATCCCTCAGCAGAGGCCCCAGAAGTTCTCTGGCAGTCCCAAGTCATCCCTGCTGGGCCCTATCTGAATTCCTGACCAGTAGAATCAGTGAACGTAATACAATTATGCAGTTTTACGGTAATTAATATGGATCGTTTGTTACATAGTAACCAAAACAAGGATGATCAAAGAGTACCAATTAAAAGAAGAAGTCACTAAGGAAATTTTGGAGAGGTAAACAAACATTAATACTACAACTGATCTCGTTTACGTGCCTCAACAATGTCAGCAGCTGGGCTTTTCGTGGGGTATAAAGGCCCTGGACGTGGATAATGGGGCCATTAGTGCTCCGTGCACCGCACACAGCTCGTGATTAATACGGGAAGATCAAATGCATGCACAATAGTGGCACGGGGGACGCATGCCCATCGGTGCGTTTTTGTGTCATTATTAGAGAGATGCTTGACCAAACGTTAAGTCGTTTGTTTTCAAGTCCGCCTGATTTGCCAAAATACCAGTGATGTTTTAAGCAAGGGGGTTGGAGGTGGGAGGAGGGAGAGTGGAAAGGAATTTTAAATTATCAAAGAAAGTTTCAGCCCAAACCATTTTAATGAAAACAAGACTTTATAGCAAAGTTGCCAGATATTCCAGTGGATTCAAAGCATTCTTAATTCTTAACAGCACACAGACGCTTCTTCTGTGATAACTTGCTTCCTTCACAAACACACGGATGCCTTTTGCAGGCAGCATGCTATCACCGGGTAGGTCTTTTCATCCTTTGTTGAAAACGTGGCTCAGTGTTCGTGCATATGAGAAATACTCGCTTTTAGATCAAATTATATCCTCTTTATAAACAACGTGTTTTTTTCTTCCTTTTATTTTTATTTATATTTGGCTGCGTTGGGTCTTCGTTGCTGCGCGCAGGGACTACTCTTCGTTGCGGTGCGCGGGCTTCTCATTGCGGTGGCTTCTCTTGTTGCGGAGCACGGGCTCTAGGCATCTGGGCTTCAGTAGTTGCAGGACGCAGTCTCAGTAGTTGTGGCGCACGGGCTTAGTTGCTCCGCGGCATGTGGGGTCTTCCCGGTACAGGGCTCGAACCCGTGTCCCCTGCATCGGCAGGCGGATTCTTAACCACTGCGTCACCAGGGAAGCCCATAAACAACGTTTTAAAAGGTGACAGAATCCATGTATTATTCTGATTTGGCACACGACAACCTGCTCAAATAAGGGAGAACAAGACTTCCAGGTGAGCAAGTCTCTTTACCTAAAGAACAATCACACATGGATGCAATTATCCAAGGAGGCAACAGGTTCACGGTTAAGAACTGTGTCAAGAGGAACACGGGCAGGTGTCACCCAGTGTAAACAATGGGAACGGGACCGTTCGCTCAACGCAGTGGGTCTCTGTCTTCGCAGGGCAAATGACCAGAGCCTGAGCAGCTTCAAACGACCCCTGTTTACGAACTTACTTACGTTCCACAGACCAGAAGTCCAGAGGGGCTGAGCCCTCTGCTCCGAATCTCACGAGGCTGGATGCCAGATGCTGGGCTGGGCTGGACCCCCGTGCGGGCCAGGGGAAGGACCTGCTTCTAAGCCCACTCACGCTGCTGGCAGAGGCCAGTCCTCCAAGGGCTCCCTGCCTCACACAGGACCCTCTCATGCTTAGACTCGCTCTCAGTCTGCAACCAGCTGGAGAAGGTTTCAAAAGGCTCGTGTGACTAGATTAGGCCCACCTTCACCACCTCCCTGTTTTAAGGTGAACTGGTTCGCCATCCCAACATCAGTGGAACCACATTGTTGAAAAGAGGGAAAAAAAATCCTCTAATTTACTTTCAGCCCTCCCTGTATAGATGGCCAGTTTCAGCTCTTCAGCACTGTGGCCTGTCAACGGGGTCTGAGTTTCAGAGTCACAAAGCATACTTTGAGTTCCCCTTCTGACTCTGACCAACTCTGTCATGTCAGATATATCCCTTTATCACACTGCATTTGGGGGAAAAAAGGAGGAAATACTACACATTCCACAGGGTTCGTGTGAGAATTAAGTGAGCTAATAAGTGTAAAATGTATCTCGTCCTATGCTTTTTATTGATACCTAGTGAGAGCATTCAGAAGAAATCCCCAAGCTCTGTCTGCCCTTCTTCTATAAAATTACAGGTGAGCTATAAATATACTGTCCACCCCCATCACCTCAGGTATTCAGCATCTTTTATCAGTATTCTTCTGTGAGCATCCATCATGTGTCAATCTTTTGCTGCATGTAATACTCAAATGAAGGCAGAGCAGTAAATCACCGGCAAATGAATATTTAAAGTTAATTTTAAATATTAAAATAAATTTAAATATAATTCCAGTTATTTATGGAGTTGGGCTACACCAATTAATATCGATGTATATTTAGTGGGAGAATTTGACAAGTGTAAAAGAAAAAACTAATAAACATCTGGTAAATTTGATTTCAGGATAATGCCAATAAACCCTGGAAATGTTCTATTAATTTCAGAACAAGCTTATTTTTTTGAGAGTAGATCCTATATTAATCATATCTTTCTCTATTAATTTATAAAGTAAGTTACTAATACCTACATTTGTCATTGTTCAGAAAATTCCAATGATGTAGGTAAGTGTACTTACTTCCATGTTGCTGATGAAAATTGAGATTTGAGTAGCTCCTCCAGGATCATTGAATAAGTTAATGGCAGGATCTGGACAGTCATCTCTTATTGCGGAGCAAGCCCCAAGTCTTACACAAACCCATGCGCCATAATGCTACCTTCAGCGTCATTCTCACCCCTTCCAAAGGTTTCTACCCTCGACTTCATGGAGGCAGCTTGTTGAAATGAGATGAAAACAAACCAAATTCAAATAGCAAGTTAACCCAGGTCACAGTTTGGTTTAAGAACTGAGAACTGCTTGCCAATCCAAAGTGCATATCTTATGGGTTCAGAAATATTACCTTCCTAAGTCTATTTATTCCTATTTTTCTGTACAGAGCATTATAGAAAAATCATCCACTTTACAATCAGTTGTTGGTAATAACTGAGGTATGGACATGGAAAGTCACAGAGATGTGAAGGAAAACAGATGTTTCTGGTTGTTTTTTTTTCACCAATACTGAAAAAAAAAAAAAAAAAAGCTTAGAAAAACATGTCTTGCTTGAGTGTAATTTTCTCCAGAAGACAAAAGTGAAAAGAGCAGCAATTCTTCTGTAAATGAATTCAAAAGCACCAACTATGAAAAAGTACCACCAAAATCATCATACTAGACCAGACCAGAAGGCTGGCATTTATAGCGACTCATCTGCAACTATTCCAGAAATCTGGAAGCACAGAGCTGGTTTCTATCATTGGAGTTGCAAAAGGAAAAAAAAAAAAAAGCTAAAAGGATTTTGGAAATGGATTACTGGGGAGAACTCTAAAATTTTATTTCCCAATTAAAGTTTTTTAAAATTTTGGAAATTTTCTAACCTTTGGAAATGTAGGTGAATTCAAAAGTTAGGGTTATGATTATTAAAAAATAAATGATTGAGGAGTCACACATATTAAGATAAAATTTTAAATTAGCTTTCAAGAGGTAAATGCAAATTGTTTTCCTATTTGGATAATTTGTCTAAATTCTCTTTGATTCTTTGCTCATTCCTTTCCATTTGGCCGGTACGCTTCCAACAAAATAACTCAAGCTACATAAGACTCCTGCTGGGCTGAGAGCTGTATTTCAATTGCCAAATCACTCGTAATCCAAAGTACCAGTCACAGAAATACTTTCTCAATTAAAAAGTGAAGATGGAAGTTTTACTAGTTCTTATGAACTCGCAAAGACTATTATAACAAAGACTTTAGTAAGGAAAACCTAGAATGTAGAAACTCTTTTGTAAGTAAGGCTGTTTTCATAAGATCTACAGAGAAACAGGTAGGTTTCTAATTCAGGAAGAATACAGTATGATCAGATGTTACATACTGTATTATTTTTCTTCCTTACCCTCAGTAAAGCCGGTTTGACTCTCAAATTAGTTTGTGTACATAATTAAATATTTCTTTTATCCTTACGAGTAAAGGACAAATAACTTAGCATTATTTTAGCCAGTCTCCTCTCCCCCATGTTTCACTATATTTCAGATCAAGCACCACAAATACACTAATATTCCCGAAACACTACTCTGAATCTATTACCTGCCTAAGAATTTACAATACTGCCTTACTAATCAGAAGCGGGATCCTTTCCTTAGCATTCAGAGTGCGCCACAAAAACCCCCAGAGGGTTTTCCCACTACTATCCAGATTCTGATAACTTCGGACTGGACCCTTCACCCTTCCCACCACGACCTTTCCTGTTTGGGGATAGCCGCCTCGTTCCTGCCCACCTGATTGATACCTTACCCTTCCTAGTAATGCCACAACTTCTCAAAAATGATTTTCAAATCAAACCAGATTATAAAAAGAATGTAACTCCATTCTAAAACATTCGGAAAATACATGAACATGGGAATGAAATTCACTCTAATTCTATCATCAAGGGATACTCATAGTTAACATTTTGATGCAACATCCTTGACAGGCTTTAAACTTTGTTGTAGTACATACTTTGAAAATGGTATCACGCTGTACGTAATCTCTCATAAGCTATATTTTCACTAGCAACCACACGATAGATATGCTAATATTATCTTTTCACACCTCATTCCTTGACTACTTCTCTGTGTATCCTTCACCTTTGTGTTCCCTGCAGCATCCAGCACAGAGTGTGACATGCAGTCACAGAGATCAATGTACAATCAATAATATACTGTAGTTTTGCAACTTTTGTCTATTTACAACTATTGGAATAAAAACAAATTCAGAGATGTTTAGTGACTTAATTAAATTTTATGTAACATTTTGTTTTGTATACAAAAAACAGATAAGAAAATTTGTCACCTAAACAATGTATTTAATAGTTAATAAATGATTTTCTTAATCACAGTACTATTACATAATTAATTTATAATGAATAATATTAATAATTAGCAAATAATAGCATACTTATATTATGTAAATAATACAAATATTCAAATATTTGTTAAAATAAATTGTATCAGAAAAGACTCTAAAAAGGAAGATAGCTCAAGAGAGAGAAACTTCTCTAAAACAAAACAAATTCTGATAAGATCTTTAAAAGGATCCATATGACCAAAAAAATGGGGGCAACACATCAAAGCCAAGATTTTGACTGCATGGAAAAAAATCTCTGAATGGGTACCGACTAGTGTGTTTCAAACCTGAGCAGTGGATGGATCCATGTTAAAGAGGGACCTGGGAATCCCTTGGACGTGAAACTGAATCTGGGAATTCACGGTCCCTGCTTCACAGTTCAGGTAACTGGCTTTGATTTTTAAATGTGCACTCACAAGAGGGAAGACACATGGGAGCATATGTATATGTATAGCTGATTCACTTTGTTATAAAGCAGAAACTAACACACCATTGTAAAGCAATTATACCCCAATAAAGATGTTAAAAAAAAAAAATGTGCACTCACAAAGCAGGAGCCAGTTAGAAACATCTGGTGTGTTCTTGCCACTAGCTTACTGGAGAGCAACAATTATGCACGTACATGATTAAATTACTTAAGAACCTTTGTGCATGCCAGAACTGTGTGGTTTCTAGCTCAGCTGGAGAATAAAAATAACTTCTCCATTGCAAGGGGATCTAGATGTGACAGACCACATGGTGTTTGCAAGGATGGCCCCAGGATATACCGAACTGGAAATGATTGTATGCAGGTAGTGGTTATTTTCACCTTGAATAGAGAACATAAATTTTCCTTTTTCTTTTACTCTTCGGCTTTCATTTACCAATTCCCTCGACCAAATTCCTTCCTCATCCTCTGCTCCTAGCACTCTTCTATTTCAGTCTTATGGAAACCATTGTACTGGAGGAAAGGGACGAAAAATGTAGATTCATTCAAGGAACCATAACAATTATAACAAGACTGTAGGTATTAATTCACTCTCTGCTTTGTCTAGGTTTCCACATTAACATTGCTAGATAGTATAAGACATTAATAATTTAATAAAAATAGCCACCTATATAACAAAAATAATGAAATTATTCCCAATGTTATGATACAGTAATTAATACATTTAAAATACTGAGACTGAGTTAAATGTTTTAATAGTTTGCTCAGTTACTATGGAAGTTATGAAATGGATTCTCAACAGATCAGGAAAATCTATTCTTATCTTTAATCTATTTTAGTCAGTTTTTTTTAACGTTAGGCTCACTAAGAAATTGACATATTCACTTTAGTTTCATTCAGAATTCTTCACTTTAATTCTGCATAGACTTATTTTTCTTAATTGAAATTTTTATTCAGAGCTTAGCTTTTAGGAAGAATGAATATAAATGCACTGTGCTCTTCTATCTAAGGTATTCCAGAAATCTCTGCATATCTTTATATTTCATCACCAGAAAATCACGTTAATATTTCCCTTAAATTAGTATTACGCTTGTTTATTTTCTAGGAAATGGTCTCCTGTGAAGATAGTAAAGAAAGACTATATTCCAGAAATAACAGTAGTCACCTTTTTTTCATTAAGACTATATTTTTAGAGCATTTTTAGGATCACAGCAAAGCGGACAGGAAGGTACAGAGATTTCCCAAATGCCCTGCCTCCTACATGCCCAGTCTCCCCACAAGATAGTCCATTTGTTACAACTGATAAACCTACTGACACATCATCATCACCCAGGGTCCACAGTTTATCGTAGACTCCACTCTCGATGTTATACATTCTGCGTTTGGAAATATGTAAAATGACATGTATCCATCATAACAGTATCATACAGAGTATTTTCACTGCCCTAAAAATGCTCTGTGTTTGGCAGACATCCATCTTCCCCCCCCCACACTTCCTTCCAACCCCTGGCAACCGCTGATCTTCTTCTGTCTCCATAGGGTTGCATTTTCCAGATTGTCATAGAGTTGGAATCCTACAGTGTGTAGCCTTTCCAGATTGGCTTCCTTCACTTAGTAATAAGCGTTCATGGTTCCTCCATGTCTTTCATTTCATTTATTCAGTCATGCGAAAAATTGTAATATTTTTCTATAATTTCATCTCTTTTGAGGCAATATGTGTCTGATGACAAAAAGAAATAAACATTGGCCAACTACAGAAGAACCCTCATCCCAGATTTACATTCAACTAGATAGCCTCTTAGCTGTGACATAATACCTTGGCTTTGGGAGAGAGCACCTATAGCTGGATACTGACGTCTGTTCACACGGAACCCCCTGTGAGTTATTGTGGTTTACAGTCCTTGGATGCAGTCAGCCAGGAACACCAGCACATGCTGAGATGCCTGCCTTCCTGGATTCTCCGTTGGTCTGTGTGATCTACATCTTCCTTTACTTGACTCTGAGGGACCTCATTTTCAACCACCTTTTGGGGGACTTGGAGAAACACAGAGATGGTTTTCAAACCTCCAGAGGCAAATGAACCTTATCCAGCCTTTTCTGTCTCAAGAAGTCTTGCTGCCATTTCTATACTTCTGCTACTGTGACAGGTGGGCACACATCAGGAAAACCCCAGCCCCTGCTTGCTCACTTTCTCGAGGAAGCTGAAAGCATGCCTCTGTGCCACATTTTCTCAACTCGAGGCTAAACCTCCAAAGGCTACTCTGGAGATGGAGTAGGGGATACCTGATCCCTACAGAGATACACCCCCTGGGTTCCTCTTCTCTCTCCAGTTTTTCCTCCTTTTCCAGCCCATGGAATCTTAAATATGATCTAGGAGGTTGAGGGGAGAAAAACCAGCTCTTACTGTATATTCTTTGCTTATTGTTTGGATAGGAAACCTCGGCTCTTGCTATTCAATGGATAGAGATTAAAACTCCAAAAAGGCCTTTTCTCAATGACATGTACTCTGCCTTGAGGTTCCAAAGTCTATTGAAAAAAACAACCACCACCAAAAAAGCTGATCAGATTGCTTGTATCACTACTGCAAGAATCTCTACCTGAGGGCAGTAATATAAATCACCATTTCCCCACTGCTCCCTGAATTTGAGAAGGAGATGGGGAAGGATAGAGATAGCTGGGTGTGCTAGAGCTGAAAAACACAGTAAGCCTTTATAATTTCACTCTGCCACCCGTGTAAAGTACTCGGAACAGTGCCAACTATATAAGCGCTGATATAGTTCACATCCATAGGAGACTAGCAGGGCATATATTACAAGTTTACAAGATAAGGAAATTGAAACACAAAGGTTTACTTAATGCCTAACAGTCTCAGGCAAGTGCGAGAGGCTAAAACAGCTTCCCTGATCCTTTTCTGTTTTCCTTCCAGGATACTGTGTGGCCTCAGGGAGTTGGTTAAACGTAAGAGATGCTAGATTAATTTGTTCTTCATGTGCGCCAAGGCAGCAGTTCACAAATCTGTCTTCTTTTAAATAAAAATTCAACGGGTCTAAGATCAAAATATTTTGAGATATTTTGCAAGTTATAAGCCTTTCCCTAATGCTATGTCAATCTTTTGAAAATGGATTTCTCTGCTAATAGAACGTGTACAAGAAGGTACAAGAGCCTGAAATCTGTCAGTGTCTCAGTAGCCTGCACCAGAGTAACACTTCGGGAATCTTTTGCACGTATTTCATATATATTTCTATGAAACTCCATATGTCTGAGAAAACAAGGCTTGAGAGGGGTATAAGTTTGGTGAGTGTGTGAATGTGAAAAAGAAAGAGTGTGCCTTCACCCCCAAATCAACTTTCAGGATGAGAAATAAAGTAACTAAAGGAACAGTGTGATAATATTTTTGCTAGGCAAAATTGTGAGGCCAAATTTTAGACATCTTGTTAGCTCTGTGGACTTCCCTGATATTATTTATAAAGGGCCAAGAAAAAATATAATAAGTGAGGATGATAAGTAGATTTCAAACTCACACTGATTTCCGTAGAGCATAAAGGAATATTCGACTCAAATGGGGCAGAGTAGATGGGAAAAAATCTCAAGTTCCCAACTTCCCAGAAA
Organism: Phocoena phocoena; assembly: GCF_963924675.1. Taxonomy (NCBI): domain Eukaryota; kingdom Metazoa; phylum Chordata; class Mammalia; order Artiodactyla; family Phocoenidae; genus Phocoena; species Phocoena phocoena. Next base: position 31,132,886 of record NC_089239.1, on the reverse strand, counting down.
CCTGGTCAATATATATGATGCGCTTCTACAATTCATTTTCATAAAGAGGGCTGAAAAATGTCAGTGGTGAAAAAAGTGGAGAACTAATTTAATGATGTACTTTTGTGTAAAAAAATACCACCCAACTCATCTCTTTTTCTCTACATCCCATCTCACTGTTACTGGAATGACTTCTTATTTTGTGAAAAGAGAGAGAGAGAGGCAGGGGGTAGGGGGCAACTTACTTAAGGAACTAAATATTAAATATTTTCTTCTAGAATATATTTAATATAACTGCCATTACTGATTAATAAGAGATCTCCATAGACACACAAGTGTAAGATAATCATTTTCTCTGTGGTTGCGTTAAAACGGCTGAATACTAAGACGTTCCGAAATTGCTACTCTGTCAGCGTCCATGAGAAAATCTTGCATTGAATACTGAGCAAATAATGTATCATAACCTGTTAGATGTTCCATAACAGCTTGAGAAGCCACAACATAAAGTTTTGTACATGGTGACCTTATAAGGAAAGGCTTCACGTAAACTTTGGAAACACGCTGATGATTCAGGAGGAAATGCATGTCTCATCGAAGCCATTTTGTTCTGTTTCATCTTGTGTGGCTTTTACTTAATATGCTTTTTTCCTTCTTTTTTTTTTTTTTTTTCTTTGAGGAAAAACATATAAATATTTTTGGACTTGATTTATGCGTAATAGTGATTTTAGGCATATGTATATGTGGTGTGACTATTGAAACTGTGTTTGGGAACCAAATCTAAGAATTCTTTGCTTAGTGCTAGATTCCCAAAGACTTTCTCCATTTTTTCTAAAAGTTGTATAGTTTTATCTTTTACATTAAATCCTTGTTTCATTTTGAGTTGATTTTGTACAGAGTATGAGGTTTGGATAGAGGTTCATTTTTTTCCTATTGCTCCAGCACCATCTGTCAAGAAGTCTATCCTTCGTCTATTGAATTGCTTTTGTAACTTTGTCAGAAGTCAGTTGGGCTTATCTGTTTGGCTCTATTTCTGGGATCGCTCTTCTGTTCCATTGATCTTTGTATCTGTGATTCCACCAATTCAACACAGTCTTGATAACTATAACTATATAGTGCATCTTGAAGTTGGGTAGTGTAATCCCACCCAAGTTATTATTTGTATCTTTTGCTATATATTAAATGTTTTCAACTATTATTTGTTCAAGTACTTTTCATCCCCATCCTCTTTCTCCTGTCCTTCTAAGACTTCTACGACACAAATATTAAATATTTTGTTATACTCTCAAGGATCCCTTAGCCGCCGTTTGTTTTTTTCCAAGTCTATTTTCTCTCTGATTTTCAGATTGGCTAATTTCTCTTGTTCTGTTTTCCAGTTCACTGATTTTTCCTCTTCTCTATTCTGCTCTTAATCCCATCTGCTGGACCCTTTATTTCACTTTTAATACATTCAGTTCCAAAATTTCTATTTGGTTCTTCTTCATATCTTCTATTTGTTGATACTTTGTATTTTGTGGTGAGGGTTTTTCATTTATTTCAAACGTGTTCATAGTTGTTCACTGAAGCATTTCTATGGTGGCTGCATTAAAATGTTTGTCAGATTATTCTAACATCTCTGCTATCTTGGTGGTAGAGTCTATTTACTGTTTTTTATTTTAATTCAAATTGTAGTTTTCCTGGATCTTGGTATGATAAGTGATTTTCAGTAAAAACCTGAATGATTTGTGTATTAAGCTATGAGACTCTGGATCTTATTTAAATCTTCTATGTTAGCTGTTTTGGGGAAATGGGGATTGCTGCCTTGTTACTTGTAGCCAGGTTGGGGTAGAAATCTACTTGGCTTTTGTTGACGACGGGGGCAATAAGGAGAAGGGAGGAGGGAGGTTGCTTTTTACTCTTGTGTTGGTGGGACTTCTATCTTCCCTCTGAGTCTCCACTGACACCACTCTGGATGGGAGGGGTGGGAATTCCTTCGTTACTGCTCCCCGTTTGTCTTCCACTGACACCATGGCATAGGTCTCATGGCCACCAGGCTGGGGTGAAAATCCACTAACAAAACTTCAGCAGGAAGTGGGAGGGATACGTCATTACTGACTGACGGGATTGGAATCCCTGGATCCTCAAACTTCTTCCCCTACACTGAGTGGGGAAGGGGTGCAACACTACCACCTGGCAGAGATGAAAGTTCCAGCTCCTAACCTGACCTTCTCTGACATCACCTTGGCAGGTGGGTTGGGGTCCCTCTTTACAGTCTGATGGGAGTGGAGGTCTAGGCTACTCACTCACCATTTACTGACACGGGTGGGGTGGGAGTGAGGCCACAATACTTTCTGTGGTTTTTGACTGGAGTAGAGTGGCTATTGTCTAAAACTTTTCTTTCTAAAGTGCCCTCTCCCTGTCTTTTGACTACAGCGAGGAGGTTTTTGTTGGGGCTTTTTTTGTCTGCACCTGTTGGTGGGTCTGGATCGCCAATTTCTTCATCTCCAAGTCTGGGATACATGAGGGCAAAAGAAAAACAGGGGAATGCACCCCTGTTTTAATCCTTGACTCCCGAGTTTCCCAGCTAGTCCTCTTTCTTCTCTTCACTTTTAGAGTTTGTTATGTATATAACGGTTGTGGTTTTTCGTTGTCCTTAGAGGGAAAAGTATGTCTACTCCTTCTTCCCAGAAGCAAAGTCTTTTGGTGTGATTTTTAAACAGTGCTGTCTCAAAGGCATAAGTGAAAAAATTCACATTATCAGTGATTTTACAAAACACCATTAGCCTCAAGTTGAAACGACCATTGGAGGACTTTCATGAGGAACTACTATAGGGAACCTACACATAGAAAATACTCTTAAAGAGTGTTCTTGTGATTAAAGGCATGTTAACATAAATAGTAATCCCATATGTCAGTGTATTTCCAGTTACCTAAAATTTACTTAGGAATAGAACATTGTTGGCAGACGACTCCAAAATTATAATGCTCTCTCATATTTTTGATGGGAAAGAGGAAACCATATAACATGAGAAATGCCTTTGCATCATCGGCCTGAACTGAATGACTTTTCCCACAGTTTGTTCAGTTTGTGAATATCATTTTCATCTGACTTCACCAACCCAGTTATCAAGGTGAAAACCATCCAGAAAACTGCCTTCAGGGAATACGGATGCTGAGCAGGCCACTGAGGCCCATAAAGAACAACTCACATCCCAGATGAGGAAATAATTTTCATCCATGTTATTTTCACTTAGGAGGTTATCACACCATAAAAACAATAGATGTGAAAAACTAAATGAGAATTGGCCACAGAATACAAATGCTCTGAGTGGTGAGAAGAGCAGTTCATTGCAGAGGCTCTGGTATTTAGTATAAGAAGTCTGAAAAGGCGTACTCTGTCTAAAAGTCACTTTTTGTGTAATATTTTCTTGAGGCCAAGATTCTGAATGAAAAGTAGCTATACAATCAATCAGGTAGGTGTTTCTAATTATCATGATTTTGACTTTATATAAGTATGGTCTTGAGTTCAGCATCAATTTTGGTATGTAATACACTAGGCATAAACACGCACACTAAAGAGGAAACTAAGGACAGGTGAGGGGAAGGGACACTATTAAAATAGCTCAGATGTTTTCTAAAAATATGACTTAGAATCTAACATTTGGCGAGGATTGTATATGCTTTGGACTATACGGTGAACAGGGTCATTCTCGTGCTTTTTCACCATCTGTTTGCAGTCATAAATCCAACTGTGAGAAAAATTCTACTCTATGACATCTTTGTGTTAATTGATTTGTGCCCGTTTTTGCAGTAGTTGGACATTTCAGGGTCACTAAAAGGGGTAATTTAATCAAGATGTAGGGTTCTTTCATTCTAGATACAAAGAGATGCAATGATGGTTTTTTGGTGATGTTGACATGCTACAAATTTACCTCAGTTTACATAGTAACTCACTTAGAAACTGTCCCCCTAATGACTTAATTTGCTTAATAAACAGCATTTCCAAGTTTCTTTTAATAAAGGCTCACTGTGGATTCTTCCCCCAAATACGTTGATTGTGTACAGAGCCCTTAATATAGCATCAACATTACCTGCTGTCTGAAGCCTTTCTTGATATATTAAAATAAAGTTTACTGATCTGTCCTCTGTGCTCTCAAGATTTCCTACACATACTTACATGAGTGGTCTCAACTGGAGGTGATTTTGTCCCCCAAGGAACATCTGACAACGTGTGGAGACATTATCAGTTGTCACAAGTGAGGGAGTGCTCCGGGAAGCAAAACGTTTCAGTCGTGACAAGATGGAGAAACCATGATCTAGATTAAGTCACCTTGACGGCCACACCTGACCCTGGATTTTCAGTGAACGAGGATGTGGAATTTATGTCCAATTCCACCCTATCTGCCCCACGCTGCAACAGCCACTTCACCGCTCGCCTCCTGCCACGCCAGCTGAGTCCAGAGGAACCTCAGGGGTTCTGCTTCCGATCCCAGAAAATTTAATATGTTTTCTTAACTCACGTCTTAGGTGGGGTTCCTTTCTCAGGTTGTGACTACAGCGCGTGTCCATTTATAAACAAGAGTGAGCAAGGGAATGACTGTCAAAGATGCCCTAGCAGATGACCTAGGTGTCACAGACAGTCTTTTCTGCCCACATGGCATGACAGTAGCCTTAACTCCTCCTGATAGACAGGGTCCCTCGCCGGAGCCGGGATGGTCACTCTTCTTCCCGCTCACCGCTGGCATGAGAAACTCAAAAGTCACCAACAAATAGTCATAACATAATTCAATCCTTGGGCTTGTAATTGTCTGCTTTTTACTGCTCTGTGGATGCAGGAGGTGAAGGTCTCTTTATCTGCAGCCAAAGAGACCCTCTGACTTTCACACTTCCATTCCAATTGGTGATTAATTCCCTTCAGTCTTTTATTTCCTTTCTCTAGTTCACCCATGGTACTCACGAGAAGCCATCCGATTCCACTGTTCTTATATCACCTTCCAGTCTTCCAAACACCTGTGGTATTGCACTGCTATGTGTCCCAGAGCATTCCTTTCCACCCACATCCCATCACAGTTCACCAGGAATGAAAGTCTTAACAACTGAAATGCCACAACAGGCGATTAGCACTCCACCTACTAACTGGATGGAGTACTCATTGCCTACAACCAGTTAGTAGTGAGTAATCGAGTACCGAATCTCATGTCAGAGTCTGCTCCTTCTACTAGAGTGCAGAGCTAGCTACACCACAGCACAAGAAGCGACTGGACACATCTTTTCCCAACTCTGCATTCAGTCAGATCTTCCAAGGTGGGTGTGTTTACACCATGGAAATTGGCGACAACCACAAATCATGGCGTATTTTTTCCCAGAGAGCCAGTGTTTTAACATGTACCTGCACACCACTGGTTTCCTCTCCAGTCCCCTCTGGCACCTACTGTCTTAGGTTGTTTTCCTGGAAAACAGATTTTGAGATGAAGATTTGTCTGCAGGAAGTTTATTGGGCTATTAAGAACAGTACCTGTAAGGAAGTGAAGGAACCAGCATAGGCAATAGGGAGAAGTTAAAGTATAATGCAGTCTTGTAAAAGGTTTCAGACAATCCCAGGAGCTCGAGTTGGGATTCCCCAACAGAGTGGCTCAGAATTGAAACGGGGAGCTGGACCTTTGTGCGCCTAATGAGTCAGAGGATGCTGGCTGCCCCCAGCCGGGTGTGTGACCTTAGGGAGCCAGTTCCCTTCAGCTGAGGACAGTTCCTGGGGGGGGGGGGGGGTCACAGCTGTGAGCCATAAGTGGCCAAAACGCATTCCTGAAACATCTGGGGCAGTGAGTGTTTTGGTCCTCCAAGTGGGATGTTGAACAATTGTGTGCATCCTTCTGTCAATAAATATTCATTTCACTTTATTTCTTAAGTACATCATTTACTTAAGAATCTTATAAGATTCTCTACAGAACTTGCTTGTAGATAAATATTTGTATACACTGATATTTATTTTAATGGAAAAGTCCTAAGAAATATGGTTTTCAAATGGGCTGTGTTAACTTATGGTTCCATCAGCCGAGAGTCCCCTTTCCTTGCACTTTCCCCAACAGTGGTTACTTTTAATATTTGCAAAATGTAACAGCCGAAGAGTGCATTTAATATTTGGTTAAACTGGCACTATTTTATTGCTAATGAAACTAAACATATCTCATATACTTAGTGACTATTGTATTTCTAAAATTGTAAACTATCTTCTCATGTTCTACCCGCTTTTTCCCCTCTGAATATTTTTCCTTATTGATTCGAAAGGGCTTTTAAAAATATGATTAGGATTCTAGCTCTTTTTCAGTGTTACACATTGAGAATATTTTCACCAATGGCTTATTAATTTTTTTTGCTATTGGAAGTTGGTTTTATTTTGCATAATCAAAACTTTCAATATACTTTCTCGCACATTACTATTGTATCACTATCAATATGGCTAAATGTATTGAATTCTTACTATAAAGTGGGCACTATTCTAAGTGCTTTGAATTATTAAGTCACAAATCTTTATGAACCTTATGAAGTATGTGTACTACTGTTCCCATTTTATCAGATGAAGAAACTGGAGAATGGAAAAGCCCACACAGCTGTGACTGACAAAACCAGTAGTTTGACCCAGGGAGTCTAACTCCAAAGCCTGTAACCAGAATAAATTATATATATATAAATTATCCCTAATAATCTCACATCAGATACACTTAGTGAGCTAAGGTTATGCCACTGCTATATTGCAGTGCATATCGGTAGAATTTAATATAATTGGACTCGGGTTTATTTTTCATGATAAAATTACGGTGTGTTGGTGTTGGGTTGGAATTTAGGATACTTTACTTTTCTACTATAATTTATCTATACTTTCTAGGAATTCTAGAATATCCTTTTCCATTACCAAATCATTCTAGATGCTTTGGTAATGGAAAAGGAATAAAATAACATTGGGTCTGGAGTGAAAAGGGGGAAAATAGAGCATTCACCAAGTGACCAATCTTTAACATTTAAATCAGCTCAAATTCTGAAAAGGAAAGGAAGAGGAAGAGGTTTCTTTCTAACCCTTTTCTTTTGTTGTTCCTCTCCTTACAAAAAAACGTTAAAAACCACAATGATTTATAGCACTTATGAAGATAAGTATTTCACAAATTTGTTTTAATAATAATTCCAATAATGTTACCATTTTAGATAGACCCACTGAATCCTCAAGATTATTTATACTTAATTGTTTTTGTGTGCTACCTTGATCACTTCTTAATTATATGTTTAAATCGCTGAAATGAGGGTGTTAGGAAAGTTTAGTGAGTTACTAAGACTGACAGTTTGGAGTTCATTAACAAAATGAGCAGTGCATTGTTATTGAAAGAAATATCCATTTAAGGGACTGTCAAACTATAGGTCCTTCTTCCAGGCCTGGAAGCAATTGAGTCCTGTACATTCCACACTTCTGAGGAATCTTCTTTTGCATAATCACTTAACAATTTTGAGTGGGCAGCAGTACAGCTTTTAAATCTTTGCTTGTTTCTTTTTCATATGCACTCAAATCTAATTGTAATTATTAGACAAGAAGTCATCTTTCAGAAACCTCCATCATCTTGGCAAGACGTATTTGATACTAGTTGCCTGCCCCGTGTCAGGCAGGACTCTCTGTGCTTTGTGTTGGACATCACATCACCCTCAGGCTCTTCAGAGGAAACCAGGCCTTTCTGTTCTTCTGCAGATGACTGCATGCAAGGCACGTATTCCCAAAGAGCATCTCAACAGGTTTGAAGCCTCTTCGGCCATTTTCTGCAGTAACTCCATTTGGTGGTTTCTTCAGCTTCAGAACAATTCCGATGCAGACACTCCCAGCCCTGATGCTGTAATTTTAAATGACCTTCCCTGGGTTTTCTGTGTGACAGTGCTACAAGGGAATGAGGCAGCGGTCATTCAGTCATTTTGAGAGAGCCTGGAATATCCCTGGGGAGCTGTTAGAAACAATCAGCCCCTCCTTCAGGAAATGAAAGGAAGTGCCAACCCAGTGGAAATTTATTTATTACCTGTTTGAAAGCTGCTGAAATAACAAAACACCCTTAACAGACCAACCAGGGCTACACAAAGAAACTGAGGATATTTTCACATTGGGGCCGAGAACGTCATTCAGGCAAGTGAGTGGAGTATTTTGTTACCGGCACTCCCAAAGAAGGGAGAAGGCAACGTGGTCATATAAAGTGAATTAAAAATAAATTAAGCATCAGTGAGAAACTTTCCTTGACCTGACTCATGGCAGGAAATCTTCTCAAAGCAAGCCTTGGGGCCAACCAGGTCAACAGCTCCTGTGTCAGAGCAGACGTCCTGTCACACCTCCACTGAGCTGGGAACGCACTACACTCGGGTTCAAGGAGGTAAAACCAGCCCTGCCTCGGGAGCAGCTACTGTCCAAATCACTTCTCGAGCCTGCGGGAACCCTCAGGACTGAAAGTCATAACCGTTTTCTTTCCCTTCCCAAGGCACAGCTCTGCATCTTAGAGACTCTGTGCATGGGCCCTGGGCTGAGGCAGGCCAGCCCTTACCTACACTGTGCTTTCAGAGTGAGGTCAAGAGGGAGCACTTGTCTCTTCCTTTGATCTTTCTGAGTTACACTGCAGGTGACCCCTCTGCCTTGTAAACCTCTGTCAATGCCTGAAAAGGAGGTTCTTTTCTCCCTATTTACTCTGCCTATACTCTCTTGTGATAGTGTGTATTCTTGGTCCTCTTTAGAAAGTCTGCCTTGTCTCCAGTATATAGAAGGAAAATTATACAGGAAAACATAGGAAGAAGGAATTCAACCTCAAAGACTGTAACCCAGAAATACGGCCTGAGCTGCCACCCTGCCTGGCCTGCCCTACACATTTCAGACTCAAGATTGTAAAGTCACCTCTCATCTAAACGTCCAGCCTGTGCATCTGTGCTATGGATTTCGGACTTGCCAGCCCCTATAATCACCATTAACTCCAAGCCATGGGCTGACGGTCCCCCACGAGGATGTGAGCAACAGGCCTTCGGTTCTGGGGGCCCCGCCCAGCGGCTCTGCTGGCCCAGGCACCTTTACCCCTCGGACTCTGAACCCGACGCCCTGCGGTCTGGGTGCTGGAACGCCCTGGGAGAGGTGCATCCTTGCGTTGCTGTGCAAGCTCCCCTCCGCTGGGCAGACCACATCTTCCTTTCCTGGGCCTCCTTTCCTGTCAGCAGTGGGAAGAGCCAGCGCCAGCAGGAAACACCCCCAGTGCAAGTTTGCGACTAGAGATGCCAGTAAGCATGTTCCCTCCAGAGGAGAAACCAGGGAGTGAATCCTGCCCAAAGATGCAGAAGCCGTTTTCTGACCCAGAGAACACAGACAGAGAGAGTCTTGGAAGTAGTCCTGGGGACCAGCCTTTCATGGCAGAGTCCCAGGTGATTGGCAAGGAGGCTCTGAGCCTGAATCTGGAGAGTGAGATTTTTTTTTTTTTGCGGTATCCGGGCTTCTCACTGTTGTGGCCTCTCCCGTTGCGGAGCACAGGCTCCAGACACGCAGGCTCAGCGGCCATGGCTCACGGGCCCAACCGCCCCGCGGCATGTGGGATCTTCCCGGACCGGGTCACGAACCCGTGTCCCCTGCATTGGCAGGTGGACTCTCAACCACTGCGCCACCAGGGAAGCCCCTGGAGAGCGAGATTTGAAGAAATGAAAGTTGGCAAATTTAGCCCAAAGAAGGAGTCACTCTCTGCAGAGGCACACTTCTCAGATGACCCGGTGGACTGGAGACCATCCCCAGGGCCACCTTGGGAGGCACGTGCTGAAGATGGCAAAGCCACGTGAAGGAGGGAGCCCGAGCCACTGAGTCACAGCCTGAGCCCCAGAGGAACGTCACCCCTTCTAGGAACACTGGGATTGAACGGGGACACACTAGCTCCACGGAAAACCTGTAAAATGTCAAGACCTTGCCAGTTTCAACTGATTTCACCTGAGTTCTTGCGAGTGCTATCGAAGTCTCTCATTTTGATGACACCCTTGAGTCCCCTGCCCCTGCCTGCCTGAGTGACCAACACAAAGGAGAGCAGGTGCCTGCAGGGGACGGAGATCCCTGTGACCCTTGCAGGAAGAAGCAGCATTCCCTGCTGCAGAAGGAAACTCTAAACCAAGGGACTCAGCCTCACGCAGGGACGTGATGTCAGCAGCCCTCACGGCAGCCCCTCCGTTGTGACGGGACACCCACGCAGGAGGGCGGGAAGCGGACGGCGCGGCAGGACTTTGATCCTCCATGTTTGCCGTAAGGCCCAAGTTCCAGGCTGGTCTCTGGCTGCAATCAGCTCTTTCCACCGCCTTCAGCACACCGACTAGCGATGCCATTCTCCCGGGTGTGCAGCCAGCAGCAGAGCCAGAACTTCACTGTTTTCCAGAACATGGCCACCCTCCCCTCTGCCAGCCCACCCGATGCTCGTCCTGCTGGTCAGGCGCTTGTTTTCTCCAGGGACAGAACAGTCCTCAGGGCTCTGCGCAGTCAGTTGTGCCCACGGGATCCCGGCCGTCAGCGGAGAACCCGGGGACCTCTGGAGCCAGGGAAGGCCTGCTGACCTCGCAGGAATGCCTGCCCTGCCGGCCCCGGGCAGCTACGGGGTCTCTGCTTGCGCCGTCCAGTTGCTTGAGGCCAGGCCCGGGTCTCCCTGGGTGTCCCCGGGCGATCCTGGTCACACAATCTCGTGGTCGTTTCCACAGTGCACAGCCCACGCGCTTTAAGGAGAGAAAAAGAGTCACAGCCAGAAGATCGTCTGCCGAGTCAGGACCGTCCCACAGCCCACGGCACAAGCGTACGCAATCCTCAAGTCTCCAGGGGTGGAAGCCGGTCCTCCTGGTGACAAACCCCAGCGACTGGCAGCGCGTAATAAAAATGGAACAGGGCTTCACTTGAAGGCACAGTACACGTTCTCAAGACAGAACAGAAAAGGGAGCCCCCAGCTGCCCCCAGCAGGCGCTGTCACCACCTTCACAGGCCACCGCGACCTGGCCTCGCGTCACCCAGAGAGCCTGAGCACCGCAAAGACGCCCCACGTGCCGCCACCCGTGTCCCCCGCAGCCGCAGGGACGAGACGCCGTCCACCCTGCCTGCCACCCTGGCCCGCCGGCCTCAAGCTCGGACCCCAAGCACTGCCCCGAGCAGGCCCGGCTGACCGAGGCCCCGCGCACCCCAACTCCGGCCCCGCCGTCCCCAAAGCCCAGGGACTGGCGGGGGCACCAGGTGAGCTCAGTGAAAAGGGAGGTCGGCGCCCCTTGTCCAGAAAGTCCCTGGCTCCCCAAGGGGCCGCTCTAGGCCCATCCGGGTGGGTGGGCGCCCCGCCCGGCGCCGGGTCTACCTGGCGCGTCTACCTGCCGCCGGCGGATGACGTCGAGTTCGAGCGCTCACGCGCGCTCCGCTCGTCCCCGGCGGGCAGGACCAGCGCAGGGTGCAGGGCACGCGGGCCGGGCTGGAGGCTGCCGGCCGGCAAGCGGGGCAGGACCGCGACCGCCAGGGAACCCTGACCCCCGCCTCCATCCAGGGCGACGCGTGCGTGGCAGCAGCGGAGGCGCGGCCGGCACCGGGCGCCGGGCGTCAGGTGATGGACAGCGAGAGAGCCCTGTCCGTGCAGGGCGCCCGTGCAGGGTGTGGTTCCACCCGGCCCCTACACCCACCCTCTCGTCCCAGAGTCTGCCACTGTCCTGGGATTCACGTGTGTCAGAAATTAGCCAGCTACTCTGCTTGGCCAAAAAAGTAAATAATTCATCGGCTGGTGATGATGACTCCCCTTCGGGAGCAGACACAGCCACTCCAAGAGGCATCAGCGTCCTTCTAATCTGCTAACGCAAAAAAACAGCTTAGCATCTCAGGAGAACGCAGAAAGACTTCAGGAGAAAACAGTGCATGCTTTGAATGAAAATATCTTCAGGAAAGTCTAAAAACTGCCTGCCTAAGAAACTGAAGCATGAAAGCAAAGAGTGCCTGCAAGCCGAAGGAACAGAAAAACGTGCTTGAAAACTCAAACACACAAACGAAACAGGTTGTGAACGGTGAAGAGAGCCAGTTAAAATCTCCACCTGAAACTGTACTGAAGGTTGTAAATTTGCCTGATCTCTTTAGAGAAGATTATAGGGTGACAGCATCTTGGAATTCGAGAAAAAGTGTGCATTAGACATGGGAGATCAACTACTCTATCAGTCAGAAGTTGATCTGAAAAAACTCACGGATGTTGTTATATGTAGATGTTTCTTTTAAAAGACTTGAAGGAGAAAAATAAATACTCAAAAAATTATCTGAAGACAAGACATGCGAATTAAGAATTTACAGGACAAGTAAAAAAAACAAAAACCTTCAAACTGAGTGAACACTTTTGCAGACTGAAAATTCGGAGCTTGGAAGAGATTCGGAAACTTCCGCCGAAACTTCAAACACCGCCTACATTATGTTGAGAACGTATAATGCAACTTCAGGGAACATTGCTAGAGGGAATGTGTTGCGTACAGAAACATAAACTACACAAATCAGAACTCAGCTTCTCCAGGGAGGGATGAAGATGTGGACAAAGAATTGGAAAGAATCACTTTCTTCTATCAAAACCAGATTCTCCTCTGTGGGAAAAGAGCTCATGAAAGTTGAATGGCAGCCCTGCCAACCTAGAGAACGCCCAATGAGCTAAGAAAATGACCGCAACAGACAAATAGTGGCTAAAATACAGTTCAAATTCCAGCCTTCCCTGCGGGAGCCCTTCAGTTCCTGCTGTTCCACCTGCAGCCACAAAGGCCTGCAAGTATCAGGGGGTCCCCCTGGATCATAAGATCCCCAAGGAAGGAGGAGGTTTCGGCTGGGAGGGCTCAGAAATTCTGAGTCACGTGCAGGCTTGATTCAGCTTTCACAGCAGCAAACCCCTGAACTTCCACAGCCACAGCACAACAGTTGCCAATGTTTTCTCTCTTTAAAAGTAATTTTGATTGAGCTCTTTTTAGTTTAACTGCTGATACTTAATTGATGCTACAATATTTTCTACTGTAGTTTGATAGCATTTTAATTTTAGGACAGTATTTTTCAAATGCGGATTTGTTTAATGTAACTCTCGTGAGTATATATTTCCACTTCATTGGACCCTCTAGAATTAGATTGTATACGTATGACATGTTGTATTTTGATTTTATATAAAAAGGCCACTATTACTTAAACCACCTTTGAAGCTTAATATGAATAGAGATGTTTGAAACAATAGAGACCATTTCTGTATGCTAAAAAATATAGTCTACACTTTACACAAAATGTGGTTGAAGTTTCAATACATCTGGTCTACTTCTACCTTCAAAAATATTTGAATCTTCTGAGCTTTGGGTCACAACACTTAACTAAATTTTATTTTGAGAAAAGGAGAGGTATTACTAGAATTCTCTACTGAGAGAAATATTCAACTGCAGAAGGAATAAGAAGAGAACCACTTTTATTCTCGAAGCAGGTTAAGCACATGGTAATTGCTTTTAACCCGTTCACTTGTTGCACACACACTGATTGAGAACCTACGGCTGTCAGACCCCCGGCTGGGGATGCTGGGCTCACGGCAGCACCGCCCTCAGTCCACGTGCTCTGGAGGGTTCGGGGAGCAGAGAGAGGCTGAGAAGGCAGTGTTGGGGAATGTCAGGAAGCAAACCCTTCCTAAAACAGAGAAGTCACTACCTGAGGGAGAGCAGAAACTGGTCAGGGAGACAGAGGGAAGAGCATGCTAACTGGAGGAACAAGGGAGAGCAAACACCAGAACAAGGGCAATCAGGGCAATCAGGGTAAGACAGCAACTTACCATGCATGTGGGCGGGGAGCAGGTGTGAAGCTGGTCCAATTATAAAAGGTCTTACCTACCATCCTAAGGCGCTTGGCGTTATCCTACACTTTGATGAAAGGGTTTGAGCAGGGCGGGCTGCAGAATTTCACGTTAGAGAGAAGATGACGGCCGCTCTTTAGAACGCAAGTCTAGCATCAGAAACGGGCAGCTAGCAGAGAGGTTGCCTCCTGACCTGGAGGTGGAGAAGGATGAATGACTCGGCAGACATCTAGAAGGTAGAACACGCAGGACACAGGACAGACAGGAGGGAGAGGGAGACGGAGAGACAGAAAAGTGTAAAGTTGGTTTATTTTGTTTTGTTAAGACTTTCCAGAGAGGGATGCCTTTAACTCCGATAAGATGCACAGAAATATAGACAAGTGGGTCAGGAAAAACACATTACCCAACACACCCCAGATAACCAGATAAACTTAGAAAGAGACCTTTGCCTAGTGTTGCAAGAAAAGGCTTTTTGATCAACTGTTGTGTGTTCTCTCCCTGTCTCTTTACTTGAGGGCTTAAATCGGGTTTATCGTATTGATGTACGCAAGGCCCCTTTTCCCTCTCTCCTTCTTTCTTCTTCTTCCCTTCTCCCTAATAAGGTAATCAGCACCTGCAGATCCCTACCGTGCAAATCGAGCTCAGATAAGGAGAGTCATCTGCGTCCAACATTGCGGTTCCTCCGTCTCCATCCTGTCACGGCCCCCGGGCAGCCTAACGTAATCACCATCCGGAATCCCTTACTTCTGTTTCTATGTGGCTTCATGGTCTATACATCCCTAAAATGGAAATGTAAACGTTTTACCTCTTTTTAACTTTTTACTTTAACATGATATTGCCACTGGTGTCACACGCCGCTCAGTGCCTGACTGTGCTGTATTATTCTCTTTTATGTGAACTTACCCTCGTTCGTTTATCCACTCTCCTGCTGAAGCACATCGGGTGGTTTCTGAGCCTTTTGTACACTTTTCTTTTCCAGCGTCCAGGACGCTGCTAACAGGTTGGGGTTCCTCGTGTTTTTCAGAGGAGGAGGAATGCCGTGAACTCTCTTTACACATTTTCTTCCCACACAGGCTTAAAAAACACTTATTTCAATCTAAGTGATCTGTCTTTTCACACTGACTATTGATCCTGAATCCACGAATAGTCTCTTTTTACGTCACACCAAAAGGACAAGCCCCGCTGCTGAGTTTAGGCTACTGGTTAACGCAGCGGAAAATAAATCAGTCACACAAGTTATGTGAACTAACCAGCCCAACGAGCGCAAACAGGGCACACGGAAGCCCCATAAATCCTCAGCAGTGGAGGCTTGCTTGTTTCCTCTAACTGGCAGGTAAAACGTTGGAGTGAAATGTACTGCTAACCCTTAAGACTCTCGCTCTTAATCGGAGCGGAGACAGGTCCCCAGGCCTATAGGCAGCCAGAGACTGATCCAAAGACGCACCAAGGGGCAGAGAGAAATGTTTCAAGCTCTGAGGAGAAGCAGCATCGCCGCTTCGCTGTCAGGGCTGCTCCTCCCTCGTGCCTCCCCAAGTCCTAAGCAGCGGACCCCATCTGCACCCTGCAGCTCCCCTGGCCTGGACGTGTCAGGAGTAGATATAACTGCGCAGGACGGAAAGGGGGACTTCAGTGCTTCCAACGAGGTCCCACCTTCTAGGCTAACATCCCACCTCTGGTGCAGCATCAAGGCCTGTTCCACTGTTAAGACATTTATATTTTGGCCTGACTTTCCCACCAAACATTTCTAGAACTTCTGTCTCAACCAAGTTGGAACCGCATATTCAAAGAGTTTCTTGCTCTCTACTTCTTTTCATTTCCTCTAATTTCTCTGGAAATTGGGACTTTTTTTCTCCTTCCTAGCAGAGTACACAGTACTTGCTCATTTCCTTCACTCATTCAACAAATATGTGTTGAGGTAGGATTGTGAGCCATGTACTCTGCTAGAGCCCAGAGATAGAATGCTGAAAAAAGAGAAAAATTCCCCTCGAGAATTTTACTTAATCAACACACTGTGACCCACCATGAAAATTACAACAAGGAGGGGGCGATGGTCCCTGATCTGTTCCGGCAGCCCTTGAGTGAAAAAGCCTTCTTAAGGGAGTGAAGTTGGGTGAAGGTGGGGACGAGCCGGGATCTGGAAAAAATGCACTTCCTGCCGCTGCTTCTCTCCCTGTCCCTCCGGCCTCCGCTCTCATCCAGGAGGCAGCATCCCCCAGCCGACCACCACACCACCCAGCTAGGATACCGACCTTCCCACTTCCATCCTGCCCACCCACCCCTCCCAACCTCCCCACTACCTGCTTTCTGACCTCACCTCCTGCTGTTTCCACCGAGTCCACAATGACTCACGAGAGCTCTCCCTTTCCACTTCCTCAGAAGGTCGACATCCCCCAGCTGGGTTTTCAAGAGGCTCTCTGTCTGGAATTCCCCTCCTCTTGTCACTTATATGATTAAAACTTTCTCATCTTTCAGATCTCAGCCTAGCTGACATCTCCTCAGAAGGTGTCTTCCTCAGAAGAACAGAACCTGTAAAAATCATAAATTTGGTTTGGTTACTTCCACGTCGTTTCTCTCCAGTACCAGTCTACCATCTCCTCAAGGGTGAGAACCATTTTCCCTCTTATGTACCAGCAACTAGCACAGGGCCTAGTACATAATACACCCTAAAGGCAATTTTGCTGAACAAATGAATGGATGGTGTTAGATACACATTTCTATTTTTTTGGTCAAATAAAATCTTTGTTAGAAAGATTAATTCCACAGGCAAGAAACAAAAATTAATTGGAAAAAATTTAAACATTAAACGAAACTGTTCAATTCTGTATTATGTTACTCAGGGTTCTCCAGAAAAACAGACTCAATAAAGTATACATGTACATAAATAAAATGTACATATACATAACTGACTCATGCAGTTATGCAGGCTGACAAGTCCCAGGGTCTTCAAGGTGAGTCAGCAAGCTGGACCCAGGAGAACTGATGGTTTAGTTCAAGTCCAAAGGCCATGACCCAGGAGAGCCAATGGTATAGTTCTAGTCGGAAGGCCCACGGTCTCAAGACCCCAAGACCCAGGAAAAGCCAGTGTTTCCGTTTGAGCCCAAAGGCAAGAAAAAACCCAATGCCCCAGTTTGAAAGCAGTCAGGCAGGAGGACTTCCCTCTTAAGAGTCCTTTCTGTTCTATTCAGGCCTTCAACCGATTGAGGAGGTCCACCCACCTTAGGGAGAGCAATCTGCTTTGCTCGGTCTACTGAATCAAATTTTAATCTCACCCAGAAACACCCACAGACACACCCAGAGTAATGTTTGACCAAATGTCTGAGCACCTCATGGCCCATTCAACTTGACACATAAAATTCACCACCACAGCCTCCCCGTGACATCACAATTGCGTTTCCTCTGCATGTTGTTGACCTTCAGCATATCCAGTTGAGCTCAAGTTCACGGTGCAGGGGGGCTCCAGAATACACTATGTGTGATTCCAAGATAGAGGACCTAGCGACTCCTGTCTGCTGCTAGACCAGCTGTCCCTCTCAAGCCGGGATGCTACACTACAGGTGAATGCAAGAGAACGTAACTAGAGTCAAAGCAAGAGCCCCGAACGGCAAAGTTATCGTCACCGTCAAGTGACAGAAGAGGAGAAACGGAATTTGTAATGCTTATTTATAATAATAAATATTTGTCATTATTATTGAATAAGTGTTATTTGCTTACTGCTTGCCAAATACTGTCCTAAGCACTTTACGTACAATCACTCATTTAATCATCACAACAACCCTAGTTGTTACTATTACTCCTCTTATGCAGGAGAGCAAACCGTAGCACACAGAGGTTAAGTCACTCGTCTATGGACAGAGATGATGAGGCAGATCAAGGGTCCATACCCAGGCATTTCTGCTCTAGAAGCTGCACTCTTGGCAAGTGCACTTGACCGCCCCTCAGAGACCTAATTGTGCACCAGCTGTTTACACACGTTACCTCTTTAATCCTAAGTTAACTCTGCAGGGTAAAACCATTGCGTGAGGAAAATGAGAAAACAAAGACTAATCACAGTAAAGGAACTGAGGCTACAATACAAGTTAGTGGAAGAAACTATCTTTCAAACTATATCTGTTTGACCCCCAAAACCAAGTCTCTTTCCAATATTCCTCACCTACCTCCTCTCTGTGGATTGAATCCAAGTGGGTTCATTCATCTCCAAAGCCAAGTTTCCAATCACACATGAAACATAATCTCATATTTATAGCATAATCAGGATCACGGAATTTTAGTCAGGTCACATTTTTTTCTATGCAAATTGTATATATGCAGTGAAACTGAGTTAAGTATCACTTTTATGCAGAAATCATTTTATATTTCTGACTTCCCTTTGCTTTATTTTTTTATTTTTATCTTTATTTTTTTTTATTTTTTTGCGGTATGTGGGCCTCTTACTGTTGTGGCCTCTCCCATTGCAGAGCACAGGCTCCGGACGCGCAGGCTCAGCGGCCATGGCTCACGGGCCCAGCCGCTCTGCAGCACGTGGGATCTTCCCGAACTGGGGCACGAACCCGTGTCCCCTGCATCGGCAGGCGGACTCTCAACCACTGCGCCACCAGGGAAGCCCCATGCTTTGATTTTTGATGGTAAAAATTCATCAGTTGGAATGAGTAACGCCAGCCCCTTATTTATAGTTCAGAAAACTTACATGGTGATTTGATGAGTATAAAATACGTCTAACCCAATTGTATAGGATACTGAACAGTGAAAGAAAAGGACCTGGCCACAGATTGCTGTGATTCCAGCTTTAACTAGGTAAAGGCTGAGGAGTCACTAGGCAGCTTGACAAGGTTTGTCATCAGGTTAAATCCATTCCACTGTTCTCTGAACTTCCCCAAATTTACTTTCGTGAATGGACAGGGAATAACCTCGTGAGTCTGGATAAGCAATCGGGAATTCTGAGTCCACCCATGCATGTCTTTAAGGGCACTTGAACACGAATAACATACCCTCTGGTGCACGTTGCCTCAAGTGCTATGAGATCATGGACTTGATCCACCTGGAACAGCAAAACGAAGCAAATGCCAATATTCCTTTCAGCTAAGTCCCATGCTTTGAGCAGGACACTTACAAACAGTGTCCCTACCCACCTGCCCGCCATCTTCACTGTGTACAGCGCCTCCTAGAATTAACTCATATTCTGTAGGTTGACTTTAATAATAAATTCTAAATACCTCAACCCACTGTTCACGTGTTCATGTTTTAAAATAGTTACTTGAGAATGACTGCTAACTTTAAAAATATTTCTTCCAGATGATTGTAGATAATTATGATGGGCTTCTGTTTAGACGCTGTCTGTGCAAATAATATCCAATACATTAAAAATAACATTACAAATAGTCCACAGTAGCTAAATGAGCAGCTGTGAAGTGTGTTCCTCAGCAGATGTTTCTTAATAGCCTAGATTCCCGTCTGCCCAGCATGGTTGCCTAGAAGCTTCCCAGATGCCTAGATGTAACACAAGAAAAAACAACCTTTTTGCCTAAGTCTATATCCTCTGTTTTACACAAACAGTGAACTAGGACAAACTGATGTTTTCCCCAATCTTTTGCTTTCGTGAGCAGAGGAAAGCCTGAGGCAGCTATGACAAGGGGAAACAATTCTGATTTTCTAAAGGCGAGTTTTCACTTAAAAACCTCAGACAAGTTGAGGTTTGGTTGACAAATGTCTGAGGCTCCGTCCCTGGAGAAGCTGCAATCCTCCACCCGCTGATGACACACAGACAGAAACCTTGTACAACCAATTCAGAAATAGCTAGCCCACATCCTAGTCTGAGCTATGGAGTCTGACACTGACATAATAACGATGTGCACTGGAAATATCCTTGAGGGACAGGCACGGGCCACAGTCCATTAGCGGCCCCAAGAAAAGGTCAAGCAGCATTCTTTAATTCCGCAGTTGACTGTTGTGTTCACTTGGGGTGCTAATATGAGCTCAAAGAAAATAATTCATTCTAGGATGAGTCCCAACAATCTTCCAATCTCTCACGGTACCAACTGACCAGATAGAAGCCATTCTACTAAGATGTGCTTTCATTTTCAGTCCCATCATCTTTTTTAGAGGCTCACGGCGTGCCAAGGAATACAGCTCAGTGATTGTAACTCAACAAGGCGTTTGCTCCATTTCCCTGTGGGATGTTCTGCAAATCTTTCTCTCCCTTAAGAAACTGATGGAGTTGTACCTGTCAAGAACAACATGCTGCTAGGCTTGGCATCTCCCCAAGTTGTGCTAGGAAGACCTTGAACTTGACTTTGTTATCTTAGCTTGAAATATTTCAACCCTACCATGAAATGGGACAAACCAGCCAAAGGAGTGGGGAGAGGAGTGTATATATATATATATATATATATATATTTTGGAAGCGGAAACAGCATCTTATCTTCTGCAATGTATCATTGGCTAAGATTTTTAACTTAAATGTACAAGTTCAAGTTCACACCAGACTTTACTTCTTAAAAGTATGACTTACTGAGGTATGGGAAATGCAGATAGCTTATAGAAATAAAATTGCTTTTTTTGGGCTCTCTCCTGGGTCTTGTAGTTAGATATATCATGTTTCCAAATTCCCCCATCACGTGTGTTATTAAACTAAGCCCACAACCTTCTCCAGGTCATTAAAAGAAGTATATTATAGAAATAAAAGTCAACTCCCTCATTACATGATAAAGGCATCTTTTCAATGTTTTCTCAATTTAATTCTGTACGCAGGAGTTGTATTTATAATAAAATGCTAATCTCAGATGACTGATGAAAGAGTTGCTTCCCACTGCATGGAAGAGTTCACGGTAGTTCCCTGTTCTTGGAGAGGCACTTAGAGGTTCATTCATTGTGAGCAGCAATCCGAGCTGTGTGTACCTAGAGCCAACACACTGTAACTGACAGGACCTCAGCTAAGAGCATTCTGGAGCTAAGACACAGCAAACCGAAAAGCAACAAAGTGAAATTCTATTAACACTTGGTAGGTCAGAAAATATTATAATAAACAGTCAGAATGTAGGATTAAAGGAGATAGTTTGGGGAATTTCAGCTCTGAATTAAAATCAAGGAGTATCGTCAATGATGAGGTTTAGAACACCAGGATAACCCCATGAAAAATATTTCAAATCTAAGTGTCACTTTACATTCAAATTTATTTTAACGTTGGATTTTTCAGACAGCAAATAAATTATCTGCATGCTTTGCAGGAAATTGAACTTTGATACTAATTAGAGCTACAGTTGGGTGGTTTTCAATCGCCATCTGTTCCTCTTTCCTGAAATAGCTTTGGATTCCACACAGCACTAACATTTGAGGTCTGTTCTTTTGTCAAGTAATGTATGGACTTTCTGGACATTCTACAGCGTGCCTGAACTTTATAATCTGGCCATAAAATATGTAGGTGAGTATAGGCATACACACATTTTTCTCTTAAGATATATACTTAAAAATTCAAGCTTTTATGTTATCTTAAAGTATTGAGGTCTCTTGAAACTACTGTGCTCATTTAAAAAGCATCACTCACATTTTATACAATTTTCACTCCCAAGTTTCTAGCCCTGGACCTTAGCTTGGAAAAAAGTCTGCCGTCACTGTTTTGGATAAAGAGTTGCTCGGAAGCAGCTTTCCCATCATGCTCCTTCACATCTCACAGAAAACTAAGAACAACGGAAGGCACCGGGCTGCTAGTGTCATCTTCAAAGCAGCCACACCATGGCCACACACAGTGGCCACACAGAGGAAGGTAGCCCTTGGCTGATGGGCACTGGCGTCCTCAAGCTTCACGGCCACTCGGAGTTCAGCAGCGTCCGGATGATGCTTTTTCTGAGTCCTCATTCTGAGCACCCTCACAAACAAAGGCTGCAGATGAGGCTAAAGGATTGGGTGCTGCCCTGGGGGGGAGGAGCTGGAGGCTGCCATCAGGACAATGGACGTGACAAGTCATCAAACTCCAACCTCACAAAGATGACAGGGAATAAGGCAACAGCTGAGGACTTTGGGACCAGTGAGGCCAACAGGGAATGGGAAAACATCTTTGAATTCAGGTAGAGTTGACTTTTCATTCATAAATCAGTACTGCACTATCCCCACCTTTCCATATTCTCACATCGTCTTTCTTTCTATCCCTTTCTTCCTCTCCACCTAAAATTTCTGTAGGTACCAAATTACTTGAGTTGCCAAAGTGAGATCCGATCACTCGGAATCAATGGGTCAGCTCTGGGCTACTGGATAATTGAGCTGATGCTTGTTTAGCACATTACGAGCCACATACTGTGAGCTGTTTTTTACTCAGTCCTCGTTAGAACTGAGTGAGACACGTCCCATGACCCTATTTTCACAATAACAAAATAAAGGATAAGAAAGATTAAGCAACTGGCCCAAAGACACACAACCATGAATTCCCGAAAGAGTGTGGGAAATCTCATTCTTTCTTCTCCTCTTTCCATTGTGGAACATTCAAGAAGGAATTTCTTTTTGCCTTTAGTGGTTTCCAACTAGTCAGACCTCGAATCAACTGAGATCGCAGAATGACTGTGTATCTATTATGTCGTATCTACAAATATGGGAAGTAGTTACAAATAACTAAAACTAGGGAAGTATTACATCAAAATATCCATTTCTGGCTCCTCTTGTAAAACTCCTATACCCACTCACAGACTGTAAGTTAAGCCCCTAGTGGAAGTCCACTTAGCTGAGGATAAACTCCATCTAATACCAGGTTGTGAATATAGAATCAAAATATTTAGAAATATGTTGCTGCGTGGAAGGAGAAATTATACTAACTAAACAAATGCTCACAGTTTGCCTTGCCCAGTGTCACATTTGTCACCATTCCTGGGAGAAAGTGTTCGCCATAAACAGAGGGAGAGCAGGTGTGATCATTCCTTCACTGTGAGCCGAACTCAAGTGGCTTAGGATCTACTTCACCTTCACTTGACAGATACAAGCTGAAGCGTTAGGTACCGCTAAGCGGATGCTCTTTAGAGGCTCTGTGTAATAGCTTTCATTACTTCTTCTGCCCTGGCAAGAAAATCCACCTGAGTCTCAAAGGTCTTTTCTAGCCAAGATCTATGAGCCCAGATCTCCGTTTCTTACTGAGACAAAATGCCCACTGAGCAATCCTGTACTCGGCAGAAGCTTTGAAATGTAATCCCCTCGTTCCCAAAACGTCCAAATGCTAGAGTTATCTGGTCATTAAGAAGCTTGTCTCTGTGTCAAAGGAAGGTTCATTTCCCATAAGTAAATTCTTGGTGGGCAGCAGGGTATCTTTTATAATCCGGTATTTAAACACACAAAATTGAATAGATGCCGTGGGAGTTTCTGTTTAACTAAAAATAAAGATGTTTCCTTTAATCTGATAAGTGTTAGGAGTTTTCTATAAACCCTACCTCTGGTCCCACCCTCCATCCCTTTTCCCTTGTTTATTTCTGTCTTATATTTTTCACATCCTGAACCTCTGTCTTTCCTCAAGAACCCTGCCCATTACACTCCACAGAGTTCATGCTTCCTCCAATAGGACGTTATCCTCTGGGGTCCATGCATCCTTTTCTGTTTTTTTTATTCTGAAAAAGACACTTGAATTGGCTTTTAGTTGGGGGCATGAGCATGAGGGGGAACCCCAGGCAGTTGATGCCCCCCCAGGGGTGGCCATGCATCTTTACTTCTCCTCCTCCATCTGGTCATCAGAAGCAGCATGGTGTTTTCTGTAAGAGCACTGGGTCTGACACAGCAGAGCTGGGATTATTTACTCTTAGCTGGATGAATGTGGATCTATAGCTTCAATATACCCGAGATTCCCGAATCTGTAAAACGGGAACAGCACTTCCCGCAGATGTTCCTCGTGAAAATCAAATGAGATAACACATAAAACCCACTTGCCACGGTGCCTAGTAACTGGCACTCAGTACATTTTCTTTGTGTAACCATCAAGGAGATGTTGACTCTGATTTGAGTTGAGGAGAAGAATACAAATTGTGTTTGTTACTTGCCTTACACCAAAATGGTTCGTATCTCCCACCTGTATACAATAATGCTAAAAATACACCTCGAGAAAAAGTAAACATTTTGGAACATGATATTTAGCCTTGTGTAAAATGTTTCTGCCTTTTTTCCCCAACCCATAAAGTAAGATTAAAATTGAGGCTTACCTTGAAGACTCTTTAAGAATCCAAGTTAAATAAAATATTCTACGAATTAACATATTTAACTCAATGGGATTCTTTTTTCCAACATCACAAAAAGCCTTTGGTCAAAGAGTCTATATTTGAGAAAATATCTGAAAAAGAAAAAAGAAGTCAACATTACAGGCGCTGATTGAATAATCGAGCCAAATGAGAAGGAAATGACTTGCAAACAACCCTTTGAGGCTCATAATTTCCAGAAGCAGAAAGTAAGGGTGAAGGGGTTAAGTGACTTGCCGGAGGCCATGCACTCAGAAGTCTGTCAGAGCAAGGAGCTGAGGCAGATTTAGAATCCAGTTCTGTCTGACCTGTATGTAAGTTAATATTCTTTCCACTATGTCACATTGTTCAGTAATTTCCCATCAGATTTTCAAGGCCCTCTTCTTCAACATCACAAAACTGAAATTTGAAGCCAATGCACAAAATACGATTATTCTTAATTCCCAATGCACTGAAAGTATTTTCAGAAACCTTTATCTTATAATATCAATACTCTAGGGCAGTGGTTCCCAACTAAAGACAATTTTGCTCCCTAGGGGATATCTGGCAATCTCTAGAGACACTTCGCTTGTCACGGCTAAGGGGAGTGGGGACGTTACTACTGGCATCTGGTTGGTAGAAATTAATGACATTGCCAAGCAATCTACAGAACACAGGACAGTGCCCTCCAGAAAAGAATCATCCACCATATAATGTCAGTAGAGCTAAGATCGAAAAGCCTTGACTGGGGCTTTTGCTTTATAGCAAGTGAAACAGTTAGACTCACCTTCCAACTAAGGACAAACTTTACGAATCAATGAAGTGTAAGTTAATATTTTTTAAAACGCTGAAAAGAAAGTGGATAATTATTGGAACAAAATCTGAACAAACGCCACATTCCAGAGAGGTAAGCCTAGCACACAAAACTGTTTTTGCCCTGAGGGCATTCAGTCACTGGAAGAAATGGTTACCAAGCCAAGCTTCAGTTTGGGTGGCTTTTCGGGAAGAGGAGAGCAAATCCCAGGGGCCACTCACCCTGGGAGAATCAGTTTGCATCTTCTTCCCGTTGAATCTGGGAGCCAAGGGTTATACACACCCAGGGTTGCTCTGAACTAGAAATGAGTCAGCCTTTGGGCAGACTTGCAGCCCACATTTGTATCTTCCCAAGCTTTAATTTTTATTTACTACCAGACTGGTAGTGCCCAGAGGCGCACCAGTATCTGGCTCTGCCCTGCTACCAGCCCATGGGAGGATTCACACTTCCTCACCTTTGGAAATTAGGAGTGGCCACACGACCGTTCTGTCACATCTCTTGATGGTGCAGTTTGGGCTACTGTTGTATCCAAAAATTACAGGCTTAATTCCACTACATTCCAAAGACTACCGTGGCCGCCTGAAAGAATTCCGCTTTCGCATCAATGTGCAAGACACGGTCACCAGGTCACAAAGCAGAGCGACTCTACACTCTCATTCTCAAATTGCCACGATGTTTAATCCCCGGAAGTCACTCTCAGCCTCAAACGAGTCTGTCTTCATGCACGCACATCGTCTTCCTCACTGGCTCTCCAGACGAGCCTGCGGCGTCTGAATCATCAGTGAGTGTGGAGTCCAGATACCAAGTAAATGTGCCACTTAGGTATTTATGTTTGTTTTTTATCCTCTTGAACAGCCTATAACTCCGTGATGGAGGAACGTGCTGCTGGTGCAGGCTGTTTGCACGTGGTAGGCGATAGACATTAGGGGTGGGGACTGGGGATGAGTGAACAAACTCCAAAAGAAGTCGCCACATAATGTTCCCAATACCGATAGTGATTTGCCCTTCGGATAAATATTTATAAGGTGCTCCCTTACGACTGAAAACAAAAATACAATTTTAGGACCTCAGATATGCACATCTGCAGAGATCAAGGGAAGCATGCTTGTTACATAACCTCAGGAAATTATGCTACTCTGTTATTCAGTAGAAGGTCTTTGCCACTAAGGACATCGTTTAAATGGTAATGTTTTCTAAGAAGTAGCTTTAACACAGGCCTGGCTTACATCTCTATGGAAAAGAGAATTCCAAAGACAGAACTGCAAACGGTGTCCGCTTTGTGCGACCAGGTTAGTCTGGGGACACAGTTGCTCTGTGTAGTGGGAAGAAACGACAGCACCATTTAGGGCGAGAAAACAAATGTTGTCTCTTGAAATCTTGTATTTGTGATTGTCCATTTCAGAAACATTAACTTGTTGGTGAATCTTTCCTTTTGAAATATAAATTATTTATTAAGAGACTTGTGCATCTGATCTCTTTAATGGGAACTTCCTCTTTCTTGTTTAATGGTGATTTATTACACAATTGAATGCATTAAATGTATTAATTTACGAGGTTTAATTCAGCTTGAATCATAGAAGCCCACCATGCTTGAGTAATCAATGCTTCACAGCAAATACTATAGATTTACCTTACAGTGTATGTAATTATTTTATTTTATTTTTATTGGAATATAATTACTTTACAATGGTGTGTTTGTTTCTGCTTTATAACAAAGTGAATCAGCTATACATATACATATATCCCCATATCTCTTCCCTCGCCCCCTTTTCCTTTAACAGACAGGAAAATGCCTCACCATTTGTAGGAAGGAGATCTCTCCTTCAGGGCATATGTGGGAATAAGGGCGGATAACACGTCTCGCTTCAGGGAAGGAGAGCTCCTTGCTGGGAGCAGCCTCAAGGGCTACCTGCTTCCAAGCCTGCCAGTGCAGACAGCAGCAGGGTAAGGAGGTATACAGTCATTTTACCTGCTCTCTTATTCCCTCTTTTCCAAAAGGAACATGTATCTGGAACAATGTAAAAATCCGAGCCTCACTTGGATTCCTGGGTTCCTTGAAGAATGGAGGTTTCAAAAAGGTCATTAGCGTCTATTTTTTACTTAAATTCATCTAAAACATCCTTGTATTCACTTCCTCTGACTACTGTAACATAGGACCACAAACTAGATGGCTTAAAATAATACAAAATGATTTTCCCACTGTTCTGGAGACTCAAAGTCCCAAATCAAGGTGCCGGCCAGGCTTTTTCTGATGCCTCCAGGGGAGGATCATCCTTTGTCTCTTCCCAGCATCTCGTGGCCCCAGGTGCTCCTGGGTTTGCGGCAGCATCGTTCCAGTCTGGACCTTGTCTTCATGTGGAATTCTCTCTTTGTCCTGGTCCAAATTTCATTCTTCATATAAGAACACCAATCATATAGGATCAAGGACCTACAGTATTCCAGTCTATCCTCCACCTAACTGAACTAATTACATCTGCAAAGACTCATTCTCAAATAAATTCACGGGCTGGGGCTTCAGCGTGTCTTTTGAAGAGGCACAGTGCAACCCATAACAGCTCCCAACTCGTCACAGGGCAGACTCAGGCTGAACCACGTGGGTTCTTGCTTTTGTTCTTTGACTTAGCTGAACATCAAGGAGTCTCTCTTTGGTGTCTTCATAGCACCGGCTCATGCCCAGCTGCAACCAGAGAAGGATGTACAGTCCAGCAGGGGCACCGATGTGAACAGGAGAGCACTTATGTCGTCTCTCAACTTGAGTGGGAAATTTTTCTGCAGATAACAACTGCCCAAAACAAAAACAGGAGAGAAACCCCACAGAGGATGGTGGCTCTAGTTTTGAGAGATCACACACAGGCGGAGCCCTACCATGCAAGCAAAACCAGTTTCATCTGAGCCCCAGCCATTCTCAAGTGCAAAGTCACACCTCCGTACTCTTCACGTGGCCCCACATGGTACAGTTCTATATCATCTGGTGTTTCTTCTGGGATTGCACGACTAGAAGCTGCCCAAAGGCTCAGCAGTAATAGGGCTGCCTACACATAACAAGGAGGGAGAGAGGAGGTGTGGTGATGGTGGAAGTGGTGGGGATAATCTTCCACACAAAGCCGCCAAGCACCTGGCAAAGAGGTTAAAAGGCAAATGCTTTCACCAAGGCTCAGTTCATAGGTGACGTTACGTCATTGAGTCCTCACATTAAGGATGTTTGCTTTAGAGTTATACAGTTTTGAGTCATGTAATGGCCTTGGTACACATTGCAACATCAAGAATTATTACCCAGCCATTTGTGGTCAGTCCCTTCTCCACAGAAGCAAAGTGGAGGGTGGGTGGAACGGAAGGCATACTGCACTCAATAAATCCGCTTGATTAAAGAGGACAAAGGAACCTGGTTTCAGAGACTTCCCAAAGCCGATATAAAAATCCTTTGCTACTTGGGCCAGTCACTGTGGAAGACGTGTGGCTGCTTTCTATCAGTGTCCACATCAGTCATTCACATCCTTCTATGGCTCTTTTCTCAAATGCTCCTTCTGCAGTTCTTTTAAACTTCATTTGCATATCTTTCTCTCTCTTTTGATTTTGAAAATGCTGTTGCTTTTTCTATACTGGAGAATCATTTCAAATCCACTTCTCCTCTATCTATGTTTGGGACAGTTTACGTGGAATTTTCCTCCTTGGAGCCATGTACAAAGTATGTTTGTGCTATTCAAGTTCTGAAGAGAAAATCTATCTACTGTCTTTTTCTAGAACAAAAAAGCATAGGAAAAAATGAGCAAGTGTGGTACAGTGTATTTGAACTTATCATGACTGAGAAACGTTGCAAATACCTTTAAGTTAAAGAGCACGGAATGAATATGTTACTTGCCAGGTCACATTTAAACAGTTAGTTCATACCTGGGGGATTATCCAAGTTCTCCCTGACCTTGGCAATGAAACAAGAGCAAGATTTTTTAAAGGATAAAAATCTTCTCGAAAAACATCCCAGAGGAATCTGATGCGGCCTCATTTTGCTTTCATCACTGTCCATGTTTCTTTGCCTATTTCTCTTCCTCAGCCAAGAAATAGGGAGTCTTTTTAAATAAAGGTAGGAAAAACGTCATCTCTAACTCTAATTCCATGTCTTGGATTCCTGCTGGTACTTAATAGCATCATCATGGAAAGAATCTTCTGAGACCGTGTACCGACTTTACTTCTCTTGAGGTGAATGACAGCGAAAGACCATAAATTGAGAACAGAGCAAGCTGATCTGAATCCACTGGGAGCAATTTGTCTTGTTTATTTGTGTTTGTATATTTTAATGCCAGTGATCCCACTGGCCAGCTCTTCTTGCCCACAAAAAAAAGACTTCATGGAATGAAATGAAAGAATGAAGGGTTGGATCAATTAATCAATGAATGAATAAGTAAATTAGAATATATAAAAAGCAAAAATGTTTGTAATGCTATAATTTTTCCCTTCTTTGTAGATTATGTCTAAATTTTAGGGGCTCAAATGTAATATTTTAAATGAATTCATGGCAAGCTTGGATTGTAGTAGCATTCTACAATATTATTTGCTAGAATAGGATCGAATTTCAGATAAAGTAGGAATCAACTCAAAATGAAATTTAGAAAATCACACGACTCTCACCCGTGAGTTGATTTCTCTGGATCCTTGCAAGTAGCCACTTTGATTTTAAAAACATTTTTTTAACACTTTACTCATGCTTGAGCAGGAGATTTCATGCTAATAACAAAGATTGGTGCCCACCAAATTGGTAGTTACAGTAAGACCCACTCAGTTATTCAAAATGCGTAATTTCAAAAAGGTGCTTACTTGATGAAATGAAATCAATGGACTGAAAGGAAAAGACAAAAATAATGAGGTGGGGTTATCCGGATTGTTGAGATACCCATAGGACTACAATAAAATGAGAGAATTTACCTCATTATTGCCATCTAGGAAGGGTGAATGAAAATTAGACAGTTTATGAAAGTGAATTTTGAGATTTTTTTCAGTAAAGGACAAATTCGTTAGATTAAACGTGTCTTCCGAGTGTCTCACAGAATAAATTTGTTCCAAAAATGTATTGAGTTCCTATTATGTGTCAGGCATAGTGATACAACGAAGCAAGAATCAGGAGTGAACAGAGAGTGATTCTATGGGGCTTACATTCTAGGGAGCAAAAAAAGCCTAGCGTCTCTCTGTGAAATTGGAGCATGCCAAGGATAAAGCAAAGATCCCTGAAGATTCCAAAGAGGAAATAATTTTTACAAAAGAGCAATACTGTCACTGGCTTCCAAACTCTTACCAACAACCCAGAGTACCTGAAGATATTGAAGAACTGCTTCAACATTCTGAAGGAAAAATAGTTGGAACCGAGAATTCTGTGCCTCACTAAAGGAGCGACCCAACAACGATTAAGCTTTGCATTCTGGACTGCAGAGGACAAAACGTTCATTCTTCCTTCCTTCTGCCTTTCCCATTCAGCCTGAAGGCTTTCCTGTGCTTGTCCCTACAAAAGATCTGAAAGAGATGCCTTAGCGATCTCCTTTCACATAGTAAAGAACAGCCTCCTTTTTAGGTATTAAAATTTTCTCACAGTCTTGTGTCAAACCTAGAAACTTCTCTCTCCCCCATCCTACTCCCCCCAGGTCCCCCTGCCGACAACACACACACATACGATTCAAGTCTGACTCAGTGTGGAGTTGGGAACCAGTTGGAGAACAATGTCCCTTTTTTCCTGTCTCTTCATTCCTCCTCCTGCCCCAAACTCTTCTGCTCTTTCTGAAAACTCTGAATTGGGCAAAAGCGGCTTAAAGTGGGGTGACAGTGCCTGGTAACAACAGAGGCTGCTCCCTGAATTCCCATAGATTGTTTCTCTTTTCATGTTAATTAAGGTAACCACATTCATATGTGCTGTTATGAAGAGAACCAGAAAATTAGTTTTGTTTGGTGAACTTAACTCATTTATCCCCAAAACACAGTTGGACACCACCACATTCTGGTGTAGGGCTTTGCCGTTTAAAAGGGCTGTCACATTCCAACTCTCACTGGAGCCTTCCATCCCTGTGAATATTCCTATATTACAAAACAGACACCTGAGTTTCCAGCTGGTTCTGTGACCAGCCCAAGGCCATAGGCAGATAGTAGACCAGAAATTTAGCCCTGCATTTTTGGACTGCAAATTCTTTCTGTTTCACAAACTCCTTTGTCTTTTCATCTCAGAGTCTCAGCATCAGATCAGTCTTTTTCTTTACTCTAGGGTATTACTGAATCTCTAAATGGGTTTACCAGTTACATTCAAATCCAAGAGAAGAGAAAACATTAATCACTGCTCTCTTCTTTCTTTCCTGGTTTGAAGAAATGCCTGAAAACTCCTTACAGATGCACTGGAACATGGTGTGTTCATCCAAGTACAAGATCTGCTCTTTGTGGCATGTACAACAATCCCCAGAATGTAACAGGTCTTTCACCCAAATGTTAGCTGAAAGGAACTACATGTCTTTGCTTTCTCATTCAGTGTATGTTGGGATAATAATGTTTATTATGTGCACAGAGCAGAGGGTTCCTTATGTGAGTGACTCAATCTTCACAACAACCCTGTGAGGTACTATTATCACTCTCATCTTACAGATACAGGAATGGAGGCACAGAGAACTGTAACCTTCCCCAGGCCACGCAGTTAGTATATGACAAAGCCAGGGCCTAGCCTGACCGCAGTCAGCCTGGTCCCAGAGTCTGCGGTCCACTCCACTGAGTCACTGCTCAGCTCATGCCTTGCTAAGACTATGTCTATATACTAAATTAGACACTCCTATCTCACTAGTTCATCCGGCTTGCTGATGGATAATTAAGGGACCTTGTGAAACCACCCAATGAAGTGGGTCGTTTGAATTTCCTTAGATCTCCAGCCTCCTCACATCACTGCCACATCTTCCTGTGTGGAACGAATGCCAGAAATGCACTGAAACAGTCTATGAGTCAAAAAGAACTGAGACATTATTCAGCCCAACATCATTCCACTATAGGAATCTTTATTACAACTTTCCTATAACATCTGACAGTGGCTGTAGGGCCCTGGAAGCAAGAGAACCCTTGCAGTAGAGGTAGACCACACCATGGCTAGGCTAGGCTAATTACTCAAAAAGTGTCCTTATAATGAGTTGCAATTTTCTCCCCTGTAACTTCTACTTATCTTCCTAGTTCTAGTCTCTGAGAAGATGAAAAGAAATGTAATCTTTTTTTCAACATAACAATTCTGCAAATGGAAGCCTAGGGTGGCCTGACTTTCAGATCTGGTCAATTTCCTTTTAATTTCCCCAGTGATCAACAGGCACAAGGAGGAATAAAAATGGAAGAAGATGAAAGAAAAGATAAGAGATATGAAAGACAGAAGTACAAGTTCTAGCACACCTCTAAAATAGTCCAAGAAATAGACAAAAAAGTAAATAGAAATAAAAAATACTTGAAGACAACATGATCACTCATTTCTCACAATGAAAGAAAAGATGCAGGACCTCAGAATGGAACGGCTCATTGAATGTTGAAACAAGAGCAGACCCGGTCACATTTTGGAAACTTTTTGTGTTTGGATCAGTCTGTGACATCAGTCTTCTCAACTGCATGAGAGGAGGCAATAAAGCAATCTTTTCAAAGTGATGAAAAAATAATAATTTTGAACATGGAATTTTAGATACAGCAAAAAGTGGTATTTCAATGTGAAGGTGAGCAAAAATATTTTCAGGCATGAATGACTACAAAATTTCAGCAAAACTGACTTTAACATGAGACTTCAATGACAGTACACCAATAATGAGAGGTATGTTTCTGGAAAGGAGCAGCAAGGTATAAAGAAGTAGGTGAGTAAAGAAGTAAAATGTATTGTCTTCTGTGTAACAATAAAACCTCGTCTACATAGCAAATCCACGAAAAGTCGGAACTAAAATGCGACAAGGTGATGGAGAGAACAGATTAAGAGGAAAGCACACTGAATTACTCACTTTGCGTGGAGGGAAGACACGGGTATCGCGAGCCCTAAAATACATACAAGGTTAAATCTTAGTAAGAGTAACCACTGGAAGAATAAAGATAGAAATCATAACTTTCAAAGCAACAACAACCGAACAAATTTGACCTAGATAAGAGAAGGTAGGGAAGGAGAGGGAAAAAATCATGATTAATAGAAAACACAAAAAACAAAATGGCAAAACAAAGTCTGAATAAAATGATAGTTGTGAGAGATGTATAAAATTATTGATCAAAAGACAAAACTCTCAGCTTGAATTTTTTAACTACTTTTGAGCCATCTGTGGCTTTTAAAA
Organism: Phocoena phocoena; assembly: GCF_963924675.1. Classification (NCBI taxonomy): domain Eukaryota; kingdom Metazoa; phylum Chordata; class Mammalia; order Artiodactyla; family Phocoenidae; genus Phocoena; species Phocoena phocoena. The sequence goes on along the minus strand of NC_089239.1, from coordinate 31,099,816 downwards.
GACATATTTAAAATGAAAGTATACATAAAGTAAAAAAATAAAGGGGTGAAAAATATATGCCAGGTGAATTCAAACAATGCCACTTAAAAAAGTAGATAGGAATTTTAATACTAAATACAGACAAATTAAAACACATGAAAAGAATTAAAGAGGAAAATTAAATGCTGGGGAAAAAGAACTAAAGAACTATACACCAACCAGATGCAGCTAAGTACATATATATATACGTCAGTTTTAAATCAAATTACGTAAAGAAGTAATGACAAAACTTCAAGAAGAGTAAGTGAAAACTGAAATTAGAGATTTTTAAATATTCTTGCAAAACCTATAGATTAAAATACTAAAATGGGCAAGGCTATGAAATATCTGAACAACAGAATAAATAAGCTTAAGCTAATATTCCTATACACAGCTCTATATTTCAGAAGGGTACGATATACATTCTTTGGAGGTATAAAAAACAAATTTTTGCTAGGTCACAAAGGAAGCCTCTAAAAATTCCGAAGAATCTACATCGTATAACCTATGATGCTAAGCACAGTGCTACCAAATGAGAAATCAATAACAAAAGGATCGCGAAAATAGTCCCATGTGTTTGCAAGTAAGAAGCAGACTAGTAAATTACCCTTGATTAAAAAGGTGCTTGCAATGTAAATTTTGAGAAACACAAATTTGAATGACAATGAGACCACCACATATTTAAATTAATTTTAAAAAACTAAAGAAACACAAGGGAAATTTGAAGCTTTAAACACGTGTGTATATCTGTGTATGTATTCACATATCAGAAAGAAAAATGTATTGAAAACAAATAAGCTAAGGTTCCACTCAAAAAGACTCTAAGCACAGAATAAACAAAAAGAAAAAAGGAAACAATAAAGAGAAAGACAGAAAGCAATGAAATTAAATATGAAAAATTATAAAACTGAATCTTGGTTTTCTGAAAAAAGCATAAATAGACTAAAACCAAATAAGACAGATTAAGAAGTAATTGCAAATTTTAAAAAATATGTAGAATAAAAACAAGGACATAACTAGAGATAAAACAACTATTAAACTAATACTATGCACAATTATACACAATAAATAGAATATATAAGATAAATTTTTACAATTGACAAAATGAATTGGCAAAACTAGCTAATAAAGAACCAGAAAATTTTGGTAGACAATAACTTTTACAGAATCGAAAATGGTAATTAATATTTCCTTTAAAACAGTCACAAAGGCAGATGACTTAAAATATATCTTCCAACAAACTTCAAAGAAACAAATAATCCTTATTTTGAACAACTTTTTTTTCTCCAGAAAAAAAACAATTAAAGATAGAAAACCTGTAAAGTACTTATGTATTTGTCTTTTAATTCAATACCTGGTAAGACTAGTACAAAATAAGAAATTACATGCCTCCAAATTAAAATGTTATTATTTTTATGATTAAAAATTATATATTATTTAACATTATATGAATCTCTTAATTAAAAAGCTAAATTAATTCAACTGTGTATTAGAAATATAATCCATCATGATCAAATAGGATTTATTTTAGAGTTACAAAACGATTCAATATAAGAAAATAAATCATCATAGGGCTTAAAGAAAAATCATTGATCATTTCAATAGATGCAGAAAATGCCTTTGAAGTAAAATCTTTTGTAAAGCTAGAAAAAACAAGCATGTCGTTACACAGACTATGTAATAAAACACTCACCACCGTTATACTCAGTGACAAACATGAGATATATTCCTTTTTAGTTCTGGGCCAGAGTAACTGGCCTAGAATGTTTTGATCCATAGTCAGATGCATTATTCACTGCACCACTGTCCTCTCAAGAGAAATATGCCCAATAGCGAGCGTATAAAATAGAAAATGTGCCTAGGGAGCAAATCTATTACGAGCAGAGTACTGGTAATTCTGGCTAATGTAATAAGACAAGAGAAAGAGGTAAGAAGCACACGTATCAACAAAAAGAAAAAAGCAGTCATTATCTGTTAAGTAATCATTCTGTGAGAATAAGCAGAGAAGCTATAGAACTGATGAGTGTTTAGAAATTTGAAAAACACATGATCAAAATAGAAGTCCCTCCTTCTGAGTCTCTTGATTATTCCTCCTTTCCTCCCAGATTTGGTAATGTTGGAGCGTGTCCAAATTAATTCTTGTTTCTTTCTTCTTTAAACATTCTGGAAATCTCATATAGCCTCTTGGTTCAAGATACTATCTTTGTGTTGATGGTTTCCAAATTGAATCTCCATCCCCATACTTATCTCCCAAAGAGCAGATTTGTATTTCCAACTACCAACTCTACATTTCCACCTGATGTTTGGGAGTTATCCCAAACTCAGGATGTCCAAAACTTAACTCTGAGATTTCTGCCCTAAACCTGCTGTGCAAGCAACTTTTCCCATCTTGGTTAACGGTGATTGCATCTTCGAAGTTGCTCAGGTAAAAATCTTTGGAACTCTCATAGTCTCCTTTTCCTCTCACACTCCATATCCAATCCATCTATATAACCTATTATCTCATCTTTCAAGGTATCTTTAAAATATATTCAGAATCTGATCACTTTGAGCCACCTCCACTGCTCTGGCCCTGACCCAGGTAACACCACATGTCCCTGGAATTAATGACATAGCCTCCAAACAGGGTTTCCTTTTATCCATTCACAGTGCCTTCTTCTCATTGCAGCAGTGATCACTTATCCTTACAAACTAACTCCCCCTTTACCAGCATGGTTCCCAAGGCCTTGATGAAGGGAAAATCCATGCCCTCTTAAAGGGACATATTTCAAGATCAGATAGGTTGTTCATACATACTAAACTCACTTTAACATTCATATAACCCTAAGTTTAGAAAAGCGTTTAGAAATTTGTTTAGACTCCCAAAGTATTAGGACTCTTTCCTTACACTGACTAGGTAACTCCGGTATCTCTACTTTACTTACAATGGGCTGACATTGAATCGAGACTTCCGTCAGCCAGCTGAGTAAACAATTGGAAAGAGATACAGCTGCCCAGCACACAGAATCCAGAATCTCCAATGACTTCACCCATATTAATAAATTTCCTGATTCTCCTTCCTTGGATAAATATCCTACGAATCCATAACCACATAAAGGCTCCAGATTTTTGTTGATATAAATGAACAAAGTCCTGCAATTATTATTTTCATACAGCTTAACTTCCTATGGTGTGTTGAGATCTGGCTTCAGTCATAAGTCTGGAAACAATGAAGGCCTTGTAGAGGTGGGGCACACGAGGAGAACTGGCTTGATATCACAAGGTACTTGAAAAGGGTATGATGTCTGCAGGAGAGGGAGGGAATAGACTCATCAAAAGAGAAATAAAGAGGTCCTCCAGGTGACAATGGAAATTCAGGTGGGATTGAGGGGTTGGGATGCTCTGATTACTCCAAATCTTACCTTAAGTCCCAAAACAATCCTTTGGCTCCTACTGTTTCCCCCCAGAATGCCCTGGCATTCACTGTAAGAGATCTGGCATGGCTGTGAGTCCAACTGACACTGTAATTTGATGACGAGCAAGATCAAAATGTGCATTGTTATTTGGAATTTTATCAGCCTTTCAGTAGCATTTGTAAGGAAATTTATTAGCTTGGTCTTAGACATTCCCTGGGGATTGATCTGCTTCTTGAGTTGAGAATTTGGGGATTTGAGCTGTCTACTCTTGCTCTTTGATCTGGCCTGTGCTATCGGAAGCAGTAACTCTACCTCAAGCGTTGAAATGCTTTATGTCTTTCATATTCCTCTACGATGGTAGCAGTAGCTTCCTTGGAACACTTACTTGAAACAAGCACCTCACTCCGGGTGATAATGTAATTGGTGGTTTTATCTCAGCATGCCATGTGCTGCAACATTCCCTTCCGTGACTAACAACAAGATTTTTGTGGTCCTTCAGCCTCAACTGAGCTTCTCCATCTCCCCAAAACACCCTAATCCCCCCCATCTCCTCCACTCTTCCTCTGTGGGATGCTGTCTTTAGCCCCGCTTCTGGTACTAGTTTATATATTAGGCAGAGTTCTTGTTACAAGCAAGAGAAAATGAATCTGGCTCATTTATGTGAAATATTCATTACTGGTGTCATATCAGACACCTGTGGAAACTGAAAAATCAACCCTAGAAAATTGACATGAACTAAGGAAGGACTCAAAGCCAAGATCACACCACGTGAATAGTTTGGTGAGAATGGTAATCTTGGGCACTAGATGGAATATCTCTAGATTTGCTCTTATTGTTCATTTAATGTCATTATCCCCTTGTTTTGGTCACCAAAAAAGAAGGGAAAAGTTGCTCTCTCTGCTCAGTTTCTGAAGAGTATTGATGGACCCTGCTTCCAGCATGATTCATACAATCCTCCAAATACATACTGGGGGAGTGAATGACAGTTATGACCATTATGTGGTCATTCAGTACTATACTGTGCCCATGTGTCTCTGGAATAAAACTTATTCACAGGTAAGTACTCTCAGTTTATCTACCTCCTCTTTGAGACATTTTTGCTTTTACCTCCTAGTTTCCTGGAGATTTGCTGTGATAGGCTAACAGCTGAAGCAGAGAATTGAAGGGAGCCAAGAGAGTAAATTGGTTTATTAAAGATTTAAAGAACTGATAAGGGACAGGGAGAGAGGAAGAAGTGAGGAGAGTCAGAACAGGCTGCTGACATTGTTTTCTTTGGGAAGAGAGAGACAGAGACAGAGACAGAAAGAGTTTGGATAATTGGATATTGGGGGAAAGAAAAAGAGGGAGACAGAGTTACTATAACAAGAAAACTTTTGATGAAAGGAATCTTAGGTTGTTTAGGATGTAATTCCTCCTGTTCAAGAGACTGAGTAAAGGCGAAGTTATTTTTTCTGTTTTTCTATTTTTAGAGTTGTAGCTATGTACCTTTTTGATGAGATACCAATAGGCACAGTTTTAATAAGATAAATATTTAAATAATCCTCTTTGTCCTATTTTATGCATTTTGAGTTGATTCCTACTTGATCTGAAATTCGATTCTTTTTATAGAAGGCACGTGTTCTTGTAGTCTATTGACAGTTCCGTGTACTTTTCTCATGGATGTCTCTTTTTCAGAGGGCTACCCTTACTCTGGACTTTCAGGGCACTGTTCAATTTCTACTGCAATATAATACTTCTTAATGCCGTGCTGTTTTGTTTCACTTTGCTCAATCTCAAATGGACAGAAGTCTATCCACACTCTAGACAAAGACGAAACATACTACAACTGCTGTCTGATTTGATGACATTAAAAACTAAGAGAGGTCTTGAAAAATTACAATCTTGCTCTGCAGTGTTTCCACCAACCCCATCCAGAGAGTGTTCCTTACATGGACTATAGCCCTTGCAGGCAGTAAACTACAGTCAATTACTATTTTATTCCGCTGTGTATTGACCATTGCTTTTGCCAAATGTTTCTGGGAAGAGAAGCATGGAGGCAGGAGAGGTATCGTCTGAATAATGGAAAGTATTTGAAGTTTTTTAGTTGGTATAGACCTCAATGTGCAGGCAGTGGTAGATCCATGAACGGTCTTTCTATGTTTTTCTTCCCAATCCAGAGAGTTCACTGTATTTCAAGTGAAAGGCACTGTGGGCTTCCAATCTTACTGATCAATCCAGTTCTAGTGAGTTTATGGTTAATTGAAAAATGGTCACGATTCTCACAGTAGTTTGATTGTGGCTCTTCATTTCTGATGTTCTGAATTCTCTGTGTCATCATATGCGATTTAGGGGGTCTTTACAAGAGACGGCACTGGATCCTCTGGGACAGACATGCTTTAAAAGGGACTCCTGGATGATTTATTTACACATCTCCCTTTCCCCAGAAGAGAAAATGCCCCTGTTGAGGGCAGGGACCTTGTCCAATTTTCCCCTGTGTTTCTAGCACCTGTAATGGTACATGGCACACAGAACATGGCTGATAAATGTTTTAGTGTACGCCTGAAGTATCCACCAGCAAATTTCTGAACAGACTTTTTCTTCTCCATTTCCTCCTTTCCCAGTGACTCGCCCCACTGCTGCCTCACTTTGGTCCTCATCTCTCAAAGGGCACAGCTCTGACAGGGTACCAAACGCCTTCCTCATTGCCAGATCCAGGACTCTCTTCTCAGTCCTCACACACACGAGGTTGTTGTGATGACCGAATTTGATGATGACCATTTTCCCCTCCTTCCAATGACCTTCCTTTGGTTTCCGACACCCCTTTCCCCTGGTTGACGCTTTACCTCCTCCTTTTTCCCCAAAGCTATCCCCTCTGCTCAATCGCCGCTTAACCTTAGGGTTTCTCAGGATTTCATGCTTGGTCCTCTGACCTTTCTGCTTGCCTTCTTTCTGTCCAATACTCTTTCCCCAAGTGTTTTCATCACTTCAGCTCTCCTCTAAGAGGGATCCCAGTGGACCCTAATGATCCTTCAAATCCTGATGGAGAGCTCTGCATCTGTCCCTCACCCCATACTTGTATTTCTCACTTTTTTAAAACCCTGGATGCTTCATTGGAACTGCACCCTCAATATGTCCCAAACAAAATGTATAACTCTTCCTGCCATCCCCTCAATTTTCCAGAGCTCCCTTTCCTTAGATGTTTACTGACCAGTTAGTTAATGGCATTTCTAAATCCCCATAGGTTTCTGAACTAAAAATTGAGATTATCCTTAGTCCTCCTTTCCCCTTCTACTCCCATTCCCACATTCACTTTCTTACTGAACCTGGTCAAATATACCAAAATTTTCTCAGATGTGCTCCCTGCTTTCCATCCCAACAACTGCTGTTTGCATTCAAACGCACATGTTTTCTATTTCTGTATAATCCATCGCTCTCTCAATCACGTCCACTTTCTATGCCTTCCAAACCATCATTCTGATCACAATGTACATTTTCCTACAGCAGATAGTCCCAAACCCCTAGCATGGCATCTAGAGCTCTTTATAATGCCTTCTAGTGTATCTTTCCAACCAACTGGCTCCTTCTACCCTGTTGGTTTCCAGCCTCACCCTTGTCTGATCATTCTGTGGTCTTCACATCCCTGGGGCTTGGGTAATCCTGTTTTCTCCACCTAAAATGCCTTGTCCTTCCTCCTCTCTCCCCTCTACCCACTGGCATACCCAATCTGAAATTATTCTATAACCTCGGCCCTGGACTATACTCATAATTCATGACTCACCACATCTCACTATCTTTTTAAAAAAGTTGTTGACTAAGATTTCAACATGAGTCTGCATTTCCAGTACTGTATTGCAACATGTGTCATCCTGTGGTTCTCCCTGAAATTCTGTGGGTACATGAGAAAGTGAAGGAAACATTCTCAAGATTCCAACACAGTTGAATTTTTAGAACAATATTTGCCATAGCTCTCTACACCTTAATTTGCTGGCTGGACGTCCTTTCAACAAATGGGTAGAGAAGAAAACACTTTGTTTCTTTTTTTAAGAGCATCTTCTTAGCAGGGGCTTTACATCCGTACAGGTTGTCAGAGACATCTTTGGTCCAGGACAAGCCACAAACCACAGATCCAAAGGATAAAACCATTTCCTGGCCCAAGCCTCACCCTGAGAAGAAAAAAAAAATTTTTTTTTAACTTCCCTCTCTTCCCAGTGGGTGGAGTGTGCTGGGAGGGTTCCTGGAGTAAAGCACCCCCTACCAGATCCTAAACCTTCTCCTTCACTCTCTTCTGACCCCTCTCCCGCTTCAGAGCGTCCACAGCAGTTTGACAAGGTCACATATTCGTCTGTTTTAAAGAGCACAGATTATTCTGCCACAGGTTGAGGGAACTACAGGATATCAGTCAAGTCCAAAATCAGTAAATAACTATAATCCCTTTTGTGTCAGTGAATGGTTATTTTGTTGTTTGTTTTCTGCGGTTTTTTTGAATTTTATCTTATTTTTTTTATACAGCAGGTTATTATTAGTTATCCATTTTATACATATTAGTGTCTACCTGTCAAAGCAAATCTCCCAATTCATCACACCACCACCCCTGCCGCTTTCCCCCCTTAGTGTCCATACGTTTGTTCTCTACATCTGTGTCTCTATTTCTGCCCTGCAAACCGGTTCATCTTTCCAATTTCTTTCCTTTTATTTATTTTTCTTCTCTGATTGCCGTGGCTAGGACTTCCAAAACTATGTTGAATAACAGTGGCAAGAGTGGACATCCTTGTCTAGTTCCTGATCTTAGTGGAAATGGTTTCAGTTTTTCACCATTGAGAACGATGTTGGCTGTGGGTTTGTCATATATGGCCTTTATTATGTTGAGGTAAGTTCCCTCTATGCCTACTTTCTGGAGGGTTTTTATCATAAATGGGTGTTGAATTTTGGCAAAAGCTTTTTCTGCATCTACGGAGATGATCATATGTTATTTATTCTTCAGTTTTTTAGTATGGTGTATCAGGTTGATTGATTTGCGTATATTGAAGAATCCTTGCATTCCTGGGATAAACCCCAGTTGATCATGGTGTATGATCCTTTTAATGTGTTGCTGGATTCTGTTTGCTAGTATTTTGTTGAGGATTTTTGCATCTATATTCACCAGTGATATTGGTCTGTAATTTTCTTTTTTTGTAGTATCTGTGTCTGGTTTTGGTATCAGGGTGATGGTGGCCTCATAGAATGAGTTTGTGAGTGTTCCTTTCTCTGCCTTTTTTTTTTTTTTTTTTTTTTGCGGTACCCGGGCCTCTCACTGTTGTGGCCTCTCCCGCTGCGGAGCACAGGCTCTGGATGCGCAGGCTCAGCGGCCATGGCCCACGGGCCCAGCTGCTCTGCGGCATGTGGGATCCTCCCAGACCGGGGCACGAACCCATGTCCCCTGCATAGGCAGGCGGACTCTCAAACACTGCGCCACCAGGGAAGCCCTCTCTGCAATTTTTTGGAAGAGTTTGAGAAGGATGGGTGTTACCTCTTCTCTAAATGTGTGATAGAATTCACCTGTGAAGCCTTCTGGTCCTGGACTTTTGTTTGTTGGAAGATTTTTAACCACAGTTTCAATTTCATTACTTGTGATTGGTCTGTTCATATTTTCTATTTCTTCCTGGTTCAGTCTTGGAAGATTATACCTTTCAAAGAATTTGTCCATTTCTTCCAGGTTGTCCATTTTATTGGCATAGAGTTGCTTGTAGTAGTCTCTTAGGATGCTTTATATTTCTGCCGTGTCTGTTGTAACTTCTCCTTTTTCATTTCTAATTCTATTGATTTGAGTCCTCTCCCTCATTTTCTTGATGAGTCTGGCTAATGGTTTATCAATTTTGTTTATCTTCTAAAAAAAAACAGCTTTTAGTTTTATTGATCTTTGCTATTGTTTTCTTTGTTTCTATTTCATTTATTTCTGCTCTGATCTTTATGATTTCTTTACTTCTACTAACTTTGGGTTTTGTTTGTTCTTCTTTCTCTAGTTCCTTTAGGTGTAAGGTTAGATTCCTTATTTGAGATTTTTCTTGTTTCTTGAGGTAGGCTTGTATTGCTATAAACTTCCCTCTTAGAACTGCTTTTGATGCATCCCATAGGTTTTGGATCGTTGTGTTTTCATTGTCATTTGTCTCTAGGTATTTTTTGATTTCCTCTTTGATTTCTTCAGTGATCTCTTGGTTATTTAGTACCATATTGTTTAGCCTCCATGTGTTTGTGTTTTTTTACATCTTTTTCCCTATAATTGATTTCTAATTTCATAGCGTTGTGGTCAGAAAAGATGCTTCATATGATTTCAATTTTCTTAAATTTACTGAGGCTTGATTTGTGACCTAAGATGTGATCTATCCTGGAGAATGTTCCATGCACTTGAGAAGAAAGTATAATCTGCTGTTTTGGGATGGAACGTCCTATAAATATCGTTTAAATCTATCTGGTCTATTGTGTCATTTAAAGCTTGTGTTTCCTTATTAATTTTCTGTGTGGATGATCTGTTCATTGGTGTAAGTGAGGTGTTAATGTCCCCCACTATTATTGTGTTACTGTCAATTTCCTCTTTTATAGCTGTTAGCAGTTGCCTTATGTATTGAGGTGCTCCTATGTTGGGTGCATATGTATTTATAATTGTTATATCTTCTTCTTGGATTGATCCCTTGATCATATGTCATGTCCTTCCTTGTCTCTTGTAAAATTGTTTATTTTAAAGTCTATTTTATCTGATATGAGCATTGCTATTCCAGCTTTCTTTTGATTTCCATTTGCATGGAATATCTCTATCCATCCCCTCACTTTCAGTCTGTATGTGTGCCTAGGTCTGAAGTGGGTCTCTTGTAGATGGCATATATATGGGCCTTGTTTTTGTATCCATTCAGTGAGCCTATGTCTTTTGGTTGGAGCATTTAATCTCACATTTAAGGTAATTATTGATATATATGTTCCTATTACCATTTTCTTAATTGTTATGGGTTTGTTTTTGTAGGTCCTTGTCTTCTCTTGTGTTTCCCACTTAGAGAAGTTCCTTTAGCATTTACTGTAGAGCTGGTTTGGTGGTGCTGAATTCTCTTAGCTTTTCCTTGTCTGTAAAGCTTTTGATTTCTCCATCGAATCTGAATGAGATCCTTGCCAGGTAGAGTAATCTTGGTTGTAGGTTCTTCCTTTTCATCACTTTAAATATATCGTGTCACTCCCTTCTGGCTTGCAGAGTTTCTGCTGAGAAATCAGCTGTTAACCTTATGGGAGTTCTCTTGTATGTTATTTGTCGTTTTTCCTTTGTTGCTTTCAATAATTTTTCTTTGTCTTTAATTTTTGTCAATTTGATTACTATGTGTCTCAGCGTGTTTTACCTTGGGTTTATCCTGCCTGGGATTCTGCACTTCCTGATATTGGGTGGCTATTTCGTTTCCCATGTTAGGGAAGTTTTCGACTATAATCTCTTCAAATATTCTCTCGGGCCCTTTCTCTCTCTCTTCTCCTTCTGGGACCCCTGTAATGTGAATGTTGTTGCATTTAATGTTGTCCCAGAGGTCTCTTAGGCTGTCTTCATTTCTTTTTATTCTTTTTTCTTTATTCTGTTCCATGGCAGTGAATTCCACCATTCTGTCTTCCTGGTCACTTATCCATTCTTCTGCCTCAGTTATTCTGCTATCCATTCCTTCTAGTGTATTTTTCATTTCAGTTATTGTATTGTTCATCTCTGTTTGTTTGTTCTTTAATTCTTCTAGGTGTTTGTTCTTTAATCTTCTATGTTTTTGTTAAACATTTCTTGCATCTTCTCGATCTTTGCCTCCATTCTTTTTCCGAGGTCCTGGATCACCTTCACTATCATTATTCTGAATTCTTTTTCTGGAAGGTTGCCTATCTCCACTTCATTTAGTTGTTTTTCTGGGGTTTTATCTTGTTCCTTCAACTGGTACATAGCCCTCTGCGTTTTCATCTTGTCCATCTTTCTGTGAATGTGGTTTTGTTCCACAGGTTTCAGGATTGTAATTCTTCTTGCTTCTGCTGTCTGCCCTCTGGTGGATCGAAAAACCTTTTTAATGGCGATCACACACTGTTCGTTCCTTAGAATTTTTAGCCTAATAACTTATGCAAAGTGAGGGATAAACTGCATTATGAACACTGGAATCTAGGCCTAGATTTGTCTTGATGTGGGATTCAAGGTTTTCATCTGAAGAAAGTGTGTTAATAATATTCCTTGTTTGCCTCTGCATAAAATTGCTTTGAGGAAATATTTAGCTTATATATGAAATGTTTTTTAAATGTATGTATGGTACTATAATGCATTAATTCAAATATAAGATGAATAATATTTAATATGAAATTAATATATATATATTTGGTATATATATCTGATACACCAAAATCAGATACACACTCATGAGGTTTTCAAAAAACTATTCAAAATTCCGCTAATCAATCATAATCCTAAAATCAATCATTGATCCTAAAATTAATCCATAAGGAAACATGTGTCATATGAGTATTGAAGATTTTTGAGAAGTAATATATACTTCCAATTTGTAATTTCAAAAAACATTTTAATGCGACTAACCCAGACACAATAGTTTATTAACTTCATGTTGACATATTTGGCTGGTCTTGGATTCTTCCAGAGGACATGTATTAATACAGAAAGAGAGAGGTGGGAGAGGTTGGGCTCTTTGATATGGGTAGAGAATATTACATGGAAGGGAAACTAGGAGAGTATATTTTATCCAAAGAACATCTACTGTAGACCTAGCCAGTGGTTTTATCCACAGCAGCATAACTTCTAGGTGATCTGAAAGAAAAGGTTCTGGTGCATCCAGACTTTGGCCACATCACTACTATATGATAAGCTGAGACCTTGTCAGAAGTATTGCCTTCCTCCATCAGCGATTGATTGTGTTCACAACTTTTCATATATGCCTAATATCACTCTGGAACTCTGCAATTAGCAGCATCCACACAGCACCAGTATCACTAAACTGAACTCCAAGTGGGTAAGAGCTAATTTAAACAAGTATCCTCCAAGAAAGGAAAAGAATCCAACCTTTCAAGTGCTTCATCATATTACATAATATTCACCATAAGTTACATCCTGATTCACTTAATGACTCAGCTACTCTCGGCTTAAACAATACATTGGGGTTTTTTTTGTTTGTTTTTGCTCAAAGTTCCAATTGTGGAACTCTTAACCAGTAGGTTTCCCAAAGTGTCTTCTTTGCCCAAAAAAGGGTGCATCCAAAATCAAAATGTAGTGTGTATATGATAACTCAGAGTCCACTAGAAAACTCTAACTTCTATCGCTTTAGTATTTAATTTGAGCCCTAAAGCTCCTACAGAGAGTTAAATTAAGGGTCTCATTGTTGAATATGGGTCACTCGTCTCCTGCAGTTAGTTGATCAACACTTATTTTGGAAGCACTAAGGCAATTTGCAAATCAGAGGGCATCAAATTATTAAGTTGGCTAAAGTTTCAAACTGGCCAATGTTTTCCATACATCTGTTGTTGGAGTCAATGTTCAAAAATCTTTTTTGTGTGTTTCTGCATTGTAGTTATTTACCCACATTACCTTATGTTGAATAAGGAGAGCAAAGAAGACCTGAACTTGATAAAATGTCCCCTGAATGATCAAACCACACTTAATTTAAATATTAATAGTAAGAATTCCTATCCTATAAGGGTAAATTCTGTGCAGGTAATCCTTCTACTATTACCAGATGTATCTGTACATTCATTGGCTGGGAATGAAACCCTAAACAACATCTTTGTTTAGGATTTAATGGAGTTTAAACCACTCCTTCATCTCTCTCTTTGATTTATCAACACAGTTGACTTGTAACTGGAGTTTCATATATTCAAGGACCTCTATGGTGCTTTGTTAATCAAAAGCAGACATTTAAATGATCAAGTAAGTGCTCTGTCTTTTGGGGATGGTTCTAAAAATTGTGTGGCTCACTTATTTTCCTAAACTTTAAAAATAATTCCAAAGAACTACTGTCCAATATCTTTCTACTTAATATTAACATATTCTAAATTGAGAAGTTCAAAGTGATCTTATAACTTTGAAGTAAGAACTACAAGAGCTCAACAAATCAACAGAACGTTCTTTTTTCTTTCTTTGTACTAGCACAAAAGAAAAAGTTTTCCAAGAACTGAAACCAATGCATAATTTTTGTAGAGAAACACTTTTACACAAACCATTGAAAATTAGTGGTTCATGGGTTCATAGTTAATGTTAAGTATCTATCTATCCTTCTTTGGGCACATCTCCAAATTCCAATTCCAGGGCCACACAATCTCAGCCCAATATTTCTACCATAACCCAAAGGATTCACAATCCTTTGCCTTCAGTTGTAACATAATATGAAGAATAAGGCACGTTCACGACTACTGAGTAGTCATTTTCTCCAAACTCTTTCTCTTCCCATCAGTCATCTTTTGAACTCCCTCATCTGGCTACCTGAGTGACCAATGACTAACCACGCAAGAGGACTGACTCATCACAGACCTAGTCAACAGCTGATAATAGAATTAGTCCATAAGAAGCTAGAAGGGCAATAGTGTAACCCAAACTCAACAGAGAAACAAGACTCTGGGGTTCCAGTGGGCTTCCTGGATGACCACTGATAAACCACTTAAATTCAAGGGGCCTCATCATAAAATGAGGAGTTAAGCCTAATAAGTAGCTCTATTATCATATGTATTACTCGTGGACATCTTAAATATATCCATATCTAAAAATAAACACATCAATGGAATAAATAGAGGTACATGAACAAACCCAAATAACTGCATGCATTTGTTTTTATAGAACAAGTAGCATCACATAACAATGCTAAAGATGTTGCATTTAATAAATTATGTTTGGGTGATTGATACCCTCTTAAAAACAACTTAATTGCATCCCTAGCTTACTTATTAGGCTAAAATAAATTTCTAGGTGCCCACAAATGTAAATATAAAAAACTAAAACTATACAATTTTAGAAGAAAACATAGAGAATAGTTTCATCATATCTGTATGGTGAAACCTTTTCTAAATATGTCACAAATCTTCTATGGAAGGACATACTGATTATTTGACACATTCTAATTTAGAAATTCCATAATAAAACAAAAGATAAAGTCAGAAGACAAACAGAAAACTGAGATAAATATTTATACTACTTACCACATGGGGTTGATTTCTTTAATATATAAAGATATCTGACAAATCAATACGTAAAAGGTAAGCATATCATTACTAAGTAGTTATATATGAAAATGTAGTACACAAAATGGAGTATTAAAAGGGCTTTTAACATATGAACTATACACAGTCTCATGCAAATGTTCAGATATCACTTCTGGAGTTAAGAGTTGAAGCAATGTCATTTGATTTTTTTTTTTAACAACTTTTCATTGATTGACTCTAGCGTGGAAACCACTGAATTAGACATTGCCTAAGATCCACTAACCTCTGAAGTTATGTCTTTGTCTGTCTGTGATCCAACCTACTTTACTATACCATCTTCCCGACCTGACCCACCAACATCCAACGCCATAGCAATCCTACAAGAGGCCCTCTTCATTTCTTTAACGGAGGAGCTAGATGTGTTTGGGGGAAAATCAGTCACGTACTGAAACTGGGACTCGTTCAAATTCATGCTTGAGGCCTCAATTACAAGTCCTCAATACTTTAAAAATTGGGGGCATTTCATTGTCACATTCACTTCAGCTTCATCATCCTGAGTAATTTCCACTTCCTCACGCCTCCTACTCAGCTTGTTGCTTGTTCATTTTTACCGGATGACCTCATCTCCTTAACTCACAGAAGAAACAGAAGTCAGCCCTTGATTTCCTGACCACCCACCATCCCATCCCCAAATGCAAACTTCCTAGCATCCCTATCCTTTTTTTCTTCCTCATTTTGGTGTCAGAGGAAGATATGTCTCTTCTGTACAAAGGAAGCACCTTTATCTAAGTTCTGAATCCCAGAGGCTCCTTCTACCTCAGTGCATTCTGCATTATTTTTTCTCTTCTCTGTCTTACATGAGCAACCTTTTCCACTGCCTTCTCTTCTAGCCCATTGGTTCTCATCCGGGAATAATCTGCCTCCCTCCCCAGGGTATTTTTTTCAATGTGTGGAGACATTTTTTTTTTTTTTTTTTTGCGTTCGTGGGACTCCCACTGTTGTGGCCTCTCCCGTTGCAGAGCACAGGCTCCGGACGCGCAGGCTCAGCGGCCATGGCTCACGGGCCCAGCCGCTCCACAGCATGTGGGATCTTCCCGGACCGGGGCACGAACCCATGTCCCCTGCATCGGCAGGCGGACTCTCAACCACTGCGCCACCAGGAAAGCCCTGGAGACATTTTTGATTGTCACAGCGGGGGTGCTACTGTACTGGCATCCGGTCGGGATGCTACTGATATCCAGCACACAGGGGCCATGGATGCTGCTAAACATCCTACAAAGCACAAGACACTCCACCACCGGCAACATGCCCATACAGATTGTATTACCTGGCCCCAAATGTGCCAAGGCTTACAGATCCTGTAGCTCATCAACATGTTTGGTCTTTCCTTCCTTCTTTCCTTCCTTCCTTCCTTCCCTCCCTCCCTCTCTCTCTTCCTTCCTTCTTCTTTCTCTTTCTCTGACACACACAAACACACACACAACTACATTTTAAACACATTTTTTCCTAGACCCTTCATCCCTCTCTAGCTATTCTTATCTTTCTCTTCCTTTTTTCTTAGCCAAACTTTTTGGGGAAAAAAGGACTAAAACCCACTGTTCTCCCTTGTATCTAACCATTTAAGGCAATCTGGCTTCACTGAAATCATTTGAGCAAAGCTCACTAATGACTTGATGTTGCCAAATCCTAAAACAAGTCTCAGTCTTAGCATAGAAAACTTCTCTGAGGCATCTGGTCTTTGCCTTTTTTCTTTTTTGACAAGTCCCTCTTTAAAACTCTCTTATTCTATGTCTTTGCACCTTACATTCCTACATCTTGGAATAAAAACTTTTTCATTCTCCTTTCCATGATTCTACACCTTTGTTTGTGGCACAATGATATTCCTTATTCTTTCGTCTCTTCTAGTCTTCTAAGGCTATATTTTCAATTTCAAGCTTATTATATCTACCACCTAAAGGCTGATGGAATGTAAATATATAATTTTAAACAAAACAGTTCTGTGGAACTCAAGGCAAATATAACCAACCATCTGTGAGGGTCTCATCCTGTATATCCCCAAAGCACTTCAAATTTTGAATGTGAAAAATGAACTTACATTTTTACACTTGAAAATAATGTCCATTTTTCTGTATTTTCTATCTGATTACACACATCATTATCCAATCTCCAAAGCAAAAATCCAAGCATGAACCTGGAAGCCTTTCCATTCCCTATCATTCCATACAACCTAATCATTAACAAGGATTATGAAATCTACACCATCAGTACCTCAAATATGTCCCATCCAAATGTGTTGCTGCTAGTGCCTTGGTTTAGGTACCCATCACCCCTCATTTGGTTAACTGTAATACCTACTAATTGATTCCCCCACCTCTAGCCTCTTTACACTGCTTCGAAGGTCAGCTTTTAAGGCTTTGCTCCAACATGATCTCCCCTCCCTAAAAACCTCTCTTAGTTCTTCATCGCATGGATCAGACTCTGAGAAGTTTTACCAAGCACACAAAGCTCTAGTACTCTGACCTTTGCCAAGTTCTTAAGGCTTAAATCTTCTACTTTGGTCCTTCCCCTTTGTGTTGCAGTCATACCAACTGCCTTAGACTTTCCCAATCTCATCAAATTGTTTCCCATCTCCTTGTCTTTGATTTTGTTTGAATTTTTAAAAAATATTTTATTTATTTTTGGCTGCACTGGGTCTTCGTTGCTGTGTGCAGGCTTCTCATTGCAGTGGCTTCTCTTGTTGTGGAGCACGGGCTCATGGCACGTGGGCTCAGTAGTTGTGGCTTGCAGGCTCTAGAGCGCAGGCTTAGTAGTTGTGGAGCACAGGCTTAGTTGCTCCGCGGCATGTGGGATCTTCCTGAACCAGGGCTCGAACCTGTATCCCCTGCATTGGCAGGCAGATTCTTTACCCCTGCACCACCAGGGAAGCCCACCTTTGACATTTTTTATCTTGGTACTAGACTTGTATTCTGCCTTCAAGACTTAGGCACAAGAGCCTTCCTTAGAAACAAGAGCCAAGTTTCTTCAAGTGTGTTCTGAGGAACCTAGTTCTATGAAACTTCCTCAAATAAAAGGGTCTCCTGTTCAATCATGTTTGCGCAACGTACATGTCATATCTCTCTTTTGGAGACGGAGAATGTCCATTAGCATCTAAAAAGATCCAAGAAAGTTATAAAGTAAGGAAATCTTGTTTACACTTGTTGAGTGTAATGTTTCCATGAACTCATTTGATCATGGAACTTCTTTCATGCCTTATCTGTAAAATCTCATGAAACTAGTGTTCTGTGAAACAAGCTTTGGAACACTGGTCAGAAGGCTGGTTTGAAAACATCACAACTTCACCTCCTTCCTGCCATCAATTCTGTCCTGCTCCACTGACCCAAGTGAGGCACGGGACTGGGAGTACTGTCTGGAGGGATGTATATTCATTCCACAATCCCTCTGCTTATATTTGTTTAATTGAAGTGGAAACAATCCTGCACTTTAAACAAATCTGACTTTTCTTAATATATCGTAGAACCAATATGATATGATTATTTTGCTATACGAATCAGCAGGCAAGGGGACATGCCTTAAAGTCACTTTAAAAGGTCTTCCATCAAGACAATTATCTGAAAGTAAAGTGAATAAAAAGCTGAAGGATCCTGTTTCATAAATAGGTAGCATGACATCAAGCTTTTCCATTTCAACAGGAGTCTGTACTGTAGCTACAAAGAATTATGGAGCTGAAAGGAATTTAGAGATCACTTAACTCAGCCAATTCATTTACCAGTGAGGATTTAAGGCCCAGAGAAGGTAAGAGACTTAACAAATATTATTCATATACTTAGAGGAGTTGACAACACAGAGCCTGTGATTTTCACTTTAGTGTTTTTCCTACATTCCACTTCCTGCTAATGAATTTAAGTCAAGGAATAAAGTTCAGGGTTGGAATCAAATAAAACATACATTGATATTAAACTGATACATATTCAGTTTCCTGTCACTTATAAAATGCTGTCATGGGCATCATTCATTATTCCCATCTGCCCTGCAAGGTGAGTCAGGCCGTCCTTGCTTCCTTCTTACCAAGATTTACAACCTAGCCCTAAGTGAAAAGTTCACCAAACCTGTGAGATGATGCCTCATTGAAATGTACCGAAACTTAGTTGTGCTTTCCAGGGATGCACCCAGGAATAATTTATATAAACCAAAGATGGGGTGCGTACACTTCAGTGGAAACCGTGGTTCTGAGAAATTCGTGGAAAACCAGAGGTCCTATTAGGCTCTTTTCTGCTGCTGCATGGCACAGGCAAAATGCCCAACTCTTAATGGCTAAAAATACACATTTTCAGAAATCCAAAGTATTTAATTTAAATCAAATCTAACAGAAAAGACAAGCAGTCTGGTACATGGGGAGCTCTTCTAAAACCACTCTCTCGAAGACAAAAGAAAATAAGACTGGTATTGAAGTGGGGCCATTCTCCAAACAGCTCCCATCTGCTGGAACCGAGGCCTCACTAAACGCAGACGATTAGAGCTTCATGGAAGATTAGAAAACATTCTATTACCAACAGCTCTCCCAGATGCACAGAAACAGGTCAGTGCTATGTAAACACCTTACACCGCTTCGTAAACAGATAAAAATATCCAATCAGTTTGGTGTAAACAGGTCAACAGTAGGAGAAGCCAGCATCCTTCTCAGACGGGGCTCTGTGGACAAGCAAAGGCTCAACGTTTGCTGATCTGGGAGTGCATTTGACTGTTCTCACTTAAGTGGTTACTTTTCTGAAACCAGGCCATTTGTTGAGAAGCCAGTGGCAGGATCACAAGGAATTCAGGGTGGTGCATAGCAAGTTCCAGATACTACTTGGTAACTTCTAGCTCTGCCCCATCCTAGTTCTGAGACAAACAACTATTTTCAGGCTATAATTTAAAATAGGAGCTGAAGATGGTGGACGTGAAATAACAAATGGCTGAGAGCTCTTGGGCAGACTGTGGGGATCATGAGACAGGAAATCTGGGGTGAAGACAAAGCCTGAGCACGAGTTCATACCACCCATGATTTATGAAGTATCCAGCATATTCGGCAGAGTATTTAATTCTCTCTCACTCTACCACAGTATCCTATTCAGCCAACCTCTCCTATCTGCCTTCACACTTATCAGGAGGAAAAGGGAAGTAGACCATGAACAGAGAAGGGGTTCACCCCTCAAAACCTGTGTGGTATTGCAAGGAACAATTGGATTGGACCCCCCTTACTTTTTTGTTTGTTTGACTTGATTTTTTTAATTAAGTTATTTATTTATTTATTTTTGGCTGTGTTGGGTCTTTGTTGCCATGCACGGGCTTTCTCTAGTTGCAGCGAGCAGGGGCTACTCTCCGTTGTGGTGCGCGGGCTTCTCATTACGGTGGCTTCTTGTTGCAGAGCACAGGCTCTAGGCGCATGGGCTTCAGTAGTTGTGGCACGCGGGCTCAGCAGTTGTGGCTCGGGGGCTCTAGAGCACAGGCTCAGTAGTTGTGGCACACGGGCTTAGTTGCTCCGTGGCATGTGGGATCTTCCCGGACCAGGGCTCAAAACCCGTGTCCCCTGCATTGGCAGGCGGATTCTTAACCACTGTGCAACCAGGGAACTCCCTGACTTAATTTTTTAAATTGAAGTAGAGTTGATGTATAATATTATATAAATTTCAGGTGTACAATATAGTGATTCATAATTTTTAAAGGTTATCCTCCATTTATAATATTATAGAATATTTACGATACTCTCCGTGTTGTACAATATATCCCTATAGCTTATTTTAAACCTTATAGCGTGTACCTCTTAATCCCCTACCCCTTTATTGCCCCTCCCCCCTTCCTTCTCCCAACTGGTAATCACTAGTTTGTTCTCTAAGCTAATTTAAAAAGATACATGCACCTCATTGTTCATAGAAGCATTATTTACAATAGCTAAGATATGGAAGCAACCTAAGTGTCCATCAACAGATGAGTGGATAAAGAAGATGTTGTATATATGCAATGGAATATTACTCAGCCATAAAAGAATGAAATTTGCAGGAACATGGATGGGCTTGGAGGGCATTATGCTAAGTAAAATACAAAGACAAATAGAAAGACAAATACTGTATGATATCACTTATATGTGGAATCTAAAAAATACAACAAACTAGTGAATATAATGAAATAGAAGTGGATTCACCTTACTTTGAAGTGTCTGTGAAGCTCTTTTCATTGACACCCAGTCTTTACTGAGTTCCTTTGAGTGCCTGTCCTTTTACTAAGCACGTGAATCGTAAAATAGAGAAAATATGGTTCCTGCTGTCAAGTAGTGCACTTTATATATTTAAATATATTTTAAAACTGTGTAATATTTTTAACTATCTGCCCATTTAGAATCCCTGCAGCCTATAATGGCAGGTGGTAGAAGAAAGGCAGATCACATATATATTAAATATAATACAACACACTTTCACCCACAAATATGTGACTCCAGTGGTCAATTTTGACAGTTTTCAAGAACCATGGATCTGATACCTCCAAGTGCTCTCGCCTCACATTCGGCTACAGCTGCAGTGACGAGGTGCATGTGAGCTGCCGTCATCTTTGCACAGGTGTGGCCGGGACATGCTTCACCTCAGGCACTGGCCCCTCCTCTCCAGCCTCCTTCCCAGTATCTTCTCCTACCAGGAGGCATGGGAAGCCTGCATAGACTATTGGCTCAAAAGCCAAAACGCAGAAGAACTGACAACCTGTGAGACAATCCTTGAAAACGGAGAAGAGAAACTCACGGAAAAGTGCTTTTTTTCCTTTCCTCCATCAGACTGGCAGTTCTGAGATGCATTCCATAAAGGTTCTCAGATCGCCATGGTGAAATCGCGCTTCTGTCACATGCAGCGATCACCAACTGGACGGCACATCTTGTATTAATATTTCCTGCTTCCTGGCTGCGCTCTACTGGGCTCTCACGTCTGCTTTCTGGGAGCATATTCCATATAGACCCCTGCCAGCAAACTTTATCTCAGGTCAGCTTTGGGGGAGACCCAGGTTAAAACAATTCAAATGGTCCCTTGTTGCTTGAGTTGTTTACTGAAGTTCAGCGAAACTGAAATTTTTTACATTTTCTTCATTGGTCCTTCCCTTAGACACAGAATTGTAGGAATCCGGCAAAGACCTCACCCAGAGATTAATCACTATCTTTTACAAAAGTTTCCCCTTTACTTGACTCCTCCATGGAGCTAGATCTAAGAAGGAAGGAAGGAAGGAAGGGAGGGAGGGAGGGAGGGAGGGATCAAAACATATTTGTGAACTCCTTGACTGAATCTGAGAATCCATGGCATTTTTGAGAGACCATTTCCTATGATTAAGTTTTCATGACAATGAAGAATTCTAAGAAGAATTCTATGCTTTGTTTTCATTTATTCTTTGTTTTCTCTTTTTTAAGCCTCTTTAACTCTTCTTTCTGGTCAGTTGTGTGGTGGGACGTACAGCAGAGAATCGGGGATGGTACAGACGGAAGAGTCTGGACACAGAGTCCATTCGAGCGATCACCCAGGCTACACTGGGAGCCGTGGGGACAGAGGCTCTATTAGAGGCACCACCAGAGCTGAAGTAAAGCGTCGTTTTGTGCGTCTTTAGAAAACTCACAAACGGAACATACTGTATACCCTGCAAATTCAATTTTTCACTTGCTATTCATGAAAACTTTACATACCCACTTGTCCTCTTAAAAAGCAGCATAAATGTTACATAGTGTAATGATGCTACATTTTCCTTAGTCATTTTTCCTGCTGAAGGATATTTCAGCCTCTTCAGATACACACCAAACTGACAGTTATTACCAGGCAAGGAACTAGGATTGTCTTGGTAATCAAAGGAGGATTAGCCTGCATCTATGAATGTTAATGTCCTCACGTGAAAAGACGCTCAACATTATCATCAGGGAAATGCAAATCAAAGCCACGATGAGATATCACCTCACACCTACCAGAGTAGCTATCACCCAAAATAAAACAAATAACAAGTGCTGGTGAAGATGTGGAGAAGAGGGAGTCCTCATGCACTGTTGGTGGGAATGTAAATTGGTGCAGCTACTATGGAAAACACTACAGAGGTTCCTGACAAGGTTAAAAATAGAACTATCATAAGACCCAGCAATTCCACTCTGGGTATTTACTGAAGAAAATAAAAACACTAATTCAAAAATATATATACACCCCTATGTTCACTGCAACATTAGTTACAAAAGCCAAGATATGGAAGCAAACTAAATGCCCATCAATGGATGAATGGGTAAAGAAGATGTTTGTGTGTATGTGTGTGTGTGTGTGTGTGTGTGTGTGTGTATTACTAGGAGAGACTGTTCATAACAGAACAGATGTCTCCTGACAAGTAAGTTATTGGTACAAGCGAACTACATTACTGCAATAATGCTAAGATTCAGACTTAACCTAAAGATAGTAAGAGAGAGTGGGGGAGGGCGGCAGGGAGAGAGAGAGCAAATTGAGTAAGAGAGTGAGATACAGTTTGTTCTGAGTCCACATCCGACCCTACCACACTGACGTACTCTGGGATATATCAAGGCAGAACAGCCCTCAGAAAGCTAAGATACGCCAGCTTGAAAAGGCCAATTTCTGGCATATCCATTTGTCAACATCTTAACAGCAAGCACCTCTATTTTTCCAAAGTCTTGTGCATATCAAAATGTTTTCTATGCAAATTAAAGGTGGTATTTCCCTCATTCCAACACGGCAGATTCATAGAATCATGCAATGTACAAGATTTTGAATCACTTAGAATTTTATCCTGGTGTTAACTATGATGCTTTTTTTCATTATTATCGAATTGTGCGAAAGTAAGTCTAGTAGAATTAAGAGGACAGGTTTTAGAATTAACAGGCTTCCTAGAGAAAGGTAAAGAAGGAGTTTACAGCTAAATATCCCCATAGGAAATGGAAGCCTTACACATGAAGAAAAAAAAGAGCTTAGAGTTTAGGATGTAAGCGAAAGTAACAGATGCAAATGAAATTTACTGCAAAAATTTGATAAACAGTTTCATAAAAATATGCTTTCCTTAAATTCGCCAAATACAATTATTAAGATCCTTAATATATAGCAATAAATCCTATTTAATTATGTCACTATATATGTGTACGGTTGCAGTAGAAAAGATACGCGGTGTTTTCCATTACATACAAAGTAATACATTCCTTGGGCTGTAAACTGCTCTCAGAATATTTTTCAACTATCTAACGTTGTTTGCATCGTTATCTTAGATTCAGGTTGATGGTTACACACTGCTGTTCTTTCTTAGGAATTCACCCCCATTCAATATTGTTGAGGTTGTATTTTAGGGAAACTTGAAGGCATTTCTTCTACATACCCTCCTTGCAATCATCCCATTTCTTAACACACAGCAGTGTTTCAGAATAACCTACTGTTCATCGTCTTCTGTAGGTGTCCTGCCACCAAGGATGGCTTCAGTGGTGCTTGCATTGTTCTGTCTTGCAATGCAATACTAGGTGATAATCATTTAACCAAACCAAATAAAACCCACTCCGAAAATATTTTAATTAGGATTTTTGTCAATCAAAACTAGGCAGCCACTTAATAGTTTAAACATGTTCACTATTAACAGACCTCCCGTTGTCTGGCAAATGGTTGCCAATAACTCAAGCACTCAGTAAGGCATCTGAAATCCATGATGTGTCTTTCTACTTCCTAATTTATTAAAACTAGATTTTAACAGACTTTGATGATGATTTTGGATCTGGTTCTCTTGTGACAAACCAGTCTTGTGACTGCTGTCTCTAGCTAATAAGTTAGTTTTTAAAATTTTGTCATCTTCTTGGACATAGAATATAAAAGAGTTTATGAAAATCTCTCAAGGAATTTTGATGAAAGTCATAGTGTATAGAATCGTAAGCATTTTTTTTTCAGAAGGTAAACATGCTGTATACTGAATTATGGACAGACTGAAGAATAGACAGTGCTGTTTCTTGCAGCTGTCCTCCTGTAGATAAGAGGTTGGAAGTTACTTGTGAACGTGAAAAAAAAACAAAAAAACTAAAGAAACAACAAAGACCCTGTACATTTGAGACTTGGAAGCATCAACAGAGTGTGCTGAACTAATCAGGTCCCAAAGCCAAACACTGTTCTGGTCTTTATTCATATGATAACAAGGTTTAGCTTAGGGTATAAAGGTAACCCTCACCGTAATGAGCAAAAATTTCAGAAAAAAAAAAGTGTAAAAGTACAAACAGGTATTTCCCTGAGCCACTGCTACCAGGAGGGATGTTAAACTGTGTAAAATGAAAAGCAGCTAAATATGGTTGGATTCATTATTTACAAATTGCGCTTCAAGCCAAGAGGGAACTCTTCTCATGAGAAAATGTGGGCTATAACCTCCCTCTTTGCTGCAGTGAAGCACACAGTTCAGAGGGAGCTGAGAACGAAACTCACAGAGGCAGAGGCCTTGGAACTCGGCCATTCCCATGATAACAGACCAACTTGGCAACCAGCACTCTCCAGGGCACTTTAAGTGTGGATAAACAGTGAGTAATAAATGTTTAATATTTGAGGCAAACTTTGAGCAATTGCATCATCAGAGATGTGGATGGACCCAGAGTCTATTATACAGAGTGAAGTAAGTCAGAAAGAGAAAAACAAGTATCGTATATTAATGCATATATGTGGAATCTAGAAAAATGGTACAGACGAACCTATTTGCAGGGCAGGAATAGAGACACAGATGTAGAGAATGGATGTGTGGACAGAGCGGGGGAAAGGGAGGGTGGGATGAATTGGGAGATTGGGATTGACATATACACGCTGCCGTGTGTAAAATAGATGGCTAGTGGGAACCTGCTGTAGAGCACAGGGAGCTGAGCTCAGAGCTCTGTGATGGGAGGGGGTGGGAGGGAGGTCCAAGAGGGAGGGGATATATGTATACATACAGCTGATTCACTTCGTTGTACAGCAGAAGCTGACAAAACATCTTAAAGCAATTATACTCCAATAAAAAACAAAGATGGAGAATCTGAAAGTAGTTTTAAGGGTGCTGGATGCTAGGAGTTTGCTACATCACTTGTGGAGTAGAGAAGAATCCGAATGGAAGCGGCAACAGGCCTGGAAGGGTCATTCTCTCAATGACAATGACAAAGTGTTAGCAGGATTCCCCGTGAAGAGGAAACGGAAATGGAATCTCCTATCAGACATATTTAATGTAGCCATTTGGTTCTCTTTCTAGGGTGCAGAGACACTCTCAATAAATCTCTTTAAAATATTTTTCTACAGTTCTTTGTGTCAGGAAACCTAGAAATACCGCCCAGATGGGTCCTAATTCCCAGAAGCCTCACATTAAAAAAAAAAAGATTACGGCTTCCCTGGTGGCGCAGTGGTTGAGAGTCCACCTGCCGATGCAGGGGACGCGGGTTCGTGCCCCGGTCCGGGAAGATCCCCCATGCCGCGGAGCGGCTGGGCCCGTGAGCCATGGCCGCTGAGCCTGCGCGTCCGGAGCCTGTGCTCCGCAACGGGAGAGGCCACAACAGTGAGAGGCCCGCGTACCGCAAAAAAAAAAAAAGAGTAATATAAAAATTCATCATCAGAACAGGAGCCCTCACAGAGAGGAAACTATGAGCTGGTTACAGAAAACAGGGTAAAAAGTGGACTTCAGACTTCTCCTGGGGAGAACACAGACTGCTGTTACTAAAATGAAGACACAAGGTCTTACCAGGCTGATGCGGGACTGAATCAGAAGTTGAGACCTTTGTGAATCTATGAAGCCTATGAAGATGGAGGGGGGCCTGCAATTCCGGCTCTGGTACTTGGAAGACACATCAGGGAGGTCAAGGGGCAGCTTACTGACAGCTACGAATCTGAATGTCCTTACTGATTAGGCCAGAAACACAAATACAGTCAAAGGGGTCATTTAATTCACAGTCTCAAAAAAGACAGCAAATTATGAGTGAAAGATCAGACACTCTAATCGCACAGGCTCTGGCTTTCTTATTTCACAGTTTAGAAACATCGGAAAGAAAATGAACAAATGTCTAAAAGGCTAACTGCATATGCTTACAGATAACAAGATAATTGTAGAAACTCTAATATTGAGTAGAATTCATGCTGTAGCCTATATTTTCCTGATATGTTATATTCTTCACATCTGCAAAAAGAACATCATAGCTGAAAACAAATTAATGTATGTAAAGGCAAATTAGGGCAGCGTCAGTAAGGTGGAACCAGCCCTGAACTTGAAGTCAGGAGGCCTGAACTTTGGTGTGATTATCTAAAAACGGACTGTCTGACTCTGAGGAAAAGAAGAAAACTAGTATAAATGACACACTTTGCCAGCCCTGAGCATGTTTCTGTATATATGCTGTGCCACTTAGTCATCTTAAAACCTCTGTGAGCGACACAAATGATTGCTGTTTTATAGCTGAAAAAAGTTCACACACTATTGTCTACGTTGGAAGAGAATCAATGAAGGGATTTCTCAACGAGTATAAGTCTTTTTTTTTTTTTTTGGTGAGCAGAAAAGATCTTCATCTGGATCCTATTACATGACATGATCAGTATTGTCATTTTCAGATAATTTCCGATAACTTGATTCCTATGTTGATCAGATATTCACTAAAAGATTCAAAGTCAAATGCATTTTGTTCTTTAGGTTGAAGCAAAAATTTAAGTCGGGAATCCTAGGCCCCACAGAGAGTGGATTGAAATCCACTGTTTTGGTTGTTTGAATCAGTGATTCTGTGTGTCAGCAGGAAAAAATCTGATAGAATGTTTTAAAATGAGAAAATACATAAATATTGCTTAGGCTATACACAAGGAAAGCTGTTATTAATATTGCAGATCATTTCTTTTCCAGGCATTTAGTAAATGTTCTCAAACAGTTAAGATGCGTATTTTGGACACCTTTGCAAGTGAGAGTAAGCATTTGCGTTAAGTCAGAGTAGGCTGTCTTCTGGCCTGAGAGTGAAGGTAAAATCAAATCTCAGTTATCTAAACTGTCCTCAAGATGTGAGGCCTGGGTCACTCTCAGAGTAATTTCTCAGATGAGATAACTCATTTCTAAGGGCCTTTTATGGGTCATAGTTTGTACATGGGTCATGGGTGGCACACTCAAAACAGGTGATTGCAGAGAGTTTAATAAAGAAACAGGGAAGCATCCAAAGCTCTCACCCCGTGGGCTTGAAGGGGCAAAGGAAGGGAGCTGTCAACAGATGCTTGTCAAGGGCTGTGACTTTAAGGGAAGACATGCAGCTTGGCCAACCGATGGCTTGACTCAGAGGGAGAATAAATGCCGCTACGTTTCTTTTCTTTTATCTTCATATCTCTTGCTGTGCTTCCATTGGCCATGCCAGCTGGAAGACAGAGGGAAAGAATGGTCCAGAGCAGAGTGGTGAAGGGTGGAAAGCAAACAGGTATCCAAAACAGATGCTTTTCTCATAGAAATTCATTTCATCATTCTTTTAATCCTTCATTGCATGCACATTTGTGAGCACCAGTTACGTTCAAGATGTAGTACTTCATGGAAAGGTTGATATAGGCAGAGGAAGGAGAAAAACTCATTAAAAATTGTCCATGTTCTCAAGGAGTTTACAGGATATAGTAAGTACACAAATAACAGAAGGCAGAGTATGACATGCATAAGAGAAGTACAAGGAGGGGTCATGGAAATTCAAAGTAAAGAAAGAATGATTGAAGCAATCAGGAATGGCTTCGTGGAGGCACTGCATTTGAACTTGGTCTTGTAGAATACGCAAGACATTGTCAGAAACAGGTGATGGAGCTATCCCACAAGGAGGGGAAAACGTGCGGGACAAGGGGATGGGAAGATGTAAGCCATGTCCAGGGAAATCTGACTGGAACACTGTGTGCCTTTGACACATGGGAGATAAAATTTGATAAAACCAGTACAGCTGCCCCATCCCAAACATACACGTATGTTCATGTACATGCACACACATCTGTTTATTAAAACAAGGCTGTGCTAGTGCAAAACTTCAGCAAGTCATTTCTGAGTAAAATACAAATGCTGTGAAAGTGAACTATATAATCCGATATTAGTGTATCCTCTGGTGGAAGGCAAAAATCCACTACGCACCCTGGACATTATTTCTTTTATTCTAGCTTTATTCTAACTAGCACTGTTTCCTGTGCATGACTGCTGTTAGGATAAGAGCACCATCTAGTGTGTTCTGGTCTTATGTTAAGTCCAGGACTTCTTATCTGCTTCTAATGTTATTCGAATAATCTCAAAGATACCAAAACAAACAAACAAGCAAACAAATAAAACCTCCCACCCATTTTGGGGAGGCTTTACAACTTCCAACTTAGTAGATGGAAATTTGTTGGCATTTGTAGCATTTCTAAAGAATCCCCCTGAAAGAAAATTGCCCTGTCTCATTGGTAACTGAGATGAGAAAAGTTTAAATAGTATTTCTCATCATTTTCCAGTTCACCCAATTTGGCAACTAAAATATATATATTTGTAAATATATATAAATATATAAATATATATATATATAGAAATAGAAATATATATATATACCAAAGTCAATTCATTTTCAGTGGAGAACAAAGGACAATTTTTTCTAAGTACAATCTTGACATGTAAATTAAACAACTCATTACACATTAAACCAATGATCACCATTAAATTATATTTAATTATATAATTAAATTATATAATGTAAAACAACATGAAAGCTATAAGGACTATTTTAGCAACTGAATATGAAGATAAACTTTGAGCCACACATCTTAAATTAACTCAGAAAAATAATCAGATCGTGAAACAGGCAAGCTGACACTCAGGAGACGCTCAATCCTGTTTGCCCTGCTTGTCGCCTGTATTAACAGAAGACAGGAGAATGAGGAGAGGCGTAAACAAGCCACAGACAGCGGAGAAAGCAAAGAAGTGAAAACAGAGAAAGATGGAAGGCATTTGGGGAGGCAGGAGTGTAAGTCACACATTCTATCTCCCCAGGTCCCATCCTTCAGAAGTTTAAGTTTCAACATCAGAGTTAAAATCCCTCAATGATTTTTAACTAAGCCAATAATTTCATTATTAATCAACATTAAAAATATAACAACATAACCAAAAAGAACCATAACCAAAAAGCAGATAGTATTCAGCAGAGACAATGCCCACCCCCAGCTAGGTATTCCACAAAGTACCCAGAACGTCGAAAGAGAGAACGCAGCTTGTTCTTTGGTGCCACAGCGATTAAGTCACTCTTCTAACTATTTAAATTTTTGTCTGTTGATACATCTGGAAAGAGCTGATACAAGCTCAAATGAAGGCCAATCCAGCCTTTCCTGATGGAATATTTCATGTGGAGAAT
The DNA here is from genome assembly GCF_963924675.1 of Phocoena phocoena. Taxonomy (NCBI): domain Eukaryota; kingdom Metazoa; phylum Chordata; class Mammalia; order Artiodactyla; family Phocoenidae; genus Phocoena; species Phocoena phocoena. Next base: position 31,069,927 of record NC_089239.1, on the reverse strand, counting down.
ACGCAGATTGAATGTCAACAAAGAGCAAGTACGTTGAGGTTGCATCTCCCATTGCTTTCTAGGTCTATGCTTTCAGGACCACTGCTTTGGATGGGAACTTGGTCTTCAACTAGAGTAGGACGCTACCCACGTGGGCAATGGCTTGGCTTGGTTATGGCCTCACATGGCCATATCCTGTTATCAGCTGAATTAAGTGGGAGAAAATTCCCACTTTCTCAATCAAATATATTTGAAGAATACAAATATGCCCCAAAGTTCACAAAACTAGTATTGAACATATTTTCACTATGGGAGTCCAGCTATCACCCTTCTGTGGACACACCGTCACCTGGGGAGTTATTCAGAGCCACCGAATCAGGATCTCCTCAGCAGAGTCAGGGATTTGGTATTTTCAGCAAGTACGCCGGTAATTTTGAGGCAGACTATTGAAAGTAGGCTTTTATGAAAGCAATGTGAATCCCATGGGTTCTTTTTTTTCTTCTTGACCAGTAGAAGATTTTTCTCTTTACTTCACAAAATCACTGTGGTTTGCTCTTTGAACAAAAGACCACTTATATTGATAGATTAATATGGCATAATTTTTAGCAACTGTGATTCTTATAGTTTCTGATACATTTACTCTAAGAGTTCAAAGTTTCAAGATCTGGAATCTTCCATTTAAAACTCTAAAAGTATATTCTTTTAACTAAAAATGAAATAAGATTTTAATAAAGATATAAAATATTTTATCCAGGGTCCACTACAGACTCCTCCAAGACAATGCTCTTTCATTTTCCTCCTTACTAGAAACCTTGCTATACTCCAGTCACCAAGAACAAGCAATCGCCTGTTCTCAACATCTTATTTTATTCCTTTGTATCTGTTTCTGTTTCTACCTCTGATAGAAGTTTCCTTTCTCCTCAAACCCATCTGCCTAGCAAACGTCAACACATCTTCTGAGACACAGATCAAACGTCACCTCTCCTGTGAATCCTTTAATGAGCTCCCACCCCCATCCCTCCACTGCGCTCTGTACACATCACAGAACTGCACCTATTTGTTTACATGTCTCCCTCTACCAACCAAGTAGTAAGCCCTTTGAGAGAGGATGATTTCTTATTCATTTTATAGTCCAATGTCCAGCCCAGAGTAGAGAGTGAAAAAGTGTTTCTAGATTAAACCTGTAAGTGATTCTAATCACCTGGTCATCTTGAAGTCTGGAGCAAAGCAAATGTGGTTTTAAGGTAATAGTTTGAAGTGCTATGGTAAAATACTAAATATTTCAGTTGTGAAAACATCAAGGTCCTCTTTTGGCCTCAACATCTTTTTTGTAAACTGATCCTTGTTTCCTCATTGACTCCTAATCAAAAAGATATGTATTTGAGGGAAGTAAAAATGTGTGTGCAATGGTAGAGGTGTAGAAGCAGCATCTATAAATCTCTTTCCTAGTTTTACTAATCTGAGATTCTTTGAGATGCTTTATTTCGTTTTCTTTCACGTATAAATAACAATGTTGTGCGGATCTGTTGCTATTTGGGGATAAGAAAATCTGTCACATAAAATTCATCACTTCCCAGTCAGTTATAGGAACCTCCAGAGAACCTTCAGGGTTCCTTAGAACCAGAAATGTGTCAGAAATGAGAAGAGAGGTCTCTCAGGGCAGGTGTAGACCCCTAAGTGACCAGTCCAGCAGAGCACATTCTATATCATATATTCTCAAGATATTTGCTGAAATAAACCTACAAGACTTAACAAAGTGAAGAGGTATTTGTTATAGATTAGTATAAACGAAAAATATTCTGCAGAATTTTACATTGCAAAGAACCATATCAGTAGAAAATGTAAGAGCTGTTTGTTGTAAGCTATTATTTTTGGTTTGTTTTATTTTAAATATGGAGGAGGAGGGAAAGTGGGAGGAGAGTGAGAGACAGTAATTCAGGATGGAAAAATCAGTGATGTTATCTTACTGAGCTCCGAGTTCTCATGTGATGAGTGAAGGACCTTAATCAGGTCATGATTTACTGCTTCACTACTGCTATTTTATTCTGTAGCTAAGATCTTATGGAAAAGCCCTCATGAGCTTTTTGGCCAACCCAATATATATGAATTCTTAATCTGTTAGCAATATAGTATAGGTTTCACTACCTGGTAGGTAATTTGACCTCTATGGAGAATTATTTACCTAGGATAATGTTACGATGATTAATAAAATACTTAGAAGTATTTTTTCCAAGCTTGTTGAATAATCTTTACTGTGAAATAGATACCCTCATCACTAAATGTCTTCCCCAAGGTTAGTTCCATTATTCCTTTATTTTTAAAGTAAAAATATAAATATCTGTCAACAAGTACGAAAAGCAGCAAATCAATCAAATTAGATTAAAGCAAAATAGCCCCAAAGAACTTTATAATCAAAACTGAAAGGGAAAAAAAAAAAAAACCGAAAGGGGTCCCATTTTTTATCCCAGATAAATTATATGCAGGGACATGAGCTCCAAGAATGCATTCCTAAGAAAAGACAGAAGAGCTAAACTTTGAAACAGAGCATATAGTACAAAATAACACAAAATTATCAGTGATCTTGTGATATCCAGAGTTGAAAAGAATGCACATCTTTTAATGAACCTGGCCTTCCTATTTATCTGACAGCAAATAGCTCAGATTCAAAATCAGCCTGCAGCTCCTCATTCCAAGGAGTGTCTGACAACTCAGAAGGCTGACGGTTTCCAAGTGCACTGCATTATAATGGTTCTTTTCAGCCTGATTTAGGGCAAATTTTCCCATGTAAATTTAAATTTCTGCTCTTCATCATGATCTCATTTTCAGAGAGCAATTGTCTTTGAGCAGGAATTAAGATATCCACTTTTTAAAAGACATTCACTGTATTATATGCTTGAAAGTTGCTGGGAGTATATCTTAAACGTTCTTACCACAAAAAAAACACAAAACTGTAATTATCTGAGCTGATGGATGTTTTAACTAATCTTATTGTGGTAACCATGCAGCAATAGATAAGTGTATCAAATCATCACATTGTACACCTGAAACTTAGACAATATTATACGTCAATTATCTCTCACTAAAGCTGAGGGGGGAAAGACATTCACACATGGTATCATGTAACTTTCCATAGAAATTAATCATTAGGTTTACCATATCTCTCTGACAGCGATCTCATGTGGTACAATTTTGAACCAATTTCCAAGGGAACTTGGATTAAAGGAGAATGTGGATCAGAGTCGATGTGTTGAGGTGCTGGAAACACCAGACCATGTAAGTTACTGCAAAGTCCTTGATAAAAACAAAGATTCATCACTTATTAAAATAAAGATCTTTCATTTAGGAAGCTATGCCTTTAATTTAGAGATGAATAGGACATGTTCAAATATGAAGGACATTTCAAGGTAACTGATTTTCTGAAAATAAACATGAATTTTTAAAAAAATGTACTGAGCAATAACTTTCAGTGGGCAATGTACTAGGATTAGGGGTATACCAAAATTAGTAAAACAAAGGTTCTCTCAAATTTTCTTCATCTCAAGCATTTCAAAATACAGCACATTTTATAAATTCAACACGTATCTATGACATGTCACTTTAGTGTTTAAAAATGTTTAAATACACTTTACTGAGGTATAAATTATATACAACAAAATTCACACATTATAACTGTGCAGGCTGATGACTTTTAACAAGTAACCATATAATCACTACTCCATTCAAGATACAGAAGATTTCCGTCATCAACAGGGGTTCCCTCATGCCCCTTTGCAATCAGTTTACTCAACCTCCCGTCCCAGGCAACCACTACCCTGATTTGTCTGTATAGATTAGTTTTGCCTATTCTAAAATATTATGTAAATGGAATCATAGATTATGTACCCTTTTTTTCTGCCCCTTTTGTTCACCATAATATTTTTGAGAGGCAAGAATGAATACATTTCAGAAGAAATTTTAAAACATCCAGTGTCTACAATGTGTTAACCAAAAAGTCCAGTATTTTCTTTAAAAAATCAGAAGATATTCAAACAAACAAGAAATTTTGATCCATAGTCAAGAAAAAAGGTAACTGATAGAACCAAATTTGAGATGGCTCAGTTGTTGCATTTAAGCCGAAAAAGAGCTTAAGGCAACTTTATATAATTCTCTTAAAAAGGTAAATTTAGTCTTAATGAGTGAAAGGGTAGGGAATCTCAGCAGAAAAAAATGGAGACTATGAAAAAAGAATCAATTGGAAATGCTGGGATGGAAAAGGACAAAAACAGAAATTTTAAAATTTACTCATGGGCTTAAAAAACAGTCAGTAAATTTGATAACTTAGAAAATATTTGATTTCAGCAACAGAAAAATAAAACAGTGAAGAAAAATAAACAAAATCCTCAGGTATGTATGAAAAATATATATACTAGTCTAATTTATGTTTAATTGGCACCCTAGAAGTTGAAGAGTGAGATTGGGAAGGAAAACTATATTTGAAAAAATAATATACAAGAACTTTTCAAATTTGAGAAAAAAACACCAACTTACAAATACAAGACACTCAGTAAATTACAAATAGTATAAATATCAGAGAACCCTACCTAGGCACTTCATAGTCATGTTGCCAAAAGTAAGGAAAAAGAGAAATCTTGAGGGCAGCCCCAGAAAAGAGAAACTGTATACAAGAGAACAGGGGTAATAAAGATTGCTGATTTTGCATCAGAAACAATGTGAGCTAGAAGATAATGAAATGGCACATTTAAAGTAGCAAAGACAAAATGAGACTGTCAGTCAAAATTTCATATCTAATGAAAATATTCTTCAAAGTAAGGATGAGATCAAACCACTTTCAGGTAGACAAAAAAAAAAAAAGAAGAGATAAAAATAAAATTAAAACAACAAAAACAGAAAACTTTAAAGTTACCCGTAGAGTTCTTATAACACCTTTTCAATCACTAATATTAATAGAGTACCTAAATAAAATATGATACGTTAACAGTTTTTAAAAGCCCTTTTCCCTTACATTGTGTTCTTATTCGAGATATTAATTTCTTCCAAGGTTACTGAACACCTAACACAAAAAGTGCTGCAAGGGTTATGAAGAGGAACAGATAAAAACTGTTCTTTTATGGAATTTATAGGCAGATAAAAATTTCCTTAAAGTACCATGATACAATGTAGGAAGCAACAGGGACACTGAGACACCAGATAAAATACTAGAAGTATTTGGAAAGAAGAGGGAATACTTCAGAGTGGGGGTATGCAAGAGAATTTTTAAGAAGCTGACATTTGAGACAGGCTCTGAGCTGGCGGTATTTGTTTATGGATAAATGGGTAGATAATGACGTACACACTAAAGAGAGAAGAATTAACAAAAACAACAAGATTGGAAAACTATGAGTGCCTACAAAAGACAATGAGCACCTCCATTTGTTTGGAGCTTAACAAATGGAAAATTTAAAAGTAGGCAAAAGGGGCTTCCCTGGTGGCGCAGTGGTTGAGAGTCCGCCTGCCGATGCAGGGGACACGGGTTCGTGCCCCGGTCTGGGAAGATCCCACGTGCCGCGGAGCGGCTGGGCCCGTGAGCCATGGCCGCTGAGCCTGCGCGTCCGGAGCCTGTCCTCCGCAACGGGAGAGGCCACAACAGTGAGAGGCCCGCGTAACGCATAAAAAAAAAAAAAAAAAAAGTAGGCAAAAGGTAAGTCTTGGATCGTGAATACTAAGAAGGGACTTGTATATTAGTCTTTGGATAGTAGGAATCATTGAAGATTATTTAGGTGGACACGTTTTGATATGAATGTATGTAAATGGGTTATGAATGAATACATGCCTTCTAATGGTCAGGAATATCACCTAATGTATCGTGGAAGTTCAGTACATTTTATGGCTGCTTAGAAGAGTCTGAACATAATGTATTTGTGCAACAAAATGTAATTATCAATTCTGACTTAAAATTGTAGTCAAAGGAATTTCCGCTCACTGAAACCAAAATTACAATTCAAAGGGAAAAGCTATAAACAAAATAGGTTTACACATTTGTAAACTTAACCACTGTTCTGACAGGTGAAAAAAATTAGATAAATTATTATTTCTTTTCCAGGGGTCAAACTCAAGAGTTGATGACCATATGTGTGCACAGTGGTTTTCCTTCAAAGGAAAGGCACAGTGGTTAAAAGGGGAAAGCTGGCCTCCAAGCTGGTCTCTGCCTTTAACAAATGTCTCTCAGTATGTATAAAAGAAAGGAGTTGGACTAGATATTTTCTGAGGTTCCTTGCAGCTCTAAAATTCTGTACTCTAGAAAAGTATTTGCTAATGTCTTGGTAAAAGTTTCTAAGTCCTTTTCCTTACTACTCAAAAGTGATATGGTTTAGGAAGAATCTCTTCCCATCCTAACACGATTGATATTCTCTTTTTAAAATCCATTTGTATTTAACAAATTTTTATTGAGCACCAATTCTGTGTAAAGCACTACACTGGACACTTGAAATGTACTGTTGAGTAAGACAGACAGGAAGTTTGATAGCCCCTGTCAAAATACAAGGGAGTCATTGAAGTAGCTACGGCAAACTTCAGATCATAAACCTCTCCTCTGAAGGACAGGCTGACTGGGAATACAGACAACAGAATCTCTGGGCTTATGGACCCGTTTAGTACCTTCCAGCCTTCTTGGAATGATGCATCTGTGATGGGTCAGCTCTATACAATGCTGCTCTTCCTGGAAATTTAAGAGAATCAACCATAGACTTCAAATACATGCTGTTTCCGAGAATGCTTACCTACTCTACTAGTAGAAAGGAGAAGAAATTAGAAAGGAAGCATTCTAATGACTGAGCTTCTGAATTTTTAAACTTACATTCAGGTTTAAAACAATAGGAGTTTTCATAATTAACTGCCTCTTTACCAGCCACATTCTTCCACTTTTACCCACACCCTCCACTGACAAACAGAACAATAGTGAGCTATTTATATGCCAGAGAAGCAACGTCTAAAAATGTTAAACACAACCAATTCTATATGAAGAAAGGCATTAGTAAACTTACAGGCCATAGAAGAAATAGAAATAAACAAGTAAATCATTTCTTCACAATAAAATATAACCAACACTTAAAAATGAGAATACCCAGTTTCGACAAGGACGCAATAAAAGGGACTCCATTATATACGCTATGGTAATATAATTTGATACAAGACTTTGGAAGGCAATTTCATGATCCTTATCAAGAAACAAAAATATTCATACCTTTGACTCAGTAATTCTGCTGAGATCTGATTTTTTTTATTGTGTAAAAAATATATATATAACATGAGATCTACCCTCTTAACAAATTATTAGGTGTACAATGCAGTATTGCTCACTACAGCACAATGTAGTACAGCACATCTCTAGAGATTTCTCACCTTGCATGACTGAAGCTTTACACCCACTGAACAGCAACACTCTATTTTCCCCTCCCCCAGCCTCTGGCCACCACCATTCTACTTTCTGCTTTGATGAGTAGGAAGAAACATCACACAGGTGGAATCACGGAGCATTTGTTCTATGACTGGCTTATTTCACTGAGCACAATGTCTTTGAGGTCCATCCATGTTGTAGCATGTGACAGGATTTGTTTTTTTTTTTTATGATGGAATAATATTCTATTGTACTTATATAATACATGTTATTTATCTATTCATTTGTCAATGGACATTTAAGTTATATCTATCTCTTGGCTATTGTGAATAATGCTGTAACGAACATGGAAATGCAAATATCTCTTCAATACCCGGATTGTAATCCTCTGGATAAATACCTAGAAGTGAGATTGCTGGATCATATGGTAGTTCTATTTTTAATTTTTTGAGGAACTTTCATAATGTTTTCTATAGCAGCTGCACCATTTTACATTCCAACCAAGAGTGTATAGAGGTTCCAATTTCTCCACATCTTTGCCAAAACTTATTTTCTGTTTTTTTAAATTATTCATTTATTTATAATGACCATCCTAATAGGTGTGAGGTGACACCTCATTGTGGTTTTGATTTGCACTTACTTGACGCTTATTGAGGTTGAGATTTTCATTCACCATTTGTATGTCTTCTTTGGAGAAAAGTCTATTCAGGTTATTTATCCATTTTTATTTTTGTTTCTGTTTTTTGTTATTGAGTTGAAGAAGTTCCTTATATATTTTAGATATTAACCCTTTATCAGATATATGGTTCACAAACATTTTCTCCCATTCTATAGGTTGCCTATTCACTCTGCTGCTTGCTTCCCTTACTGGACAGAAGTTTTTTAGTTTGATGCTATCCCACCTGTCTATTTTTGCTTTTGCCACCTGTGCTTTTGGTGTCATATCCAAGATCATTGTCAAGATTAATGTTAAGAAGTTTTTCCCCTATATTTTTTCTAAGAGTTTTACAGTTTCTGTCTTAAACTTAAGTCTTTACTCCATTTTTTTTTTTATATCTCTGGTATAAGGGTAGAATTTCATTCTTTTGCATGTGACTATCCAGTTTTCCCAATACCATTTGTTGAAGAGACTATCCTTGCTGTATTGTGTATTCCTGGAAACCCTGTCAAAGATCAGTTCACTGCATATATAGGTTTATTGGACCTTCCATTCTATTCCATTGGTCTATATGCCTATCTTTATGCCAGGACCATAATGTTTTGATTACTTTAGCTTTGTAATATGCTTTGAAATCAGAAGCATGAGAATTCCTGCTTTGTTCTTCTTTCTCAAGATTGTTTTGGCTATTCAGGGTCCTCTGTGGTTCCAGATGAATTTTAGGATTATATTTTCTATTTCTGTAAGAAACACCATTGAAGTTTTGATAGGGACTACATTGAATCTATAGATGGCTTTGGGTAGTAGGGACATTTTAACAATATTAAGTCTTCCAATCCATGAACATGGGATGCCTTTCTATTTATTTGTAACTTCTTTCATTGCTTTCTTTAATATCTTATACTTTTCAGTGAATAAATCATTTGCCTCCTTGGTTAAGTTTATTCCTAAGTATTTTATTCTTTTTGATGCTACTGTAAATGGGATTATTTTATTAATTCCCTTTTCAGATTGTTTGTTGTTAGTGTATAGAAATGCAACTGATTTTTGTATGATTTTATATCTTGCAACTTAATGAATTTCTAACAATTTTTTGTGGAATCGTTAGGGTTTTCTACATGTAAGATTATGTCATATGCAAACTGACAATTGTATTTCTTCCTTTCCAATTTGGATGTCTTTTATTTCTTTGTCTTGCATGATGCTCTGGCTAGGACTTCTAGTACTATGATGAACAGGAGTGGTGAGAATGAGCATCTTTAGTTCATTCCTGACCTTACCAGAAAAGCTTTCAGTTTTTCACCATTAAGCATGTTAACTGTGGACTTCCCATATATGGTCTTTATTATAAGGAAATGTCATGCTGTTTCTAGTTTGTTCAGTGTTTTTTAATCACATAGGGTGTTGAATTTTGTAAATGCTTCTTCTACATCTATTGAGATGATCACGTGATTTTTACCCTCTGTGGTAAATATCACATGGATTGATTTTCATATGTTAAACCATCCTTGCATCCCAGGGATAAATCCCACTTGGTCATGGTATCTGATCCTTCTAATGTCCTATGAATTTGATTAGATTCACTAGTATGCTGGTGAAGATTTTTGCATCTATATTTATCAGGGATACTGGCCTGTAGTTTTCTTTTCTTGTAATGGCTTTTTCTGGTTTTGGTATCATGATAATTCTTGCCTCATAAAATACATTTGGAAGTGTTCCTCACTCCTCAATTTTTTGGAAGAGTTTAAGAAGGACTGTCATTAATTCTTTAAGAGCTTGGTGGAATTCACGGTGAAGCCGCTGGTCCTGAGCTTTTCTTTTTTGGGAGGTTTTTGATTACTGATTCAGTCTCCTTACTAGTTATACTTCTGTTCAGATATCCTATTTCTTCATCATTCAGTCTCAGAAAGTTATATATTTCCAGAAATTTATTCATTTCTCCTAGATTATTTAATTGGTTGGCATATAATTGTTCATAGTAGTCTCATAATTCTTTGTATTTGTGTGGTAACAGTTGTTATGTCTCCTCTTTCATTTCAAAAAAGTCCTTTTTTTCTTTTCTAGATGTCAGTTTTGTTTACCTTTTAAAAGTTTTGACAACCTTAAAAGGTTTGTCAGTTTTATCTTTTTTAAAAAATCAACTTTTAGTTCTATTTATTTTTTTCCCATTTTTTTCTACTCTATATTTCATTTATTTCTGCTCTAATCTTTATCATTTCCTTCCCTTGGCTAAGTGTGGGTTTAGTTTGCTCTTTTTTTAGTTCTTTAATGTGTAGAGTTAGGTTGTTGTTTGAGACACTTCTTTTTTACAATGTAGGTGTATAGTGCTATAAACTTTCCTTTCAGTACTGCTTCTGTTGCATCCCATTTTTGGTATGTTGTGTTTTCATTTGTTTGTCTCAAGATATATTCTAATTTCCCTTTTCAATTCTTCTTTGAGCCACTGGTTGTTCAAGAGTGTAGTATAATTTCCACATATTTGTGACTCTTCAAGTTTTCCTTTTCTGTTAATTTTTAGATTCATTCCACTGTGGTTAGAGAAGATACTTGATATGATTGCAACCTTAAATTTGTTAGGACTTGTTTTGTGATCTAACATGTGCCCCATCCTGAAGAAAGTTGTAAGTGCACTTGAGAAAAACATGTGTTATTCTGCTGCTGTTGGGTGGAAATGTTTTATATATGGCTTAAATGATATAGTTCAAAGCTCTATCTTTTTTCTCTATCATTCAGGCAGATTCCCTCGTAACAATGAGCAACGCTGCCTACAAGGTTAGCAGCCTGAGTGAAAGCCCAACCAAGAAGTCCTGGAAAAATCTCTGATTATGCCGGCCCACGTCATATGCCTTTCTCTGAACCAATCACACTTTCCAGGAAAATGAGGTAGTGTTCTGAAGACCATGCCCATGCATCTCACTGCATGGCTGACACTGATTTCAATAAGGTAACGAAATGAATTTCCCATAGGAACTGGGTTTCTGATCCTATGAAATCGGAAGACCTGCAGGCTGAAAATACAGTCAATTTTCTGTCTATCTTAACCATGAAGAAAAATTTTATGACACAAAACTGTTTAGGGCATCGTTATTTATAATGACTAAAACTTTAAGACACACTAAAATACGCATTAATAAGAGAATGGTTAATAAATGATGATATATTCATATGACCATTAAATTTTATATACAGTTTTATTAATGTGGGAAATGTGTTAAATGCCAAATGACAAAATAAGGACATAACTCTACAAGACGCTGTCTAGCAGATCACAGCTATACAAAACATTGTAAAACACATAGGAAGACATCTAAAATGTTACAGTACAAAGAGTAGCTAGCTGTATCTGGATGGTGAAAAAATTTTTTTCTCTCTTTTTTTGTATTTTCTTGTTTTACTATAATGAATATGGATTTTATATTTAGAAAATAATCGATATTTTACTTAAAAGAGAGACAAAGAAGAATTTCTTATGTTTACTAGCATTTATTTTTGAAGGTAGGTCCTACAATTAGGACACTGGAATCCCAGGAGGAATTATAGGGTGTAATAAGTGTTTAAAAGCAGGGGCTTAAACAGACAAATTGTGCTTCAGCCTACTGAATGGAGTTTTCACTTATTTTGAAAAGAAAAAGACCATATTAGCAGGCATTCGGGGACTTGGAGTGGTTCTGCTACATGACACTGAGGTGCCTTTCTTGATTTCTCTATAAGTGGTGCAGGGCATATTGGCACCTCGTTTAAGAAGCTGAGCTGTATTCACTGTGAAACAGCCTGTAGTCAAGTTTTAATAGAGGCAGAAAAGGACGCTTTTGTTCATTAACTCCACAGGGCTCACATTTGGCCTGGAACTTCAATAAAACCAAGAAATAAATGAGACTGCGAAATAAAACTGCATGAACACTGGAAAGGTATCTGTTGATTATGTGGTACTAAATAAAGCAGCATTTCTTTTAACTGCACCTGTTTCTAAGCAAAGTTAGAATTGATGGCTCTCAGGGTGTGAGAGACTGACAGTAATTCCATGAAACACCTTCCATCTGGAATCTTGCTGCTACTGTTCTTGCTATTTTAATTAAAAAATCTTATATTGATCTGTTTACTTATTATAACTAGCAATTATATCTCAGATTTAATTTTTAACACCTTAATTATGCTACTGTGAACATACTGCCTCCCACTTTCCCTTTGCTCTTCACAGGCAAGCTAGCATGCATGCTGCCGGGAACGGGCCATGGGTGTCCTCCCTCAGAACCATCGAAGGAGCAAAGAGGCAAATAGTGATCAAAACATAAACAAACTAACCTGGCAAAGGAGCAGAATTCACAATGATAAAATCCTAACTTAGGATGTTCATTAGAGTTACAAATTCATTTACGTTAGTGTTTTCTAATCATCTTCCATGTTCACGCTCGCTGGTACAGCTCTGTCCAAAGAACTGGATATGGTCCCTGCTCTGGAGGAGCTTACAGTGTTCTTGCAGAAACGAACATACAAGCCACTGTGATGAGGTTAAAAATGGGGAGGACCATAAGAGGGAAATCTGCTAATAGAGCAGAAAGGAAAGGAATGTTAGCTCATATCTGGAGGGTGAACAGCATAGAGAATTTCAGCCTAGGGCTGCAGGATTTTTTTTTTGCAAAGAAGTCATGGGCTTATGAAAGTGCACTCAGGAACAGTGGAGTTCAGTGTGACTGCAGCCTAAAGTGTGTGCTGAGAAAAGTAAGTTGTAAGCACATTACTGAGAGCCTGGATGCTGTGCTAGGAACTGGACATTATCCTGTAGACCACGGGGAGCCACTGCAGCATTAAAGCAGCAGAGGGTGGCATGAATAGGTCTGGGCTTCAGTAAAAGAAAGCTTGTGAGTGTATGAATGATGGATTTAAAGGGTGAAAAACTATAAACAAGGAGGCCAGTCAGATGCAATAATCCACATGAGAAAAGAAAAGGAAATAAACAAAGGCAGTGGCAGTGGAAATATGAAAAGGGCATACAATCGAAAGACAGTCCAGAGTTAGAACCCACGCATTAAGAGTAGTGAAATATATACGGCCTGATTCCTCTGTGTCCATCACTGTATTAAGGGTTCCACACACTTTTGCCTCATTAAATCTTCCTAACAGTCCCACGAGGCACGTTCTGTTTCTTATGCCTGTTTTACAGATTCAGGAACTGAAGACTAGAGAAGTTAAGGAGCTTGCTCAAGATCACATAGCTAGGAAATGGGAGAGGTGGGACTGAACCCAGGTCTAACTGATTCTGGAGCATGACAAATCCCTACGATAAATACCCTCCAACCTGCCTAGGTAAGCATGGGAAATGAGGAAAATGTGGAAATGAGAGATGACCATGTCTGTTTATGGGCTACGTGACTTGACAAATGTGAATTCCATTGACTGGGGTAAAGAACATATGAGGGAAAGCAGGTTTCTGGAAAAAAATTATGTAAATAAATAAACATACATATGTACACACACACACACACATACACACATATAGTGTTGAACACATTTACCTTGAATATTGAAAATACATGGAAGTTTAACTTAAGGCTAATGTGCTCTGAGTCACTCTCACGGAGATTGTTGGAGAAACCACGGCAAAGAGTATGTTGCCACGGCAGAGCACACGGTTAGAAGACACCAGAGCTCGGGGCAGATGTCTGTGGCATTACTTCCTTTAAGGAAGGCACAAAGCACGAGGACTCTGAGAAGGAGGAAGGGAAGGAGCTTTCGGAGATGTGGCCAAAGACCCTGGAGAATTCAGGGTTAAGAAAGCCAAGGCAGAAGAAGGTTCTGATTGCAACAAAAAGAATAAAATATCTAGGAATAAACCTACCTAAGGAGACAAAAGACCTGTATGCAGAAAATTATAAGACACTGATGAAAGAAATTAAAGATGATACAAATAGATGGAGAGATATACCATGTTCTTGGATGGGAAGAATCAACATTGTGAAAATGACTCTACTACCCAAAGCAATCTACAGATTCAATGCAATCCCTATCAAACTACCACTGGCATTTTTCACAGAACTAGAACAAAAAGTTTCGCAATTTGTATGGAAACACAAAAGACCCCGAATAGCCAAAGCAATCTTGAGAACGAAAAAAGGAGCTGGAGGAATCAGGCTCCCTGACTTCAGACTATACTACAAAGCAACAGTAATCACGACAGTATGGTACTGGCACAAAAACAGAAAGATAGATCAGTGGAACAGGATAGAAAGCCCAGAGATAAACCCACACACATATGGACACCTTATCTTTGATAAAGGAGGCAGGAATGTACAGTGGAGAAAGGACAGCCTCTTCAATAAATGGTGCTGGGAAAACTGGACAGGCACATGTAAAAGTATGAGATTAGATCACTCCCTAACATCATACACAAAAATAAGCTCAAAATGGATTAAAGACCTAAATGTAAGGCCAGAAACTATCAAACTCTTAGAGGAAAACATAGGAAGAACACTCTATGACATAAATCACAGCAAGATCCTTTCTGACCCACCTCCTAGAGTAATGGAAATAAAAACAAAAATAAACAAATGGGACCTAATGAAACTTCAAAGCTTTTGCACAGCAAAGGAAACCATAATCAAGACCAAAAGACAACCCTCAGAATGGGAGAAAACATTTGCAAATGAAGCAACTGACAAAGGATTAATCTCCAAAATTTACAAGGAGCTCATGCAGCTCAATAACAAAAAAACAAACAACCCCATCCAAAAATGGGCAGAAGACCTAAACAGACATTTCTCCAAAGAAGATATACAGACTGCCAACAAACACATGAAAGAATGCTCAACATCATTAATCATTAGAGAAATGCAAATCAAAACTACAATGAGATATCATCTCACACCAATCAGAATGGCCATCATCAAAAATCTAAAAACAATAAATGCTGGAGAGGGTGTGGAGAAAAGGGAACACTCTTGCACTGCTGGTGGGAATGTGAATTTGTTCAGCCACTGTGGAGAACAGTATGGAGGTTCCTTAAAAAACTACAAATAGAATTACCATATGACCCAGCAATCCCACTACTGGGCATATACCCTGAGAAAACCAAAATTCAAAAAGAGTCATGTACCAAAATGTTCATTGCAGCTCTATTTACAATAGCCCGGAGATGGAAACAACCTAAGCGCCCATCATCGGATGAATGGATAAAGAAGATGTGGCACATATACACAATGGAATATTACTCAGCCTTAAAAAGAAATGAAATTGAGCTATTTGTAATGAGATGGATAGACCTAGAGTCTGTCATACAGAGTGAAGTAAGTCAGAAAGAAAAAGACAAATACCGTATGCTAACACATATATATGGAATTTAAGGGAAAAAAATGTCATGAAGAACCTAGGGGTAAGACAGCAATAAAGACGCAGACCTACTGGAGAACGGACTTGAGGATATGGGGAGGGGGAAGGGTGAGTTTTGACAGGGCGAGAGAGAGTCATGGACATATACACACTAACAAACGTAGTAAGGCAGATAGCTAGGGGGAAGCAGCCGCAAGGCACAGGGATATTAGCTCGGTGCTTTGTGACAGCCTGGAGGGGTGGGATGGGGAGAGTGGGAGGGAGGGAGATGCAAGAGGGAAGACATATGGGAACATATGTATATGTATAGCTGATTCACTTTGTTATAAAGCAGAAGCTAACACACCATTGTAAAGCAATTATACCCCAATAAAGATGTTTAAAAAATAAAAAAAATAAAAAAATAAAACTTTTTGAATTAAAAAAAAAGAAGAAGGTTCTGAACAAGAGATACTGAAAAATAAAACACACCATTTCCAAAAGCATAGTCTCAACTATCAAAGAGAGATCACGTTGCAAGAGAACTGAGGAATGCCTGTTGGATCCAGCATTCAGGGGATCACTGTTGACACTGAAGAAGGATGGTTCAGGGGGAAAAGGCATCTGACACCAGATCACTATGATACGCAGCGGGAAGGGTCTGTGAGGAAGAGGGTGGCCTCTTCCGGCAGAATGGATTCTTTCCTGGTGAATGTGGCCACCTCTTCCTCAAATCCCATAGCGGAGGGATTATAGCATCACAAAGCAACAGGTACGCTTTTACAAGGACACTCAACATGTTCCAAGGGTAAGACGTGGGCTTTTTTCTCCTTTAGTCTCTGCTCTAAGCCTAAGAGAGACCCTCAATCGTTTTGTTACAAGAGAAAGCTTCCTCCTCAGTCCTGACGTTTTCTGCCTCTGGAGGACACTCAATCACTGTGACCTACTCCTAGCTGGTTTCTGCCCCTTTACTAACTCTGACCACCTCAGTGAGGTACTTATGCAGTTGGTAATTTGGGAAGGTAAACCGGACACGCTCAGCTCTCTTCCATTTATCTCTTTGGGAACCAGCCTCAGGGCAGAAAGAACACAATGACAGCTGCTTTTTTTCCAGGCAGGTCTCCTATCTTTCTGGGGGGCCTGCAGTTTCGAGGGATAGCCTGAAAGACACCAACATTTGGTGTATTGGCCGCAAACATTGCGAAATGAGGTGAAAGCGCAAAGCTGAGTAGAAAAAGAAAATAAATGCATAGAAAGACTTTTAATTGGGGCTAAAACATGTGGTTTGGAGCCTTCACCATAAGTTTTACAGCAAATACTTTGATTGTAGCGACGTATATTGGACCAAGTTTCAGCTGCTGTGGCATGGGCCGGCACCTTTAAGACTTAGGGCACATGGTATTTTCATCTGGATCTATGGACACGGATTATGGCCTGTTTCTCTCCAGGATGGCACCTTTCCATGGAGGTAAGTCTAGAAGGGCCCTGACAAAGATGCTTGAGGTAGTGAAAGCCCTCGGTGGGCACAGGCAGCTCAGGGCTAGAGCTGTTGCTTCTTGACCTAGAAGTACACTCTCTTGTGATATGCTGACAGCGAAAACCCTAACAGAGGCCTGTGGCTGCAGAGGTCTTAGGGCTCAAGGGCAGCTGAGGCAAGAGTTAAGTTTAGAGAGAACTGGAGTTTTTCTATAAATCTGTAGACCCTGATACAGCTGCTTTCGAACTACAAGGCAGCTGAGTCTCATGTGTGCTGGGGAGTCTTTCTGAGGTTCTATCTTTAAATTGTTGTCACCAGGCTCTGATAAGCAGCAAGGGACCAATGATCAACTGCCCCCAATTATTTTCTCTATTCACAGCCGAGGAAAGGACCGTGGATTTATGAGGCTTGTCCACAGGTTCAAATGGAAACGACTCAAAGAAATACAGGACAGTTTTCAAAGCGATATAGTTATTGTAGTGGGGGCTTTCACTGGCTTCACAGTATTATGAGGGAATCTGCCTGAGAAGCTTAAGGAATTCACAAGCAGAGGAAGGACAGTGTCTTGAGGAGCACAAGACAGAGATCTTGAGTCTCGTCGGAGCCGAAAGGGCACAGGCTTCAGAAGCATCCATAGTAGTTTCATTTTAGAAAAACGTTGCAAATGCTTTTCTGGTTGAAATAAATATGGGCACAAGATGAAAAACATCACTAAAAAGCAAACTTCTTAGGCCTAGGCCATTCCAGAACAAAAGGCAGAGGCATTAGCCACAATGGCACAGGCTTAAAAATGTCTTGCTGCAAGGTATATGGCAGCTATATGAGCAGACAGAGCTCACTGTCTATACAGACCAAAGTGCCAAGAACATGGAGCTCAATGAGGAAATGGAGGTTAGGAAGCTACGCACAGGCAGATTTCTCCTCCAGAAATGGTAGGTGCGGTGTACTAAACCGCTTTGCTGGAGACTGACCCCTATTAAATCTAAATTAACAAGTCAGAGTTTCTAGTGAACACCTATCAACCAACCACTGGCATCTTGGTGAGGATAAAAATTGAGATTTTTTTTCCATCACCTTTTTTGTGGGGAGCCAGTCTTCCAGCCTCCTCGTAATTTAACACTCTCTGCTGAGGGTATTACTGGACTTAGTGACTCATTTCTGAGAAACAGAATAAGACAGAAGACACAGCATATGACTCAGAAGTTAGACCATAAACAAAAGTGCTATGTCACTGCCTTGCTTTCTCTCTCGCTCAGATCACTGGCTCCAAGGGAAGCCGACTGCCATGTTCTGAGGGCACTCAAGCAGCTTACAGAGAGGCTCAAGTTGTAAGAAATTGGGGTGTCTGGCCAGCGGCTGGTGAGAAGTGGTAGGTTGCCTATTACCATGTGAGTGAGTTTGGAAATGAGTCTTCAGTGTTTGGAAATGATGACTACAGCCCTGGCGACAGCTGGACTCACCCTCATGGGAGACTCTGGGCCAAAAACAACCAGAAAACTTCCCCCTGGACTCCCAAACCACGGAAACTGTGAGATAATACATGCTTGTTGTTTTAAGCTGCTAATTTTGGGGGTGATTTGTCACACAGCAATAGATAAATTAATACTCCGCCTTTTGTTTAGAAATAACTGAGTTTTAACCACAGTTTTAGCTAACGTTTAATGAGTTCAAAGGAATTTTACCTGAGAAAACTGTTCTAAGGCCTGAGGATTGTCTGTCTTTCTTAAAGTTGGTTTATACAGGGGCAGTGTGGTTATAATCTTATGTCCTGTTACTCTTCGGACACTAGAAAGATGTATCTGCTACCTTGTGTTAAATTAATAAAATGTATGAAGTCCTGAAGAAATAACCCCACTCTCACATATTCAGATACATTGAGAAAAACTTCTAATACAGATTGGGCAGAATAAAAAATTGGGAATTACTTTAATTTCTCGCTTTTAACTCGTATTGTCAAGAAAATTAAACTTTAAACATTAACTTCTGAATCAACAGGTGTGGCCTTGAGCTCCCCCTGAGGATTTGAGTGCAGACGAGGACTTCTATTGAAGTTTTCTGCCATTTTATTACTGCAGCACTTATATATTTTATTATGTCTCTTAATATTGTTATTAAATCTCATTGCAGAACCAGGGCTAGGTTACCTCAGAAAGCATGGTTGGACATAATCTGGGATGGGAAACAGAATAGCGAGTAAATGTTCCACTTTATTTATTTTTGCGGTACGCGGGCCTCTCACTGCTGTGGCCTCTCCCGTTGCGGAGCACAGGCTCCGGACGCGCAGGCCCAGCGGCCATGGCTCACGGGCGCAGCCGCTCCGCAGCATGTGGGATCTTCCCAGACCGGGGCACGAACCTGTGTCCCCTGCGTCGGCAGGCGGACTCTCAACCACTGAGCCACCAGGGAAGCCCCATCAGTTTTTTTTTTAAGCAACAGTTTGATTTTCCATATATTTTACTCTTCATCTTATTCCTCAATTTGTTTTGAATCTGACAAGGAAGAAGAGGGTTATATCCCCACCAGGGAAACCAACACTTCTGTCAAAATTCTAGTAAGGGAAAGGATTTGGTCTTAAATGTTCAAAGGTAATGATACAAAATGTCCTTTTGATTGTATGTTTTTATCACAATCAACCTAAATATGATTCAGGTGTCCACAGGATGCCCCTTTGGAATATATATTTTCTTTGTTTATGTAACAACCAATAACATAGGAAATGGTATAATTAATAGTCATATTTATCCTGTGCTCAAAACTGGAGTTTTGGAGCCAGGCACACATGACTTCTAATCCCAGGTCTGGCAAATCACATAACCTCATTGAGGCCATTTTTTAAATTTGTGTCTTCACTTTCATCTGTACAATAAGGAGTAGCACTTACTCTGGAGGGCTAATGCAATGATTAAATGAGATAATATATGCAAAGTCAAGCACAACACAGTGTCTGATATACAGTGAGCACCCCACATATGGGAGCTGTGGTTATTAGATCATAAATTCTATTTTGTTTTATTCTATAATGATTCACCAAGTACAAAATCTCAAACCAGAGGATTTTTCCATCATAAGGAAATTTTCTGAAACTGTAATTTCCTTAAGATAGTCTTATTATCACAAACCATTTTTCTGTTAAGCTTGCAATTAGTAAATATGTTACTTTAAGCAAATGTTAGGTTATCATCTCTCCTTCTGCTCTAAATTCATAATGTGCCATTTTAAGGTAATTCAAGCATTCTGTCAGCTTTCACCACGTAATTTGTACGAATCTAGGGGCAAACTGAGGTCAAGGAATAAAGGTCCCTATGGATATGGCTGTAAAAAATCTTTTAATACTCTTAGTATTAGATTTGCTTGTAGAATGTCCATGGTACAATTTAATAAATTCTGGTTTTGCTGCCTTAGTAAAAAGTTTCTAATATTATTCCATAAGGAATTTTTTGGATAAATTCCTTTCTTGGTTAAATTATCCCATTAGCTGCACAGTCCACCGTTGCGAGACTCTGTTGTGAAAATGAGACTTTAATAACTTTAAGTGTCTAAAATTGATCTCTTTCCCAGCATATGGATTTACTGCTGCCAAGCTATAAAAGAAGCCTTACCTCATATCTTGTGCACAGGGGGGATCTTTTAGGCTCAACTTTCCAAATTGGCTCAGAGATGCTCTGTAAGATACTTTCCCTGAGCGCCTGTGTGTGCACTGGCTGATTTTATAGACTTAAAATTTCCCACATTTCCTAGCTTCCAGCTTACTCTCTCTCCCCTCAGATCCCCATCTCTCTTCGTTCTGTGCCCCAAATCCTCCAGCAACTCAAGCCACCCCCCCAACTTTTACCTAGTTCCCCAGGACCACACTCAACGTAGGGGAAGAATGGCTTGTAGAAACCATACAAGCAGTTACTTAATGAAACAAGGTTATATTTCTAGCAATATAAGTTCAATATAATGCCATTAAAATGATAATAGTATTCAAACACAGATTCCATTTTATTGGAGTGGCTTACCTGTGCTTATATATATATATTTTTTTTAATTTCAAAAACTATTGTTACCTGGAATAAAACGATAGTTAAATGTATAGTTTTAGGAGATGAACATTCCCCTCTTAAAGAAGGAAAATCAGACAAAAGATTTCCTCATTAAACATTAAAGAGACTATATAAAAGGAAACACACCTGAATACTATAGTCTTAACACGTCTTAAACTCTTTTGGTTACTATAACACAGAACAGATTTTATACTTCCGTAGCAAAATAAACAAAATCTTTTCAAACACTGAGAACAACTCATTGCCAGAGATAAGCTTATTCATTGATGGGAACTGGCTATATAATTATATATACTTCTAAGTTCTTTTCAAAATTTTTAAAAAATATACCTGGTGATTCCAAGTACATCAGAGGGTGGTTTAGAGTGAGTCCTGGGTCCATCCTTGCCTTTCTGCTTAATAACTGTATGATCACAGACAACTTTTCAGTTTCCTCATTACTGAAAGAGAATTAAAAATAGTTTCTACCTCTAGCCTCATCAGGTTGCTGTGAAAATTAAATGAGAAAATGGGTAATGTAATTAGTACAGTACCTGGAATATAGTAAATGCTCAATAAACGTTAGCTCTTATCATCAGAGAAAGGGAACGTATACTTATTTGTAAGAGTTTATCTAATTTACTCAGGTATTGGCTATATTGAAACAGAATTTTTTTCTCAGTTTAATTTCCTTTGAACACAGTTGTTCTACAAGCTCAAACACGTACACGGAATTCTTCCTGACATTTCATTACTTTTACATTCCTTAGGCTAACAGCAGGCTTTTAATCTCAGACAGATTTTCACGCCTTGATCATCTTAAAATATTTGCTGAAACTAGTATTCAGAGAAAGTAATGTAGTGACATTAACATGCTTTAGATAGAGGTTTTCATTCCACACAGAGACAAAAATTTGATTGGACCATTTTCAACCTAAGGCAAATTTGGAACTATATCAATTTATTTTGGAGCTCCCTTAATAGCTTCCTTGATAACAAATTTGTGCTTAACTTTTAAAGTTAATCAGAGAAATATCATTTTCCTAGTAGTACTTAATGTTTTTTCTATTCAAGATCTTGGGTCTCACGGGAGAACAGAAACCAAACCAAACCAAAACAAACAAACAAAAAACCAAACAAACAAAAACTTCTTCCATTTCAACCAAGTACTCTTTATTCCCTGTGGACTAGACATCTCATTTTAACTTCCATATTTTTCTTCTCTGTTATCTTCATACTAGAACCATTTAATGTCATAAAAGATGTCCTTTATATGTACTTTCCTTTCAATTGTTAAACAAACCCACCATTCTTGTCACTGTTCTCAGAAGATTCATGCACAAGTCTGTTCTTTCACTTCCGAGGAAACATGAATCATACCATGAAGTACTGTCACTGACATTTTAATCTTGACTATTGGAGAAGTTGATCTTTTCCTCTTAGATTCTCTCCTCCATGGGTTCTTCTTCAATCTTCTAGTTAATTCCCCAATTAATCTGCAGTGGAAAATCATTGCTATTGCTTTCTATTTCTAGAGTACATTATTTAAATCTCTAGTTATGCTCCTAACGCATATGACTTGGTATTATAGTTGGCTTGATTCAAGTTCACCTGCCCATCAGATTATAGTCCCCGTCAGTGTAGGGGCACTGCTAGAATCATTACATTTCTTACAGTCCTTGCACATAATTTGAATATAATAGGCACTTATCAAATGTTAATTGAATTGAATATCATCTCTGAAATGAATATTACTGATTCAGCCACTTATATTTCTTGGTCACATACTACATGCCAACCACTCTGCAGTCTCATTGTGGCCCTATATAGCTAGTGCTCTCACAGCAGTACATTATGTTGCTCTTTCTTGAATCTCATCCTCATTTCGCCGAAAAGTATTGTTATCCTTTCTTCTCAAAAAAGGAAAAAAGTGACTCAGAGAGGCTGTGCAAGGCATAGTGGCAAAGTTGAATAATGAACGAACTTGATTTTTATACACACCTCTATTCAAGTGTTCTAGATGATAAAATTTGGCAACCTGAACACTTTGTATACATTTGTACTAGTTGTAACATTTTGAAGCCAAAGGGTATCAGGTTATTGGTTACCCAATTTTACCTTTGAGTTTTTCAGGTGTAATATTATTAGAACTTATTTCTTAACGATTTTTGAATAATGTGACTAAGCAAGGAGAGTTTGAAATAAATTCCTTTCACCTTGTATATTGTTTGTCCTACTTAAAATAAAAGCATATTAGAAACTTGACCAACTATTGCAAAATCTGGATGCAGGTGAGGAAACTTCCCTTCAAAATGGCAGAAACCAATGTCATAACACAATGGGTGGACATAGCTCCCATAGATAATCCCCTACTATACAAAATGCTGTGTACTAATTTATCTACAGCCGAAATGTTGGTTTTCCCTCATGAAAATACTGCTCCCAAATTCCACTCTTTCTGAAAAACAATTAACCTGTCAAGTTTAAAGTTTTTCGTTCATAATTTGGACTGTATCCTGCCATTGATATTTATTTTAATCTCCTATTGATTTCTGTGGGAATTCTTCTTGTAGAATTAAGGCAGGATATAGCCTCAAAGGAATTTCTGCAAAGAAGGTTCCCACTTTCATCTCTTTGTGTTGGATTTTTATTAAGTTTAGGTCATGACGTTGTATATTTAAAAATAGGCCTACAGGCTAAAGCTATGATAAAGTCTTCTATTTTTGTATTCAGGCTGAAAGGTCAATGAGAAGTCTCACAGGGAAGAACAGTGTTATAAATTATTTTTAACATGTTTTGGTCCAGTTTCTAAAAAAATCAAAAGGCATTTATATTATTTTAAAATGTCTTTTTCACTTTATATATCCCCAAATGTCTATCTCCCATGAGATCTCTTTTTAAAATACACATTCAAACCATGTTTAAAACATTTTAAAACACTAGCTATAATATTAGACAGTCATTTAACATTATAGTAATGATGATATAGAATTATGGATCTTGGAAATTCTTTGGAATGAGGTTAAGTTTGAAAAAAGGCAAAGTAGAAAATTATATATATAAATATTTATAGTAATGTAAAAATGCACATAAATAAAGATGGGTAGATCACGGAAATTTTAAATTTGTGTTATAATTAGTGGATGTTATGCCTTATCAAATTTCCTAATGTTTTGTATTTCAGGTAGTAATGTTAAAATTCACATGCAAACAAATAACATAACTTACCTTTTAAATTCATCAGATTCGTATGAACTTAAAGTCATGACAAAAACTGAAGTGAATAAGAGCAAGGTTATTAAGAATATGCTGGTATTTCAGTTTTTAAATTAGTGGTCCTTGGATCACTTCTAGAGCACCTAGGGGCACATACTGTCATCTGGTAATCTTTTTTTTTAAATTGTCTGGTGTCATGAAAATCTCTTAGAAGTTATGGAATAACAATAAAATTTGACCAAGGCAATTTCTGATGCTGCTCTGCCCACCTGATAGATAGGGTTATTGTCTGGACCAAATGAGAGAATGTTTATGTAAGTACTTTTAAAAGTACATGTGAAAAGCAGCATAATGATACTCATCGTTACTCTGAATACCTTCCAGATTAGATCTCTAATTTAATCTCAGTTACTTAATAAAGAAATGTCATTAAATGAAAAAAAATTTGAAGTTTTATTGTAATGTGGACTCACATTGTTCTCTGCCCCTCAGGAAGACACTGATGCTAAAATGAACTATTATTTTAAAGACACTCGTCTTGGGAAACTCTCCTGCTGAGGAAGAAATGTCCTGGTTCCATTATGAAAACTGCAAATTAACCTCATCACTGTATTTAACTACAGTAGTTCCCCTTTATCCGTGGGGGACACCGTCCAAGACCCCCCAGCAGATGCCAAAAACGGCAGGAGTACCAAACACTATATATGTCTCTTCCTATACACACATACCTATGATAAAGTTTACTTTATAAGTTAGGCATAGTAAGAGGTTAACAACAATAATAGTAAAATTGAACAATTATAATAATATACTGTAATAAAATGTTGTGCATATGGTCTCTGTCTCAAAATATCTTACTGTGTGAACTGAACACCTTTTCCATCTGAAGTATGCACTTACCACACACACACATTTAAAGTCTGAGGCTCGACAGCAAAACTAGCACAAGTTTCTCTTACCTTCTTCACAATTTCACGGATGGAGGGTTCGTTCTTATCGTAGGTCTCAGCAACCTCAGCATAGGATTTCTTTCCTTCCTTATTAAGTGGAGAACGTTCACCTTTTTACTTAAAGGAAGGACTGTCAGGCTTCTCTCAGGCATCTCCGAATTGCCAGCATCACCCCTCTTATTTTGGGTGTCACTGCTCAGGAAGATAAGGGTCCCTGGAACTCAGGTACCGCGATATTGAGATCGTGGCTCTGATAACCCAGGGGCCAATGAGTGACTAGGGGCGGGATTCGCTGGACAAAGGAGCGGTTCCCGCGTGGCCCCGGCAGCTGACCTCGCGAGACTTCATCCCGGTACTCAGAAGGGCGCGCGATTTAAAACTTCCCACCGCGGAAACCCCAGGAAGCGAACGCTGCGGATAAAGAGGGACTGCTGTACCTGAATTGGTGGTAAGAGTGTGAATGAAGTAGAGCTGAGTCGCTCACATCCTTTCTCCATACAGAATTCAGTTTGGGGGGTGTGGTCAGCCGACTGCCTTTGAGCCAAGGTAACACTCTTTCCAGAAGGCTTGTGGACGGTGGGTGCCCAGCAAGGCCGGGACACAAAGGCCTGTCCCCTTCCGCCCAGCTCGGAGCCTCTACCGCGCAGACCTCGCTCTGGAACGCCCCGCGGCCTGGCAGACATTGTGTCCGATCTGCCTGTTTTGCATCGAGGCCTGACCGCTCCAATTGCGCAATCCCGCTTCCTCCTTTTCTCCTTCACAAAAATCCTCTGCAGTCCTGTCTCCACGCCAATGTCTGCTTCCCAGAGAACGCAGCTGACTCCCAGAGTAGCTCAAGAAAGCCAGCAGCAAAGACATGGTCCCAGGACTGGCTCACTGGGCACCATTTGGGACTGAGGACACCAGCCCGAGGGCTCCGTGACCCAGGAGGAGCCCCAGCTGCTGGAAAGTTGCTGGTGGCGACTTGGGAGCCTCTTCTTGCAAAGGAAATGTCACGACTGATGGAAGCAGTGCACAGGACAGTGGATTTAGTGGTTGTCATTAAGTCATGGCACTGTCCTTCCTAATGAAAAGCTAATAGTATTGAACAAATAATTGAAAATCAAATGTGAAGGTCAGAGGGCCTCCTTGGTAGCCTAAAAGAGGCCAGTTTCCTCTCTCGGGAGAAGAGAGAAAAGCTTAAGACAAAACTAAGGATTTAGACCGTAGTCACTGATCTTCAAAGACAATTGAAAGTTCAGCTGAAGCAGGTCTGTTACACCAAGCTCAGGGCCCTGAGATCAGGGTATCTGGGTAGATGCCTCTTGAGATTTTGATTACCCAGATTTTTTTTGTTATTATTATTCCTACACCTTATTTGTCAGAGCACTTTTAGGTTCACAGCAAAATTGAGTAGAAAGTACAGAGAGTTTCCACATATGCTCAGCTCCCTGCTCGGGCACCCAGACTCTTTTGAACTCTCTGAGCCTGCACAGGTGAACCCCTCCTGTGAGGAACGGGCCGTGCTCCCACGGAGGGGGACAGTGCAGTGCTCTCCACCTCAAGCCCACAGGGGTTCTCTCAGGATACGCCCCTACCCCTCCTGTGGCTGCCAGGCCTATAGGCGTGGTTAAGTCACAGCGTCACCCAGACGGGGACTTATCAGACCTGCTAGAGGAATAAAGGGCCAAGGCCACAGAGGAACCGCAGGAATTAGTCAGCATGACCAGCAGACATGTAGGATGGCAGAAGACAGGGAGTCCTTGTGGGATTGCAGTGGGAGGTTTCCTGATCAAGGGGACTGGGAAATAAGATATGACCAGGGAGAGTTTATTGACCTGGAGCATTCTCTTGTGATATGGGACTTAACACCCTGCCAAGAACCGCAGGGGAGGATGCAGAGATGGCCCCTAGCAGCCTGGAGAAAGCAGTGATCCATGTTGAACAGAACAAAAATTCCTGAATTGCTACGGCAGATTGTAGAGAACTGATTAAAAGGCTCAGAGAAGTGGGCCTGCTAGAGTGGTAATATTTTTGTGAGGCCAGAAAATCATTCAGGTTTTTTTTCCTTCCACAGGAAGGCTCAGGGGATACTGGGCACTCAGAGGCTCACAAATTAACCAGTTAAGAGGACATCTGCTTCACTAAGAGTCCGTGGTGACTGTCGTCTGCAGACCAGGACTGAGGGTAAGAGAAGCTTTCATAGAACCTTCCTCTCTGATAGCAACAGAGATGCTGGGCCTGAAGCAAAGAAGCCAGTTACTGGCTTTTAAACACCAGAATCTGGGGGGGTGGACAGGGTTCCCAGTGATCATAATGACCATCAAGGTCAGAGAACAGCCAATGCGATGTCACCCATGGAGAGGTATAGAAACAGTACATTCCAGACCTAAGATTACTGCTCTGGCCCACACCTGGGGGAATGAGCGTTCTGCAATTAACATCTGAAGCCACAACGAAGCACCAGCTCAGGAGCAATACTCTGAGGATGGGATCCCATCTCCCAGCATACGTGCTACATACCGAATTAGAAACCCCTATATGATGCTTTGGTCCCCAGTAGGAAGAGTACGTTGGTTTGGGTGCAGGAGTAACGAGCAGCAAATGACCCAACCTTACACCTCTGGGATCTATCGGATTCCAGGTCCGTGTCCTCAAAGGAGGAAAATAACTATAACGGTTAACACTTAAGAAGCCCTTTTACTATGTGCCAGACACTTACAAGTGGTCTACATGTGTTAATGCATTTAATCCCATCAAAATATTGCCAGGTATTTACTATCATTAACCTCTGGTTAATGTGAAACCAAAGAACAAAAAGGAAACTTGCCCAAGTTCACATATGTACTAAGTGTAAAACTCAGCCACCACGAATACCAAAATTTATGATACAGTAAGTCAGACAACATTCACCTGATGTTGAGCCACCGAGGTCTAACAGTCACACGAGAGCCTACAGTCAGGGCTTCACGGCCTGCCAGGGCTCAGAGGCAAGTCAAGATCTATTTACTTACAGAGAAGCCGTGGTTTTTCTCCCAAATCATCAGAGCCCCTGCTATTTCTCTCACCACAGGGTCTATTCAGCATCCATAGGATCCACTGAGCCATAAAGACCAAATATTGCACCAGTGGGAGAGCATTCCTGTTCTCTGGGTCAAACGGGCTATTGTTTAGGGCCACTGCATATGGGTCAGTGCAACTCACAGATATTTAATTTATAACATATTTTTTTTTTAAACCAAAGAATTGCACGTTGTTTTTTTTTTTTTTTTTCCATTCTGGAAGAGCAGATACTTTAGACCATAGGACCCTCCTAAATCTTATGGAAGTGGAAGCTCTCTGTACTTCTGTGGCATTTATTTTCCAGGCTGCGGCACTCGTGTACATCATCTTACCAAAGTAATAGGGACCCTGCTCTGTTTTCTATCTGCATTATGTCAGTAGGGTGATGTCCAGAGCATTGATGAGGTAACTACTCGTCCCTGCAGAATGACTTGGGACACAGAACTAGAAAGTTGATATAAACCTGTGGCAAGACAGTGGAGATGATGGCTGTCTCTGTCACATGAAAATGAATTTCTGCTATTTACTGCT
Organism: Phocoena phocoena; assembly: GCF_963924675.1. Lineage (NCBI taxonomy): Eukaryota > Metazoa > Chordata > Mammalia > Artiodactyla > Phocoenidae > Phocoena > Phocoena phocoena. The sequence goes on along the minus strand of NC_089239.1, from coordinate 31,041,375 downwards.
TTTGGAGATAGAGAAGAAAGCATTTGTCAAATCAGTGGGTGGTTAGGAAGGGCTATATTGATCTGTTCCAATGAAGAGACCACATCCTGTACAAATTTGCAAGATCAAGTCCCCACTTGATTAAACGTTGGATAATCTATTGTCATTCTCTGTTATCAATCCGTCTTTTTCACTAGCCAAACTGGACAGCTAACTACGGAAGTGATGTAATGTTCACTCCTACATCTTTCAAGCCTTTAATGACATTGCAAATTTTTGTAATTCCAACAGGGCTGTGGTATTGCCTTTGACATATTTCTATTGTGGGCAGGAAAAACTCCAGAAGCTTCCACTTAGCCATTCCTAACAATGATATTAATAATAACAAAATCTTGTATCGCTTTTACTACTGTCCAGACACTATTTTGAGAACTTTATTTACATCTATTAATTCATCTAACTTCCTAACAATCTAAGAAATACATGGTATTATCATCCAACTTTATAGCAGGAATTATCACAGTTCAAGGAACCAATGTGGTTTCCGTCTGTTGATGGAAATATCTACAATCGATTTCTGGTTTTTGTTATTCATGGCAGTCATGTACTATAAAGTTGCCCCAACACTGGATTGGTGAATACTGAGCCATTGCTCCTAGGGGAAATATATATATTTAAAGTTGTGTGTGTGTATTTTAAATCCTAAAAACAGTTTATCCTGGTCAGTGCTCTGTTCTTGATTTTACAAAAGTGAAAACAGTCTTCAAAAGTGTTATGTGACTTGCCTGAGGCTGCTCACCAGCAGGCTGCAGAGTTGGGCTTCAAACCCCATTCAACCAGCCCCAGAACCGGAGCTTCTTGCAGAGCTCTGCCCGCTGCTGTTTCCGTCCTCTGGGCATCTCTATATGAGAATTGAAATAAGAAAATAGAGCATCTCCTTGATGGACCTCAGCAGGGAATACGTATAATTGTGTAACTAATGATGCCTGCTGTTCTTAATGTCCATGAATGATGGCACAAGCTCTGCCCATATTGGTGCTGAGGTTACAAATAAATGTTATTGAGTAGCCAATTCTCAAATAAGCATCTGTGGGTAATGAGGATCCACTGTATCTTAATTTTGCATTTAGTAGTTGGGAAAATCACCATGGTTGTGTCCTCTGGTCAAAATTCTCTTATCTCCTGACCCTAACGGGCTCTGCTCTCGCTAGACTGTACTCATATTCACTGGCCTCAGGAATCAGGTAAGAGCAATTGTTGGATGGTACCATTGTCAAATGAGTAAGTGTGAAGGATCTAATGCTCTACCTACTAGGTCTTCTGAGACAGCATTCATTGGAGAAACTTACAGAGATAAAAGCAATAGTGAGTGTGTGATCTTCTGTGGCCCTTAGAATTCTGGAACAGCACAGATGGATGTTATGGGTCCCAACATCTGACTGATGCTGAGAGAGGTACCCCAAATTTGGGGCTTTGGGACTTTTAAGCTCTAGGGTTAGAGAAGTATCAGCCTCTCCCCTGGCATGATCAGAGGCTGGTGTTCAAGCCTTATAGTTATGATAGTAAAACAAGGCAGATCCTTAGTGTCCAAGTTTCTCCCCTTGGATCCTGGTGTGATCAGGGGTCTGGGGTCTAGAACCTGTAGCCTGAGTCCACTCCGCCATCACTCTACCAGCCTGGGTTGCTGTAAACGTGTTGCTAGAGCAGTTTTCAGGGAGATCTGCAGGAGGCTTTGCCTGCAGGGAATCAGGTAGATGGGCTAATACCTCCATTTGATTGTGAAGATCTGGGTATCTCCCTTTCCCTTCTTATGGTTATTCTCTTTAAAAAAGAAAAAAAAATTGAAACATAGTTGATTTACAGTATTAGCTTCAGGTATACACAGTAAAATGTGATGTTTTTATAGATTATACTCCATTTAAAGTCTTTATAAAATGTTGGATATATTTCTTGTGCTTCACATTACATCCTTGTAACTTATTTATTTTGTACCTAGTGGTTTGTACCTCTTCACTCCCTTTCCCTGTCTTGCTCCTTCCCCAGGCCATCTCCCCACTAGTTTGTTTTCTCTATGAGTCTGTTTCTGTTTTGTTACATTCGTTTGTTTGTTTGTTTTTGCGGTACGCGGGCCTCTCACTGTTGTGGCCTCTCCCGTTGCCGAGCACAGGCTCCGGACGCGCAGGCTCAGCGGCCATGGCTCACGGGCCCAGCCGCTCCGCGGCATGTGGGATCCTCCCTGAGCGGGGCACGAACCCGCGTCCCCTGCATCGGCAGGCGGACTCTCAACCACTGCGCCACCAGGGAAGCCCCATTTGTTTGTTTTTATGGTTATTCTTATTTTATGGTAGAGTCCTTCGAGGAATGCTAACAGGGAGACTCAGAGAATATTACTGGGCTGCTATTACACAGATTTCCTTATGTATTCCTGACGTCTCCTTCGGTCAAAGGGCTCTGAGACTGTGAATCAGGCGAAGGATTGCCATTATCCCTGTGTCCAAGACAGACCTTTGTTCACCTGAACTGTCCTTGCTCAGATGTACGAATCAAGTAGGACTCGAATGGGCGCGCCATCATTTTTTATCCTAGGAATCCCAAGTTATCTAGCCGCCATCACTGATCTTGCAGACCAGATCGAGCCACTCTGATCACCATGCAGTGCCTGATGCCTATGATAGTAACCACATGTCTCTTGCTCTTGGTGATTAGGCATGACCCTGTGACTCTGTCACCCCAGGAACTTCCCCTATCCATTGCAATCAGGGAGTCATTTCCATTTCAGCATCTTTCTCCAGCAGCTCTATAGCCTACAGACTGCCAGGAAAGATGTCTGACCTGCCGGCATTGCTCTCAGAAGGCTCTGATGAACGCTCTGTCTTCAGGGCCCTCCCTGGCTCAAAGTGAGGAGGAGGGAAGCCAGCCACACCTGTTCAATTTACCCCAACATCCCAATATCTTTGGATTTCTTTACTCACTTATCCCAAAATTTTTCTGCCCTCTTAGTTTGAGTTAGCAAGAGCCACCCAAGACCTTATTTTAGTCACTCAGTGAAACAGTTAGCATTATTTCCAGGTGTTGAAGTTCCACTGAATCCAGAATTCTGGCACTCATATAAAGAAATTCAGCCCGATTGAAAATTAGGTTTCCTCTCCTTGCTCAAGCAAGCACAGACATATCCCCCAGAGTATGAGATTCTCAAGCAATGAGATTCTGAGTCTTTACACAAGGCAGGAAGTTAGATCCTGGCTCCTTTACCCCTCTAAGTCATACTAGATTATCCAATTCCAATGCCGGGAGTTCCATTATTACCAGCCATGGCCCTAACTGTCTCACAAGATTCTGCTAAGGTTGTAAAGTCAACTGGTGTGGAAATCCACAACCTGAAGAAATATACAACACATTTTCTCTTCAGCTATTTCAGTTCTGCTCATGAAAAGGTGAGAGATTCATTTAGCAATCCTAGGAAGCCCCTGAGATTTCATCTATCCTTGGAGTCAAGAATTTTAAAAACTGGCTAATCATTTTCTTTCTTTAATCTTCAATCTTTTCATTGTCCATAGAATCAGCTATCCAACCTGTAGATCCAACCCATAGCATCCAATCGTAGCATCAGTGCTATTTCTCAGCAGCGGCAAGCCAGCCCCTCACATCCTTGCCTTTGATGGACACCACAGATGGTATCAGGTTTAGCTGTTTACCACTACGTGCCATGAACAAACACATTTCCATACCTTAATACCATCTAGATGCCACACTGCCTTCAACCTCAGATGACCAAATAACCCATTGCAGATGCCTTCCAGTTCCCTGGGGTTTCTGACTGCCACTCTTCCTAATATCAATTTCTAAGTCCATGAAAATCTTTGTATTTGGAAAAAAAAAGAAACCCCTCCAACACTAGTGCAACTACTCTAGAATCTCACATAAAAGGAAATCCATAAAGAGTACAGGCTTCAGAATCATTTGATTTCCCAAAGCAGAAACGTGTGCCAGGGCTCGGATTATTTGTTTCTTCTCTCTGCTTTGCAGAGTGCTGGATTCCTCCTAAAGCTATTTCACATCAAGGCTCTGGGAAGTATCAGTGCAGGTTCTATGGGGAAAAGAGTGACTTTCCTTGTCTCTGTGTGATGAATAAGAAGAACTTAAGCAGAAGCCTCTAGCAGACTTTCCTCATGTCGTTTTGCCACGTGAATGAGTTAAATCCTTTAATGTACATTCATAATTGTGGATTCTGCTTATAAATAATCTTTTCTATTTGAAACAGCACACTGGAGTAGGAATTTCTCTCTGGATTCTTTGTTTTGTTACAACCGTGTGGTAAGTTCTGTGAAAGCAGGGACTTCGTAATTTTTTCACTGTGGCATTCCTGGTGTTCAGTAGGTGCTCAGTAAATACCTGTGGAATGCGTGACAAGGCCTGCTCTCTGAGAAATCTTCCCTGTACCGCCCAGAAAGGCCTGGGGAGGGACCATCCTAGCCGATACCTGCTACGCTCTGGATTTTAGAGTATCAAATATCTCTTTCGCTTGCTGTAATTCTTGTGAGGTTTATTTTCCTTTGCCTCTTGTGATCTGAGCGGTCCCTTAGTGGCCAAGGTTTGGATGTGGATAAAAAGGAAGGAGTAAGTGAAGCCTATTTGTAGCTTAGACTCCCTTACTGTGTAGTCTATACAAATGAAGTCACCGTGGCTCTTGTGTTTCCGGCAAACGAGAGGGTGATCTTATACAAGAGTCACATTAAGACAGGGCTCCGGGGGCTTCCCTGGTGGCGCAGTGGTTGAGAATCCGCCTTTCGATGCAGGGGACACGGGTTCGAGCCCTGGTTCAGGAAGATAGCACGTGCCGCAGGGCAACTAAGTCTGTGTGCCACAACTACTGAGCCTGCGCTCTAGAGCCCGCGAGCCACGACTACTGAAACCCGTGCACCTAGAGCCCGTGCTCCGCAACAAGAGAAGCCACTGCAATGAGAAGCCCAGGCTCCGCGACTAGAGAAAGCCTGTGTACAGCAACGAAGACCCAACGCAGCCAAAAATAAATAAATAAAATAAATAATTTCTTTTTTTAATCTTAAAAGAAAAAGACAGTGCTCCAAGAATCCTCAGATCTCCCATTCTCTGCCCTGGTTAGCCAAGCTTCCTCCTCAAAAGGCCCTGTATGCACAATTGTGGCAACATAGGAAATATAGTACTTTATATAAGCTAGGATTCTGTGCCAAAGCAGAGCCCCAGTGAGTCAGGCTGAATCCAGTGGAAGCGTTTTATTTTTTCTTATGCTAGTTAGGTCTAAATATCCGTGAAACAAGGAGGCTGTAATGCCTGTCCTTTTTCTCCCAAAGCTCTAACAAGCATCTCAGAACTCACCATAACAGTGAAATGCAAAGCCCCACCTGCCCAGATCAGAAACAAACACAGAGACCATGTTTCCTTCACCTATAAGTCGCCACCCCAGCAAAAGTGGCTGCCATGAGAACCCTGGAATCTGAACAATTCAAAACCTTGCCTTGCCTCCTTGAGAAAAAGATGAGAGTAGAAAGAAGGACAGGGTTTCCTTCTTCCAGAAGCCAGTACAACACACTCACAAGAGCCCAGTGTTCAAACACTCAGGATCTGAGGCCAAAGACTTAAAACAATTTAAAGTATAATGTTTTGGAATGTCTCTTCTCCATATCTTCTTTGTGTCCCCGAACGACAGGGGGAAGCTCACAGAGAATTCAGGGCTCAGGATTCCAGCCTTACAGCCTTTTCCTTTCTCCTGGGGGTCACATCTCATAGGCAGTCTATACAAATGAAGTCACCGACTTCATTTGTATAGAATGTTTGTAAAAACATATTGTCGTTAGAAATTTGGAAAGAGAATGACAGAGCTTAAGATAGCTTTTGAATGACTTATAATCTCTCTTCCTGACCCTGAGAGGACCTTCTTCAAGTTACTTAAAAAAACTTGTTGTGTATGATCTCAGAGCTCTTTAGTAGAGGGGAGTTAGAGGTTCTGCTAGAAACAGATGCTGAGTTAAGGATTAAAGGGCAACTTTTGGGAGGCGATCTCAGGAAGGAAAGGGGATGACGTGAACAGAGGGTGTGTCAAGGAGCAGATTACTGTTTAGGACTTCCGGCAGATGCTGTAGAGATCACTTTCCTGCTTCTACCTCAGAGGGAAGGAAGCTGCGTTATTTATCCCCCGACTGCCAAGCATCATCTCCTAGAGGCGGCTCCAGGGGCATCAACTCCTGAGGCATGCCAGCACAAGCCGCTGGGCAGAGGGTTCCGGGAGACTCTAGGCTCAGTCCACAGGGGAAGGTGGGTGCCCAGGCTGTATGTGGAAAGAGCACCAGGAACTCCTACACATAAACCACCTCTGGGTAACGTTGTCTTAGATGAACACTCCTAACCAGAGCACCCTCCTAAAATCTAAGTCCTTTTTGATAGCTTTGTGAGGCCGTGAACTAGCAATGGTAATTTTCAGTCTTCATCAGTAGAATGATTTCTTTTACGTACAGTTCTTGCAGGGTACGATCTCTCCTCATCCTTTATGAAACGGTAATAAGGGTCCTCTTTGACACGAACCTATATTATTTTTTATAATTTATGGTGCTATGCAACATTTCTGTCCCCTCTCCTGAAAGAGGAGTATTAGATACTATCGTTTTGAAAGTTTACTATGTCCCAGGCATTGCTTTAAGTTGCACCCATGGTTTAAATCACTAAATCCTCACATAAACCTGGGAAGGAGGTGCTAATGTTGTGCCCGGTTTACAGATGAGGAAAACAAGGAACTGACGGGCTAGTTCAGGTGCCCCAGGTCAGAGAGCAGGAAAGGACAAGACGCACCAGCCTGCATGTGACGACAGTGACTGTCGTCTGTGGCCGATATGCCCAGGAAGCATAGCACAACCGATTTTGCCTTCTGTTCTTCATATCGAATGTTCCAGTTTGATTCTCAGACTTTTGTGAGCTCCATGTTGCCATTCGGTCTCTGCCTGAGAGGGGTGATCTTCCTCTAGGACTGGTAAGTCAGCCCTCTCACCTAGCGTGTTTATGCAGCTCGGTGCACAGTAAGAGACCTCCCACTTGGTCCTTATTGTCTTTAGCTGGTTTTGGTCATTTTTTGTTTTAAACCTGTTACATATTAGATCTTCCTGTTTCGTGATAATACAAAATTAACAAAAGGATTAGAGAGTCCTCTGTCACTGGATTAGGTGCTCTTAGAACACCTAGGGCTGCTATCTTTGTCCATTTCATTTAGCTGATAAGAAGGGTAGAATATTTACCAAACTGCTATTTAGTCCTTATGGATAAATCTCTGGGATTAGAAATGGATTAAGAGATTTATGGGAAATGATAAACATTCCAAATCCCCACACTCAAAGGAAGATAATCGATACTAGAGGTAATAACATGATATAAAAAGCTTTTGAGCTATTGCACATAAAAAACAGTATCACTGATAAAGTTCATCAGGAATCAGATGCTCATTATATTTCATAAAGTGTATTAATTTTTTCCTTGATTACATTTTTACACTGTTGAAAAACAGAGTTGGGTGTTGGGTGTTTGAGAAATCAAGTTTAATTTGTAAAATCAATTAAAAATGTAAGTGAGCCTGTCTACTACTCTGTTTCTGTATTCTGATAACAGAATGTGTAAACACTTTGGAAGGCTCCAGGGATTTTCAAATTTCAAACCTTTTTGCTGGGATGCCTTGAAGCATTTTAAAATAACAAATACTATCAGGATCCTTTTGGTTCCAAACGTTTTTGATTTATTCCCACGTTTAGACCAGAGAAACTTATTAAAACCTGGCACTTTACTTTTGACTTTTTAAACAAAAATTTTAAACTTTCCATGGTTATGGAAAAGAGCGGCAGTATGGATGGCATTTTACCTTTTGTGACCATTTTCTAAGTATAACTAGAATCAAAGTTCTTTCATTATTAAAGAGGATAATGTGTCAAAAAACAGTTGCTGTTTATCTTGGGGAAAAATCAAGTAAAAAAATTCTTAAAATATGGCAGCTGCTGGATTTTCATAATGAACAGTCCAATTTCTAGTCAATTTCATTCAGAAAATTTCCAAGAAAGTTTCTGGCACTTCATTTCACTTCGATGAAATAAGTAAAAGAAAACTAGGTTTGTACACTGAGGTGATTGATTCTCCAAGTTGCAGCCTTCTGGCAGCTCAATTTACATACCATGTTTGTTTCTGACACAACTGTCTTCAGAGTAATTCACCTCTTTTAAATTACCAGGAACTCTCCTGGCAACTCTTCCAGCTTTTCACAGCTATATAATCTATACAGTTTACCATATCATAATTGTCCGTTGTTCTGCTTCTAGTCAATATTTTTGCTGTTTCGTTTTTTATTTTGCCATTCACTTGAACAATCTGTAACATGTAAAATGACAAACCCATTTAAAACAGTCATGCTGTTAGTTGTTTCTATAAGGCAGGCAAAGTCTAGAAGAAAAGTTTGGGCAATCAGGAATCACCCTCCAAACCCTGAGAAGTTCAGCAAGCCGAGGAGTAGTTATCAATCCATCTGGAAACATCACAAGGATCCCCACCTACTAGTACATGACAGCCGGAACCAATGCTCAGGCAACAGGAAAACCCTCAGGGGTCATCCTCCTTACAAACCCGTGAAATCTGATGACACAATAGATTCTATAACCCTGACAGGTAAGAAACTTGAGAAGTCAGTAAAGGTGAGGCAAACAGGAACAGGGATCCCTTCCCGCTCTGCTTTGATCATCCCACAACCATTTGGTCTAATTTCCATGTGTTGTTTAGCTTCTTCCTATACCCAGAGGACAAGAACACATTTTGCAGTATTAGATCTTGTTCATGGCGAATATCAAAACCTCAGTAATGGATGTAGAATTTAATGACATATGGAGAAAAGGCTAACTTTCTCCTCAGATAATTCTCAGTGAAAATAAATTGGCTCATCTATCTACCTGTCTGCACTGTTTAGCACTTTATTGCTCTACGATTATTAAGATTTGTTTCCAACCAGCCAACCAACATTTTTCTTAGTTAGTTTTAGATTTTCTTGGGGTAGGAGATAGATTGTTTGTTTCTTTTTGGTTTTATTATTTTGTAAGACGGAGCGTCTTTCCAAAGTCAAAGTAAAAAATAAAGATGTTCAGAAAACATTAGCTCCCAAACCTGCCTCCTTCTGTGCCCTTCCTTCTCAAGTAGGTGGGTATTTTCAGGTGCTTTGGGGTTAACCTTCCACTGTTGCTTTCTGAAAATACAAGCGAGTGTGCACACACGCAAGCATACACAAATATGTGTGTACACACACACACGAATTGATTGTATCATAAACACTCTTCTGAACCCTCCTTTTTTTCACCTAAAAACACATCCTGGGATGACACATCGAAATGCATAAGGATAGTCTTCATTTTATTTTACCATTTATGCAGCCATTCCGGTAATAGTGGATATCTGGGTTGTTGCTTGTATTTTGCTGTTACAAATAGCACTGCCATACCCTGTGCCTGCATCATGTTTTTGTTAATTGTCTGCTAATTCTAATGAACTGGTTTTAAAGGAAAACTCACAATTCACAAATAATCCATGTGATCTGCAATTTATCCATCAGGTGATCTACACAAACCTAGCGGAATCATTTCAGAATTCAAAGCAGACATTTCATGCCAAGCTTCAGAAACTTATTCCAAGTGAGAAAAAAATACCAAAAAGTGAACCAAGTACAGAAAAATAACCAAATTCTGCATGATTTTCCTTATGAGGAAAGAAAACCTATGAAAGATGTGTCATCCCTAGCAGGCTGAATCATCTGGTGACCTAATAAGCATTAAATAATAATTACGACAACATATATGTTAGAAAGCTGTATTATATTATGATCCTTTGTCATCCACCTGCCAGCAACAATTGGGAAGTCAAACTGGTTTCTCTGAATTAATAAAAACTCGACTGAGAGAATGTGTTTAGGGAAAGTTCTGGTGGTTTTTAGGACATTTCTAGTGGATCCATTTCATCATCATATTTCATTTTTACTCACTACCACATAAAATAGTATTTCAAATAAAATAATGTGAACCCAAACGCTGATGATGGTTCCATGTTTGGTGCTAAGAATAAAACTTCTGCTTTAATTTCAGGCCTTTTATGTATTAAAGGGACTGGGATTTTAAAATGTTAAACCACATCCAATAACTTGCTTTTAAAAGCAGTAGGAAACCCTGTAAGTTGTTCTTTCCACTCCATTTCCCTCTTCCCTTGATTTTTAATGTTGCGTGCTCGTCGTTCAAGACAATTCTCTTGTTAAAATAGCCATAGGCTGGGGCTTCCCAGATGGCGCAGTGGTTGAGAGTCTGCCTGCCGCTGCAGGGGACACGGGTTCGTGACCCGGTCTGGGAGGATCCCACATGGCGCAGAGCAGCTGGGCCCGTGAGCCATGGCCGCTGAGCCTGCGCGTCCGGAGCCTGTGCTCCGCAACGGGAGAGGCCCGCGTACCGCAAAAAAAAAAAAAAAAAAAAAAAAAATAGCCATAGGCTAGGCAAACTGAGGAGCTATGAGAAAAGGCAAGGGAATTAAATTCAGTTGACAGGTGAGCCAGACTGCCCTGTAATTTCTGTGACTTAGTGCCATGGAAAAGTTAGGAGTGTGAAGTCACAAGGTGGTGATTCCCATCGCCATTTAAGTGACCTTTAGCAAGTTACTCAGCATCTTGGTACCTCAGTTTCCTCATCTGTAAAATGAAGATGACAGTAGTGCCTGTCTCATCTGCATCTTGTGGCGATTAATTGAGCTAATATTTAAGACCTTTGCTCTTGGAACATAGTAAGTGCTCCATACAATTTAGCTATCTTGAGGTCTAAATTATTACATTTAGACCCATATAGGAAGAGAAATTGCGGACTCAACTGTAAACTTTATAGCTTCCCAACTGTCAGCATGGCAGAGTGGAAACAATCTTCCATATTAAGGTAGGCGCCTGGAGGTCTAAAGACAAAGCCAGAAACTTCCCCAGGAAATAGTAGCAGAACACAACAATGCGTGAAAAAAAAAATGTGCTCTAGACTCTCCTAAATTGTCCAGCAAACAAGATGGCCAAAGTTATTAAATAGTGTTTTGACTGACAGAATTCAAATGAAACCGCCATAATTAATTAATTTTAAAACTTCCAGATTAAATATCCTCTAGTAATGTCTTTTCTGTTATCTCCCTCCATACTCCCTTCTATAAACCTAATTTAAGTTTTCCTATTATATATTTCAGCATCAATGCATTTATAAAGTTCATGTTGATGCTTTGGTGGTGATACTCTTATTCTTCTTTCTTCCTCTTTTCTGCGTTGAATGAGCCATGAGGGCAAGAATATTTATTCTGTTCACCACTGTTTTCTTCGTTCCTATTACCAAGGGCAGCTTGTGAAAACATAACATGATATTAACCAGTTGAATTTTGAAAAATGTTTGAGAAAGAAGGTTTTGGAGTTATCAAATAATTAATATTCAAACACTTTTCTTTGCCAATTTTTAGACTCTAGGATCAATTTTATTTTGTGGTTGATCTGGATTTGTGATGATACAATTACATCATCAGAATAATAGGCAACATTATGAATTACCTGTTCTCTGTGGCAAGAACATACATAAAGAAAATCTAAGCAAGGTTACTAATGCCATAATTTCATAAAATGGAGGAATCAGAAAATGCTCTCTTTTTTTCTTTTACAACAAATATGTTGTCAGATCGTTAAGGGAATTCCTCTTGCCAACCACAGTTTTTGTAGTGATATTAAAAGACACAATTCAAGTTGAGCTCATGGGTTGATACATTATGTAGACTTCAGAGTAAAGGAGGAAATTACAGAAAGGTCAAATTAAGCTGGAAACGTTCTTCTGCAGATAAATAGAATTGCATAGAATTCTATAATATCAGCCAATTATGACACAAAACTGTAATTGGAAACAGTGTTGAGTAACGTGAATATTCCTGAACCAGGCCTGCTTTTAATGAAAAATAGGCTGAGAAAACCAGCCCTACAAAGAATTTATGTAATTCAGTGTTAAATGTGACTTTTCCTATCTTAGAAATGCAGCTGAAGAAAACATGTATCAAGTTCACACATAATCTTACAAAAAGTGTAGACATATATGTAGGATTTTCTTAAAAAGAGCCAAAAGTTATATATAATCTATGCTCCATCTTTCTGTGGGTACCATTACCTTCTCGTTTCTATATAAGAAACAGATCTGGAGGGAGGAAAAGAATTACTGGGTAAGTGGTGGAAATGCTGTGTGCTTGCCTCCCTTCCCCATTTAAGGGGGGCTTTAGTGGAAACATTCATAGATGGTGGATTTGCTACCACAGAGGAGAATGACATGTCACCTCCCTGGGTGGACACTGGCAGAACCTAGCTAGCATGGCTTGTGCTCTACAGAAGCAAAGAGTGCTTGGAGTTATCTTTGTATTTGTCTTTGTTTGTTTGTTAATAGTTTTATTCACATACCATAAAATTCACGTGTTTAAGCTGTCCAATTCAATGGTTTTTAGTATATTTACTGAGTTGTGCAACCATCACCACAATCAAGTTTACAACACTCGATCACCTCCAAAGAAACCTTGTACCCTTCATCTGTCATATCCCCAAGTCTCCCACATCCCCAGCCCTAAGAAACCACTAATCTACTTTCTGTCTTTATATATTTGCCTATTTTGACTTTCATGTAAATGACATCTTATTTGTTTTTATGTGGCTGGTTTCTTTCACGTAAATTTTCAGGATTGACCCATGTTGTAGCATGTATCAGCATTTCACTTCTTTTTATGGCTGAATAATATTCCATTGTAGGGATATAACACAGTTTGTTTATCCACTCATCTGTTGATGGGCACTTGGGTTGTTTCCATCTTTTGGATATTGTGAATAATGCTACAATGAACATTTATATATTGTACAAATATCTGATATCTGTTTCCAGTTATTCTGAGTCCATAGCTAGGAGTGGAATTGCTGGGTCATGTGGTAGCTCTGTTGAACTTTTTGAGGAACTGCCAAAGCATCTTCTAAAGAGGCTGTGCCATTTTACACTCCCATCAGCCATGGGAGGGTACTGATTCCTCCACACCCTCACCAACACATGTAACTATCTCACTTTTTTATTATAGCCATCCCAGTGGGTGTGAAGCGGCATCCGTGGCTTTGGTTTGCATTTCTCTGAAGATAATGATATTTAGTATCGTTTCCTGTGTAATTATTCATGTATATATATGGAATATATATATTCTTTGAAGAAATATCTATTCAGTTCCTTTGAAAGCTCTATTCAGATTTTTAATTGGGTTGTCTTTTCATTATTGAGTTGTATGTGTTCTTTATACATTCTAGATACAAGTCCTTTATCAGATATATGACTTGTAAATATTTTCTCCTAATCTGTGGCTTGTCTTCTCACTCCCTTCATAGTGTCCTTTGAAGCACAAATGTTTTTAATATTGATGAAATCCAGTTGATCTAATTTTCATTTGCTGCTTGTGTTTTTGGGCTCATATCCAAGAATCCATTGTCAAATCAAATGTAACAAAGATTTGCTCCTATGTTTCTTCTAAGAGCTTTTGAATTCAACCATTGCAATTAGGTCTTTGATCCATTTTGAGTTAATTTTGTGTATGGTTTGAGTTAAGGATCCACATTTATTCTTTTGTATGTGGCCCATCTAGTTGCTGCATCACATTATGATTCTTGAACGAACCTGAACTATATATTCCTTAGAACTTGGGAAGGGAGATTTTTCCAGTTGTCATTAGGAAAAGTCTGAAGGAAACTGTATCAAAACAGTGAAGTGTCCAAGATTCTATTCAACTTGCAAGGTAACAACTTTGCTAACACAAGTTCACAGATCTGGCAGAAGACAGGAAACTCCTGGGTCAGAGACAAGAAACCTTACTGCTCATGGAAGAGAAGTTAGAATGACCTGCATGTTTGCACCTGTTCTCCGTGCCTCCAGGTCCCACAGGGACAATTATCAGCCAAGGAGCCCTGAGCTTAGGAAACCCCACCTTTCATTATGAGCTGCAAACTCACCTGCCTACCCGCCGCCTTGCAGCAGGGACATTCTCTGAACTAAACCTGTCAGAAGACAACTCTACCTCCTGCTCTCGAGGGAGACACCTTCTCTACCTTCCAGGGCTGTGTACATTGTTGGAAAGAGGCTCTGGGACAAAGGCCATCAGTGCCTCTCCTCTCAGGATAGGCAGAAATACAAGCGACCCATGGATGATTGCCTCTCAACAGCTAAATGGAGCTGTTCCTATGGAGAGGTGCCCAGAGCTAGGAAGTCAAAAGGGTTTACTATTCATTGTCAGGATCAAGACAAAGCAGGCACTAAAGATGTGTGAAATGATGCAGCTTCTCTAAGTGGTTGGAGCTGTAGACTTTTCCAACTCCTACACTGAAAATTCAGAGCAGCCCGAGGAAACCCTGTGCCTCAGCTTCCAGAGGAGATAAGGAAAAACAGTAAATTAGAGTGTGGTTTTGTCTTCAAGTTAGTGTAAAAGGGTCCCTTTCTACCAGATAGTTTTCCCCAAACCAATTTAAAGTTCAATTCTACAATTTGAGGGATCGACAAGCAACTGTCTTAGTCAACATTTTTGGATGCCAGGTGTGTCTCTCAACATCTGAGAGAGAGAAGGAAGTTTTCTTTAAGGAAAGATGATATTGAGGTTCAGAGGACAGCCACGAGGCAGAACGAGGGCCCTGGGCACTGAAGGACCTAGAGAAGAGAGGAAAGTGGGAGGGAACCCCTGAAAACTAGGCGAAATGTTTCTAATTTTGCCTCATCTTGGTTTTTCTTTTCTTTTCTTTTCTTTTGCCCCAAAGAGAAATGGAGGAATCCATCCCCATGTGAGAGCAGTTAGTCTGTTTTATTTTTCGATCTTTGCTCTCCTGAAGGCAGCAAGGAAGTAAAAAGTGGGGTCCATATATTTTTTGTGGTGCCAGCCTTCTTATCTACACCTGTAAGGAGGCAGCTTGGTGATGTTAAACCATTTCTCCATGAACGTGATGGAAAACTTTTATCACTGGGATTTATAGAAAGCTCCCTGGAATTAATAGTGTGCTACAGCCAAACTCTGAGGCTAATTTATAGCACACACTAGTATACACACACACACACACACACACACACACACACACGTACTCTGGGGGACTCTGTGTGACCCACCACTAGTCCTCAATAAAAAGTGCTATTTCTTCTCCATCAGAAGAAACCCCTATTCTTGGTGACAGGACAGCTTTTACTTTTCACAGCTCATGTCATTCTTGTTGCTATCCTAAGCCAAGGACAATCCTGCTTGCTGTCTCTCTTTTCCCTGTGTCCTGCATGCAGGAAAAGCGCTGGGGAGTTGTCAGTGTGGCCTCAGGCCTCAAACTTGGACAGACACCAGGAAAAAGGAGAAGCAGGATACAGGACAGAGTTCCTCAAATATTTCCTTCTGAACAATAAAGATATAAAGAATATAAATATACATAAAGAAATAGATACCTAATAAGAACCTGCTGTATAAAAACTAGATAAATGAAATTCAAAAGTAAAACAAATGATGGAAAATTATAAATGTTTATAGACAGGGAAAGGGAAAAATATATATATACATACATAAATAAGGAAGATAAAGAAAAATGTATGGTGTTTCAATGAGGGAAGGAGAAAATGGGTTAGTGGCAAAAAAAAGAATTTGCTAGTGATTGATCTAGGTATTTATCATATTTAGCATTTAATATTTGTATGTAGAATTCATGGTAGATGCTATTTGGGAATTCAATTAAAAAGGTAACTTGATTCATGCACTCCAGGAATTCCTAATCTAGTTGAGGCAAGTATTAGATAGAAGCAATTCCTAGACGTAAACTCAAATCACAGAATCGAACACATAAACACTGTTGAAAACAAAACAGGGTCAGAAATCTTTAACCAAGGAAAACTTTTTGGAAAAGGTAGACTTCACATAGCTCCAGAAGAGAAGGCAGAAATGTATTGGACACAGTTTCAATACATTGAAACAGTTTCAAAACATTTCAGTTTCAACACAGTGGTAGGACTTTTTTGAGTGCAGAAAAGCTCTGAAGGAAGCAAGCTTCCCTGTCTTTCTTCATCTCCTTCTTTCCTGCAGACATTCCCTAACCCGTGTGTACCTGCACCACAGAACCTGGCCGTTCAGGGATCATGAGGAAGGTACTGTCATTTTCGTCTTTCCTCCTCTGCGAAAATGACTGTATTCACAGAATTTTAGATGATCATTGCTTAATGTGTTCCGTCTCTCAAGTTCCACGTTTGCTCTTATCTGGTCTCCTGAAGACAGTGCCTTAGTTCTTTAAGTGGAATCTAACGGATGGACTGCAGACCCTGGGTCAGGCTGATAGAAAGCAGGCTGTCAGGATGGATCCCGTTTCACATTTTTGCCTGTGTGGGATCAACCCGCAGAGCTTATGATTGTGAAGGGTTCAGGCAATTAAAACAGCAGGTTTTTATTGAAAATTGAAGCCAACAGTTAAGTAACCATTAAAGTGAATATTAACATATCATCTTTTTAAAAATGGAGAAAATAAAGTAAAAAAATTTAGATTATATCAACTCCCAACATGTTTTTAAAAAATCTTGTTGGACATTATGCTTTAAGCTGTAATAGGCATGAATATTAGATGATTACAGCCTTCTGTTATCACTCTTACGCTAACAAAAGAATATTTTAACTTCCCTCATGATGAGAACAGAGGGTTCAGACAACCCCAGCTTCTAGCTCAATAGTATACCTTTCGAATTATGTTAATAGTCAATTCTCATATATTTAATCCTGCGGAAAGCCAAGTCTTCTGACTTAAAATTCAGCTTTTCCTGTTGTTAGTCTTCATGTCAACTGAGTTTACTATTGAGCTTCTATCCTCAAAAGTTTCTTTAGGGAAATTGTTTTGCTAGCCTCATATACGGTGATTGAAACTATAGCAATATGATGTATAGATGTAGTTCATCATCATATAAAGAGACATTATTTAAGCTCAAGCACTAGAGAGAGAAGAGTTCCAAAGTCATATCGTTTAATACTGTCAGATAAGAGTTGGGCAAATGTGTGGTGGAAAATACTGTGGAGTTGGTCACATATTTACCTGCTGTCCTGATGTAACCTCACAGGTTAAACTTAACCCACTGGTGAAATGGTGTGTATCACAATGATTTATGGATAAAGTTCCTGAGTGTTAGCTATCCCTTATAATTTGGAATCATGTTTCCACACAGTGTAGACTTAAAAAAATTTTTTTTACTTACGTTTTGTTGGAGTAATACCTAGGTGAGATTTAATTTTAAATCTCACTATATTGTATAATCAATATTAAACTAGAATTCAATTTATTTTTTGTTAAGGATGTTTACGTCTATGTTTATGAAGAATATTGGTCTTTTTCTGCCGATGTTTTAATCGGGGATTGATATCAGAGTTATTCTGGCTTCGTGAAATGAATTGGTAAATGTTCTTTCCTTCCATTTTCTCCAAGATCTTGTGTAGGATGCGTATTGTTTTCTCCTACCATGTTTGGTAGAATTCACCAGTGAAGCATCATGGCCTAAAGTTTCATTGTGGAAATGTTTCTATTTATGAATTCAGTTTCTTTAATAGATTTAGGACTCTTCTGATTTTCCATTTCTCCCTGTCACCGTTTTGGTAATTTTTGGTAATTTTGGTAGTTTTTGTTTTGGTAATTTTTGTTTTTTGAAAAATTTGTCCATTTCTTTGAAGTTGTCAAATTTGTAGGCATAAAGTTGTTTATCCTTCTGTAGAATTTGTATTATCTGTTGCTGCATAAACAAAAACTTAGAAGTTTAAAACAAACATTTAAAATCTCTCATGGGTCCTTGGATTCTGGGTGAGGCATCCAACCAGTGGAATTAGCTGGGTGGTTCTGTCTCAGCCTCTTTCATGAATTTGCAGTCAAGATATCAGCTGAGTCCACGGTCATCTGAAGGGTTGACTGGGAATGGAAGATCTGCTTTCGAGTTTCAGGGTGGCTCGTGCACAAGCCTGACAAATTGATTATGGTTGTTGGCAGGAGCTCCTTGTCACGTGAACCTTGCCACCAGCCTTCTTATTTGTGGCCCATGGCAGCTGGCTGCTTCCAGAATGATCTAATGTCAAGAAAGGCAGAAGTCACCATGTCTTCAAGGCCTAACCTTGGGAGTCACACTTGGTCATTTTCACAGTATCCTTTTGGTCCTGCTTGTTATGTCTATTAAGGTTGAACGGAAATTCCCCAAGTTATGAATACCAGGAGGTAGGAATAATGGGGGGGCCGTCTTGAGGCTGGCTGACACAGGATCTGTCATTCCTGTTATTTGTCATTTGTGCCTTATATTTTTTCCTTGAGTGGTCTAGCTAAAGGTACTTTTAATTTTATTGATATTTTCAAAGAGCCATCTTTTTGGCTTTATTAAGTTTCTCTATTATTTGTGTTCCATTTCACTGATTTCTGTTCTGTATTATTTTCTTCCATCTACTTCCTCTGTGTTCAGTTTTATCTCCTTCATCTCACTTCTTAAGGTGGAAGGTTTCATCATTGATTTTAGGACTTCCTTCTTTTCAAATATACACATTAAAACTCTAAATTTTCTTTTAAGCACATTTTAGCTGTAGTTCCAAAATTTTATCAGGCTGTGTTTATTTTCATTCACTTCAAAATATTTTGTTTTCCCTTGTGATTACTTATTTGAGTCATTGGCTATTTAAAAATGTGTTGCTTAATTTTCAAGTATTTTGGAATTTTACTAATATCTTTCTGCTATTGTTTTTAATTTCATCATGGTCAGAGAACATACTGTGCAATATTTAAACTTTTGAACTTTATGGAGACTC
Organism: Phocoena phocoena; assembly: GCF_963924675.1. NCBI lineage: Eukaryota > Metazoa > Chordata > Mammalia > Artiodactyla > Phocoenidae > Phocoena > Phocoena phocoena. The sequence goes on along the minus strand of NC_089239.1, from coordinate 31,022,520 downwards.
GCTTTACAAAGAATTTACCCTGCGTATCTGAAAAGAATGTGTTCTGCTGTTGAATGAATTTTCTAGAAGTATCAGTGACATCAAGTAGAAGATGTAAACAGTGCTATTTAAATAGCACTGTGTAAATCTTCTATATTCTTACTGATTTTTTTTTGTCTACTTGTTCTATCATTTACTGAAAGAGGATTGTTGAAATCTCTAGTTATGGTTGTCAGTTTTCTATTTTATTCAGTTTATGTATTTTGAAACTCTTTTATTAGGTGCATACCCATTTAGGATTGTTACTTTTTACCCTCGGTCATTATGAAATGTCCTCTCTGTGTCCAGGAATATTCCTTGTCCTAGAGTCTCTTTTTTCTGATACTAATATAGCCACTCCTTCTTCTTTGTGAATTGTATTTGACTACTATATCTTTTTCGACCTTATTTATTGTAACCTATCTGTTTATATTTAAGTAGATTTCTTATGGACAGAAAATAATTGATTTTTTTTCCCATCTGACAACTTCTGCATTTTATTTCGATCAGCTTCCATGTCTTTATGAAAGAGAGGTAGAGAGGGGCCAGACCTGACAAACGAGGGGCAAATTACTGTCCAGGAAGGTCCAGGATCAGGCTCAGGATTTCAGGGCAGGCTGATGGTCTGAGAGGAGTCAGGGAGGTCAGGACCTTGCAACAGCTCAGGAGTGATTTCAGTGTGCGATTTCAGACACAGGGCCACCAGCAGTGCTGCAGGGTATGCGGGGAAGTGTGGAGCTGGCCAGGGGCCTCGAAGCAACGGCTGCCTGATCTCCCTAGCCCGAATGCCACATGTCAGAGAGAAGATATTTTAGATTTTATGGGCTGCGTTTGTCCGGGGAACCTAGTTTGCTAAGCCCTGCCCTGGGTTATTGCCGGGCCCTGGTCTGGTTTTGGCCTTCCATGTCCACTTCATTGCTTCTCCATCATAAAGAGGCTCGTGCGAGTTATCCTTCCTGTCTGTACCCTGCATCTGTGCAGCATCCTCAGCTCTTCTTGCCTTGTTGTCCTCACCAGCCTCTTCCTCCCTGTCACTGGGGCATGGGCTGGCAGGCCCTGCAGGTCACCTTCACTGCGGGCTTCCCAAAGGAACAGCATTGTCATCTGTTTCCACAAAGCTCTCAAGCCAGACTGCTTGTTGCTGTCCCTCCTATGGCTGTTCTCTCTCATCCAGATACATTCAGTCAGGATTAAACTGCAGCATCTCAGTGCCTTGAGGGAAGCGTGAAGCAAAAAAGGTGAATATGACTCCTGGATGCTCTGGAGAAAAAGCCTGAGGCATCTCCATGTTTGCTTTAATTGTAGTATTTGGATCATTTAAATTGGATCCATTATCAATATGGTTGGACCTAAATCGGCCATCTTGCTATTTATTTTCTATTTGTCACATTTTTTGTTTGTTTCTTTTTTCTCCTACCTTATTATATATATACATTTTTTGATTCAGTATTTTTGGATATTATACTTTTTCTCCACTGTTGAATTACTAGCTGTTCTAAGATTTTTTAGTGGCTGCTCCAGAATTTGCAAAAAGCATCTTTAATTATAACTGCCTACATTCAAATGATATCACACCATTTTATGTATAATGAAAGGAACTTTGCAACAGTAGATTTCCCATCCTCATGATCTATCCTTTGTGCCAGTGTTGTCATGCTTTTGTTATTATGAGTTATAACATTCAACATACTTTTCAAAAATTAAGCAGTCGGTGATCTTTTAGAGACATTGACATATTTACCCACATATTTGCTTTTAGTGGTGGTCTCTCAGCCTTCATTTTGTTTAAAGAATTATTTATTTGTTCTTAATTTCTAAAAGACACCTATCAGATATAGAACTCTAGATTGGCTCTTTCCATTTCAGAACATAGAATGATTGCTTCATTGGATCCCGGCTTCCACTGTTGCTCTTAAAAGTCTGTGGCCATTTTTATCTGTACTCTCCTATAGATAACATGTTTATCTTTTTTTCTCACTTCTTTAATGTTTTCTCTCCTCCCTAGTTTTCAGTTTTGTGATTATGGTGGTGTTTTATCTATTTATCATATTTGAGATTATTTCGATTTTTGCATGTGTAAACTTTTGGTCATTATGTCTTCAATTTTTTTTTCATTTCCCCTCTTCTTCTGGACCTCTGTGTTATGTACCACTTTATATTTTGTTGCAGGTAACTGAGACTCAGTTAACTTTTTTTCAGTCTATTTCTCTCTGTGCTTCATTTTGGAATTTTTTCTCTTGCCACGTCTTCAGTTTCACTAGTCCTTCCCCTCCCCCCATGTCCAATCTTTTTTTTTTTGAATTTTATTTTATTTATTTTCTTATATAGCAGGTTCTTATTAGTCATCAATTTTATACTCGTCAGTGTATACATGTCAATCCCAATCACCCAATTCATCGCATCACCATCCCCACCTCCCCGGGGCTCCAATCTTTTATTAAGCCCATCCATTTAAAATTTCCCGTCAAATATTGTATTTTTCTTCTCTAGAATTTCCATTTATTTTTTAAAAATATATCTTCCACTTCTCTTATTATTTGGATCTTGTTGTTCTCTGAATCCTTGAGCATGTGTATAATGAGTGCTTTCAAGTCCTTGTCTTCTACTTCTGTTATCACTGGCATCTCTGGACCTGTTTCTATTGATTGATTTTCTGAGCTTATGATTCATATTTCTCTTCTGCTTCCCATTTTTAATTGCAAAACTTTTCTGCTTGGAAATTTTTGATTTGGTGGTAGATAGTGTTAATGAAATGACATTGATGTTCTGAATGTGGTTTTTGCTTGTTTGTTTGTTTTTTGTTTTGTTTTCCTTTAAAGAGTGTTGAGTTTTGTTTTCCTGGAAGGTAAGTCAGTGCTTTTCAGCAGAAAGAAGGAGCAATCGTAGCGCTCAACTCATTTGTTCCTGTTTCATCAGGGATCACAGTGCTGTGCTGCCCATTGCCCAGTGTCTAAAAACAGGGTTTTTTTTTTCTATATTTTTTTCTATTTCCCTGGTGGCTTATGGTGAGAGGGCAAATACCTAAATCCTATGCCAGTTACTCCACCATGATGGAAGAAAAAGTCTTAAATACATTGATTGAGTTATGGTCTGGCTAAATGAAACCAATCTGGTATTCTGGCTTACCTACCACTGTATACTCTGAAATTTGAAGATACTGTCTCATGACAGTACTTTTTCATCTGTGTAACCATGAAAAGTAAAAGTTCCACTGGTGTTTGGTTGGGAGTTTTTACTTAGTCAGCTCTTTGGCAGCTGAGGCATAATGGTTAAGGACATTTCTTCAGAGTCAGAGCACTTTTGGGAATACACTGCAAAGTTACGTGATAAAGGGCATGGATATGGCAAGTGTGAAGACTGAGGACCGTTATGACTATCAATCTGCCATAGCAGAGCTCAAACCATTGAAGAAAGAAGAGGGCAAATTCTGAACTGGCTAAAACGGAATAAAGTTCTGCCAACAAGAGAAAGGAAACACAAGTGGGAAATTTAATTCAGTTATAGGAAAATGAAGAAAATTAATTTCTTGGACATCTGTAAAGAGCATGGGCTATAAGATCAGACTGCATGGTTTCAAATTCAAGATCAGCCACTTACGGCTTATATAACATGGAGACCTTAAAATATTTAATCTTTTAAGCTACAGTCTTATTATCTACAAGGGATAATATGGTAGCTATCTGAATAGACAATGGTGAGAATTAACTCTGGTAATGTTTATAAAGTTTGTTTCCATGTATGTGACATTGTAGGCCAGGATTCAGCAAACTTTTTACATAAAGGAGCAGAGTAAATAATTTAGACTTTGACAGCCATAAGGTCTCTGTTACAACTATTTAATTCTATTGTTGTAGTGTGAAAGCAGCCATAGATAAAACATAAGTGAGTGGGCGTGGCTGTTTTCCAATAAAACTTTATTTACAAAAATAGGCAGTGGTCATATGTGGCCTATGGTGCATAATTTGCCAACCACTGCAAACCGTAATTAGTGGATCTCTCATCTGTAACTCCATTTTAAATTACTGGAGTTCAGGAACCATGTCCCTATTTTGTTGTATTTTTATATCTCCTAGCCAGTGCCTGACATAAAGTAGGTGCTTACTCAATGATTTTTAAAATATAATTATTTATTGAACTCCTGCCAAGCACCAAAGCACCAGTAAAATGCCTGCTCCTATTCTGAGCTTTTCTGTCCAAGGAAGCAAGGTGGAAATTCTACCTGAAGAGTTAGAAAGGACTGAGCCCATTCTAATATAAACAATCCTGCAAATAAGCTTTATTTCCTTCCAGCATTTAGATCACTTATGTTTCCTTTGCACCTTGCAGAAGTAGTTAACCTATTCCCAGTGCTACCAGGCCATGTCTTAAAGCCTCATTATCTGGCCCCATTCTCTAGACAGGACATTACAAGTTTCCTTGTATGACCATTTCACTTTGAACCTAATGGAAGGGTGGGTTCAGTTTCTGATCCTCTAAGCATTTGAGCCAGGACACTTTGTGTAACTCTACTATGTTCACGATGAGGAAAGCAATGTATAATGTCTGATGAAGAGGATATCCTGTCCCTGCCCTTCACACGCCAATCACGCAACTCTGCTTACCTCAATAAATATGCCCTGATGGGATTTTTGACCCTGAGGTTCATCCTTTATCACAGGATTCCATTAACTTCTTCACCACAATATTTTAGAGAACGTAGTAGAAAGTCATTTTCATCTTTAACTCTCTTTACAGGTAAAATAAAACAATTACAGCATTATAAAATGGTAATTTTTACTCACATTGAGACAGAGGGAGTCATTGCAAAACATCAAATTAATTCCATTGCTATCCTTGCCAATAAAGCAAGGATATTTAAACTCATAAATTTTTCTGTTCATGTTCCTTTGGGAAAAAAAAAAAAGTAAATGGCTACATCACAAACACTGAACGCCCTACTCCGGTGTCTCTAAGGGCATTTGCTTGTGCATGAGAGAGACAGAAACTATAATATAAACACATTTAAAAACCACTGCATCTTCACTAAGGCAGGGTTGGCACCACTTAACTGGCTTCAGTCATGTGGTAAAAATGACTGCTTAGCCTTGTTTAAAATCAGAGCTTCCTATGTTGGCGGTCCATGCTGATTCCTCCTAGAGAAGCAAAAACAATGCCCTGATAGCTGAGACATTAGGGATGGGTGTTGATGAAAAGATTTCCTTGTATTATTTTCATTAGGTTTCCTGCTTGCCTCATCAATGCTTGATAGACTTGGGTGCCAAAAAGTGGAGATTACTTTTATGGAGCATCTTGTGTAATTATTTCCTCTAAAATTTGATGGTCTTCACCTTAATGATATAACAGAGCATGGTCTTTACTGCAGTTAGAAACAAATGGGCCGGGATGTGCGTAATCACAAAATGCCCTAGGGAAGCTAGTTTGAGGCACTCTCAGATAAGCTCATGTCCATCTGTGGTCATTGTTCCAAGTTCAAGCATGATGCCACCCACCGCTGTGTTGATATTCTTGCTATCAGTGTTCCGGAAGATAGTAATCTTTGTTGCCGTATGTAAATAGGATGTATTTCTACTTTATATTAGCCGCCCCTGTCTTCACGTTCTTTGCACCTTGCAGAAGTAGTTAACCTATTCCCAGTGCTACCAGGTATTGGCCTCATCCTAATACCTAAGCAGCCCCATTTACTCCATACTGGGGTGTCTCAGCTACAGCATTTTTGACATTTTGAGCTGGATAGATCTTTGCTGGGGGTAGTGGTGGTTGTCCTGTACATTGTAGGATGTTTAGCAGCAGTGCTGACCTCTACCCACTAAATGCCAATAGCTCATCCTCACCCTCCTGTGCTGTGACAACCAGACGTGTCTCCAGATATTACCAAAGTTCCCCTGAGGATGCCAGGCTCAAAAGTAACCCTGGTTGAGAACTTATCGCTATATACTAAGTTGATTTTTCTACCACTGGTTTCCATAACCACATAAATTCTGACATAGTTTATCATTTATCATGTCCCTAAATAAGCATTTCTCTCAATACATCAGTTTAAAGCTAAGGAATGGAGCTCCAAGGCTATGAATTCAATTAGCCAAGATGACATAGCTCACTGATGACAAAGCCAGGGCTTGACCTCATTCCATCACAATGCTGCTTCTCACGTGCCCCCCACCCCCGCCAGCTCCTGTGTACTCCATCACAGAAGGTAGTCAGTACAGAGGTGTGACATCTGCTCTGTGCTATACCCAAAACCATCATTAAGTAGCCAAGTAAATTGGTTATCCATTCATTCATGCATTCAACAAATATTGGAATGGCTCCTTTGTACCAGATGCTATAGTAGGCGCAGGAGATATAGTAATGAGCAAATGGGACTAAGTCTCTGCCATCCCTGAGGACATATAAAACAGGTCAGGTGGGCTTCCCTGCTGGCGCAAGGGTTGAGTCCACCTGCTGATGCAGGGGACACGGGTTCGTGCGCCGGTCCGGGAAGATCCCACATGCCGCGGAGTGGCTGGGCCCGTGAGCCATGGCCGCTGAGCCTGCATGTCCGGAGCCTGTGCTCCGCAACGGGAGAGGCCACAACAGTGAGAGGCCTGCATACCACAAAAAAAAAAAAAAAGGTCAGGTGGTGGTCAGTGCTGTAGAGAAATTTAAATCTATAGAGATTGAGAATCCTGTAAGGGTTGTGATTCTTTGCAATCCATCTGGATACCTGAGAGAAGAACATTCCAGGCACCGGGAAAGCAAGTGCAAAGGCCCTGAGATGCAAGTGTGCTTGGTATGTTGGAGACCATTACAGCTGGAACACAGTGACCCAGGAAGGGAGTGGTAGGAGATGGGATTGGAGAGGGGACAGAGGCAGATCACATAGACCACAGAGACAGATGGTGCTGTTGATTTACTCTGAGATGGAAAGGTCGATTGTCAGGTTCAGATCCCAGCTCTGCTACTTACAGTTGTATAACCTTGGGAAGTCACTCAATTTCTTTGTTCTTAAGTTTCCTCCTCTGTAATTGAGGAGACTTCGTGATACTACTTGAAAAGGCTGTATGAAGTTTTTAAAAGTTCCCTTATTCAGAGTACTTAGAATAGTGCCTGTAAGTACTGGAAAAAGTTAACAGTTTTATTAGCGACTTTTAAAATGATCATTCTGGCTGCTGAGTGTGGAATAGATCAAGGAGTGGAAGAGAGTGTGCTGTGGAAACAAGGAATAGTTAGGCATTTATTACAGTAATGCAGAGTATTACAAAGGATGTATAGAGAAATGGCCTGGGTGTTCTGGATAAAATCACTGATGGTTCAAGACGTAAAGTTTAAGAGCAAGTGAGAGATCAAGCATGGTACAGCTTCTTCAACTCAGTCAACCAGAAGCATGGAGCTGCCTGAGATAGGAAAGACCGGGGAGGGAACTAGTCTAGGGTGGAGAGTTAGAAGCGCACTGTAGAGCATATTTAGTAGGAAATGTTATCTGGCATCCAAATATGCCGAACAGTCAACTGGGGTCATGAATCTGAAGGTCAGGAGGGAAAACTCAGCTAGACATTCACATTTGGAAGTTGTCAGACCACACAAGCTCTTTTGATCCATGAGACTAGAGGCAAATACCTTTAAGGAGCAGTGTGAACAGAGAAGGAGGCCACAGAATGAGCCTGGGAGGCTTAGTCATTTATAGAAGAATAGTGAGAGCAGGGTAAAAGGCTGTAAAAGTACAAGTGGCTGCTCTGGAATCCAGTAGAAGAAAGTGTTCCAAGGCAATGGACGGGTCTCCAGTTCCAGTAATGTCGGACCAAATATATAAACAAAAGATCAAAACTATTTTCCTAAACGTGTCAGAGAGCTAAAACGAAAGTGGTCGTGGTTTAACCTGCACAGATGCTTGAAGTCTCATTGTATTCTAATTCCGAATTTTTAATTCTTTTTTCATCAACTTCAAATGGTGAACCCAAGATCTGAGACCTGTTTTATCATGGGCATTTGCTGATTCTGGAGAAGGTGGCTGAGAGGTTAGGAAGCTGAATAGAACTTTCAGAAGCTCCACAGACCTTCCATGAGACACACACTAGAGTTCATGGTCCTCCAAATGGGAGTGGGGTGTGGTAACCCTATGCGCTTAGCTTTGTACACCATTGAGCTGTGTTCTAAGAGTTATGATGAATCCCTCCAGAGAATCTTCTCAAGTTCTACGACTACTCTCAATTTATTGATGTAATTTTAAGAACATATTTGGCACACAATAAAAAATGCCCTGGCACACAAAAAGAAACCTTTTTTTTAAAAGCAGAATTAAATGTCAGTAGAAACAGATCCACAGGGAATTAAAAATTATTTAGCTCCTTGTGTTTCAGTAAACAAAAGACAGGGTGAAGAAATTGGACAGATAAGTGTAAAATATAAAAGAAGATAAAGCAGAGTTGAAAAAAAAAGACCAATAATAGCAAAACTAAGAAACTAATAGGCAGATTTAAGAGCAGATTAGTGAGAGCTAGAATTAGTGAAGAATAAACTATACATAAAGAAATACAAAAAGATACAAAAGGTTAGGAATATGGAAGGGAAGCTGACAGACATAGGGAATGCAGCGAGTAGGTCTAACAAAAAGGTATGGTAATTCCAGTAGAAAAGAGAGAGAGAATAGGACAGAAGAAAATTTGAAAATAGAACGGCTAAGATTTCCAAAACTGTTGAAACATAAAAATCAATTGAAGCAGGATACACATGTAGGATAAATAGTTTTACATGTACACAAAAGAATAGCATACTAACAATTTTGAAAACCAAATATAAAGATAAAATATTAAAGCACATAGAGAAAAAATGGCAAATTACCTTCAAAAGAGCAAGGGATGAACCACCTGCTGACTTGTTAGAAGACATGATGGAAACCAAAGGAAAAAGTAGTGCTGAAATTCCAGTATGCCAACTTATAATTTTGTCAGTGGGGATAGCCTTCAAGAAAAAGGATGAGGGCTCCCCTGGTGGCGCAGTGGTTGAGGGTCTGTCTGCCGATGCAGGGGACACGGGTTCGTGCCCCGGTCCAGGAAGATCCCACATGCCGCGGAGCGGCTGGGCCCGTGAGCCATGGCCGCTGAACCTGCGCGTCCGGAGCCTGTGCTCCGCAACGGGAGAGGCCACAACAGTGAGAGGCCCGCGTACCGCAAAAAAAAAAAGAAGATGAAATAAAGGTACACTCAGATAAATAAAAACAGAGAATTTATCACCAGCAGAAGCACGCTAAAGAAATGCTAAAGTGAGTTGGTCAGAATATAAAGTTCACAATTGCAAATAAGGAAATGCAAGAAGGAATACAGAGCAACGCAAAAGAGTATTATGTGGTAAATCCAACTGAATATTGATTGTATGAAACAATAATCATAATATGCCATGGGGGTTAAATGTATTTTCACTAAAATCTGTTAAAAACTAAAAGTGTACAATTTGGAAGGAGTTAAATGAAATCAAAGACACCTCACAGGTACTGACCTTGTCCACAGAAGGGATAGAAATACAAATCAGATTTGACTTTGATTGGTCAAGAATGCATCCTGTTGTCTCTTAGGTGACCTTAGAAAATAAGCAAATATTATATAACCATAGTGTTTTTACCTGATGAACACATTAAAAACAAAGCTATTCCCCTCACTGCTTCAATCCTCTACCCCCTACCAATCTTCACCCAACTTCTCCACTAACTAAAGTGTTTCCAAAAAGCAGTTGTGATGAATGTTTCCAAGTGAGGGGCCTGGTTTGAGTCAATAAAGATGGAGAAATGACCAGGAGACATAACAACCTAGAGGTCACTGACAAGAGTTATTTTAACAGCATAGGAGGGTGAAATTTTAATTGGAATGAGTTTAAGAAAGAAAGGGAGGAGGGAAAAAGGAGACAACAAATACAGACAACTTTGGGGGGAAATTCTTCAGTAAAAGGGAACAGGACATGAAAAGACAGAGTTGAAGACAAGATCAATGCCGAGTTATTTTTTTTCAGGACAGTATAGGATGTTTGTGTGCCGATGGAAATGATCCAGCAGAGAGAAAACCTAATCCTGTAGAGAGAGTGGGAGAAAATTTCTGGAGCAGTAACTTTGTGAACAAAGTGATGGAATGCAGTGCACAAGGAAGGGGTTGACTTAGGAGGAGACAACTCATCCATCAAATCAGGAGCAAAGGCAGACGGCTACAGAGCCACTTAGCTTGGTGGTTATGGGTGGGACCATGGAGGTTCCTTCCTGATTGTTTTTATGTTTGCAGTAAAATAGAAAGAATAAAATAGAATTGCCAGGCAGCACTAAAAGATCACCAACATAAAGTGAGACTAGCCAGCCACGCTCCATGTCTTTCTTCAACAGCCTCGATGGAAGTTTAAAAGAGAGGGAGAATTAAGCAGGTTGGTAGCTATTTCAGATGGAGGGGAGGGAAGGGGATGGTTATTTCACAGAATATAAACTGGGGAAGGACAGAAATCAGAAGATCTGAGTGGTGAAGGAGGATGAAAAGCTGTTAGAATCAGTAGATTATCAATCCTGATGGAATTAAAGAATCACTAGGGTTCAGGTCCTTGAAGTAGGGACCTGGAAACATATGAAGTGGTGCTGGGAGAGTGGGATCCTTGATATGAGATGACAGTGGGGATGTAGCTAACCAGAATGTCAGAGCTCAGGGGTGGTCAAAGGAATCAGAATGTGATCAGATCAGTCAATTAATCTTAGAATTAATCAACTAATATTCATTTAACAAGTTTTCAAATCATTCTAAATTTCAAACCTGATCATGCTGTTATTGGAAGTCCTTTAGACCACTCTGCCCAAGCTCTGAGCTAGTTTTCAGGATAAAATTCAACCTCAGGAGGTTGGCATGAGAGTCCCTTTGTGATCTGATTTCTCCTTACTTCTCTAACAGCAACAATGACTTCCTTCCCCCCAGCACTCTTCCTAGGCTATTAACTCCTATCAAAGAACATCTTGGATGCTACACTTTTTGAGAAAAAGCCCTACAACCACACCCCATCAAACTGAGCTTAGGCATAAGATCTGAGTTTAAAAAACATTACATTGCATTTTCACAATTAATGGCTTCCCACAAATCGGAAGCTCTTTGAGGACATGGACTTCTTAGTCTGTAACCCTCCTCTCCCACCACTACTTCCATATATTTGTGGATTAATTTAATTACTAAGTGAATGAGTAAATAAACGAATCAACAAATGTGCATCTACTTGAGGCAGAGACCAAGTTAAGGATTTAGCCTTGAGACTGCAGTTAGAAATAGAGATACAGTTCTTCCTGGTGAGAAGGAGTCTCTGGGGGGAAAAAAAGAAAACAAAAAACAACAGTTGTAGGAAGAGTCTAACTTATCAATGCGTCCCAATTCTTAAGAACTTAGTAAGTAATACATTAGTAAGCGGTAGCTCAGTGGAAGCAGCTGGACATTTATGAGTTAATCCCAAAAAGTGAGATACAATTCAAGTTAAAAAAGAAACTGGTAATGGTATCAGGATAGATTCTGTAGAAAAGCCAGTTGTCTCTGGTAGTTTTGCCTGTAAATTGACCATTCGACACCTCTGTTAATTTTTTCCCCAATCTCAAAGTGGTTATAGTACAGTCTCAGTTGTTTATATAAACGAAGTCATTAATCTTTGGCAGGAAAGTAGAAACAATGACGCTAACGCTACCTTTATTTAAATTCTGTTAAACATCTTTGGTTTCTATGTTCAACTGTTTATGGGTATCTAGGTAGTTATTTAATTAGCTACTTGTTTAATGAAGCCGTTTATTACTGCTCAGATAGCCATAATCAAGGGCATGATACAAATAAAGTATGAAAAAGATTAAAAGAAATTCATCAGCCAGATATGAGCTCCTGTACAATGGAGAGATTTATTATTTCAGGTCTGGTATTGAGATTAGCCTGACTGACTTTCTGGCTTTGAATCAACAATCTATTATCTCATTTTGAGATAAAATCTGGTGAGCAACAGTCATATCAGTTGTTTTGCAGACATAATCAAGAAAAGGTATATTCATTTACCTACCACAGCACCTGGCAAAACAAATTACTGCAGCAAGATGCAACATACTATATATAGTTTTTACTCATTAAACTTCATTCTATGCTAATTTTCTGTGCTGTTCCAGGTTTTAAGAAGACTGGAGTTTTGGATTATTTAGACAGAAAGTGGTATCTTTTCTTTTTTCTTAGATTTACTTATGATCTTTTTTGGTTTTCTTTTGGCTGTGCCAGGACATAGTTGAGGCACGCGGGATCTTTCGTTTCCACGCCCAGGCTCTTAGCTGTGGTGTGCAGGCTTCTCTCTAGTTGCGGCGTGCAGGTTTTCTCTTCTCCAGTTGTGGCGCGCAGGCTCCAGGGTGCCTGGGCTCTGTAGTTTGCAGCACACGAGCTCTCTAGTTGAGGCACATGAGCTCAGTAGTTGTGGCACGCAGGCTTAGTTGTCCCACGGCATGTGGGATCTTAGTTCCCTGACCAGGGCTTGAACCCACATCCCCTGCATTAGAAGGTGGATTCTTTACCACTGGACCACCAGGGAAGTCCCAGAAAGTGGTTTCTTTTACATTATGACTTACCCCAAAAAACCATAGTGTTTTGGAAAACACTTACTTATGAATTGCTGGAGAAAAAGAATTACTCTCTTTTCTTTGTTTTTTCAATGTAATTTTTAAAAGGAGAAATACAGATAATAATAATTAAAATATTACACAGCTTTATAAGACCAAACATATGGCCAAAATATGTACATTTAAATAATGTACGCATTAGCGAATGGTTGTAAAGTTAATGCAAAGTTATTTCTACTTCTTTGGCTCGCCAGTTGCCTACACGATGAAGTCTGCATCCTGACCGTGGCATGTCTGCCTGAGTTTCTTCGCACGAACACTTCTCCACATGTTCAGCCCCCGTGGCACGCACAACACTCTCCACCCTCCACATCATGTCGTGTTCCTTCCGTGATGGAACCGGCTCCGTTGCTCCCACTCAACATCTGAGGTAATTTCATTAAGAAGATGTTTATCCTAAGGAGGAAAAGAGCATGGAGGTTCAAGGAATTAGGAAATAGAAAAGCGTGTGGTGGAAGGATTAGTATGCACTTAAGTTGGAAACCAAAAAGGAAAACTCCAAGGAATTTAATTTGATTTTAGCACATTTTATTTCATGTGGTTTTAACTAATCAGAAGAATTTGGTACCTAGAAATATAGTGTTATGTAAACCAAATTATATAGTGTAAGCTAAGGCTCTATACATTCCAAGTGATTTTTTTCACATATAAAACTTTAGTCTCTTTGCCCATTGGAAATATAGGTGGATCATTAAATGTTCACACCATAATATCACTAAAGAAGTTGGTTAAGTGAGGTATAAATAATGTCACTCAAAGGAGGTGATTGAGTTTTCCCCATAGTAATTTTCAGTAAACTGTTAGACTGGGGTATTAGAAGCCTAAATGATTGAGCTGACAGTTTTCAATCTCAGACTTTTATCTTCAGATAATGACTTTAGAAATGAAGAATACACACAAATTCTGTCAGGAAAATGATGTGGCAGATTGAGACCTCCACATGGCATATTTTTACAACCATAGTCATACACTGAACTTAGTTGCTATAAAAAGCACAATAGCTCAACATTTTATATCTTTCTAGCCCATTAAAACCATTTTCAAAATTCAAGTAACTGAATTTCATTCAAAATATGTAGTATATAACTACACCTTCTCATTGTTTTATTAGGATATCTTTTTTTATGACAAGTTAGCAGTTGACAATGGGCAAGTCTATTTTTGTCCTTCAAAACTCTTCAACAAAATTGGAAACTCGGAAATATTATTGACATTTTTATTTGATTTAATTTAAGATAATTTCTTTCACAGTCACTTAAGCTCTCATTTACACTTACAAGCTGAGAAAGCTGCCCCAAAATAAATCCTGCAAAGCTCTGATACAGAAGTATTTCAGTTCAGTTCAACTAGGATTTCCTGATTCCAGGGATGGACACTTGGGGAGATTACAAGAGGGTTATGAGCATGGCTGCCACCCTCAAAGGTTAATCTAATTGGAAAGACATAGCATACATGCATGATTCTGTTTCATACATGTTTACGTGTTGAGTACCATATGTGGTGCTGTAATGTAAATTAATGTAATGGTGTGCTTGAATAAAGGTTCGATGGACAGGAATTTATTTAAATCTGGGGGAAATCTTTATAGAAAAAGAAGAGTTATGAGTATTGAAAGTATAAGGCGTAAAATAAGATGTTCTACTGTTCAAAATCGTAAGAAATTAGATATTAAAGCCAAAACAAAGAAAACCAAGGAAATGGCAGGATGGCTCAAAAATTCAAGAACATGTGCCGCTAAAATAAATTCGTACATATTCAACAGGTAAGAGTAAAATTATGGGCACAGCAAAATCATGTGTTACTGATCTTAAGATGGGCAAGTCTGCAAAAAATATTTGGAGGAAGAAAGATTATTGTAGGAAAGAAAACTTAGAGGGATGCATTATTTTAACTATTTAACCGACTCTCATAAAACACACTCAAAGTATGAGGCTTCTCTAAAAGAATCACACTGTTTTGACTGAGTAAGAATATTCTATGTCAGCAGCATAGTTGAAAGAGTTGTGATGAAATTCTGTCCTATGAATGATCTCTTTCAGGAAAAAACATAAAGGAAAGCTCAGAGATTCTCATCATTTCCAGAATTGAAAAGGTGTCATGTAAGGGAGAGGAATATATGGCCAAATGCAAATGTATTACATTAGATAATTCAGATTTCCAATTTGGACTCAAGAGTATAAAAATAGTAATAATAATAATAATAATAATATGAACCACACACTCTTCTTATATATATACATGTACATAAGTATATGTTAATTCTAGTATTTCTTCTACTACATATCTATAATATCTGTTATATTCTAATATATTCATATAATGTATATATTACAGGACTTACCTCAAGAAGTAATTTTAAGGATTAAATGGCTTATATATATTTAATCCTTAATATTATTATGTTAATGTTGTATATTAATATATTAATTTGTTTAGATTAATTCATTCATACTACGTATAATATATAATAGTATGTATAATATTTTATATATATGTATTTAATCCTTAAAACAAGTCTCTGAGGTCAGTGCTATGATTGTGCCATTTGCAGAGAAGAAAAGAGGCCTACAAATGTTAACAAAGTGCCTAGACCACACAGCTGGTAGATATCAGAGCTGGGATTTTAATACAGTCGACCCTCCATATCCATGGGTTCTGCATCTATGGAGGATTCAACCAACCTCAGATGGAAAATATATTTTTTTAAATATTCCAGAAAGTTCCAAAAAGCAAAACTTGAATTTGCCAAGAGCAGGCAACTATTTACATAATATTTACATAGTAGTAACAACTATTTACATAGCATTTAAATTGCATTAGGTATTTAAAGTAATCTAGAGAAGATAAAAAGTACAGGAGAGGAGGTATGTAGGTTACACGCAAATACCGTGCCATTTTATGTAAAGGACCTGAGCATCCTCGAATTTTGGTATCGGGGTTGGGAGGTCCTAGAACCAAACCCCTGCAGATTCTGAAGGACCACTGTATAGGCAGTCTGGTTTTAGAGTATGTGCTTTTAACAAGTATATTCTCTCTCTCTCTACATAGCAAATTGTCTCTGAAACAAATTATTATTTTCACTAGCATGGCCTCACCCATTTTCCTGCTGGTCCCTATAACTGAAAAGTGTGTCTCCCACTGGCCTTATATCACTAGTCAGTACCTAACCATTTTTCAGATATCAGGTCAAGCATTCCCTGAACTTCTAGTCTAAATCTGTTTCCCCTTTTATTGCTCATATAGCTGTATATGAGCTCATAACAGACCAATTATTTTCCTCAAAACATTTATATAAGTTCATAGTAAGTAATATGATAATTTGCTTAAAATCTGTCTCCACCACAAGACTGCATGATCCCGTAGTATAGCACCTACCACTATAACTGGTACATAGTAGGAATTCAGAAATATTTGTGGAATAAATGAATAGAGAATGGAAGGGAGGCAGGAGGGGAGGAAGAGTCACCCATTCTTTAAAAGTTGAATAACTTCTGCAGGAAACCCTCTACAGCTTCCCCAGATGGAAGTGGTCAGTTCTTCCCCAGTGAGCTCACCTCCCTTGTACCTCCATGTGTGTTGTTTTTCAGGTCTGCTTTGTATTATCTTTAATTCATCCATACCCACCTTCCTCACTATAATGTAAACCTCTGGAAATCATGAGTGGTGACCTATTTTCCTTTCCATTTTCTGCAGTGTTCACTCAGTGTTATATTGAATAGCAAAGTGACTGAGCTTTCTTACTGGACTGAATGCGATAGGATGATGATAGCTTTCATGCATAATCTGTCCTTTTCTGGGCCCCAAATTTGGAAGGAAACATGCTGGAAGGCCTAGAAAGGATTTGTATGCTTTGTTACAGTTAATTCAGAAATATGAAGTTCCATATGTACCTCGCCTGCACATGCTGTTCTCCCATTGCAAAAGTCCCATTTAGCAGGGAAAATCTCTAAGGAAAAAAACATTCAAATATGCCAACTAAATACGCCACCTTCTGTCTTTAAAATATAAACCACATGCTTTTTATGTTTTAACAGACTCTGGACTCCATCAGCAACTTTGAGTACAGTGAACTTAGAGTACCCCCAGGTTTGGAATTTCAAACAAACACTCTGTTTGGTCATATACATGTATTGACCCATACTAGGAATTCTTTCCCAGGAGTGGTGATGGGTTTTCACAATTAGTCCACACCTTCTCACCTCATTCCTTTGTGGGCCAAAGCATCTGGGACATAGATAATCCCTAAGCTGGGTCTGCAACCTGGGGCCAAAGAACAAATCACCATCCAATGTCCTCCGTGGAGGCAGAAACCAAACCAACCAACTGCGTCTCATTAGCACCATGTCCTTAACAACTGGGCCGACCCACCCACACTGAATTCATTCAGCTGTGCACAGGAAATGCCATATTGGAAAATCGGCTCACCAAAATCCCAAGGAGGGACTGAAAATTTGGAATATTTTTGGCAGACTGTAATTTAAAACCAGAATTTGGAATTACGGAATTAAGATAGCAAATGCTACCCTATACGTGGTCAGAAGTAGTGTTTTCAAAAGATAAATTTTTTATCTTACTGCTATCTAATTTCATAAAGGTCAGAAATGAGAGACTTGGTCATTGAATGCTTGCTGTCCAAAGAGCCAAGGGCAAAAGGGTGGTTCGTCAACAGCCTGTGCTATATCCTTAGTTGTTTCAGATCCTTCTGGCAATGGTGGGTTGCCCTTCAAAGACTATGACTGAGAAAATTTCATCCTGTTCTTTCTATTAGGACCTGTGATCCCTTACTTCTATCTCCATTCCAAGGTCTAACAGACAGAAGTCTACTGGACAAGGGGATAGTTAATCTCAAAACAATGTCATCTACCCTCCCATTCAAATGTAACTCCCCTTCCACCCTGAAGTCCCCATAAATTCCCACAAGCGCCCCTGCCTTAACTAAAGTCTGTTACAGCTTTGCCTGCTCTCTGTGAAGGCTAAGAGGTTTGACTTTCAAATGCTAAAAAATAGAACATTCCAAGCCTGCTTCTACTCCAAAAAGAAATAAATGTCCAGCTCCCTGGCATCTTAAAAAAAAATAGATCTAAAGATCCTGCAATTGTCCGAATGGGTATTATGTGTGCATCAACTGATGGATTATATAAACTAGTACTGGTGTTTTAGAAAGAGATACCAGCCCATCCAATCACTTCAGTTTACACATTAAGAAATCAAGTTTCCACAGCTAGCTACGGAACATGGGCCAGAGTCCACTCATGAGAGATGCTCACCCCATACTCTGTCCTCAGCCTTATACTATGACATTCTTTAATAGACTCGGAAGGAAGTTAACAGTAGGTTTAATCTGCTAGCAGGTAATGAACACCTCACTGCTCTCCATTAGTAAAAGGTCTCAGGACAATCTTGAGAACGAAAAACGTAGCTGGAGGAATCAGGCTCCCTGACTTCAGACTATACTACAAAGCTACAGTAATCAAGACAGTATGGTACTGGCACAAAAACAGAAAGATAGATCAATGGAACAGGATAGAAAGCCCAGAGATAAACCCACGCACATATGGTCACCTTATCTTTGATAAAGGAGGCAGGAATGTGCAGTGGAGAAAGGACAGCCTCTTCAATAAGTGGTGCTGGGAAAACTGGACAGGTACATGTAAAAATATGAGATTAGATCACTCCCTAACACCATACACAAAAATAGGCTCAAAATGGATTAAAGACCTAAATGTAAGGCCAGAAACTATCAAACTCTTAGAGGAAAACATAGGCAGAACACTCTATGACATACATCACAGCAAGATCCTTTTTGACCCACCTCCTAGAGAAATGGAAATAAAAACTAAACAAATGGGACCTAATGAAACTTCAAAGCTTTTGCACAGCAAAGGAAACCATAAACAAGACCAAAAGACAACCCTCAGAATGGGAGAAAATATTTGCAAATGAGGCAACTGACAAGGGATTAATCTCCAAAATTTATAAGCAGCTCATGCAGTTCAATAACAAAAAAAAACCCACCCAATCCAAAAATGGGCAGAAGACCTAAATAGACATTTCTCCAAAGAAGATATACAGACTGCCAACAAACACATGAAAAAATGCTCAACATCATTAATCATTAGAGAAATGCAAATCAAATCTACAATGAGGTATCATCTCACACTGGTCAGAATGGCCATCATCAAAAAATCTAGAAACAATAAATGCTGGAGAGGGTGTGGAGAAAAGGGAACACTCTTGCACTGCTGGTGGGAATGTGAATTGGTACAGTCACTATGGAGAACAGTATGGAGGTTCCTTAAAAATATACAAATAGAACTACCATATGACCCAGCGATCCCACTACTGGGCATATACCCTGAGAAAACCATAATTCAAAGAGTCATGTACAAAAATGTTCATTGCAGCTCTATTTACAATAGCCTGGAGATGGAAACAACCTAAGTGTCCATCATCGGATGAGTGGATAAAGAAGATGTGGCACATATATACAATGGAATATTACTCAGCCATAAAAAGAAACGAAATTGAGCTATTTGTAATGAGGTGGATGGACCTAGAGTCTGTCATACAGAGTGAAGTAAGTCAGAAAGAGAAAGACAAATACTGTATGCTAACACATATATATGGAATTTAAGAAAAAAATGTCATGAAGAACCTAGGGGTAAGACAGGAATAAAGACACAGACCTACTAGAAAATGGACTTGAGGATATGAGGAGGGGGAAGAGTAAGCTGTGACAAAGCAAGAGAGAGGCATGGACATATATACACTACCAAACGTACAATAGATAGCTAGTGGGAAGCAGCCGCATAGCACAGGGAGATCAGCTCGGTGCTTTGTGACCACCTAGAGGGGTGGGATAGGGAGGGTGGGAGGGAGACGCAAGGGGGAAGAGATATGGGAACATATGTATATGTATAACTGATTCGCTTTGTTATAAAGCAGAAACTAACACACCATTGTAAAGCAATTATACTCCAATAAAGATGTAAAAAATAAAAAAATAAATAAAATAAATAAAAAATGAATTAAAAGTTCTCAGGAAAAGGGAAAGAGAAAAGGAAGGCCAAGTGACACATGTATAGTATGAAGGTAATTTGTAGCAGAGCTTCAGCTAAAATCTGAGCCTATTAATTCTTGCTGCCTTTATAGAGTGCTGAGTTAAAGAGCCCCTACTGACAGATTTAGAGATAGACATTTGGATCTCCACTGGAAATTGTGATCAAACTTCTAAAGCCCAGAATAGACTAAAGCCAGTCAGGTAAGCAGCAGATCTTACACAATGAGGTTTTTAAAAGATGGCACATGTCTGCTTAGTGTGACACATGCTATGCCAAGTCCTTTCATTCCAGATCTTGGAATCTAGAGCCTGACGTCCTGCAGAATGATTGTTCTCATTTGATGCACGATAGATAACTCCCTACCTCACGTTCATCTACAGATGGCAATGAAAGTGCTTATTCCTGCTTTGCACCTTGAATTGTGAGTCCTCTCCAGCAATCTAATAAAATTGTAGTATGAAGAAATTGCATAATGTTATTATAATAAATGAGAAGTAGCACTACCTGGGGTCTCATCTCTTTCCAACCAAATATGAGAACCTTGCTTTTCAACATGAATAATATCCTAAAGCCCAAACTGCATTGAGTTGTTTCATTTTCTGGTCCTCAGTGTGCTGATAAAGATTACTGACTATACTATGGTGTGATTTATCTATATTTGATGCCATAGACAAGCTTTTCTCTAGGAAATAATTGTGCATGGTGGCCATATCATTCATATTGCAAGTGCTTAATTTATGATAAATATTCTATGAGCTATTCCAGATAATATTGGCTAGAAAACAAAGTAAAATATTAAAAAGGTACTTTGTACTTCCTACTTTGGCAAACAGTGAAAAACATTTTAAACTTTTAAAGAAAAAGTACTACAAAGATTTCACTGTAAAGAGTTTAAGATGAATGCTTAAAATTCTTTCAGTTTAGGAACTGAAATATATAATAGAGAAAATTAAAATGTTATGTAAGAATATATCATGGTACAAATATAGCTGTTTAAATAGTGTACTTTTTAAAAAATTAATGTGTAGTTTACTTACAACATTGTATTTGTTTTAGGTATACAACATAGTGATTCAATATTGTTGTAGATTATATGCTATTTAAAATTATTATAAAATATTGGCTATTTTCCCTATGCTGTATAATATATCCTTGGATCTTCTTTTATACATAAAATGTACATATTTTGTACCTCTTAATCCTCTCCCCCTGTCTTGCCCCTCCCCCCTTCCCTCTCCCCACTGGTAACCACTAGTTTGTTCTCTGTAGAACTTTTTTTTTTTTAACATCTTTATTGGAGTATAATTGCTTTACAATGGTGTGTTAGTTTCTGCTTTATAACAAAGTGAATCAGCTATACGTATACATATATCCCCATATCCCCTCCCTCTTGCCTCTGCCTCCCACCCTCCCTATCCCATCCCTCTAGGTGGTCACAAAGCACCGAGCTGATCTCCCTGTGCTATGCAGCTGCTTCCCACTAGCTAGCTATTTTACATTTGGTAATGTATATAAGTGTATATAAATATATATATATATGTTACTCATGTAACACAACCAAATGTCTTGTTATTATTTATAATCAAACTAACCAGTGAATTTGCTTGTGATCCCATATATTTTTCTCTAGGTCATAGTATACATAGTAAGCTATCATTACTTTAAAATGTTGAATTACTTTTTTCATTATATTACTCTTTCTCTGGTTGGCTCTATCTTTGCTCATCTACACAATTTCTCTCCTCCTGTTTTACATTCCTTTCTCAAAATATAACCCTATTTATAACAATAAACATAACTTCTTCTATTTGACAAATTTCACCATAGCCAAATCAGGCAAGAATACTTCTCTATATATAGATATGCCAATAATTGATGTCTGTCTGTGATCCATTCTGGGAAAAAAAGACGCAGTGTTTACAGGAAACTGTTAGGTATTATCATTTGGCATAAAAGTCGCCCAACTGAGAACATGCTTATCTGTTATCATTGTTTCTTAAGCCTATTAATTCAGTTCATAACAAGAAAATATCCTACTTATAAAACATCCAGCATATGAACATGCCTTTTCTTTCGAGTCTTGAGAAAGACGAAAGTAATCAAACTGCTTTGAATTTCAAAAAAGAAAACCATGTTCATGAATTCAGGTAGTGAAAGTGATTAGTCACAAATTTTAACTCTGCAGTAGGGCATGAAGATGAGACTTGGAATGGACTTTGTAAAACACTCCATGGACACATTGCTGAGAATTTTTCAAGCTCTGCTGGTCACGTTGCCATTTAAAATGAATCTGCCCTTAACGTTGACTCAGAGATCTTTAAAAAAAAAAAAAAAAAAGACAACTCTTCATAACCCCCAATCATCCTTACTTTTAAAACAAAATTATTTGCTATTATAATTTCTTCTTAGGCAATGTGAATAGAGATAACACTGGAAATCTTTTTCCAAAGAAATGAGATTTCCTCTTATTGTGAAGATGAAAACACTCCCTCTTAGTCACAGTGAGTGGGGGGAAAAATCAGTCATTTGATTGTTTCTTGGTTTTAGGTGTGCCTTCTAAATTGGATGGCATTCTCAGACACTTGGGATACGTGACAATGACTTCCCTAAACAGTTCCTAAGTACTAAAATAATATAGATTTCAGAATCTGTATTTGCTCCAACTTAGTGAAAAGTTGGATGAGGAAGAGAGAACAACATATAAAATGGCTCCTGGTGGCTCAAGACAAAAATCAGCTAATAAAAGCAATCCCAAAGAACCAAACTGAAGTTTAGTGTTCTCAGCTAGGTGACATTGTCATTAAACTGGGATTTTGGTTTCAAAATAAGACAGAAGAAAAATACATAAAAAATGAAATAAGACAGAAGGTATCTTTGCAGTAGAAGGGAACTTGTTTCTGTAACACAAATAAGCGTTCTGATGACAATGGAGAAATATGTCAGTTTTAAAGAATAAATGGTATAAATGTCATTTCCTGAGTATAAGACTTTAATTTTTTGAGACTTGTTTTATGGTGTTTTACTTATCCTGGAAAATGTTTCACATGCTCTTGAGGAGAATGTGTATTTTGCTGTTTTGGGGTGTAGTGTTCTACATATAGATGTATATTAAGTCTGAGCACTTCTCTGCATGCGAGATTTTAATAAAGTTTTTCTTAAAAAGAGGGGAAAAAAGAAGTAATACTGGCTTTCCAACACTTGGGAAAATCTCTAATCTCACTAATGATCAAAATGGAAATGCAAACAACTAGATACCGATTCTTTGCTTTAAAATTAGCAGAGATTTTTATTCCCATGTTTGACGAAATACCCAGTGTGGTTAAGGGTGCGGCAGAATAGTCATATACCCCCTCCCTGCCGGGGGGAGTAGTTTGGTTCAACTCCTTCAGAAAACAATTTAGCATCCCATAGTTTTACTTCTGGTTCAAAAATATATTAGAGTGTTCTTGATAAAAGCAAAAATTAGAAATAATTAAAATGTAACTATTAACAGTGATATTTATGAAGAGCTCATAGAAACATGGGGAAAAAGCAGGAGAGATTAACTATTATTTAAATAATTATACAGAGTTTGCCCCAGGAATGTGGCAATGCTTCAACATCGGAAATCCTCTCAGTATAGCTCACCGTATTGGAGAATAATCACATTGCTATGACAGAATATTTCAAAATGTTTAAATATTCACTATGGTAAACTTGCCTTGTGACTTAATGTACCTTCAAAAAATGGATTGTCTAATCATTTCCCTCTCTTTGGGGCCCAAACTCCATGCTTAGCAGGGCAATTGAGGAGATAAATTAGGGTCAGGGTCCCACGAGGGCTTCTGTGTACCTACTCATTCTTTCTCACAAAAAGGCTCAGCAAACAACAAAGTCATACAATAAACCTTGAGGCTGTGGTGCATAAAAAACATTTGAGAAATCTCTATGGGCACTTGTAATTTTTAAAAAGCTCTTTAACAAATTAGGAAAAGTATTTGCTTGTATTGATACTTCCGAACTCGTGGTGGATACTGTACATTGACTCAGTACCCATTTAAGTACAGTCTGGTAGAATTCTTGAGCTACCAAGGTCAGACAGCTAAAAACTACATTTTCTGTGCTTTTATTACAGCTAGAATTCTGCGTGGGACCTGGCTTCTGCCAAACAGACCTATTACAGGAGACCTAGAGGTAAATGGTAGACACTGGCTTGTGGTGGTGGAGGTGTGGTTCTTCTGGGCAAGCTGAGGCAGGTGTCAGAGCATCTGGTCCCAAAAGACCTGGGTGCTGAGTGGCAGGCCACCACCATGGTACTGCTCCAGGACAGCACTGCCGCGGTGTGGCTGGACATTTCTCATGCAGATCTATTCCCAATTATACAGGATCCAAGCTCAGGTATCTGACTTTCTTGCTGATAATATGTTCTACTTAACACTTTTCTGCTTAAATTAGCTAGAAGAGAATCTATGGTCCTGCACAGCAAACCACAAATGATACAGCCATAAACCCAAAACTTCAACAGATATCATAAGTAATGGAGGAATGTTAGAAATAGCGTGTACACACTGCTAGATTTTAAATGGATAACCAACAAGGACCTACTGTACAGCACAGGGAACTCTGCTCAATATTCTGTAACAAGCTAACTGGGAAAAAAACTTGAAAAAGAATAGATACGTGTATATGTATTGAATATAACTGAATCACTTCGTTGTACACCGGAAACTAATACAACATTGTTAATCAACTATGCTCAAATATAAAATAAAAATTTATAAAGCAAACAAACAAATGTAGTGCTGAATGGAAGAAGTAAAAAATTTTAAAGAGTAGTTTAAATGTGGAGAATGTGACTTCATAAGGATAGAAAGGAAGGGAAAGAGAGGAGCTTTTCAGTCACTTTGCTGGTGATGTTTCAGATCCTCTCGGCCTCGCCTGCTGCAGCTTTGGCCACTTTGCTCTGCCCCTGCTGCTGCTGCAGAGGCCGGTTATGTGGGACGGGCCAGCCTCCCACCGGTACAGCCTGCCGGCACGTGCCGGCACGTCCGCTGTACACATCAGCTCCCAGCCAGGAGCTGCCCCACTGACACAAAGCTGTACAAGACGTTGCAACACCGAGCGAGAGCTGCTCACCAGTTGCTTTGACCAGTAGGAAGCGTGAGCCAGTGGATCAGTTCTTGCCTCTCTTCCCCACAGGGACTGTTCTGAGAAAGTCATTTATTCAGCTTCTTGGAAGAAAGGTTCTACAAAACCAAATAACCAGATTTCCTTGCTGCCCCACATCTGTTCTTCCTCCTTGCTGCCTCAGTCTCCTTTATCCTCACTTCTGTCCCCGGGGATTGCATCTCTTAATAACTCGTTAGCACAGATGCCTTTTCCTCGGGCTCTGTTTTCCAGAGAGCCTGCCTCAGATGGGCAGACAAGCAAAGGAAACTTGTATGACTCTATGCTCATGCATACGCTGACCGCAGAAACATGATTAACTTAACCTTTCCATCTGAGGTTCAAGAAGGAAGGAGGGGATGGGGAAAAGAGGTGGACAGAGAAAGCAGTAAGGAATGAAATAGGAAACAGTTACAAACTATTGGCAAAACAAAGGCTTGATCTTTAAAAAGACCAATAAGATAAATCTTTAGCAAGACAGATAAACAACAAAGGAAAGATTTAATTTATAATGGAATAAATAATAATATATCAAACAAATTTTTAATTATAAAGAGTTATTGTGTGTAACTATACATAAATAAATTTGAAAGTCCTAATAAAGTGAATGTATAATTTATAGAAACAGAGAATGCAGAGGAAAAGAGAGTTTCCTATCTCAATATATAAAGCTAGTATAACTTTGGTAACCAACCGTGTTACAGACAGTACACACAAACAAAAATTATATAACATAATTTATCTTACAGGTATGAAATGAAAATCCTAAATAGATTCTTAATTATGCAATTCCAATAATATTTCTAAGTGAAATCTATCCATCTTTTAAAAATTTATTAATTTTTAAAATTTGAAGCATAGTTGATTCACAATGTGTTGTGTTAGTTTCAGGTGTACAGCAGAGTGATTGATAAAATTATGATGTGTTTTACATACATATATATTTTTTTCAGGTTCTTTTCCCTTATAGGTTATTACAAAATATTAAGTATAGTTCCTTGTGCTGTAACAGTAGGTTTTTGGTTATATATTTTATATATAGTAGTGTGTATATGTTAATCCCAAACTCTTAATTTATCCCTCTACCTCCTTTTCCCTTTGGTAACCATAAGTTTGCTTTTTATATCGTGGGTCTGTTTCTGCTTTGGATATAAATTCATTTGTATCTTTTTCTTAGATTCCACATATAAGCGATATCATATGAAATTTGTCTTTGTCTGGCTTACTTCACTTAGTGTGATAATCTCTAGGTCCATCGAAATATACCCATCTCAAGTTTATTGCTGGAAAACAAATAGGATTTAGTAGCAGAAATTTTATCATCGCGATTCACCACATTGTCTAAGTGAGAACAACTATGTTACCAACTAAATAGTTGAAGTAAAAAAAAAGCATATGAATTTTAATTCAACACCCACTTATGATAAAAAATTCTATGAAAATAGAAATAGACGAGAACTTTCTTTACCTGATGTAAACTACCTGCAAAATAAATTATAAGATCTCACCGTATTTAATGGAAACATTTAAATTACTCATAGAATTTCTCAACAGATGAACTTTTAGGTTTAATAGTGTAAGAAAGAGTCTGACTCCATGGTTTCAATGTTTGACTGCTGACAGCTTTAAGCCGAACCCCTCCCTCTTCCATCCGTGCCCCATCTGTGCACGCTGATAAGAAAGCCCTGGTGCTCTCTGGTTTGCTGCCGACAGGAGACTCAACCAAATAAGCCCCTGCCCCTGCACAGACCCGCACAAGCCAGTCTCCCTTCCTGGGTGAAGGTACCTCTGCATCTCAGAGTGGCCACAATAATAAATGGGGTTGACAAGTTCAAGATCATTATGCTAAAATCAAAAATGCAGTAGGTCCTTGTTGATTATCTATTTTATGTACAGTCATGCGTATAGTAGTGTTCTACTGTAGAGCACAGTGAACTCTACTCACCGCCCTGTAATGGCCTATATGGGAAAAGACTCTGAAAAAGAATAGATACCTGGACATGTAGAACTAAATCACTTTGCTGTACACCTGAAACTAACACAATATTGTAAATCAGCTAGACTCTAATATAAAATAAAAATTTTAAAAAGCAAAACCAAAAATGTTCCTTTGCCTCAGCAACTGCAAATAATGAAACAGAGAATATGATATTCACAAGAACAAAACATGGATAAATTAGCTATGAATTAAGTTTAAAAGAATGCATACAATTTTTGAAGAAAATATTAACATTCTTCTTAAAAATATGAAAGATCATGGAAAGTGGAGACTTGTGTTTGGTACCATCTTATTACCTTACTTCAGTGGGGTTCTCTCCTACAGAACACTCTCTGAATGATACACAATGAAGTTGTATAATATGTACATCCTGATTGTATTCATAAACGGGACTACACACGTCCATTCTCTAAATCTGAAAATATAGTACAATTCAAACAGAAACCCGTGAAGGATATTGTGGAAGAATATAATTAAATGATCTTAAGTTTAATGTGGGAAAAGAAGAAGACAAATTACTGTCTGTATAAAAAGAGTACATTGTCATTATCATTAAAACCACATGAGTTCTTCCACTTCCGGTCAAGATGGAGTAACAGAGACCAGATTTAAGTTCCTACCGAACACAACTGAAAAAAGGCAAAGTACCTGAAATAATGGTTTTCAAGACATTGGATATCAGGCAACAAACAAAAATGATTCCTGGGAATTGGGAACAAATTAAGTGAACACTGTGATTTCCCAGGTTTATCACCACGAGAGAGCCTCCCGGACATGGTGCAGTCACTTGCCAAGACCAAAATCTCACCTGGCCTAAGATTTAAAACCATCCACCTGCGCGGGGGTGATAATAAACGGATCTTTACAAACCAACATGATTAAATCTCTCTAGAATAAAGTACTGATTTTAAAAAAAAGATGCAGAATGAAATATAAAGTGTAATACCTTTGACTTAAATTTTTTCAATCTACAAACAATAATTCCTGTTTATGGATATAAATCATTACTAAAATATAAATATGAAGCATATTAATTTTTGAATAGTTATCTCTGGTGAAGGAGAGCTGAAAACGTAATTGGAGAACGTACAAAGAAGGTTTCATCTAGTCAGTGAAGCAGTATTTTTGAAAAGATAGACTTAAAACAAACAAGATAAGGGATTAATAATTAAGTATGGATGGTAAATATATGTATGTTTATTATATAATCTAATTTTCTGTGTATTTAAAATGTTTTCATACTAAAAAATATCCCGATGAATTTCTAATAAGCCTATTGTACTTTAATCTTAACGGACAAAAGCAGGATGTTGAGTGTGGCCCATGATCTCAACAACCTAAACCAGCAATGGTAAACTGACAGCCCTCAGTCTTGACAAGGGCCTTGGCCCTGTTTTGCTTGGCTGTGCCTTAATACTGACCCACACAGTGTTTAAAAAAATCTGTGAAGGATATGTCAACATTTAGAAGTTAGGAGATACCACGTAAAAATCCTGACTTCTGCCTTTTTTTGCAGAATCAGTAGGTCAGACAATGCAAACCATTGTCCAATGGGGCAAGATGGGTGGAGCTGGGGGGCTGCCGGCTCTTTTGGTCCAGAGCAGTCCAGTAACTGCCCACAGCACTGCCCCCTCCAAAACTGGATCCGAGTCCCACTGGCCACCTACCACCACACTTGCCCTGTTCTCTTATTCCAGGAGAAAAGCCAAATATTTCACCTGGCCCTCTTTGTTTGTTTTCATTACCTGTCTCCTTCTCGTAGGCATCTAAATTTGTAACCCCTACTTAAAAAAAAAAAAAAAAATCATTGAACAGGATTGGAGAGAAGTAAAACAAATATTTTTCACTGTTGTCTCTGAGTTACTGGAGAGCCAGTTTTTAAAGCTTAAAAAGGACTGTATAAAACTGTGAAAACAGCCAAACCCAAAGATCCTTCCATATTCCTACTTCAGGTCCCAGCATGACACAAAACTACCCTTCTGGGATTATTTTCTGCTCCAGATTTTCTCCACTTTCCTGTCACAGGAAAGCTCCTAGCATAGTTCCCAAGCACACTGAGCCTTTTAAGATCCAGAGTTATTTTTTCCCCGCAGGCCATTCCTTTAAAAACAAAAATTCCTTTCTATTTCCATGTCATCTTTCAAAGCTCTTACCCATAAATTCAAATATAAGTCCTCTGTGATGCTTTTCCTGATTTCCTCTGATAACAGAATTTTTCACCCACCTTTGCTCACATGACCAGGAATTCTATCTCTGGTAGCAAAAAACATTGGGTACATACATCTATTTGTCACTATACAGTGGGAGGACAAATCTTACCCATCTACCCATTGCTTCCTTCCTAGTGTAGAAAGGGCTTGTCTAGAAAATAGGAGATGCTCAAAAATATCAAACAAAAAACAGTGTATTAATTATCATTATACAATACGCTATAATTAGAAGATATAGGCCACTAAATTTAATCTATACTTTCCTTCCTGTGATATATCATGAAAGTTGCTGTCTTGATTCCACTATAACATGCATGTGTTTTTTTCTCACATAAATGCAAGAAATGTAAAATATAAAATCATAGTGAAGCAAACATATAAAAATTTCTATTTGGGGGGGTTTCCAGATAAGTGAAATCTACTTCATTATATTGCATTTTCAATACAGTAAGAATTATTTGTTCTCACTTCTCAAAATTCTTAAGAGTTTATAAATTTATAAATGTAAGTTGGATGTATTCTTCAGTAAGAATTAGATGGCTTCTTTTTCTTTTAACATCTTTACTGGAGTATAATTGCTTTACAATGGTGTGTTAGTTTCTGCTTTATAACAAAGTGAATCAGTTACACATATACATATGTTCCCATATCTCTTCCCTCTGTGTCTCCCTCCCTCCCACCCTCCCTATCCCACCCCTCCAGGCGGTCACAAAGCACTGAGCTGATCTCCCTGTGCTATGCGGCTGCTTCCCACTAGCTATCTACCTTACGTTTGTAGTGTATATATGTCCACGCCTCTCTCTCGCTTTGTCACAGCTTACCCTTCCCCCTCCCCATATCCTCAAGTCCATTCTCTAGTAGGTCTGTGTCTTTTTTCCTGTCTTACCCCTACGTTCTTCATGACATTTTTTTTTTCTTAAATTCCATATATATGTGTTAACATACGGTATTTGTCTTTCTCTTTCGGACTTCCTTCACTCTGTATGACAGATTCTAGGTCCATCCACCTCATTACAAATAGCTCAATTTCGTTTCTTTTTATGGCTGAGTAATATTCCATTGTATATATGTGCCACATCTTCTTTATCCACTCATCCGATGATGGACACTTAGGTTGTTTCCATCTCCAGGCTATTGTAAATAGAGCTGCAATGAACATTTTTGTACATGACTCTTTTTGAATTATGGTTTTCTCAGGGTATATGCCCAGTAGTGGGATTGCTGGGTCATATGGTAGTTCTATTTGTATTTTTTAAAGGAACCTCCATACTGTTCTCCATAGGGGCTGTACCAATTCACATTCCCACCAGCAGTGCAAGAGTGTTTGTTCCCTTTTCTCCACACCCTCTCCAGCATTTATTGTTTCTAGATTTTTTGATGACGGCCATTCTGACTGGTGTGAGATGATATCTCATTGTAGTTTTGATTGGCATTTCTCTAATGATTAATGATGTTGAGCATTCTTTCATGTGTTTGTTGGTAGTCTGTATATCTTCTTTGGAGAAATGTCTATTTAGGTCTTCTGCCCATTTTTGGATTGGATTGTTTGGTTTTTTGTTATTGAGCTGCTTATAAATTTTGGAGATTAATCCTTTGTCAGTTGCCTCATTTGCAAATATTTTCTCCCATTCTGAGGGTTGTCTTTTGGTCTTGTTTATGGTTTCCTTTGCTGTGCAAAAGCTTTTATGTTTCATTAGGTCCCATTTATTTATTTTTGTTTTTATTTCCATTTCGCTATGAGGTGGGTCAAAAAGGATCTTGCTGTGATTTATGTCATAGAGTGTTCTGCCTATGTTTTCCTCTAGGAGTTTGATAGTTTCTGGCCTTACATTTAGGTCTTTAATCCATTTTGAGCTTATTTTTGTGTATGGTGTTAGGGAGTGATCTGATCTCATACTTTTACATGTACCTGTCCAGTTTACCCAGCACCACTTATTGAAGAGGCTGTCCTTTCTCCACTGTATATTCTTGCCTCCTTTATCAAAGATAATGTGACCATGTGTGCGTGGGTTTATCTCTGGGCTTTCTATCCTGTTCCATTGATCTATCTTTCTGTTTTTGTGCCAGTACCATACTGTCTTGATTACTGTAGCTTTGTAGTATAGTCTGAAGTCAGGGAGCCTGATTCCTCCAGCTCCGTTTTTCTTTCTCAAGATTGCTTTGGCTATCTGGGGTCTTTTGTGTTTCCATACAAATTGTGAAATTTTTTGTTCTAGTTCTGTGAAAAATGCCAGTGGTAGTTTGATAGGGATTGCATTGAATCTGTAGATTGCTTTGGGTAGTAGAGTCATTTTCACAATGTTGATTCTTCCCATCCAAGAACATGGTATATCTCTCCATCTATTTGTATCATCTTTAATTTCTTTCATCAGTGTTTTATAATTTTCTGTATACAGGTCTTTTGTCTCCTTAGGTAGGTTTATTCCTAGATATTTTATTCTTTTTGTTGCAGTGGTAAATGGGAGTGCTTTCTTGATTTCACTTTCAGATTTTTCATCATTAGTGTATAGGAATGCCAGAGATTTCTGTGCGTTAATTTTGTATCCTGCTACTTTACCAAATTCATTGATTAGCTCTAGTAGTTTTCTGGTAGCACCTTTAGGATTCTCTATGTATAGTATCATGTCATCTGCAAACAGTGACAGCTTTACTTCTCCTTTTCTGATTTGGATTCCTTTTATTTCCTTTCTTCTCTGATTGCTGTGGCTAAAACTTCCAAAACTATGTTGAATAAGAGTGGTGAGAGTGGGCAACCTTGTCTTGTTCCTGATCTTAGTGGAAATGGTTTCAGTTTTTCACCATTGAGGACGATGTTGGCTGTGGGTTTGTCATATATGGCCTTTATTATGTTGAGGAAACTTCCCTCTATGCCTACTTTCTGCAGGGTTTTTAATCATACATGGGTGTTGAATTTTATCGAAAGCTTTCCCTGCATCTATTGAGATGATCATATGGTTTTTCTCCTTCAATTTGTTAATATGGTGTATCACGTTGATTGATTTGCGTATATTGAAGAATCCTTACATTCCTGGAATAAACCCCACTTGATCATGGTGTATGATCCTCTTAATGTGCTGTTGGATTCTGTTTGCTAGTATTTTGTTGAGAATTTTTGCATCTATGTTCATCAGTGATATTGGCCTGTAGTTTAGATGACTTCTTACCCACCATATTCAGTGAGTTTTAAGAAAACTCCCCCAGCAAAACATACAGCAATACATATTACAATAACTATAGTTTTTACCAAATCCTTTTGGATTCAACCTAAAGGGTTGATTTCTGTGCATATTCCTGCCATGAGGCCGTTTCTCCTAACCACCCTTCGTGAAAATTAAAGTGCTGTTTTAGTCACTCCCTAAGCTCAAATAACCCTTCATGAGTTATATCTCCATCCGATATCAGCGCCTGATTCTCTGCTGACTTCTCTCTAATAGCTGAGTTGTTTAGATTTTCTCAAGACATGTTTTACAGAAAATTTATCTGTTTAACAGACAGAAGAATAAGGGATAGAAGAATGGAAAAAAGCTAGTAGGAACTACAATTTTATATTTGGTCTCACAGGAATAAGCATCTTGTTCCTTCCTGTCCGTGTCACAGGCATATAATCCACCTTTACACTTAAATTGTTTAAAACATTTAGAACTTAGTACATTTAGTAAACCTTCACAACTGCCACTTTAAATTTGAGAATAATATAAAAATAAGGAAAAGTAAATAGATAACAGCTGCATTTAATTCCCACCAGTTGCCTACCTGCATGAAGACATTGTAGTCACATTTTGCAGCTCTTGGGAATTCATTGTAAGTTAGCCTTAGTAGAACATGACAGCTACCTTGTTAACGAACATTCTTTCCTGAAAGTGGATTCCATAAGTTATAAATATAACAGGCAAGAAGAATGCCATATGTAACCTCAAAAGTCAAAGATTACTGATGTGTGAGCCAGAAGTAGTAAAAATAGCCTGTATGTTGCATGAACCAGGGTATGGTTGCTGGCAATCATCTCAAGGTAAATTTCTCTACTGTGATCAGAGTCACAGCATAAAGTAACTCAAAACCTGAAGCATTTGTTAATAAAGAGGAAAAACACACATTTCACCAAATGTGGCAACAGCACTGACGAATGATTTACACTCAAGCATCATATTGTCTGAAATACTATGCTTTGTACCCTTGAGAGTGAGGGGAATAAAGCAGTAATCAGGAGATCATACTTGCAAGGTATTGACTTTGAAAGAAAATGTCTGGTACACAGATTATGCTGATTAAGAATTTAAAAACTATACATTAAAAGCATAGTAATTCTTTAAAATGGTGTCATTAGTAACACTTCTTTTTATTTTATCTATCTAAAAGTTACATATATGAAATACCTAGCTGGTATGCTCTGTATATTGGCAGAGTTCTCTGGTCTCTAGTTTAATATACTTGGGCAAAATCACCTAGTTAACAAACATGTTCACAAGGGACCTGAAGCACAAAAATTATCTAAAAGCCAAGAGAATAATATTCCTAGAGTATCCAGAAGAGGGTAATGACTTACAGTAAAGATCTGGGACCAGGTTCCCTGGTTTCACATTCTGGCTCTGCTACTTCTTAGCTGTGCTGTCTTAAGAGAGTTGTGTGTTTTGGTTTTCTCATTTGAAAAATAGTACTAATCTCATAAGGCTATTGAGAAAGAATGCTACAACAACAAAATTAACAAATGTTTAATTGAATGTCTATAAAAATAATATACTAAAATTGTTTATTTTAAAATCTAAATGTTATTAGATTAAAAAAATTTGGAAAGGAAACAATTTGAGGCTTGGATTCTTCCCATTTATAAGTCCTAAGTATATGATAATGTCTATTAAGCAACCATAAATTTTCTCAAAAATATTAACTGGTTATATATTAAATAAAATCTTACCACCAAATAATTTCATAAATAAATTTAAAAGCTATTCCCAAAGCAAAATATCATTTTTAATGTGAGATGTGGGAGTATTTTCACATAGCTGACATGATGAGGATTATAGATTCTAAAATTAAGCATGCCTAGAGTTTATAAATATCTTAAATGACTCAGGAATTGATTTGTTAGAAAACAATAGGGGAATCTAGGTGATAATGACCATCTTTTGGCTGAAGATGAAGATAGCATACATAATTCTCCATCCATTCACTTAACTGTTCATTTCCAGTATACATGCATAGCAGTGTCTGAATTGTTAAGCCCACCCACCAAGGGAACCAACTTTACCAGCTAAAGTGCTTGTGTGAGTTGCTTTTCTGCCTGTAGTCTTACAGGCTCTATTCATTTCCAAAGTAACTTAGGTCAGCACCTTTTCCCCACCCCTTCAGTAAGGCTGTTTCATGCTTATAGTCATACAAAGTATAGATTATTTTGTCACATTCTGCATTTCATCCCGAGATTTCCCAGCTTCCAAAATGATTATGTAAAATTTGCATACATCAAGTTTCATTCTCTGTGGTAAAGTTCTCTAAATTTTGCCAAATGTGTAGTGTCATGTACTCACAATT
The DNA here is from genome assembly GCF_963924675.1 of Phocoena phocoena. Taxonomy (NCBI): domain Eukaryota; kingdom Metazoa; phylum Chordata; class Mammalia; order Artiodactyla; family Phocoenidae; genus Phocoena; species Phocoena phocoena. Next base: position 30,987,939 of record NC_089239.1, on the reverse strand, counting down.
AAAGTATTATACAGTATATATTGACATATATACACTAATATGTATAAAATGGATAACTAATAAGAACCTGCTGTATAAAAAATCAAATAAAATTGAAAAATTCAAAAAAATAAAAAATAAAATATTACACAGAGCTGTTACCATCCTAAAAACAAAACCCTGTGCTTCACCTATTCAAGCTCACTCACTTCTCCATGAACCTCTGGCAACCACTGATCTTTTTATTTTCTCCATAATAAAAATATTTTTTTCTTTTACAGAATGTCATGTAATTAGAATCATACAGTAGGTAAGGTAGACTGGCTTCTTTCAGATAGTAATATGCATTTAAGTTATTCAAGTTTTTTCACGACTTAATAGCTCATTTATTTTTATTGCTGAATAATATTCCATTGTATGGGTGTACCACAATTTGTTTATCCTTTCTCCTTCTAAGAAATATCTCAGTTTCCAGATTTTGCCAATTATGAATTAAGCTGCTATAAGCATTTGCATGCAGATTTCTGTGAGGATGTAAGTTTTCAAATCAGTTGGACCAATACCAGGAGCATGATTGTTGGACCTTGTAAGACCATGTTTACCTTTGTATGAAACTACCAAACTGTCTTCCGGACTGTGTACCCCTTTGCCTTCCTACCAGCAATGAATAACTTGCTTCTGCTCCGCAATCTCATTGGCAATTGCCAGTCTTTTTGGATTTTAGCCATACTAAACAGATGTGTAGCAGCATCTCATTGTTATTTTAATTTGCAATTCTCTAATGCGAAATGATTTTTAACATCTTTTCATGTGCTTAATTTTCTTTCATCTATTTTCTTTGGTAAGATGTCTTTTCAGATCATTTGCCCATTTTTTGATTGGGTTGTTTGTTTTTCTATTGTTCAGTTTTAAGAGTTCTTTGTAAATTTTGGATACAAGTTATCGGATATATGTATTGCAAATATTTCCCCCCAGTCTCTGGCTTGTCTTCTCATTCTCTTAACGGCTTCTTTCACAGAGAAAAATGTTTTTCTATTTTAGGGAAGCCCAATATATTTTTTTCTTTTAAGGATCATGCTTTGGGTGTTGTATCTAGAAACCATCACCAGATGCTAGGTCATGTAGATTTCTCCTCTGTCTTCTTGCATAAGTTTTATTGTCTTGTATTTTTTATTTAGGTCTATGATACACTTTCAGTTAACTTTTGTGAAACATGTGTGATCTCTATCTAGGTTCATTTTCTTTTTGAACAAGCAATTTTTTTGTTATAAGTTCTGTCCTTTGTTGAATTGCCTTTTCTCCTTTGTCAGAGATCAGTTGACTGTATTTCATTGATCAACTGTCTATTTTACCAACATTACACTGTCTTGATTGCTGTTGCTTTTTCACTGTCCTTTTTTAAATCAATTTTTATTGGCGTATCGTTGATTTACAATGTTGTGTTAGTTTCTGCTGTACAGAAAAGTGAATCAGTTATACATATATCCACTCTTTTTACGATTCTGTTCCCATATAGGTCATTACAGAGTATTGAGTAGAGCTCCCTGTGCTATACTGTAGGTTCTTATTAGTTATCTATTTTACAGTAAGTCTTAAAATTGGGTAATGTGAGTCCTCCAACTTCGCTCTGTTTTCTTTAGTATTGTGTTGGCCAGTGTAGATCTTCTCACTTTCCGTATAAACATTAGAATAAGTTTGACAACACTTGCAAAATAACTTGCTGAGGTTGTGATTGAAGCATTGTATTGCTTCACCCATTTCATAAGTATTAACATCTTAACAATTTGACTTTCCCAGTCCATAAACTTAGGATACCTTTCTATTTGTTTAGATGTTCTTTGATTTCTTTCATCAGAGTTTTGTAGTTTTCCCCTTGTCAATGTTCTACATATTTTGCTAGATTTATATATAAGTATTTCATTTTGGGGGGTGTGCTATTGTAGAGTGTATTATTTTTCATTTCACGTTCCAGTTGTTCACTGCTGGTATATAGGAAAGGAACTGACTTCTCTATATCAACCTTATATTTTGTGGCTTTACTGTACTTATTTATTGGTTTGAGGAGATTTTTTATTTGTCAATTCTTTGGGATTTTCTACGTAGACAGTAACGCCATCTGCAAACAAAAACAATTTATTCCTTCTTTTCCAAACTGCATATATTTTATTTCCCTTACTTGTATTATTGCAGTAGCCAGGATCTTCAATATGATGTTGAATAGAAGTAGTGAGAAAGGACATAGTTGCCTTATTCCTAGTATTAGGGGAAAGAATCCAGTTTTTCACTATTAAGTAGCTGTAGATTTTTTTGTTGATATTCTTTATCAAGTTGTTCAAGTTCCCCTATTTTCTTAGTTTGCTGAAAAAATTTATAATGAATGGGTGTTGGATTATTTTCAAATGCTTTTTCTGCTTCAAATATGATCATATGCATTTTCTTCTTTAGCCTGTTGGTGTGGTAAATCACATGATTGGTTGTTGAATGTTGAGCCAGCCTTGCATACCTGGAATAAATCTCACTTCTTTGTGGTGTATTATTATTTTTATGCCTTGTTGATTGATTTGCTAATATCTTGTTTACATTTTTGGGCATAAGAGATATTTGTCTTTAGTTTTACTTTCTTATAATGTCTTTATCTTATTTTGATATTTGGGAAATGCTAGCCTCACAGCTATTTAGGACAATTCTATTCTTACTGATGATTTCGCCTGCTTGATCTATCAATTACAGAAAGAGGGTTATTGACGGCTCAAGCTATAGTAGTGAATTTACTCATTCTTCTTTCCATTGTATCAGGTTGTGTCCAATCTACTGATGAGCCTATCAAAGATAGTCTTCAATTCTCTTACAGTGTTTTTATTTCTAACATTTCCTTTTGATTCTTTCTTAGTTTCTAATCTTCTTACATTACCAAGCTGTTTTTGCATATTGCATGCCTTTTCCATTACAGCCGCTAACTTATGAACTGTAGTTATATAAAATTTCCTGCCTGGTAATTGGCACACCAGTGTTCTATCTGCATCTGGATCCAATGATTTATTATTTTGCTTCAGTCTATGTTTTTTTTATTGCCTTTTATTCTGTCTTATAAATTTTTGTTGAAAACCAGACATTGTATATTGGTTAGTAGTAACTGAGGTAAATAGGCCTTTAGTGTGAGGATTTACATTAACCTGGCTAGGACTGGGCTTTAGCTGACGATCACTGTGCTTGTAGTACCCAAGTCTACAGCTAATGTCCTTGTTTTGTTTCCTCTCTTACCTTTGAGCTCCCCTAAGTCGTCCTCCTTGGAGAAAGTCTGTGTCTTCCAACCCTTTCAGCTGTAATTCGCTGTTATTTATTATACTGGAGCCCAATTAGCATGTCAGTTGTCTGGGAGGAGCATTCTATAATCTTATGAAAATAACTCAGTCTTTTAGTCTGCCGGTATCTCTGCGCTGTGACCTTGGCAGATGTTTTACCCACCTTCCATAAGACAAGGCAACTTGGGAACAGAGTAGGAGGAATGTCCTTTCTGGCTGTGACATGGTTCAGGTAAAGTCTTTTCCCTGTAGACAGTTGTTATGGAGAACATTCTGGGGGTATTTAACATAGGTTACTTTACCCCTCCCCCTGCCAAAACCAGGAAGGGAATGTTTTTGGTTCTTCACCATGAGAACCAGATGAAATTTCTGAAATACACCTAGGAAAGTTTGGGGACCCCATAAGGCTGGAGTTTGTCAGACTCAAGCTAGTGTACTCTTAGCCTCCAGCCGTTCCTCAGAAACACCACTTCCGTGTTCTTTCATTTTTGTGGCTCTAGCTGTTTCTGCTCCAAGTAGATGTTAGCTTGACTCTAGGTTCACTTATCTCTCTGGTTTTCGGCGAGGTAATCAGTGCCACAACCTCAGTTCTCTAATAGGTCCAAGAAAAGTCATTGATTTTCAGTTTGTTCCATGCTTTCTTGTTGTAAGTGTGGAAGCTACAACTTCCGGGCTCTCCTAATGTTGCGACTGAAACTGGAGGTCTGAACTGAATGTTCAAGAGGAAATTTTAAATACTAATTTGACCAACATCTGCTTAATCTGTGCTCTATGAATCACCTAAAAATGCATGCAAATTTGTATAGCATATGTACTGTGTACTTTTCAAGGGGTCTAAAGCTTTTATTAAATTCTTAAAGAGTTGAATGATTTGAAAAACTAAGGACAACACGATAGAGAATAATTCCTTTCATTTCGGTATGTAAAAATACAACTCAGGTCCCCAAGCTAAGGAGTAAGAAGAAAAGATAAAATACATTACTTTTTGCTTTCATTTTAATATCTTTTAACAATGAACTTAAATTCCAAATTAAAAGGCAGTATGTGCCATATACATTCAGTTTGTGAAAAGTTACCCTGCTTCAATAGTCCACCAAATAATTTTGACAAAAGATTTGTAATTTCGCTTTACATAAATTCATTCTAAAGCCAGGCAAAATAATATGGTTTTCTAAGACGTAATTGAAGAGCAGACTTACCGAGATACAGGACTAATATAAGGTTCTAACAAGGCAAAGAAGACGCTCAGTGGTTTTTGGGGGGTTTTTTGTTTGTTTTTTTACTTTTCTAAAAAACAAAGACTTAGCCTCATCTATTCATAGAAGAGAGTAAGCTAACAATTACAAATCTGATGTTGGAGACATCTCTCATGCTGTATGTTACACGAATACTATTAGTAATAAAACAGCAAGATAAAAGGTTACTTTTTAATTTTGTACCACTGTGTAAATCATTGTACTTATTTTCAGGTCTGATTAGATGGCATTGCTGAGAGAATGTAAAAAAAAGAGCTTACATGCGAGCATTAGATTAATATAACTTTTATTAAAAGAACGTTATGGTGGCAATATCAAATCCCCAACTGTTCTCTGTCATCTCTGGGAGATAAAAAGGAAAAGAAGCCCCACCGTTTGCGGGGAGAAGACCCTGTGGCTAGTCCATCACTATTTTGCTTTTGTTCCGTATTTCACATCACCACTCCACTTCCTAACAGTAGCCTTTGAAAGATGAAAGTGGACTCTCACTGAGAATTTCACACAAATGGATTAATTTGTGTCGCCATTTTTGGCATGTCACCATGGATACGGCCATCTGACGGCCTCAGTGCAGCTGTGAGCTGATTGACGGTCCATTCACAGTTCAAGGCTTTACAAAACCAGTAACAAGAAAGAACGCTCATTAGTGGACAAGGACCCTACTTATGCATGTGGGCGACTAAATGTTACGTCTCAGTAAATCTGACATTCATATCAATATCACCATGGAAGAGTGTATTAAACACATGCAGACTTAGTATATATATATATATATATATATATATATATATATATATATATATGTATGTATTCTAAATATATACTATATAATACTAAATATGTATATATATATATTTGATAACTTGCTTTCTTTTCTCTTCATTTAAATCTAGCTAAATGACAATGGAATGGAAGCACAAACAGAAGAGTGTTTGTGCTGTAAATCCTATATTTTCTAAAAAAAAAAAAACCGAAGGACAAAAAGCTATTTCTTGTTATAAACTTACAGACTGGTATTAGATTAATAAAAGGGAGTAATTTCTGTCACTTACTATGAAATGGGAAATCTCCCTTCTGTACATGCCATTGTGAAGTAGAATATTGACATTTTACATTGTCACACACCCAGATGTACAAAAATGTAGCTTTATTCCTCTGTAATTAAACTTAGCTCCTGAGACTCCAGGGCTGCTTGGTAGTGAGATACCTTCCTCGTGCACTCAAGGTATACCTCATATAGTCTGGGGTATCTGCCTGTCAGTTCAGGAAGCGCCCTCCTCACATCTCTAATTCTCCTCTTCCGGGTGAGATCTGCGTTGCTGACTTGGCTTTTCCATTGCCCTGTTACCAACGAGGGGAGACTGTCCTGTCTCGCCATGCCCTCGCTGGCCCCTGCAGGACCTGCCCCTCTGGCCTTGAGCACTGACCCCCATCCTGCTGCCTCTTCTGCTGGTGTCAGCATCCATGCACAGCCTTCAGCCGTCGGGTCCCTGTTCCAATGTGCTCTTCAGCCTCGATGCCAGGCCCTCTGTCTGTCTGCTCAGCCCCTTCTGTGTACTTCCTGGGGTGTTCGGGAATGCTTACCTGCTTTTCGCCTGCTACAGGGAGGTGCCTGAGAAGATGAGGCTGACCTCAGACCTCACTGCACGGACATCCCAGTACCTGAGACACCGAGAAGGAAGCCTTTCAGCTAACGGGACACAGAGAAACTTTGTCTAACTCTGTTGAATCATGACCCACCCTAACTCTTCATATTATGTCTCATCAGAGAAGGGAACTACATGTGAAGCTGATTTTGACACTTTGATGTTCTTTAGCCATGAGTCTCCCTTTATTTCTACCAAAGAGCCAGAAATAACAACTCCTTCAGGACTTTCAGCGCTCAAGATTCCTGCTGTTTTCCTTAGAATCAGAATCAAAAGGCATCGTTTGGCACGTAACCCATGTATAATATAAGCTAATCCATCAACATGACAGCACAAATGAACCTGAGGTCCTACTGTCCTCTCCATCACTGATGGTTTCAGTAGGATTTACTATTCCACATCCTCTCTTTTTCTGTTAAATTGGGCAGAAACACCAGATCAGAATGAACGTTTTGGCACTGCTTACTTAGAAATATTTCATGTGAATTAAAATTTTAGCACCGAAATGAATCAGAACACTGATCGACTGTGGAATGTGGGAATATTTGCACACATCGTGCAGGTGCATCTTAAATTGAAATGCTCTTTGTTAAAACAGTCTGATGACTCTATCCTAAAGCAGTGGAATCGGGTAAAAGTAATGTGCATCCTATATGGGAATAAATCATGTAGATAAAATGTAGAGCTAGATGGGATATACAAGATTTACATAGTATGTCTTTTTTTCTGTCGTTGTTTATAAATTATCCAAGTTCATTACAGAACTTGGTCATTCAGAAAGACACCAGGGAGGAAGGGGGAAGCAGCTGGGAGATCTAATCCATGTGATGAAAGGTAATTAATGAGGAGAAAAGAACTCGGGAGAGAAAAACTCATACGGCAAGATAAAAAGTATAAGAGAGCAAGTAGTAGGCAGTATAGAGAAAATATAGTACCTAATTTTCAATTGTCTGGTTTGTATCTGTTGTAAGGGCTGTTTTCTACTTCCTCTTAGATAATAATGATAGTATCAGATCTATTTGCTTTTCTTACACTTGTGTTTGAAATCCAATGGTAAACTTTGAGATGATACTTTGATCAGGAAATAATAGAAGAGTCTCTTTATTCAGTTTTCTGTGAAGCCTCAATCCCAAATCTTTGAAAATGAAATGTGGCCAGGAAAAGGTCAGAAGTTCCAGGCTTTAAAAATATTAAATAACACTAACTAAAGGAAAGAATGAACAACGACCCATTTGGAAAAAGTTATTTCACTTATAACAATTATTGTTATAAATGGAGAGGTAGCTGACACAGGGTGTTTTGGGGGACTGGTTTTTCAAATATATGCAATTAGAGAACAGGAATGAATGGGTAAATTGCTCTTAAAAGAGAATTAAGCAGAGTCTTTCATCTTAGAAAATCCAGTTGGAAACCTCAGTGTGTATCTTTTAAAGAGTTTCAGTTCATTTTTTATATATGAAACCTCTTGGGTGTCAAAAGGATTTCAAGCAAAATAAATATTGAAAAACAAAAAGCTCTGAAGAGAAAGTTACAAATTAAATATAGAGATACATTGATCTGGATTATTATAAGCATGTGGGTAAATAGCTATTAATTTTGCTTCTGGAAATTTCTGGGTGTTTTCACCTTTAGTAAAGGAGCATTTTAGTCATTTTAAAAATTTATATCTATTTCATCTGGATGATGAAAGTCATGACATTTTTGTTTTCTAAGATCTTGAACATGATTTATCAAAATAATACATATTGGTATCTGGCTGTGATATCAGTACTGACTCCCCAATGTCATTAATTCACTAAGAATGAATATAACCATATTATTGGCTGAAATTATAAGTTTAAAGATGATTATAAGGAAAATTTTAGCATTGGTGATGGCAACACATTCAGCAGTTAATAGTAAAGCCTAAATATTTGTGTCAAGTAGACAATAAAATATAAATCAAATTGTACAACTTGATTGTGACCTATACTTATAAAAATCTTTTAAGTTAAAATTTAAAATAGAGATTTAAAAATGCTTTGCAGATATTGAAGCATTATGGGGAAAGAAGCCTGTTTACAAGCCCAGAAATAACAATGGTGAAGAAGAGTAATTTCAAATGCATGGTTCTGTCATTACTGCCACAGCTGAGGGCCGGCATAGGCAGTGACTGTTTGAACTGTTGGCAGTAACTGTGTCCTTAGTGGGCCCCCCTGCCTTTCACTTTAAAAAATTTCTCAGAAATGCCAAATTTATATTTCAGAATACAATAATACACACATTGTACACTTGAGAGGAGAATTTGACATTGATTTTAAACATAATTATCCATGAATAATTTGAATCCATATAATTAGAATTTATGTTCTATATATAATTTTATTCTCTGCCCATGGTTTACTCTTAATTAGGTAATTGGCTTGATAACTTTGAATTTCGTGGTTTATTTTTTTTTTCTCTGCCAACTCCATTTTACTTCCTACTGATATATTTTTTAAAAAAACAAAGAAACCCCAGCAACTATATTTAGTCCAGGCAGAGTAACATGAACTAAATTTTCTTGAGTAGATACCAGTGCCAAACACTCTGCTACATGCTTTATGTTCTTTATCTCCTTTAAACCTCGTAGCACATCTATACCAGGCACTGTTAGTCTCAGAGCTAATAAATGGCAGAGCAAAGGCATGAATCTAATTTTAATGATACTTACCACTTGCAGATAAAATTCTTCAAAGTTCTTGAATCCGTGTTGTACACTTTATTTTATTAACATACCAATCACTTTATTGATAAGGAAGTTTCCATAAGTTTGATTTAAGCTAACCTAAATGTGATTAATTTAGGATAAACTAAATATGAAGGTTATGTTTTAATCAATTAAGACCAAAAGGCAGCAAGGGAAAATTTTTTAGAGAGGCTGTCAAGTACCTGGGAGCTGAAATTTAAAGAAATGTAAGTACACAACACTTGGGCTGAGAGTGAATTAAATGTCAGCAAAAGAAACAGCATCTTAAGAGCGAACAGTTCTTTAGCGCTTGTCCTTCATATAAGGCGGCATGGAGTGTGGAATGATTCCATGATCCTATAGTCACCTCTTGTCCCAATTTCTCGTCCTGGTGAAATCTGTATCCTGCTCACATCATGCCTTCTATGCTATCTTTTCCACTGCATTGACCCAAAGAAAGAACACAATTTTTTCTCTTTACTTCCCCAAGCAATCAGTATCGAAGCCCATTGTGTGTGATAGAATTCAACTGAGTATTTGAGAGGATCAGAGAGGTTTAGCAGAATACACAAATAAATAAAATTATAGAATGTGATGCATAATCCGGTTACTATGATAACAGGTCAGACCTAATTACACAATAAAGGGCTCTCTGAGAAGTAACATTTAAGCTATTACACAGAACATCTAAAGACAGATGTACACATCTAAAAAGATTGAAAATCTGTATACCATAATGTTGAGAGTGGTGAAAGATGTTAGTAATGTTTTCTTCTTCACATGTATTGTTAAAAATTTCTATGATAAACATTAAAATGTCTAATGGAAACGAAAAGAAAGCTGGAGTAGCAATTCTCATATCAGACAAAACAGACTTTAAAATAAGGACTATTAAAAGAGACAAAGAAAGACACTACATAATGATCAAGGGATTGATCCAAGAAGAAGATATAACAATTGTAAATATTTATGCACCCAACATAGGAGCACCTCAATACATAAGGCAAATACTAACAGCCATAAAAGGGGAGATCGACAGTAACACATTCATAGTAGGGGACTTTAACACCCCACTTTCACCCATGGACAGATCATCCAAAATGAAAATAAATAAGGAAACACAAGCTTTAAATGATACATTAAACAAGATGGACTTAATTGATATTTATAGGACACTCCATCCAAAAACAACAGAATACACATTTTTCTCAAGTGCTCATGGAACATTCTCCAGGATAGATCATATCTTGGGTCACAAATCAAGCCTTGGTAAATTTAAGAAAATTGAAATTGTATCAAGTATCTTTTCTGACCACAACGCCATGAGACTAGATATCAATTACAGGAAAAGATCTGTAAAAAATACAAACACATGGAGGCTAAACAATACACTACTTAATAATGAAGTGATCACTGAAGAAATCAAAGAGGAAATAAAAAAATACCTAGAAACAAATTATACTGGAGACACAACGACCCAAAACCTATGAGATGCAGCAAAAGCAGTTCTAAGGGGGAAGTTTATAGCAATACAAGCCCACCTTAAGAAGCAGGAAACATCTCGAATAAACAACCTAACCTTGCACCTCAAGCAATTAGAGAAAGAAGAACAAAAAAACCCCAAAGCTAGCAGAAGGAAAGAAATCATAAAAATCAGATCAGAAATAAATGAAAAAGAAATGAAGGAAACGATAGCAAAGATCAAAAAAACTGAAAGCTGGTTCTTTGAGAAGATAAACAAAATAGATAAACCACTAGCCAGACTCATCAAGAAAGAAAGGGAGAAGACTCAAATCAATAGAATTAGAAATGAAAAAGAAGAAGTAACAACTGACACTGCAGAAATAAAAAAAAAGCATGAGAGATTACTACAAGCAACTCTATGCCAATAAAATGGACAATCTGGAAGAAATGGACAAATTCTTAGAAATGCACAACCTGCCAAGACTGAATCAGGAAGAAATAGAAAATATGAACAGACAAATCACAAGCACTGAAATTGAAACTGTGATTAAAAATCTTCCAACAAACAAAAGCCCAGGACCAGATGGCTTCACAGGTGAATTCTATCAAACGTTTAGAGACGAGCTAACACCTGTCCTTCTCAAACTCTTCCAAAATAGAGCAGAGGGAGGAACACTCCCAAATTCCTTCTACGAGGCCACCATCACCTTGATACCAAAACCAGACAAGGATGTCACAAGGAAAGAAAACTACAGGCCAATATCACTGATGAACATAGATGCAAAAATTCTCAACAAAATACTAGCAAACAGAATCCAACAGCACATTAAGAGGATCATACACCATGATCAAGTGGGGTTTATTCCAGGAATGCAAGGATTCTTCAAAATACGCAAATCTATCAATGTGATAAACCATATTAACAAATTGAAGGAGAAAAACCATATGATCATCTCAATAGATGCAGAGAAAGCTTTCGACAAAATTCAACACCCATATATGCTAAAAACCCTGCAGAAAGTAGGCATAGAGGGAACTTTCCTCAACATAATAAAGGCCATATATGACAAGCCAACAGCAAACATCATCCTCAATGGTGAAAAACTGAAACCATTTCCACTAAGATCAGGAACAAGACAAGGTGGCCCACTCTCACCACTCTTATTCAACATGGTTTTGGAAGTTTTAGCCACAGCAATCAGAGAAGAAAAGGAAATAAAAGGAATCCAAATCGGAAAAGAAGAAGTAAAGCTGTCACTGTTTGCAGATGACATGATACTATACATAGAGAATCCTAAAGATGCTACCAGAAAACTACTAGAGCTAATCAATGAATTTGGTAAAGTAGCAGGATACAAAATTAATGCACAGAAATCTCTGGCATTCCTATATACTAATGATGAAAAATCTGAAAGTGAAATCAAGAAAACACTCCCATTTACCATTACAACAAAAAAGAATAAAATAGCTAGGAATAAACCTACCTAAGGAGACAAAAGACCTGTATGCAGAAAATTATAAGACACTGATGAAAGAAATTAAAGATGATACAAACAGATGGAGAGATATACCATGTTCTTGGATGGGAAGAATCAACATTGTGAAAATGACTCTACTACCCAAAGCAATCTACAGATTCAATGCAATCCCTATCAAACTACCACTGGCATTTTTCACAGAACTAGAACAAAAAATTTCACAATTTGTATGGAAACACAAAAGACCCTGAATAGCCAAAGCAATCTTGAGAACGAAAAAAGGAGCTGGAGGAATCAGGCTCCCTGACTTCAGACTATACTACAAAGCTACAGTAATTAAGACAGTATGGTACTGGCACAAAAACAGAAAGATAGATCAATGGAACAGGATAGAAAGCCCAGAGATAAACCCACGCACATAAGGACACCTTATCTTTGATAAAGGTGGCAGGAATGTACAGTGGAGAAAGGACAGCCTCTTCAATAAATGGTGCTGGGAAAACTGGACAGGTACATGTAAAAGTATGAGATCAGATCACTCCCTAATATCATACACAAAAATAAGCTCAAAATGGATTAAAGACCTAAATGTAAGGCCAGAAACTATCAAACTCTTAGAGGAAAACATAGGCAGAACACTCTATGACATAAATCACAGCAAGATCCTTTCTGACCCACCTCCTAGAGTAATGGAAATAAAAACAAACAAATGGGACCTAATGAAACATAAGAGCTTATGCACAGCAAAGGAAACCATAAACAAGACCAAAAGACAACCCTCAGAATGGGAGAAAATATTTGCAAGTGAAGCAACTGACAAAGGATTAATCTCCAAAATTTACAAGCAGCTCATGCAGCTCAATAACAAAAAAACAAACAACCCCATCCAAAAATGGGCAGAAGACCTAAACAGACATTTCTCCAAAGAAGATATACAGACTGCCAACAAACACATGAAAGAATGCTCAACATCATTAATCATTAGAGAAATGCAAATCAAAACTACAATGAGATATCATCACACACCCGTCAGAATGGCCATCATCAAAAAATCTAGAAACAATAAATGCTGGAGAGGGTGTGGAGAAAAGGGAACACTCTTGCACTGCTGGTGGGAATGTGAATTGGTTCAGCCACTATGGAGAACAGTATGGAGGTTCCTTAAAAAACTACAAATAGAATTACCATATGACCCAGCAATCCCACTACTGGGCATATACCCTGAGAAAACCAAAATTCAAAAAGAGTCATGTACCAAAATGTTCATTGCAGCTCTATTTACAATAGCCCAGAGATGTAAACAACCTAAGTGCCCATCATTGGATGAATGGATAAAGAAGATGTGGCACATATATACAATGGAATATTACTCAGCCTTAAAAAGAAACGAAATTGAGTTATTTGTAATGAGATGGATAGACCTAGAGTCTGTCATACAGAGTGAAGTAAGTCAGAAAGAAAAAGACAAATACCGTATGCTAACACATATATATGGAATTTTAGGAAAAAAAGGATGTTATGAAGAACCTAGGGGTGGGACGGGAATAGAGACGCAGACCTACTGGAGAACGGACTTGAGGATATGGGGAGGGGGAAGGGTGAGCTTTGAAAGGGCGAGAGAGAGTCATGGACATACATACACTAACAAACGTAGTAAGGTAGATAGCTAGTGGGAAGCAGCCGCATGGCACAGGGTTATTAGCTCGGTGCTTTGTGACAGCCTGGAGGGGTGGGATAGGGAGAGTGGGAGGGAGGGAGACGCAAGAGGGAGGACATATGGGAACATGTGTATATATATAACTGATTCACTTCGTTATAGAGCAGAAACTAACACACCATTGTAAAGCAATTGTACCCCAATAAAGATGTTAAAAAAAAAATAAAGTAACTTGAAATCAAGAACCATAAATTAAATAATTGTGACTTTTTCTGGAGGGCCCTTTGTACAACCCATTGGCTTAAACATCAATGTTTTCCTCAGTGCCTTTCATATAAAAAATTAATCAGTGAATGAATATAGATACAGATGAAACACACTTTCCCATAGCCCATGTTTACAAAGCATACTCAGAGTACTCTGAGTACTGAAATATCTAAAAACTTTATTCAATTTATGTAATATTGTATTTATATATAAATTTGATGAAAAATACAGAATATTACTACTTATCTGATTTTTTAAAAAATATTACATAGAATTTCATAATTATTTTTAAAATCCTTGGTTTAACTAGGCACTAGAAGAATTAGATTGGTCTCTTTTAACTTATTACTTCACTTTATTTTTATTGATATTTTAAATTTTTTACAAATGTTTTGAATTCATTTCTTTGAAATTTCAGGAAGATATGGACATTGGAACAAACCTTTCACAAATTAGAATAGATTATTTATTTCTAATATCTTTGACCAATGTAAGCCATTTATGTATTTTTTTCCTTCAAAATATGGAGAGTCAAACATATTACCATGTAAGTAAAAAGATACTTTTTATTAAGTGTTTTATACCTACATAAACTGCTCTGTTTTAAGGCTTTTCACTGAGTAGCCTTAAAATCAGTTTAACTAACAACAGATATTTTTTATAATTCACTTAAGATAATTAAACATTCTACATCTGAAAAATATACCTCTTATAAATATTGTCTTTTAATGCCTTTCAGATGGTGTAGTTAAATGATCATTTTAAAAGATGGTGAATTATTTAGAATTTCACATGTTATACTAATATCTCTTCAAATATAATCTCCTGTTAAATAGCCCATGAAGCTTCCAAATAAATTCAATGGGTAAAATCCTAGACACAATAAAGTTCAAATAAATTTCAGCATTAGAGACACATGGACCCATGTAAGTTCTACTTCAAGGGATTGTTCTTTAGAGCAGTAATTGGCCAGTGGTTTGAAGCAATCAATCAGAAGTTTCCATGAGTAAGTAGGAGGCAAAATATTGTGGTCTTGGCTCGAGGATACCCTGGTGGAATGTCCACTCAAATCCATCTTGAGCAGAGCCAACTTTGTTTTACATGACACTTGTATACTTCATCAAGGGAAGTGCTAATCAACATACAAGAGCTTTTATTTCAACATTTAAAGCGTATAAAGAACAAGTCATGGTAGCTCTTCCAAATAATCTCCAGGGCAGGAAAGAGGAGCCAGAATAAGCAACGCAAGCCTGTTGCCCCACCAGTGACATTTATCTTGAGCCTGAGCTACTTCCTGATGTAGATGTTGGAGACACTTCATTTTGTATGTGACTTCAAACCAGCTCCCTAAAATGAGGTGAAAATGAAATGTTCAATCCTTTGGACCTGAAGAAGGGGTAAGCTATGGTGAGTGCTACTTCTAAATGGAGCTCACTAGTGCTTTTGCCAGGATTTTCATTTTCTCCTCTTGTATAAAATGGGCTCATCTTCTGAGAGTCAAATAGAGGGAAAGACTATGTTGCATTTATATCCAAATTCAAATAGCTTCAATTCACATTTGCTGAACAAGGATCATCTATTTCAAGAGACAAGAGAGCTCTATAATGAGAGACTGCCCGCAGTTTTCCTTTAAGGTCTGGAACAACATGTGTCTAGCAATCCTTGTGCCAAATAGGACAAAGGAAAGAGCTGGTGAAATGAGGTCATGAGAACAGAAGAACTTGCTTGTAATTTTATTAAACTTTTGAAGGCCTTAGTTTGACTCTATGATGTAGAATCCAGCTAGCTTGTCTTAGCTGGTTTCCAAGTCAATCGATCCTTGAATGGTCCTGACTTATGGCTTGTACCTCATCTGCCTCAAGCGTCCCAGGAAACCAGGAAATCCAACACAGAGCCCTCTTCAACCACAAAGCTTCGTATAGGGTGTGCCCATGACAATCATAGCATGGGTATCTGATCAGTAAATCTGAGCCCAAGATGACCTCATTCTATTTTTTATTTCCTCAAAGATTTGATGCAAGAAAGAATGGAAATATGAAAAATATCTCGAGAGGTTTTATTCATTTTAATCATCAAAATAGTTAGATAATGGAGAAAAAAAGAAAAAATCATAAATATATCTGAATCTCATTTTTTTTTTCCCAAAAAGGAAAGGCTTATCAGAGTTGATTTACGGATTGTCAAGATTTAAAGAAGTTACATTCTGGGAGAATTCACAATTTCTCTTCCCATAATACATCATAGAAAACTACCTGTAAAGGATACTGAAGGAAGAAAAAGATTTTACAATATTGCAAACCTGAGAGAAGGTTTACATACAGAAAGTAGGTGCTTTCAAAAGGGAGTCAATGGGGCTTACCTGGCGGTGCAGTGGTTGAGAGTCCGCCTGCCAAGGCAGGGGACGCGGGTTCGTGCCCCGGTCCGGGAAGATCCCACATGCCGCGGAGCGGCTGGGCCCGTGAGTCATGGCCACTGAGCCTGCGCGTCCGGAGCCTGTGCTCCGCAACGGGAGAGGCCACAACAGTGAGAGGCCCGCGTACCGCAAAAAAAAAAAAAAAGGGTCAATGCACATATTTTAGTTGAGGTGTGGGATAGACAAGATAAGGACAGGAGTGGTAATACAGTACAGAGAGTTTAAGGAAAACGTAGAATGAGAGGCTCCTCATTAAGTAATGTAATAGGAAGCAATAGTAGTGTTTTGAGGAATTTGAACAGTCTATATATTCTCTTAAAAACACCTGAGGCAGGGAACTAGGCCCATGTTTATTGATCACTTTCTCTATACCAGTTGTTCTGCTAGCCACATCCATCCCCATGAGGTATGGATTAATTATAAATCCACCCTGGAAGGTGTGGACTTAATTCTCTCAAACTCACCATGACATACGAATTTGCATTTTAAATGACTGATATTCAGAGTCAATATCTTGCCAAAGCAAGATATTTAAAAACAGGTTGACAAAAAAGGCAGTAGTGGCCAGTTATGGAAGCATGCATCAAGAGAAGTAGAAGCAACAGAATTTGAATGAAATTTAGGAGCTTGTTTTCATCTCAGATCACACTGTACTGCTTTCTTTCTCTGGAATATATGGTGTTTAGCACCGGTGTCCCTGGGGAAGGGGTTCTTCTGTGAGCTCTCAGACACTCTCCCTGAGCTTATCCCAATCACTACACTCACCAGTCCATGTCTTGATGTCTCTTAATACATCCGTTGACCCCTCTTGGCAATGAACTTCTTAAGAGCAAGAATGGTGTCTTTTTTACAGAGTTAACCATGGAGGCTCATTCAGTGCCTGGGACACAGGACAAGTGTTACACATATTATGGTTGAGAAGGATGTGGTAATAAAGATAAAAGGAAAGAAACTTACTCAAATGGTATGACCAAGGTATAAAGGCAGACCCGGTTTAGAAGAAGAGTAAAGATATATCCCTGCATGGTTTCTAGGTAACAGGATGGCTGTACCCTTTGAAGGGGGCTGGGAGGGCCGGAAGGACCCATCAACAGCTCAGGAGAGCCATGCTTAGCAGAGAGCTTGGTGGCAGAGTGAGGTAAAGGAAGCTCTTTGAAAGACTGATTGATTGTGCCTTATAGTGAAGAGAGTTTCCATTACACTTGAAATGATTCAAGCTTCTTACCTTCCCTGCCTGGCCCTGCATTAGCTGGTGCCTGTCTCTTTCTCCAGCCTCATCCCCTATTTCTGTTCTTCTCATTACCTTTATTCCAAATCCAGGTCTTCTGTATATTTCTGGAACATGCCAGGTGTATTCCTACCTGGGGTCTTTACAGGGCTGGTTCCATCTTAACATTCAAGTTACCACTTCTTCCGGGAGGGTTTCAATAATAACAGTATATGAAATGCCTTCCTCCACCCCCAAGCATTGTCATGCTCTTTCAATGCTTATCGATCTCCGAATTTATATTATTTATTCGTTTCATGATTTACTTGCTTTTCTTTCATCTCAGCACTGGAATTTTGAGCTACATGAAAGCAGATACTTGGGCGCTTCACTTTTAAATCCCCGATGCCTGGTGCCTATAAGCGCTTAATAAATGTTTGTAAATAAGTGGATGAATTGATCACCTACCCTGCCATCTTGCTGGGTAGCATTATCAGGGAGAATGGATAGAAATGAAAATAATAGCTAATAATAATTAACTTATTATTACTATGTTCTGGGCACTACGTGCTTTATGTGGATTAAAATATTTAATCTTCAGAGAAACCTAACATGATCCCAGTTTTGCACATGAAAAACTAAGACCCTGAGGGTTTATAATGTTTAGTATAGAACATAGCACAACGTAGGTACAAGAGAATGTTAAGGTACACGAAATGACAGCATCTGGTTTTCTAACTTATCACCTGGCATATGAAATTGTTTCCAAAATGCATGGCCTACACGTCTTTGACCCTCCCACCATGGGGAAAATTTATACTTTACTTTCAGGATTTTGCAGCCACAGTGTAGTTTATCTAAGGTGTCACCTGCAGCAGGAGATGTGCCAATCCCTTTGTTCCCACAGAGCCCTCTACCTAATTGTGTTAAAGCTCATAGCACGTTTACATTGCACATGCGTGTTTACTTGCCTGTCTTTCTGATGAGATGGAATTCTTCGAGGGCAAGGATACTGTCTTCTTATGCCGCTATCATCCGTGCCTGTCATAGCACCGAATAGATTGTCAGAAAGCATGTACTGAATACCATTGCGCATAAAGTAAAAAAAATTTTCATTTGCTTATTCTTCCAAACATAAGAATCCAAATTTTCACTAGTGAAATGTATTTTTTTAACATCTTTATTAGAGTATAATTGCTTTACAGTGGTGTGTTAGTTTCTGCTTTATAACAAAGTGAATCAGTTACACATATACATATATCCCCATATCCCTTCCCTCTTGCATCTCCCTCCCTCCCACCCTCCCTATCCCACCCCTCTAGGTGGTCACAAAGCACCGATCTGATCTCCTGCTGCTATGCGGCTGCTTCCCACTAGCTATCTATTTTACATTTGGTAGTGTATGTATGTCCATGCCACTCTCTCACCTTGTCCCAGCTTACACTTCCCTCTCCCTGTATCCTCAACTCCATTCTCTAGAAGGTCTGCATCTTTATTCCCGTCTTGCCCCTAGGTTTTTCTGACCATTTTTTTTTCTTTTTTACATTCCATATATATGTGTTAGCATATGGTATTTGTTTTTCTCTTTCTTTTTTTTTTTTTTTTTACGGTACCCGGACCTCTCACTGTTGTGGCCTCTCCCGTTGCAGAGCACAGGCTCCGGACGCGCAGGCTCAGCGGCCATGGCTCATGGGCCCAGCCGCTCCGCGGCATGTGGGATCCTCCCAGACCGGGGCACGAACCCGTGTCCCCTGCATCGGCAGGCGGACTCTCAACCACTGCGCCACCAGGGAAGCCCTGTTTTTCTCTTTCTGACTTACTTCACTCTGTATGACAGTCTCTAGGTCCATCCACCTCACTACAAATAACTCAGTTTCATTCCTTTTTTGTGGCTGAGTAATACTCCATTGAATATATGTGCCACATCTTCTTTATCCATTCATCTGTTGATGGACACTTAGGTTGCTTCCATGTCCTGGCTATTGTAAATAGAGATGCAATGAACATTTTGGTACATGACTCTTTTTGAATTATGGTTTTCTCAGGGTATATGCCCAATAGTAGTTTTTAAAGGAACCTCCATACTGTTCTCCATAGTGGCTGTATCAATTTACGTTCCCAAAAACAGTGCAAGAGTGTTCCCTTTTCTCCACACCCTCTCCAGCATTTATTGTTTGTAGAGTTTTTGATGACGGCCATTCTGACTGGTGTGAGATGATATCTCATTGTAGTTTTGATTTGCATTTCTCTAATGATTAATGATGTTGAGCATTCTTTCATGTGTTTGATGGCAATCTGTATATCTTCTTTGGAGGAATGTCTATTTAGGTCTTCTGCCCATTTTTGGATTGGGTTATTTGTGATTTTGATATTGAGCTGCATGAATTGCTTGTATGTTTTGGAGATTAATCCTTTGTTAGTTGCTTCATTTGCAAATATCTTCTCCCATTCTGAGGGTTGTCTTTTCGTCTTGTTTATGATGTCCCTTGCTGTGCAAAAGCTTTGAAGTTTCATTAGGTCCCATTTGTTTATTTTTGTTTTTATTTCCATTTCTCTAGGAGATGGGTCAAAAAAGACCTTGCTGTGATTTATGTCATAGAGTGTTCTGCCTGTGTTTTCCTCTAAGAGTTTGATGGTGTCTGGCCTTACATTTAGGTCTTTAATCCACTTTGAGTTTATTTTTGTGTATGGTTTTAGGGAGTGTTCTAATTTCATTCTTTTACCTGTAGCTGTCTAGTTTTCCCAGCAGCACTTATTGAAGAGGCTGTCTTTTCTCCACTGTATATTCGTGCCTCCTTTATCAAAGATAAGGTGACCATATGTGCGTGGGTTTATCTCTGGGCTTTCTATCCTGTTCCATTGCTCTATATTTCTGTTTTTGTGCCAGTACCATACTCTCTTGATTACTGTAGCTTTGTAGTATAGTCTGAAGTCAGGGAGCCTGATTCCTCCAGCTCCGTTTTTCTTTCTCAAGATTCTTTGGCTATTCAGCATCTTTTGTGTTTCCATACAAATTGTGAAATTTTTTGTTCTAGTTCTGTGAAAAATGCCAGTGGTAGTTTCATAGGGATTGCACTGAAATTGTAGATTGCTTTGGGTAGTAGAGTCATTTTCACAATGTTGATTCTTCCAATCCAAAAACGTGGTATATCTCTCCATCTGTTTGTATCATCTTTAATTTCTTTAATCAATGTCTTATAATTTTCTGCATACAGGTCTTTTGTCTCCTTAGGTAGGTTTATTCCTAGATATTTTATTCTTTTTTTTGCAGTGGTAAATGAGAGTGTTTTCTTAATTTCACTTTCAAATTTTTCATCATTAATGTATAGGAATGCAAGAGATTTCTGTGCATTAATTTTGTATCCTGCTACTTTAACAAATTCATTGATTAGCTCTAGTAGTTTTCTGGTAGCATCTTTAGGATTCTCTATGTAGAGTATCATGTCATCTGCAAATAGTGACAGCTTTACTTCTTCTTTTCTCATTTGGATTCCTTTTACTTCTTTTTCTTCTCTAATTGCTGTGGCTAAAACTTCCAAAACCATGTTGAATAAGAGTGGTGAGAGTGGGCAACCTTGTATTGTTCCTGATCTTAGTGGAAATGGTTTCAGTTTTTCACCATTGAGGAGATGTTGGCTGTGGGTTTGTCATATATGGCCTTTATTATGTTGAGGAAAGTTCCCTCTATGCCTACTTTCTGGAGGGATTTTATCATAAATGGGTGTTGAATTTTGTCAAAAGCTTTCTCTGCATCTATTGAGATGATTATACAGTTTTTCTCCTTCAGTTTGTTAATATTGTGTATCAGGTTGATTGACTGGCATATACTGAAGAATCCTTGCATTCCTGGGATAAACCCCACTTGATCATAGTGTATGATCCTTTTAATGTGCAGTTGGATTCTGTTTGCTAGTATTTTGTTGAGGATTTTTGCATCTATGTTCATCAGTGATATTGGCCTGTAGTTTTCTTTCTTTGTGACATCTTTGTCTGGTTTTGGTTTCACAGTGATGGTAGCCTCGTAGAATGAGTTTGGGAGTGTTCCTCCCTCTGCTATCTTTTGGAAGAGTTTGAGAAGGATAGGTGTTAGCTCTTCTCTAAATGTTTGATAGAATTCGCCTGTGAAGCCATCTGGTCCTGGACTTTAGTTTGTTGTAAGATTTTTAATCACAGTTTCAATTTCAGTGCTTGTGATTGTTCTGTTCATACTTTCTGTTTCTTCCTGGTTCAGTCTCAGAAGGTTGTACATTTCTAAGAATTTGTCCATTTCTTCCAGGTTGTCCATTTTATTGGCATATAGTTGCTTGTAGTAATCTCTCATGATCCTTTGTATTTCTGCAGTATCGGTTGTTACTTCTTCTTTTTCATTTCTAATTCTGTTGATTTGAGACTTCTCCCTTTTTTTCTTGGTGAGTCTGGCTAGTGGTTTATGAATTTTTTTTATCTTCTCAAAGAACCAGCTTTCAGTTTTTTTGATCTTTGCTATCATTTCCTTCATTTCTATTTCATTTATTTCTAATCTGATCTTTATGATTTCTTTCCTTCTGCTAACTTTGGGGGTTTTTTGTTCTTCTTTATCTAATTGCTTTAGGTATAAGGTTAGGTTGTTTACTTGAGATGTTTTTTGTTTCTTAAGGTAGGGTTGTATTCCTATAAAATTCCCTCTTAGGACTGCTTTTGCTGCATCCCATAGGTTTTGGGTTGTTGTGTTTTCATTGTCATTTGTTTCTAGGTATTTTTTGATTTCCTCTTTTATTTCTTCAGTGATCTCTTGGTTATTAAGTAGTGTGTTGTTTAGCCTCCATGTGTTTGTATTTCTTACAGATTTTTTCCTGTAATTGATATCTAGTCTCATAGCATTGCGGTCAAAAAAGATACTTGATACAATTTCAATTTTCTTAAATTTACCAAGGCTTGATTTGTGACCCAAGATATGATCTATCCTGGAGAATGTTCCATGAGCACTTGAGAAAAATGTGTATTCTGTTGTTTTTGGATGGAGTGTCCTATAAATATCAATTAAGTCCATCTTGTTTAATGTATCATTTAAAGCTTGTGTTTCCTTATTTATTTTCATTTTGGATGATCTGTCCATGGGTGAAAGTGGGGTGTTAAAGTCCCCTACTATGAATGTGTTACTGTCGATCTCCCCTTTTATGGCTGTTAGTATTTGCCTTATGTATTGAGGTGCTCCTATGTTGGCTGCATAAATATTTACAATTGTTATATCTTCTTGAATTGATCCCTTGATCATTATGTAGTGTCTGATATGAGCATTGCTACTCCAGCTTTCTTTTGATTTCCATTTGCATGGAATATCTTTTTCCATCCCCTCACTTTCAGTCTGTATGTGTCCCTAGGTCTGAAGTGGGTCTTTTGTAGACAGCATATATACAGGTCTTGTTTTTATATCCATTCAACCTATCTGTGTCTTTTGGTTGGAGCATTTAATCCATTTACATTTAAAGTAATTATCGATATGTATGTTCCTATTACCATTTTCTTAATTGTTTGGGGTTTGTTATTGTAGGTCTTTTCCTTCTCTTGTGTTTGCTGCCGAGAGAAATTCCTTTAGCATTTGTTGTAAAGCTGGTTTGGTGGTGCTGAACTCTCTTAGCTTTTGCTTGTCTGTAAAGCTTTTAAGTTCTCCGTCAAATCTGAATGAGATCCTTGCTGGGTAGAGTAATCTTGGTTGTAGGTTTTTCTCCTTCATCACTTTAAATATGTCCTGCCACTCCCTTCTGGCTTGCAGAGTTTCTGCTGAAAGATCAGCTGTTAACCTTATGGGGATTCCCTTATGTGTTATTTCTTGGTTTTCCTTTGCTGTTTTTAATATTTGTTCTTTCTATTTAATTTTCTATAGTTTGATTAATATGTGTCTTGACATATTTCTCCTTGGATTTATCCTGTATGGGATTCTCTGTGCTTCCTGGACTTGATTAACTATTTCCTTTCCCATATTAGGGAAGTTTTCAACTATAATCTCTTCAACTATTTTCTCAGTCCCTTTCTTTTTCTCTTCTTCTTCTGACACCCCTATGTTCAAATGTTGGTGCGTTTACTGTTGTCCCAGAGATCTCTGAGACTGTCCTCAATTCTTTTCATTGTTTTTTATTTATTCTGCTCTGCAGTAATTATTTCCACTATTTTATCTTCTAGGTCACTTATCTGTTCTTCTGCCTCAGTTACTCTGGTATTGATCCTGTCTAGAGAATTTTTTATTTTATTTATTGTGTTGTTCATCACTGCTTGTTTGCTCTTTAGTTCTTCTAGGTCCTTGTTAAACCTTTCTTATATTTTCTCCATTCTATTTCCAAGATTTTGAATCATCCTTACTATGATTACTCTGAATTCTTTTTCAGGTAGACTGCCTATTTCCTCTTCATTTGTTAGGTCTGGTGGGTTTTTGCCTTGCTCCTTCATCTGCTGTGTGTTTCTCTGTCTTCTCATTTTGCTTTACCTACTGTGTTTGGGGTCTTCTTTTCGCAGGCTGCTGGTTCATAGTTTCCGTTGTTTTTGCTGTCTGTCCCCAGTGGCTAATTTTGGTTCAGTGGGTTGTGTAGGCTTCCTGGTGGAGGGGACTAGTGCCTGTGCGGGAATCTCTCCCCTTTTTCCTCCGCACCCCTGTTGCTGCGCTCTCCTCCACGGCTCCGAAGCTCCCCCCTTCCGCCACCTGCAGTCTCCGCCTGCGAAGGGTCTTCTAGTGTGTGGAAACCTTTCCTCCTTCACAGCTCCCTCCCACTGGTGCAGGTCTCCTCCCTATTCTTTCGTCTCTGTTTTTCCTTTTTTCTTTTGCCCTACCCACTTACGTGGGGGAGTTTCTTGCCTTTTGGGAGGTCTGAGGTCTTCTGCCAGCATTCAGTAGGTGTTCTGTAAGAGTTGTTCCACATGTAGATGTATTTCTGATGTATTTGTGGGGAGGAAGGTGATCTCCGCGTCTTACCCTTCCACCATCTTGAAGCTCCTCTCTCATAAAATGTATTTTTAAGTAATCTCAAAATGACTAGTTTGATAAAAAATAGTATTTTTAAAATTATGGAATAATTACGTTAATTCAGTCACATAGTTCATATTTTAATCATGTCAGAGACGGGCATCTTGCAAAATATATATTGGTCTTAGAAACATGTATGAATGTGACTTTTTTGGCCACATTATTAAAAGTATGACTGTGAGGTTTCAGATTCCCTTCATATATAAGTAGTAGTTCATCAGGTCACTCCCCTAACACACAGTTCATTCGAGATAAGAAAACATCTAGCAGTTCAGCATTGGGATTTGGTGAAGCAGATCGTCTAAAACAGTGGATGTTTTTCTAAGGCTTACCTGATTAATCCAGACCTCTGGAGTCTACTCTACTGAGCTAGAAATCTTAGAAGGAGAGGTGTTCTCATAATACTTTTCAACACAATTTGTTTCTGGCTTTAACCAAAAATAATGTAAAAGAGACCTGTCAACACATTAAGGTCCAAACTTAAAAATTTTTTTTAAAAAAAGGCTTGGAGGTTAGAAAAGAAAAAAGTCTTTGAAATTAAAAAAAAGTTCCATTCTGGGTTGCAGTTCAAACAACAATAATAAAGCCACAACACAAGGGTAAATGCATTGGACAGTCATCCTTTATTTTAACAGATTATGGTGTGGTCCCCTTTCAGGTAGGAACAGAGTCCATTCGGTCCTTCTCTGCCTCTGGTAAGTTCATCTCAATGAGAAGGATGAGGAGATGATGAAAAGATAAGAGTTCTAAGGAGGGCAGAGCCTATAATAAGAAACACAATAACAGGAAAAAGGTGGGGGACACACAGCATTAAAAGGGGCCTTAAGTGTGAACTTGGGGGGAAGAAAAGTGAAAACAAAGGAATGGCTGAAGCCAAGAAAGAGAGCAATTGATTCTTCTGCCCTGTGGGTGGAAGCTTTGCCTGCATACTTGGAGAATGTTGATTTTCCCCTGTCAGGCAACTTTAATTGAACCCATGTTCTAAGGATGACAAAAGCAAGGTAAGGTACCAACTGGACTTGAACGAAGAC
Source organism: Phocoena phocoena (assembly GCF_963924675.1). NCBI lineage: Eukaryota > Metazoa > Chordata > Mammalia > Artiodactyla > Phocoenidae > Phocoena > Phocoena phocoena. The sequence goes on along the minus strand of NC_089239.1, from coordinate 30,962,538 downwards.
TCTAGTGTGCACACCTACAGGTGATTTAACATTTCCAAAAGCATTTAAAATGGTTTTAGCAATATAGGAGCGATTTTGCTTTTAGTGTTCTGCGAAGCAAAAGCACAATTTATTTATCTTAATTTGATCTATTAAGTACTTGTTTGAGGTGGACTAGAATTCCAGGAATCTTATAAGACCAAGCTGCAGCAGCATTATTTAGGGACATAATTCCGTACAAACTGGAGCATAAATAAAACCACAATACATAGAACTTGTGTGAATAGAGGGAAAAAAACCTACCAATCTAGGGTCAGCCTCTTAAAAGAGGCATTTGGTAAGGTTACAGTATGAGCCCGCAGATGCTATAGTGTCAAAAACCTTGTGGAGAAAATCTTTTCCATTTCCCTTTATTTATTTATTTTTATTTATTAATTTTTTTTTTGGCGGTACGCGGGCCTCTCACTGTTGTGGCCTCTCCCGTTGCGGAGCACAGGCTCCGGACACGCAGGCTCAGCGGCCACGGCTCTCGGGCCCAGCCGCTCCGCGGCGTGTGGGATCCTCCCGGACCGGGGCACAAACCTGCGCCCCCTGCACCCGCAGGCGGACTCTCAACCACTGCACCACCAGGGAAGCCCTCCCTTTATTTTTAAAACTAAATTGGTATCACCTGCTATGATCATCCACCTTATTCTCTGGGCTAGTTCTATCTTTTGGTTCCCTAAATTAAAGTCAATCCTCAAAGAACAAATTTCTATCACCACAGAAAATATTCAAAAGACTCTTAAAGTGACTTTTTAAATGGAGCCCCAAATCACATGAGCGGAACGAAATGCATAGTATTTCAAGGCAGGCAGGAAGAGTGGAGTAACTTGAATGTTGCTAGTGGTGGTGTTTTTCATCTTTCTTAATGCCCCATATTCACGTGATAATTGTAAGGTTGTGTTTACCCCTGATTTCTAAATCAACCACTCCTTTTCCATAGTTCCTAAAAGTATTTCAAGCGAAACGAAATACAGTTATAAAATGCGCATCTGTACGACCCACTGGCCCACTTGTGAAATGTGGTGCTCATTACTGATAGTGGAATTAGTGGGGAATGGGGAACCTATTTAGAAACGTTAGGAATTATCTCAGGAGGAGTGAGAACCTTAGTTGGACTGAAGCTGCCTGGAGAAATAGGAAAAGAAAGACTCATAGGCTAGACTGCTACTTGTGCATTTTAATGCATGCTGGCCACAGCACAGCTGGGTGGAGATGGCATTCTCTTCCTGCAGAGCGAGAGAGGGCAGGTCGTAGGGAACAACGCCGAGATGCTCTACCAGCAGCCCGTGTCTCTTCTCTGGGGGCAGCAGAGGAGGTTAAAAAGCCTGTTTACGGTTCAACGATTTCTTCCTATGCAGCCTACGCCGTACACAAAGTTATGAATCCCACAGAAAGGCTGATTATAGTTCTCTTTTTCATGCTCTCCTGAATCCTAGGAGAGTTGGAAACAAGAACGGAAGACAGAGGACTATTACACTCAAGAGAGTAAGGACTTTCAGTGGAATGGTGCTGCCCGGGGCTCCGTTCAAAATGTAAACAATCATAACCACCCGGGATTTGGGGGCTGCCTGGGAGCCCAGGCTGCCGTCACTCATGCCAAACCCGTGGACACTTGATACGTCTCTGGGGTGAGTTGAATCTGGGCCACACATGGGAGCAAGCCAGATGATACTGGCAGTCTGTCCAAGCCACACCGGGATGGAAGGCATCCACCATTTCCTGGTTCCAACAACAGGTTGGGGATTCCCAGATAAGGAAGTATGTCATTACAAGCTTGTGATGTAGACAAGGGTTTAGGCCGACATGACTAATCCATGGCAATTTTTGGACTTTCCCTCTGCTGGATCTGAAGCACCTCTGAGAAGCCTTCCCTGATGGCCACGGCTGGGAATCGGCCCAGATGACAGGGGTGCTTCCTTCTCTGAATTTCTGGATTCATGGTTCTCCGCTTGGGATACGCTGGCAACCAAAAATCCAGCAAGGACCCTGAACCAAGGGGTTGGTGCAGGGTGAAGACAAGGTATTAAACAAACGATATCCAGATAAGTCCTTTCATGACAATTGCGATAAAGGCTATGAAGAAGTGCAGGACACTGAGAAAGCATAGCTCGTATATTCTGTATCACCGATTCATCACTTAGCATTCAACACTTCCTTGCTTTCTATGGGTAATGAATTCCCCTGCTTCTGATAGGTCCCTAACCTTTCTGGGTAGACTGTAAACTCATTATCGTCAGGGACTTGACCTGAGAGAGCATTATCTTGCAGAGATCCTTGTCATAGCCTCTCAAAAACACGTGATGGTTTACTTTTGCTGAACTGAATCGTGTTAAAGAACACAATTCTGAAACAAAGACAAGGGGGGATGATTAGAGCCGAGCTCATTGTAGCTGCTGCCTGCATTGGGTGGGGCTGTTAAGGAAGGGAAATTGCTCTAGCAGTTTAAGTGTCTACACCCCGCTCAGTTACTATCTGAAATGCGTGGGAAAGGAACATAAAAAGAATTGACTTTAAAATCCTCCACTTCCTATACCTTTAAAGCAGGGGACCTATAGCCTTTGTGCGGCAGAGATCGATCATGAGCCTTCAAAGGTGCTCAGGTAGCAGTAGAACCGAGGAGGGGGTGGAAAGTGATTGATTTCTTGGAAAATAAGTGAGGAGAATTAAGTTGGGGTGAAGGAATGCTGGGGATATAGAGCAAGGAGGCCGAGCACCCCCAGCTCTTTGTGCTAAACATCAGATGATCAGTGATACATGGAAAGAGAATGAAGGAAGACAGGATGTGCTTAAGTCTATACGATAAGGTGATGGATTTGACCATGAAGCCTCCTGGCTCCTCTCACATCGCGTCACATCACACGGGGCCACACCTGCTTCAACTGGAAAGTGCTAACTCCCTCTCCTTCCTTCCCCAAACTCTGCACTGACTTTCCCAGGTTCACACCAAGCACAATGGCAAAGCCCGGAGCCACCTTCCAGCTGCTGGAAAGAATGCTTCTCCTCTCCTACAGCATAAAGGAGGCTCCACCCCGGCACCACTGTCAGTGGATATGCACACTTCACGCAGATCAGCCACACCTACGCTGTGCTTTGCTCTTTCACCGAGAAACACGGCAACAGCCACAAGAATTCTCCATCATTTTGGCTACAAAGCTCTCCAGAAATAGAGTATCTATTAGGTTGGCTTTCAGAATGTAATATTAGAAAGATCAAGTCTTTTTAAAACCACAAAGAGCATATAAAGTTGCAGAGTTCGGGATTGTTAGGGCAGAACTCCAGGCTCCCCACCGGGTCCAGCCCTGCAGTGACGGTTGTTCCTCTTTCCAGCTTGGATCATCACCACTAAGACCTTTGCTGCAAACATAATACATAATGTTTATCGTTTTTCTCCCCAACTGTTATTCATGATTGAAACCGCCCTTGAAGGCAGGTGTGGGAAATGAAATATTATTGAAATATAAGGTGATGATCACCATTACATTTCAAGCTAAATTTTCTAATTAGGATGTAAATTATTTAAATTTCATATAAGACTACCTTTTTATCTTAATAGAAAAACACCTTATACGTTATTGGGTGGATTCAAATAGAAAGAACCAGAGGAAATTCTCTTTGACCAGCAGCGAAGATAAGTGATTATATATCTTAGCTGTCAAATGTAACTATTCTTTATAAATCCTGAATGGCAGCTGCTTTTTTCTCCCCCTCTTTTCTGGCCTTCTATTTATTTTTATTTACTTATTTATTTTTATGCCCAGGTGAGAAATTAGAATATATTTCAGTTCTGGCTTAACTTGTTCAGGTATCAAACAGGATGTACAAGTCCTCTTCAAAGGGGCACCATTACTTGTTAAATAAAATGGCAACACATGGTTAAGAATTCCTTTAATAGTCCTGCAAAATAAAGTAGATCACTGACCACCAATGCCCTCTGCAGCAAGATAAAAATGAACCCGTGACAGTCAACATCTTCTCTTCACAGGTTTATAGCTCATGCAGCTATGATGCTGTGTCACCCTTGTTCTGCTTACGAAGCTCCAGACTTGTCTCTGTCTAAATCTTCCAAACCTTGACTGACTCAAGCACTTTGTAATGGAGCTACAGTCAGTGATGCATTAAGTTAGTAGGCAAAGAAAGGATCTAAATACTGTTTTATATATAATGGCTGGTTGAGGATGACAATCCATAAACCTTTCTCCTTAAATGAAGCAGGAGATTCTGAACAATCAAAACTCATGGTTTGGCTGCCTTTCTCTTGTTTCAGCTTCTTTTGTCTCTTGGTTTCTCTTACTTGTGGAAGCGAAGGGCTAAATCCCTAAAGCGGAGCCTGTTAGGGATATTTCCAGTCTGACTCAAACAGGAAATACCACAAAGATCGTGAGGGAGCTGGTTCCTGAGAGATTTCTAGCCCAGGTTACATACTCCAGAAGTTGAAATGTGTTAGGTAATGTTCAGAAGGAAAATAGCACTAAATTATGGGGGGGGGCGGGTTACCCAAGTAAATCCCTTCCGATAATCTCTTGCTGATAGTTGGATTTCAGTTAAAAACTCTTTGCTGTAAATCTGTATCTATCATCCTTTCGTATGATCTTTCTTTAACTATACTCTTGTCTTGGTTAGGAGTCAGTTCTTATTGGATGACCTGAAAGTGATTACCATCATACCAATGCAGTATCAGTCATTAACTTGCCTAAATTGCTAACAGCGTGCTTGGTAGTCTATACTGAAACATGCTTCTCTTTGGTCGCACTTCAAGCCAGCACAATGCCAATGCAATTATTAGCAAACAATTGACTTGAATGGCCCTTGAAGAATCTGGAAGTATGAAAAAGGAAAAGTTGTCATCGCTTTCTTAAAACTAGAAATTAAGCATGTTTTTTAGACGCTAGGAGCTTTGAGTACACCCTAATTTCCTCACAATCAAATGTAATTTTTAAAATTCTATTCATGGCAAGAGGTACTTATTTTAAATGGTACCCCCTAGATTTCTAAATATCCTGAATAAAATCAATTACCCAGTCTGCAGTTTAAAATACATGAAAATAATATGACATAAAATTAATAATAAATATAAGTGGGAACCTAAAGGAAGTAAGCTTTTGGTATTTTAGAACATGGGAAAGCAAGTATTTATCCAGGTATACACTTCACTATTGTTCTCACCAAATTACTCTTGTTCACAGATTGTGTATCTTCGCTAAACAACTTTTGAGAAAAGGAAACTCCCCTTTACCTCTGCATCCAATTTTCCAGTTATAATGCGTAATTCAAAGTACACTAAGGCCGACCTCACCCCGTGCCAAAAAGTTAAAATTATGCTCTTAAGGTTACAGCGGAAACATTTGAAGTTGCTTAGTAGATGATTCCCTTGTTTCCCTTTTTCTCTCAGCAGGAATGAGTACTGCCTTTTGCAAGCTGTTCTCTGAGTTTTTATTAAATATCCGTAAAAGTGCAACAGTATGATCACTGCCGTTAGCTAGAATAACAACAGCCCAGGAGCTAGACCTTGGTTTCTATACTAGGTCTTCAAGTCATCCTGATGCAGAGCAGACCGCATGGAAATCAGGATACCCATCTCACTGGAAATTAACATGCTTTACCTCTCCGAGTCCGCCCCCAATCACACGCACTCTGCTTGGTTTTCACAGGGTTGTGTGTGTGGAAGGAATTCTAAATCCATCTGCAGTGAGAAGTTTCTCATACTGATTAACTTAGCAATCGTCAAACATCCTCGTTTTACAGGTTGTAACAGTGACCTAGGCAGTGTTCAACCCTCAGGCAGCCTTACCATGCGGGGATAAACTGAGCCTCAGGGGAGAAGATGTAAATTTAAGAGTAACTGGGTAATTCCAATAAAAGAAACAAGTTCTCCAGTTCTGGTTCTAGGGACAGGGAGGGGTAAATGGGAGCAGTGAAGGGAGCATTCAATGGAAAAGTAGCAGGATATGAGAAGGTCTAGGTTAAGAGAGAGCATAGAACGGACAGTGGTTTGACGGACGCTAGAGGGTCATGTGCTGTGTGCACATGTTGGGAGGTGGAGGGGAGGCAGGAGGAGAGGGGATGATGGAAACACTGGGGTGGAATCAGGGAGCCACAGCACTGAGAGCCTTGCGAGTTACATGGGGAGGGTCCTAACTGTCTTCAGGGAAGTGAGGTCATTGAAAGTATTTGAGGAGGAAAGGATGGCCACATCTGCATTTAGAACGATAATTCTAGTGACCATATAAGGAATGATTTGTCTTGGCTGGGACACCATTAGAAAACCCCTAGAAGAGAGAGAAGGGCTCAGCTAGAGAAAGGTAGTGATGGAGGAAGATATCAAGAATGAGCCAATTTAAGATAAAGATGCTCGGAATTGACAGCATTTCAGATTATCTGGACATCGGGGTAGTAGAGAAAGAAGGTTCAAGGATGGAGCTTCATAACGTTTCCTGGGCTACAATGCAGATGGTGGTGCCGTCAGTGAGATAGTAAATATTGGAGAAAGAGCAAATTTCTGCGGCAGGAAGTTGATCAAAGGGATCAAAAAAGCACTACAAAGTGAGACTTATTAGAAGCACCTTTAGAAAATATAGACAGGATTTAGAGAAATTGCCAAGTCTTTACTATTGTTAGAGCAGAACACATTAATAGTTAATTATCATAGTAACTATAGCCAATTTCATAAGAACAAAGTTCCTCACAATAAATATTCTTTCCCTCATCCTCACTTTTTGCTTGTTTCTCATAGTCTCAGTACTAATCATTGGTCATAATGATCTTTCCATCATTCCATCAGACCTTCAGATGCTCAAATCTCCAACACAATACCTGTTCAGATATGAAAAAAAAAATCATACATTTTGGCATCTAAAGTACTTTTAAAGGATTAAAGTCATGTAATTATGGATGGTCTCATCAACAAATTCCTTGCCTTATGTCCTAATATCCTATGGAATGTCTTGTTTTGTTAGTTAACACTGGGCTGCTGGTTACAGAGACAGAGAGTCTATTGAATGAGGTTTCAGAAAGAAACCAAGTCCTGTGAACTTCAGCCGTTACTGGCATCATGTGTAAACACAGTGCTAGGTTCTGGGGGGAAAATGAGGTGTGAGAAGTGATCCCTAAATCGTCAGAGTCCACCATCTTTCTCTGGATCAGGAGATTAGATAGATACATACATAGATACATACATACATACATACATAATGCAAGTTGGAAGTTGTTTGATTGCCTAAAGTTACATAGTGATATAGAACACACATCATGGAATTAGAGGGGAATGAACTGTCTCTTTATTGGAGAACTTTTTCACTCTGCCACCCACACTAAGAAATTTAAATATATATATAAAGAATGCATTCAACTTAAATGCTATACATATACAGAATGTTTGGTATGTAACAAAGAGATGTTTCCAGAGAGTAAGATAAAAAAGAGAAGAGACAGGATTTCTATACCCATCACAAATTCAGTTCAGCTGATAATAACAGATACAAACAACAGCTTGTGATCTTATGTAAACATAGTCCAGATGTAGGAGGGCGTGTAAACTTAGGCGTAAGTCCCAGCTAAAATTTCAAATCTTCAGTGAATCTCTCCTTCACTTACCCCACGTGGCCCCTTGTCGGTGGCATACAGCCTTATTGCCAATTGTGATTACTGTGCTTATTTTTCTGTTTTGTTCGTTTCCATCTGACTCTGTTGCTAGAACATAAGATCCATAAGAACAGGAACCAGGTCTGTCGTGTTTCCCCTATATCCCTGAAGCCCAGCACAGAGTATAGCACTTGGTAACATACATATTTGTTGAACAAATATTAATCTCATAGGATTTTGACGTTAAAATAAAGATTTGACATTCTTTCACATGGAATCATGATTATTCCATATTAATCACTATGCTTTCAACTTCCTATAGATTAATTTGACATGCTCACTAGTAAGGCAGTTCCATCTTCAACCAAACAATACATCTATAGTTCCTAAGGTTTTTCTTCAACCTTCCTGAACTCTAGGATTTTCAATGGCATAAAGTACATTTTATTTGTCTTTATCCTTTCAAAGCTTGATGCAGCATCTAACACGTAATAGGTATGCAAGAAATATTTATTTTAAAAAGGAGAAGAAAGAAATACAGCTAAGGAGGTTTTAGTTGTTCTTCATTTAATAGAGGCATAGTATTAAAGCGCTTTTTATTTCAGTGCCCTATTGATTATTTAAAAATTCATCATTAAAAATAATATTTAATAATGATTAGTCATTATTAAATATTCATTACTTATACATTTGTTATATTATTTACTTATTATTAGATATTTAATAATGATTGGTCATTATACCTAAGCTTTTGGTTTTGGTGGGTTTTTAACTACCAATATTGGAAAAATGTGTATGTTCAGGGATTGAGATACATCTCACAATCAAATAAAAGGGTACTTCATGGAAAAGAGTGTTCAACTTTCCTTGATTTTATTCTGAAAGAAGTGACACTTCTTTGTATTTAAATGCCTTTCACGTTACTCCCAGGACCAGTTTTAGCTCTTTTACAATGTTTATCCTCAATCGTTTATCACCTTTTGTCACTAAGCTATTTAAAATCATGTTAGATGCTAAGAGGTAATCTGGAGCTCTTATGCCAAAGGCTACAATGTCTCATATATCTTGAAAGTGAGATATCAGATAAGAATATCAGTCTTAAGTATTATCAGCCCTGGTAAACTGGTGCCTCAGTGTCTGCACCTTATGTCAACTCAGGCTGAACATACTGGACTTAACATATGTAGTGAGAAGGAATTATGCGGAAACACAGCTATTTCCTTAACCTGAACCCTTAGAACACCAACATACAGGAACAATTATGAAACAATTATCCTAGATGTATCTATGGCATAATAAATGACAATAACCCCCCTTTTATGTTGCTTTAAATGAAAGATCTCAAAGAAATTTACAAACTCTACAATAAGAGCCAGTTTACGAAGGATAGCATGGAAAGGAAGATAAGGATAAAAGGATAAGGATAGAAGGATAAAATGGAAAGTTGCATAGATTTCATATTTTAATGAACTTATGTGGGTGAAGAGCTTTGTAAATTTGTAAATCAAAATACATTTTATGTTTGTTTTTAGTATTCTTCCTTGAGTTTGAAAGATAAATTTAAGTATGTACATCTTTATATATCTGCAGGAGAAAGTTTATAGTATACTGTAATCTCAAGTAGTTTCCTAGAAGCTAACTAACTAAAGACATGATGTATTCTAACTATAATGAATAGCAGTTCATTACAATTTTTCCTTTGGAAAAATATATGTAAATCAACTAATATATTAATGATTTGTTATTTTTACCTAAGAATCTGTTTCAGTGGCAACTGTATTTGTATCAGTCTAGTGTATGGTAGCTTACACTGAAACAAATTAGATTAATTTAATTGGCATGGGTTAAACTAGGATAAGTGTGTGCTGGTGAAGCGAATGTTTGTCCCCTGGGTAAAGGAGACTTTTTCTTCCTAAATAATGATTTGGGCTCAGTGTTAACAATTAAGAGTGAGTCGTAGCATGCTAACCCGCAAGAGGTATGTCACAAAATACTAGATCATTTGACAAAGAGCAAACAGAAGGCTGGAAATTAAACTATTTCCCAAAGCCAGACCTAGTGGAAGCAAACTGCCGGAGCTGCTTGCCTCTGCGTTTTTTTTTTTCTTAGTGGTACCCCAGAGAAGAGGGAGGTCCTTCTGAGGGCCGCTGGAGAGGGGAAGGCTGGTGGGTTTTATCTAGTGCTTTCTGCTAGGGTAGTGCATGTCAATTTTAGGGTCACATGGGGGATCTTGTCATTGTACAGATTCAAATTCAGTGGGTCTTAGGTGAGGCCCTAGATTCTGCATTTTGAGAAATCTTCCAAATGATGCAGATGCCCTTGGTCTGTGGAACACACTTTAACGGCTACCTTCCAGGTGAAAGGAAGAGGAAATTCTCTTTCCTTTTTACAAGTTTCCTTCAATTTCCCAGCTCGCTTACCGCAGAGCAGCAGGTCAGTAAAGCCACAACTTCACAATAGCCCAAACACAGAAAAACCTTTGAAAGGAAGAATTAGATTGACTTCGGAGGGATCGCTAAAAGGAGAATGAATATTTATTTTTTTAAAAAAAACAAAGCATACTCATTCAGATTAAAATAAAAGGATAGCCAACCTTTTCAGTGAAATTACCTGCCTAGAAATATAGCCATCACATCTTTGAGGACAAATAAGACCACACCTCAGGTTTAGACTCAATCTTCTTCAGTTTCTACAGAGTCCATTTGGGAGAAATATTATGAAGAAACTTGCAGTCTGAACCCTCCTCCTCCACCCACTTCCCTAAGTGTCTAATATTTGCATTATATACAAAAGGAATCTTTCTACTCTATGATCTGTCAAGATTAAAAATTTTCTTGGGCCAGAAACATGCTAAGATGAAACAAAATTATAACTGAACAAATCCTACTCCAAAGCTGTTTCCAAGTAGGAATTAATATCAGAAATATTTACTTCACATATTTTCCATTGGATGGCCTTTTCAGATTCTTGCTACTTTAAATACAAAAGTAATATTCATTGGGCTACACTATTTTTAAAATGTGTTCTTATAATCAATTGTCAAATCTTCTTCAAGCTTCTATATAAGTGTTGGGCTCCTAGAATCTAAGTGGCTATATAGTAAAGCACTACGGTAGATAATTTAACTTTGGACTTTGATAATTTAACTTTGATATAGTTCCTCAAACAACTTAAAAATATGATGTTCTGTTAACAGTTATATGGACATATTTTTATTTAGGTAACTATAGCAAAAATAACTTGTATTCAGTGTAAGAAGAAATTACAGATTTGAACTATGCATGAATTTTATTTAAAAATTTCATTTTTGCTCTATTTTTTTTAATCAAGTCTATACTTTTAAGAGGGAGAAAGTCACAGAAATGTGTCTGTACATTGAGCTTTTCAATTTACATAAACAGTCTTCAACATTCAGAAGAATAGCAGGCAATCCTAATAGATTTAGCATTTGGTGTCTAGGAAAACAGACACATTTGGTAATCACACCTATATACCCTAATGTCTGAGCAACCATTAGAAGGTGTTTACTTTTTCGGTTACATAATTAGAAATCTGTTACATTAGGTAATTTTGGAAATGGGAAATTAAGAATCATTTTCTTTGCAAGTGGTTATAAAAGGCAGAGTTGATTGCTGTTGATTAAAGAATCTGTAATGAAAAGTAGTTTTTCCCTTCTTCCAAAAAGTTGCATTTTTCTCAAAGAGGTACTGCAGGCAACAGAAGCAAAAAATGCCACTTTGGTAGACGTTACCTTGAGACACGAATCTAATATATTTACAGCCAACAGCTTTAAAACTCATATGCAATCCCACAAGAGCAATACTGATTTCACTAACTTTGACATAAATGTCAAACTTGATAAGCACAAGTTCAAAAGATCTATACAAAAGTTATATATCTATACAGTAGTCTTCCCCACTTATCTGCAATTTTGATTTCCAAGGTTTCAGTTACCCACAGTCAACTGTGGTCCTAAAATATTAAATGGAAAATTCCAGAAGTAAACAGTGCATGGGTTTTAAATTGCGTGTCTGTTCTGAGTCACATGATAAAATCTCTCTCCATCCAGCTCTGACCTGCCTGGGATCCCCAGCCATCGACCGCGTCAATCCAACCATCCACTTGGTCACAGCTGATGATCCAGCATCACTGGAAGCAGCTAGTTCTCCTGACGTATCATCAAAGGTCAGTACTAGCCTAATGCCGCATCACAATGCCTGTGTCACTCACCTCACTTCCTCTCCCGTGGTCGCAAGAAGACGAAGGGTGAGTACAGAACAATAAGACATTTTGTGAGAGAGAGAGGCAATACTCACAATCATAATTGTCATAATTTGCTATTAGTTATTGTTAGTCTTTCGCTGTGCCTAATTTATAAATTAACTTTATTGTAGGTGCGTGTGTATAGAGAAACACATAGTATATGCAGGGCTTGGTGCTCTGATTTCAGGCATCACTGGGAGTCTTGGAATGTATCCCCTGTGGATAAGGAGGGACTACTGTACCAAAAAAGTATACAAAAGACATATATCTGTACAAAAGATCAGAAAGCCTATACTTTTTGATATGAGATATGCTTAAGAATTTTGAAGTAGAGTAAAAATTCCTGTAACATCTGTTACAAGATGTCCTGTTCAGGCATAACTATTTACAGAGAAAATGTAAAGGGAATATGATATATTGTTTCAGCTATCAAGCACTACATAACAAACCACCACAAATTAAGTGGCTTAAAGCAGCAGTTGTTTTCTTTGCTTAGAATTATGTGGGTCAGTAATTTGGCCTGGCTCAGCTGGCAGGGTCCCCGCCGCCCAGTTTTATTGAGATATAATTGACATACAGCATTTTTGCTTGCCAAACTCCTGAACTTCAGATAAAAGCCATAGACCTCTGTGGCATCATCAACCACCACCACAGCAACAACAAACAGAACTTAAGGGCCTTCCATCATAGAAAACTTACCTCTAAGATGAACCACAGACCTAAATGTAAGAGTTTCAACAAATAAAAAAGAAAAAGAAGAAAAAGGCAAAAAAACACATACTGGGAAAAATATTTGAAAAATTCATATTTGATAAAGGACATATCAGAATATATAAAGAGCCCTAAAAGCTCAATAAGAAAACAAATTAAAAATGAGAAAAAGATTTGAGCAGACCCTAAAAAAAAATAAGAGAGAGAGAGAAAGCGATCGGATTTGTGGTTACCAGAGATGGAGGGTGGAGGGAGGGCAACTGGACGAAGCCCATCAAAAGGCACTGCAAACTCCAAGTTATACGATAAATAAATACTAGGGAGTAACGTGCAGCATGATCCGTGTAATTAACACGCTGTCTGTTATGCTTGAAAGTTGTTAAGAGAGGAAATCCTAAGAGTTCTCATCACAAAGAAACTTTTCTACTTCTTTAATTAATACATGAGCTGATGGACGATCACTAAACTTATTGTGACGCTCGTTTCAGGATGTATGCAAGTCAAACCCTTACGCCAGACACCTTAAGCTTATACAGTGCTGTACGTCAGGTATATCTCAATACAACTGGAAGAGAAAAACTATAAAATTTCTAAAATAAAATGTAGGAGACAACCTCCATGTCCTTTGGTTGAGCAAAGAATTCTTAGACATCATGCCAAAAGCACAATCCATTTGTTTAAAAACTTGACAAATTGGAATTCATCAACGATTTTAAAAGACACTTAAAATAGTGTCAAAAGACACTATCAAGAAAGGCAAGTCTCAGAGTAGGAGAAAATATTTGCAAATTGTACATCTGGTAAAGGACTAATATGTGAAATATAAAAAAATACAACTCAATAATAGTGACAAAAACAATTAAATATGGGCAAAAGATTTGAATAGATACTTCATCGAACAACATACACAAGTGGCCAAAAAGCACAAGAAAAAATATTCAGCATCATTAATCTTTAGGGAAATGCAAATTAAAGCAACAATGAGATACCACTGCATATCCTCCAGGACGGAAAAAAGGATGGACAGTAACAAGCCTTGGCAAGGATGTAGAGAACCTGGGACCTTCATTCATTGCCAGTAGGGATGTAAAAAGGTGCAGCCACTTTGGAAAAGAGTTTGGCAGTTGCTCCAAATGCCACAGGACTCGAAACTCCACCCCTATCTATTCAGGAAAATGCTAACATATGTCCACGTAGACACTCACATGTGAATGTCGATTGGAGCATTATTCATAATAGCCAAAAAAATAAACTGGAAATGCTCCAAAATTACAATCACCTGATGAATGGATGAACAAAACGTGATATATCTATACAACGGAAAACCAGCAACTGAAAGAAACAAACTACTGGTACACGGTACAAAATAGAAGAACCTCAAAAACGTTATACTAAGTGAAAAAAGTGAGACACAGAAGACTACATATTTTATGATACCATTTAATGTAGAGTCTAAAAAAGACAAATTTACAGACAGGAAGCAGATCAGTACTTTCTGGGGCTGGGTGGGGGGTGAGGATTTCAAGACCAGATCTGTAAGGAGTTGTATTTAATGGGCACCAGGAAACTTTCTGTGAGGAGGAAAATTTAAGTGTCTTGTGGTGACACCTGCACAGCTCTATAATTCAGTTAATTTATAGTAAATAAAAGACACGTCAGTAAAGCTATCTAAGAACAGTTAGACATTGAATGTACCAAATTGCATCTTCAGTGCTTCCTGGACTTTAGGACATCTCTTTACACTTAAACACACACATGCACTCACACACACACACACAGACACAGGAGCGTGTATATACATACACATTCAGCTATTGTTCTACCCAGCCTACCTCTCAGATCTTTTATATCTCATCTCATTCTTGTTATTCCATCTATTTATCTTACGTAGCAGATTCTTCCCTAACTTTTTTCATAATCTGCCTTTGAAGCAAGAGCCTTCTCCTTCATAGTCCCTAAAACTTCCTTTATGAGATTCTTTTCAAACAAACTATTTTTTGTTTAAGTAATACATTTGACATCAAACTTTAAGCAAATAAAAATGTTCTGCATGGTATTAATTTTATGGAATTAAATGGATTGTTTTATTTCACATAGCTTGTTCATGGATATACATGACATTTTTCAATTAAAATGAAAACTATTCCCCAAGTGCTCCTTGGCAGTATTAAACGGAAGTATAATTTAAAAGCAGAAAGTTCAAATGATTAAATACCATCTCAAGAATGTGTTATACACTGGCCTGCTTGGACTTAATAATTTTTAAATTACTCATCTTCATGTTCTCACATTGATCTTAGCCAAATTTTTTGTTAAGAGATTGTCATTTGTGATTATAATACGGTACTCATTGTTCAGAAATAATTTTCCACCAGCTCACTATCTGTAGAAGTTGTTTTTATTCACACAGCATAATCTCATAAACATAGAGACCAACCTGGTTTTCGCAAATGTGGGAAAACCAAAACAGAAAGTTCTAGTTTTTAGAGTAAAACTCAGCAATAGAGAAATTTTTAAAGTATCATTTAATTACTTGTTACTACGTTGAAAAAATGTTGAATAGGAACAACATGTGTGGATGTATATCTTCACAAGTCTGTCAATCAAACAGAAGGAATCACTGTTCTCTGCATTTTATACTCTTTTATTTTTTCCTTTAACACTACTTAAAAAATATTGCTCAATTAAGCAATAACAAATTACACAGTTTCCCACTCTGTCCTATTTTATTACCTAACATCCAAACCAAAAGCAATGGAAACCAGTCATTGATTCTGGGCACCTTGTTGTTTCCATTTTATCATGAAAACTGAAGAGACCTTAACTGATGCTTGGAAAACTAGCTCTAATCACAGAAACTCAGGCTTAGTCAAGGAAACCTTTGAAGACACAGCCCACTTTCCTACACTTCCTGAGAGCTACTTGAACAGGTTTCCACACTTGCCAAAAAGTCAGATTTATCTCAGGAAGTAAGCTTAAAATGTTCAATCATTAAGATTTATTAAAGTATAATGTTAATACATCAAACTGATAGGATCACTTCATGTTTCCCAATGTGTATAAAATGCACTGTTCCTTAATTACTATCATTTTCACACGTAGAAAAAGAACACACGGAACATGACTATGCTTTGAGGTAAAAGCAGTTTACCACTAAGAAGACTATATTTTCTCTGCAATGAATAAGAAGCTGAGTGCCCCTAGAACCTTTTCAAACAATCCCAATTTGGGACTTAATATGTGTGTACTCCTCGACTCTGGGCACATTGATTCTGTGTTCTCTTGGTTAGGAAGTCACTTCCCTCAAGCTGCTGTGTTTCATTTTGTTGTATGTCCTCCACATGCTGGAGGAGTGCTTTCAGACAGTTTTATAATGAGTGTAATAAAGTTGGTCTAGTTGATATCCAGATTTCCTTATCCCTTGCAAACAGGCTATTCAATTTTGAGACACTCAAGTCTAAAAGTCAAACTTATCAAAATTTCTATCTCCTTTTCTTTTTGTCTAAGAGTATATACCTATACAGTCTCATTATCTTTCTTTCACCTGCTTAAATATTTTCTTGATTTTCTATCTTTCCAATCACTGATATTTTCTATTTCAAATTAAAAGTAGGAAATTGTTTTTCACTGCTAAAAAATATTAACAGCAAATAAACCACTCCTTTGAAACATTTGTCAACCTCAGGGTTGAAATGTCATCTGGCTGAAAGAAAATGTGAAGTACCAGGATTTCTCTGGTCAGCCTCCCATAACATTACCTTGAGTCTTAATTGTACCTGCGCAGACCCTTCTGCAGATGACAACTCAGTGCATAAGACTATCCAACTGGGTATCTTTCTATCCCTGTGAGGAAAAATACAGCCATGTTTTCATACCACTCTCTGACGCTTGTGCTCACACACAGGCACCCTTTCATTTGTGATGCTGGAGTTTGTATTCCTAAAAATCAAGCTGGTAGGCAGGTGCTGCACAGAGAAACACAGAGAGAACCACCTTCACTCGTGGGACCCATACAAGGATGGGGTGTGAAGAGAAACTGACAGACTGTAAGGAAAACGAGCCCCATCAGCAGATGAACAGAGAAGCAGAGGGCTTTGTGGATGTGCCAGTGCTTTTGACTAGCAGAGTCCAAATGGACATATTTCACTTTGGCTGAAAATAAGCGAACCAGGGAAAAGAGTTCATGAGAAATGTGCTTCTTGGTCTATAGTCGTATTTTTTTAAACAGTGAATCAATAAAGCAGTGGCAGCAGCATAGCTTTGAGCATCACAAAGTTCCCTTACGGAGAGGGACAATGAAATAGACAAAAAACAGATCTCAGGGGACAATATTTTCAACAAAAGCAGGTGACAAGATACCACCCAAAACCCCAGAAGCTGAGTAGGTAGGACGAGACGCAGTCCTGTGTGGAGATATAGGTATGGATATACATAGATAGATAGGTATGTGATCATATATTGGGATCGGCAGCTGTGCAGAGGTAGAAATAAGAGGAGTTTTGATGATCCTACGAGCCAGACTTAGAAATTGCTTACAAATATTCATCTCTAAAAGAGGAGGACCACATCTTAGTAAAAATATATCAGCAAGCAGATTCGGGGGACAAATGGTGAAAAGAGCAGAAGTTTGCAGACTTCGGAATTGTGGAGAGTGCCAAGAGACCATAGGCACAGGCTAAAGGGCTGCCAAGAGATCGGAGGATTCTGGGTCAGCCTAGGTTCCCAATAATTAGGAACTCACAAGGAAAAAAATCGCCCTTTGAGTAGGACAGAGCCCACTCTGAGGAAATACTGCTGGAAGCAGAATCCCAGTGGAGCAGGCAGGAACACAGTTGATGCGGTAGAGAGGGAGCCCTCACATCAGTGAGCAGGGGCCCACGGAAGCTGATCTCAGAGAGTATTTTTTAGTGGCAACTTCAAAGACGAACACTATTTTTCACACTTCACAGGACCCACAGGTGGGGGGACACCCAAACACTGAAGGTAGAAAACCATCCTGCTCCATCCAGACCCATCACACATGAGCCACAGGAAAGGGCCCTGATTGATGGCTCGTCAAAGAAAGTGTAAGAAAAAACTGCTCGAAAAATGTACCAACAAAGGAGCACACCGAAAACAATATATAACAGTATTTCAAAATTAGCTCAGAGGAATTAAGAAAATGGCAGAAGCCGTGAATAAGCAGCAGAAATCACAAAAAGAAAAACTGTGAAAATGGATGACTAGAGAACAGGAGGATGTACAGCAGAGAGAGATCAGGAAAGGAAAAAATTCAAACTAGAAGAAACACACAAAGAAAGACTACAGAGAACATGGTGAGAAAAAAAGTTAAGAAGGGGGAAATTTTTTAAAAACCAAAATATATGGAAAGGTACAGAAATGGGTTTGTTGGAAAAGGTAAATAGGGAAAAGAGGCCATGAAGATGCAGCATGTGTAACAATGGAAACTGGAGAATAAAACCAAAACAATGGGATAAGCCTGGAAAGAGACACTCTGTACCCAGGAGGGCCACTCAGGATAGTCAGCACCAAGACATATCCACGTAAATCAGCTGACCTTTTAGAGAAAGAAAACAACTCCATGGACAACCAAACAAAAGAACCATAAAACTTACAAAAGAAAGAAAATCAGAATAGCCTCAGACTATTTCACATCCATACCTTGTGCCAAATGACAATAAAGAAACGTTTTTAAATTCTGAAGGAAAGAAAAGTGAGCCTAGGATTTTACATATAACTAATTGACCCTCGAACGTAAATGCCAGAGAGAAATAGTTATAAACATGCAAGAACTCGGGGGTATTATTCTATATGGTCTTCCTGAGAAATCGATAGAAAAGCCTCAAACTTGAAATAACTAACTATAAAAGATTCATCCTAAAGAACAGGGTCCTATTGCAGAGAGGTCCATGGATTTGGTGGTCGGAAGGGTGAGGGAGTAGCTGCATGATGGTTTCTGTTTTCTAAGCATTTTTCTTTCTAAAGCTTTCTGTTTTCTAACACCGTTCTATTTCAAGGGAGTATAAAAGGAGGTCATTAGATGAAAATATGAGTTGAAGAGATGGAAGAGGACATGACAAGTCATCACTGATAGTGGGAAAGGGAGTTTAAGAGAGAAACAAAGCAGCAAATAATGTTCTGCCATAGTGTTGGGGGCTCTTTCAAAGTTCGTGTGTATGAAGGTTTCCACAGAATCACATGCTGGGCACTGTCGATCAGGAGTGACTGTGGATACCACCAGTGACTCACAAACGCCACAGGAGCAGGAAGGGGGTTGGCACAGGAAAGCAAGTGGGGTGCTGTTGGGAGAGGTCCTGGACTCCTTTGGAGAGGTATGAGGGAGGCATCTAGAAATGGCACAGGTGGGAATTGAGCTGGAGGGCTAGGTCGCTAGTTTACCATGGGAACCCTCTCATATTCCACAGGCTGAAGTGGACTCGAGTGGGATGACGCGGGGCTAATCATCCTCTCTGGAAGGGAACGACGTGAAGGGTGTGAAGCTGATTTGTATTAGGCCCATTTTACAGTTAAGAAAATGAGTCAGGGACCTCCCTGGCGGTCCAGCTGTTAGTGCAGGGATTGCGGGTCCGATCCCTGGTCCGGGAGCTAAGATCCCACATGCCTTGCGACCAAAAAAACCAAAACACAAAAGAGAAGCACTACTGTAACAAATTCAATAAAGACTTTAAAAGATACATGAAAAAAAAAAAAGAACGAAAAGAAAATGAGTCAGCAGAAGGTGATGAGTCATGAGGCCAGGACTGGAATATGGAGGGTCTGCCTTCCAATGTTAGGCTTGGTTGGATGTGACTGTGACACATTGCCTCACTTTTAGTAGATAGTTATTTTTAATGGTTTGTTATTTTCGTTTTGCTGTTACTTCTGAACATAAATACTGAATGTTTACCATCTTACCAACAAAGATCCCATCTATGGTCCTAATATCTGATTCTCCAACCTAAATTAAATCGAATTTGAGAAATTCTATGTCTCTTATGAGATTACAGTTACCTTGTTCAGCTTCACCGACCTAAAAACAAAGGCCTTACAAAGAAAAGTATATTTTTTAATTACTAGTTTTTCCAAATCTGAATTCTATTTATTTTTTACTTTTGCTGCATTGGGTCTTCGTTGCTGCATGCGGGCTTTCTCTAGTTGCAGTGAGCAGGGGCTGCTCTTTGTTGTGGTGCGCAGGCTTTTCATTGCGGTGGCTTCTCTTGTTGTGGAGCATGGGCTCTAGGCGCGTGGGCTTCAGTAGTTGTGGCACACGGGCTCAGTAGTTGTGGCGCATGGGCTTAATTGCTCCGTGGCATGTGGGATCTTCCCAGACCAGGGCTCGAACCCACGTCCCCTGCATTGGCAGGCGGATTCTTAACCACTGTGCCCCCAGGGAAGTCCCCAAATCTGAATTCTAAAAGACTTTCTTAACTTAGACAATTCTACCTCCTGGTTCTAAATTTCAATTAAATCGTTCCAATTTCTATACTATGACAACCTATTAAAGTGCCATCCTTGAAAAAGTTGACATATTCCAGGAGAATGACAAGCTCATTTTTATCAGTACTTAAATATTTAATATAATACCCAAAAGCCTGGAAGGATTGCTCCAGGAAGATATTATAACTTGAAACCCAGAATTTGCTTTGAATATTATTTATCTGCTGAGAAGGAATTTTCAATAAACCCTAAGGATACTTAAATCAACAAATACTTATCAGCTGTGGTAACTGTAGTGACCCGGTCCGGCTTCTGTCACTGGTGTTATTAACAGACCAGCACTGCTACTCACTGTCTTTCCCCAAAATCTTACTCTGCAGCAAAAAATAAGCACAGGATCCCTTGGAAAGACCTTTTAAAATCCCCTCAGCAAGTGGCTGTGAGCACAGGTGTTCATTAAATTTGGTTGTCAGTTTGCTTGTCATTTATCCATGGAGCTTATTTTCACTTTCTTAGTTTTTCAGGCTCACAGAAAAATGGCTAATGACTATTCATGTGGTCCCAGGGGAAATTTCTTCTGGAGGAAATAGACGGCAACTTCTAATGTCATAACTCAACAGCGTAACCTTCACCAGGAGGTGGAAAATACCAGTAGGGCTTCAAATCTTGGAGAATCAGTTCCTGAAGCCCAGAATCAGTTCTTGAAATTCAAAATGGGTGAACTTTGAAATTTTACATCTTTAGTTTTGAGTTGAAATTTCACTCTAAGCCAGTCACTTTAAAGTTTTTGGAAAATCACTTGGCCTACTTTAAAGAATTATTTCGAAGAAAAAAAAGTTTAAGGTCTTGTAGGGTCAATCCTTTATAGCATGTTTACAGGCCTCATACGAAAATACCTTTAACTACATCCTCTTCAGGGTTGCCAATAATCACAGTACTTTTAAATTGCAAGGAAATCCTTATAAACATTTACATATTCCAGAAAAGATCTAGTTTAATTTCTATCCAAATAGATTTTTATCCAAATATCCAATCAAGTAAATTATTTGCTGTCTAGTACATAAACCCTCCACATATTTGATTTAATGTTTTTTAAATAAAAAACAAGTAAAACTGTATGTGTATACAAGCCAGTCTTTACCAAACTCTTTCAATTGCTAAACCAATAGAGATAATGCCAAAATGAGGCAAAGCTTAGTTAAACATGTTATGTCTTTGTTTATTCTTAGATATTATGGTGTATTCCTCTGATAAACAGTACTAGGAAAAAGGGACTTCAGGTCTGAAAAATATTAATTAATCAAAACTAATTGGTTGCTAAAGTTAGGTTCAAAACTAACTAACACTAAATAGCATATAAAATAATATAAGGGCTATTTCAGGACAAACAAGCAAACAACCTATAATATGGAATGCAGCTAAAGAAGCCGTAGGTAAATTTATTTTTTTTCTTTTTTGTCAAAAAGAAAACCTTTTTGGTCACAATGGTGACCCTCATGAACTGAGAAGAGCTGATATATTATACCATAAATGGGAAATTTACCCAGATAAATAGATTCTTTGGTAGCACTTAACACTTTCACAGACAGCAAACAAACATTTTTGAACTTCAGGAGCTGATTGGGAGTTTCAAGAGCTGAAGCCCTTTTGTGTTGCTTTATGAATGTTGTCTTTTTTTTATATATAAATTTATTGATTGATTTTTGGCTGCATTGGGTCTTTGTTGCTGTGCACCTGGGCTTTCTCTAGTTACAGCGAGTGGGGGCTGCTCTTCATTGCGGTGCGTGGGCTTCTCATTGCAGTGGCTTCTCTTGTTGAGGAGCACGGGCTGTAGGTGCACGGGCTTCAGAATTTGCGGCTCACGGGCTCAGTAGTTGTGGCACGTGGGCTCAGTAGTTGTGGCTCTCGGGCTCTAGAGTGCAGGCTCAGCAGTTGTGGCGCACGGGCTTAGTTACTCCGCGGCATGTGGGATCTTCCCAGACCAGGGCCCGAACCGTATCCCCTGTATTGGCAGGCAGATTCTTAACCACTGCGCCCCCAGGGAAGCCCCATAAATGTTGTATTCTGTGGCCTTTCAGGCACTAACATGACATGGTAGGCTCACAAGTATTAGAGCTGGCTCTTCGGGGGCAATGCCTGGCAATTTTTAATTTCTAAATCTTAAAACTGTCAAAGACCTCAAGGATTAATTGTATACCAGTTCTCTAAAAGTCACAATTTCATTCAATTCTAATAGGCCCTCAGAGAGCAAACATAGTGTTTGTTAGTGTTATGTGTTCCCTTATTTCATTCCGTTGTTTAGAAAGGTAAGAATGCATATTTTCATAGACAAAACTTTGTCTGGATCACCCTAATGTTATAACCCAGGCACCAATGTAAAGTTGGAAGTAACCGATTTATGGCAAACACTGTCTTCACAAAAACCAAATGACCTAGTTACAATTCCTATAATATTAGCAAGTTCAATGAACTCAATCAGTTGCATTATTACTTGAAAGCTTCCTGCAAAAATACCATTTGCATAGAAACTGTATAGAGGAAAAACATTTTTAAGCAATTTTAGAGTATCACAATTTGTGAAACATTAGACTGATCCATTTCTAAATATTATGGCAGAAACAAATATTTTCTGGCAATGTCAGCTCAAAATCTGATGTCTCCCTTTTTCTTCCTTTGAAGTTAAAAAACATTTTGTGTGTTTTTGTATATTTGTTTCTTTGTTTTGGTTTTTGCACAGATTGGGCTAGATATATTGTAGCCAAAAATGAGACTTTGGTTGCTTTGTGTGTGTGTGTGTGTGTGTGTGTGTGTGTGTGTAAATATACACAGACAAAAAGGAAGGAATCAAATGGGCAATAAATAAATGAAAGAAATAATATAAATAAACCTTTAGGTTAATGATATTTGGTTTTAGTTTTCACTCTGACAAAACAATTTAATCTACTGAGGCTTTGGTCTGAAATTATGACCATTTAATTATGGTCATAGATTTAATTATGACCATTTATTTCAAAAGACTGGTGCAAGATGTAAAAAGCATGTATCATCCTCTTACTTTCTAAAGTTGTTAGTTAACAGGATAATGATGGTAAGTGGTCAACAGGTGTCAATGTGAAGGTTGAATGGTGTCCTGCAGAGGTTAGCAAACTTTTTCTGTATAAGGACACACCATAAATATTTTAATTTTGCAGACCATATGGTCTCTGTCACAACTGCTCAGCTTTGCCATCTTCACCCAAAAGCAGCCAGAGACAACACATCACCAATGAGCACACATGTTGCTCACGGCCACTGAAATTTGAATTTCAAACACTCTTCTCATATGATGACATATCATTCTTTTGATTTTTTCCTACAATTAGAAAAGATAAAAACTGTTCTTAGGTAACAAAAACGAGCTGCAGGCCTAGGGAGTGCAAAGAACATTAAGTAAACCAAACCGCGACTCTAAGCTGGAGCTCTCCTGAGCTCTCCACTCTGCCTCCCAGTGAGGTCACCTCCGTGGGCCTCAGCCCCCTCGTCTGCAGAATGGGAGAGTTGAAAAGTCCCTTTCAGTTTAATATCTAGGGATTTTAGTGAGATCATCCCCTAGTTGATATTTAATAACTGTTATTGATAAGATATGGAATGGTGTTTTGTAGTTTGCAAACTGCCTATGTGTCTTATCTTATTTCCTCCTCAGAATTTTCTGTGAGATGGTATAATTTTACCAACTTTTTCAAAGAGGAAATTGAGTGTTTAAGAAATAATCCTAAGGCGCACACAGTGAGCAGTAACAAACTCTCATTTTTTTTTTTTTTTAAATGAAAGCTTCTTTATTTATTTATTTTTGGCTGTGTCGGGTCTTCGTTTCTGTGCGAGGGCTCTCTCCAGTTGCGGCAAGCAGGGGCCACTCTTCGTCGCGGTGCGCAGGCCTCTCACTATCACGGCCTCTCTTGTTGCAGAGCACAGGCTGCAGACGCACAGGCTCAGTAGTTGTGGCTCACGGGCCCAGTTGCCCCGCGGCATGTGGGATCCTCCCAGACCAGGGCTCAAACCCATGTCCCCTGCATTGGCAGGCAGATTCTCAACCACTGCGCCACCAGGGAAGCCCCCAAACTCTCATCTTGAACCCAGATTATCAGACCATGTCAAGTTCTCGGGACATTTCTGTCACAGCAAATATATATATCCCACTAGATCACTGGTTTATTATACAAGAGTAAAATTCAGAGCAGCCAGGTGGTTGAGCTGCATAGCACAAGGTATAAGGAAAGGACACACTTCTCCAGGCGCCCCATTCTCCCTGAATCCTCATGTTTTCAATATTTTGATCACCTTGAGAAACTAACTGCAGAGCATTCAATCGAAATTACTACTCTTGTCTTATCTTCCCCAAGATACACTCTATAGTTCTGAGAAGACAATGATGTCGAAAGAGAGAGAGAGGAAATTAACGGGAATATGTAATAGCACATCTGTGTCTCTTCTACATTTCTTGTAAAACTGAGACACTGGTAGCTGACACTTACATTTCAAGGTAATAAGCATTACATTTATTTTTATACCCTCGTAAATTCAATGCCTATTTTCAATTTGCCTATCAACATAATGGGCTATGTTTTTTATGTAAAGATGGTATCATCACTAAACAGAAATATCAAATCTCTAAGAATGTTATACTGGGTTGACTAAAGAAAATCTTTATTTTAGGCCTTTTCTTCATCGTTGACCAATTCCTTGACCTTCAAAAAGTTACAAATACTCTGTGGGCCTTGGTTTAACCACCATCTCCTATGAATAAAAGAAGTTTATAAAGTGTTTATAATTATTTGGGGTGAGAATGTAGAATAAATTGAAGGAAAATAAGCCAATAACATCTTAATTCTCTGATCTGAAGTGCAAATAATTTAATTTTTGTGAATTATGTACATTCATTCAGAAGTCATTTTGAATACCTATTGTATGCCAAGTATTGTACTAGGCCTTGAGGGTATAATAATGAGCAAAACACAACTTCTCTCCTTGGGAAGCTTACATTTCGTTCAGGGAGACAAATAAACTAAAGAATATATGATTTCCAGGTGCTAAAAAGGGCTATGGAAAAGAACAAAAGAGGGAGAGAACTGATGGAATGAGTGTTTCTCATAGAGGTCAGGCAGAGGGAACAGCACCTAAAAAGGCCCTGAGGTATCCTCAGCTTAGCAGGAGTAAAGAGAGCAAAGAGGCAAGTGATGGGAAATGAGGTCAGACAGGGTTTCCTCTGCTTGAGATGGAGACCCTGGAGGTCTTTTTTGCAGAGTAGTGTCATGATCTGACTTAGGCTTTAAAAGGATCCTTCTGGCTCTGCGTGAAGTATATACCATAAAGGGGCCAGGTCAGATGCAAGGATAACAAGAAACAATTGCAGAAGTCCAAGTGAGAATTTATGATGAGTTGAGAAAAGATCGCAGTAGAGAAAGCTGTCAGTGTTGGTCAGATGGTTTGAGTCATAGGTGAAAGGAAGAGCTGTCAGAAGTTACTGACAGTTTGCCTGCAGGAGTGAGGAGAGTCAACAATAACTGAGAATTTTGGCCTGAGAAGCTGGAAGATGAATGTACCGCTCAAAAAGATGGGACAGTGTGAGTACATCCAAGTGGCGGGGAGTGTGCAAATCAAGAGTTAGATTTCGGACAGGCTAAATCTGGGAAGCCTGGTTAGTATCCAGACGGAGATGCTAATTAGGCATTTGGATATATGAGATCCGAGTTTGGCAGAAGTCCTTGGGAAATTAGTCCAACTGGGAAGTAGAGTTAGCTAGAGAAAAAATTTGAATTCACTCTTGTGGAGTCCGCAAAAATTAAGGTGAGGAGAGCAAAGGAGGCTGAAAAGAAGCAATGAAGCATACAGGAGGAGGAGTGAGAGAAAGCAGCATTCTGGAAGCCGGGTGAAGGAGATGTTTTAAGAGCTGCGTTGAATACAGCTTACGGGTTGAGTAAGAAGAGAACTATAAACATGACACCGGGTCAGTTGTTTCTGACAACCTTCAAACGAGCTCTTTCAATCCAGTAAAGGACAAGGACTTGATTGGAGTTGGTTCGAGAGAGAAGAAAAGTAAAAGATGTGGGAACCATAAGTATAGTTGTCACTTTTGAGATTTGCTGCACAGAGAATTATGGTCATAGGTGGAAGGGATTGTGGCATCAAGGGAAGGTTCTTTTAAGATGGAAGATATTAAATATGGTCACAGGAGCAAGGCGGAGAGATTGCAAGAGAGTGATCCTGGAGCAGATTACAGTGGATGGTACAGTGCACAAGAAGAGCTGCCTTAGCCAGGAGGACAGATTGTACAGTAATGGTGATAAGAAGGAAGACTATATGGTATGGATAGAGGTAGTTTGGTAGATGTGGTGCTGAGAACACGTGGAGCATCTCTTCTGACTGCTTCGGTTTCCTCAGGGAAATACCTAGCAAGATCATTAATTGAGAACAATTGAGAAGGAGGTTTGGGAGTCTAGGGGAAAGTTGTAGAACAATGGCCTACCAAAATAGGAGAACAAAGGAATTAGAGAGATATAATGTATTTCCTGGCAATGCTAAGAGTCCACTTGAGATTAGTGGTCATTATTATGTTTTTCTTTAAGTTGTCACAATTGTGTGCTTTTCTCCAACCTTGGTCTGCTTCTTAGATAAGAACATTCAGAGTAAGATTCAAGGAAAGATTGAGGGTTTTCTGGGAGAGCACTAGGGTCAATCAGAGTTCCCTGTGAGGTCAATGGGTTCTTGGTGTCTCAGACATTTGGGGAAAATAAATGGGAAACCTAAGAGGTAGTTTTCAGAGAATGAGATCCTTGAAGTTAAGATTATGAAGAACGACAGAGATGTTGGTAATAACAAATTCTAGAGTATGACCATGAAATTGGGTATTGAGCAAGGATGGAGAAATAGATTTTTGGAGATCAAGGACATGAGAATCCATTTCTCTTCTGTGATACGTAGGGCAGGGCTGAGGCTGGCAGAGAGGAATCTGAGAGTAAGCGCAAGAAGAATCTGGAATCCTTTGGCTGCCCTGCTCATTGTATGAGGACCTACAGAGAATGTTGTTATGGGACTGGCTCAGCTCCGTGGGTTTCCTCTTCTGCCATGTCAGTGGCATATCCATACTCATGAAATCCTGTGGACACCTCCTGGCAGCTATGACAATAGAAGTAAGTCTCTATTTAAAAAAGAAAAGAAAAGAAAGATATATTATACCCCAGTTATTGACAATTCTGTACTCTGATGATGGCCCAGAAAAATTATCCACTCGGACTCATTTAGTGGTCTTTCTCAGAGAAGAACCATGGCATGCAGCTATGATCATTAAGGACACACAACAATGTCGGAAGGTCAACATCCTCTTTTACTTCCTGATAGGTTGCTTTCTTTGTCCTCTTTAGAAAATAAAGCGGTTTGGAGTATTGCTTCAGTTCTGTAGGCCCTCATTTCCACAACTCCAAACAGACCTAGGGTGAAGTGTGGAAGAAAAATGGGAAATGGACTGCTTAGAAATATTACACTCTATGCATTGAGGAAAAGGGGTAAAAAAATGTTTCTCCTGTGCAGCCTACCTCACAGGATAGGTAAGCTGGTTAAAAGTTAAAACTGAGATCATTTTGAATGTCTTCAACATCCTCTTGTTTTTACTAACATTATACCAGGAGTTATTTTGTCAAGGCAAAATAACTTGCAAGAATATAACTGTAATTATAGTACGCCATTATTTGGACATATTGCAATGGTATAACCAATTATCCTGTCATTGAATGTTTAAGTTATAATTTCACAATTATAAATGATACTAAAGAGAGAAATAATTTTACATATGTCTGTGTCTGCATCTCTCATAACATGCTTTGGATATATTCTGGAAGTGAAGTGTATTAACCATTTTAATAAATGTGATATATAGTATAGATAAGATATAGATCTTGATACAGATATATAGAGAGATTGCCAATAAGATTGTAGCACTAAGAAAATCTCATCGGCAATATATAGGAATAGCTCCTCACTATTTTGATATGCTTTTATTGGAACTAAATATTAAATTTAAAAGATTTCTCATGGTTTTAAGGATAAAGAATTTTTTTAAAAAGATGTGTTGAGTGACAGAGGATGCCAATTAGAAAGTGATAAACTGGGCTTCCCTGGTGGCGCAGTGGTTGAGAGTCTGCCTGCTAATGCGGGGGACACGGGTTCGAGCCCTGGTCTGGGAGGATCCCACATGCCGCGGAGCAGCTAGGCCCGTGAGCCACAACTGCTGAGCCTGCGCGTCTGGAGCCTGTGCTCTGCAACAAGAGAGGCCACAATAGTGAGAGGCCCGCGCACCGTGATGAAGAGTGGCCCCCACTTGCCGCAACTAGAGAAAGCCCTCGCACAGAAACGAAGACACAACACAGCCATAAACAAATAAATAAATTAATAAAAAAAAAAAAAAAAAAAAGAAAGTGATAAACTTATGGGAGAAAGAAAATTACTAAAGTACATTTGGGTAAAGCTGAAAGAAGGGAGACACAAACAAAAAGCTGCCATGGAATTAATATATAGCAGTGATGAGAAACTGCATCCATTCAGAGAGCTGACGATGACTCATTGTTCAAAGTAGAGCACCTGTCAAGGTCTGACCTTGCTTATATTTTCATTGATCTGAAGTCAGAAGAAGCATGGAGGGAGACTGTCACACCAGAATTAATCCCCACCAACAGGGAGAAATATATTGGCAATGGGAAAATTATCATGGGAAAAAAATAGGTGAGTGGTGTTAGAGGAATGGAGAAAGCTTCCTTTGTATAATTCTTTGAGACAGACCTCAGATACAAAGGAGAGAATTTGATTCTTTGTTCTGGATCTTTCTTAAAAAAGATGGATTAAGAGGGTTTGAAAGCTCTAAAAATGTAATTATCTAGGCAATAACTAATTATTCTGATGAGGTAGAAAAGTGACAGGTAAATGAAAAAATACTTGAGTTTCACAGGCTGTTCTCAGTAAATTCAGGTCATAAGAGATGTGTACAATAGCAGGATGATTAAGCACATAGCCGAGGACAAATGTAAGATTCTGGCTCAGCCAAGTCAAGAAGGTGAAATCCTCAAAACAGCTAAGGACTTACACTATTAAATGCTAAGGAAAAAACATAGAAGAAAAGATAGACCCTACTTGAAATGATTGTTTGAATGTTAATAAATAATAGAAAGAAAGAAAAACACCTCCTAGATTTTTATTTTATTTGGTGTCCTCTCACTTGTATAATAACATTCAGACTACAAAGAACAAAAAATTTAGTGAAAATAATCAAGTTATTATTGATCGATAATTTAGTCAAGCAATGCATAGTAAAGCCATTCGGTTGAGAGACATTGGGGAATAGGATATTTGTAAAGTGCTAAGTGTCAGCCCAAAATTGTTTACTAGCTGGAAAGGGAAAAATAATCTTTATATCAGAGAGATCTAGTAGTGACATCTTAATAAAGGGGCCAATCTTTGCATTGTGGAATATTCTCATGTTGTGTCTAATTATATGATTCAATATATGTCAAAAATACTTAACCTGAATATTATAAGCTTTTCATACTAATTTCCAATTAACAGAAAATGCTAGAGTTCAAAGAATCAATTATATATATTCCAAATTTATGATATTTTACCCAAAAAAAATCCTGATATCCCCCCCATTAATGTTATAAAGAAATTTAAAAGTGTGGGGGAAATGTTCTAGATCAAAAGAGATATAAACAAAAAATACATAAACTTTATTTGGATAATAGTTCAATTCAATCATAAGGAACTAGAAAAAGAAAAGGAAATTAAACACAAAATTCGCAGAAGGAAGAAAATATAAAGATTAGACCCAAAATAAAAACTATAAAACAATAGAAAAAAATCAATGAAACTGAAAGTTGCTTTTATAAAAAGATAAACAAAATTGACAAATATTTAGCTAGGCTCACCAAGAAAAAAAGAGAGAAAGACATGGAAGTTTTAGCCACAGCAATCAGAGAAGGAAAAGAAACAAAAGGAATCCAAATGAGAAAAGAAGAAGTAAAGCTGCCACTGTTTGCAGATGACATGATACTATACATAGAGAATCCTAAAGATGCTACCAGAAAACTACTAGAGCTAACCAATGAATTTGGTAAAGTAGCAGGATACAAAATTAATGCACAGAAATCTCTTGCATTCCTATACACTAATGATGAAAAATCTGAAAGTGAAATTAAGGAAACACTCCCATTTACCATTGCAACAAAAAGAATAAAATATCTAGGAATAAACCTACCTAGGGAGACAAAAGACCTGTATGCAGAAAATTATAAGATACTGATGAAAGAAATTAAAGATGATACAAATAGATGGAGAGATATACCATGTTCTTGGATTGGAAGAATCAACATTGTGAAAATGACTCTACTACCCAAAGCAATCTACAGATTGAATGCAATCCCTGTCAAACTACCACTGGCATTTTTCACAGAACTAGAACAAAAAATTTTACAATGTGTATGGAAACACAAAAGACCCCGAATAGCCAAAGCAATCTTGAGAAAGAAAAACGGAGCTGGAGGAATCAGGCTCCCTGACTTCAGACTATACTACAAAGCTACAGTAATCAAGAGAGTATGGTACTGGCATAAAAACAGAAATATAGAGCAATGGAACAGGATAGAAAGCCCAGAGATAAACCCACGCACATATGATAAACTTATCTTTGATAAAGGAGGCAAAAATATACAGTGGAGAAAAGACAGCCTCTTCAATAAGTGGTGCTGGGAAAACTGGACAGCTACATGTAAAAGAATGAAATTAGGACACTCCCTAACACCATACATAAAAATAAACTCAAAGTGGATTAAAGACCTAAATGTAAGGCCAGACACCATCAAACTCTTAGAGGAAAACATAGGCAGAACACTCTATGACATAAATCACAGCAAGATCCTTTTTGACCCACCTCCTAGAGAAATGGAAATAAAAACAAAAATAAACAAATGGGACCTAATGAAACTTAAAAGCTTTTGCACAGCAAAGGAAACCATAAACAAGACGAATGGGAGAAGATATTTGCAAATGAAGCAACTGACAAAGGATTAATCTCCAAAATTTACAGGCAACTCAAGATTAAAAAAACAAACAACCCAATCCAGAAATGGGCAGAAGACCTAAATAGACATTTCTCCAAAGAGCATGTACAGCTTGCCAACAGACACATGAAAGGATGCTCAACATCATTAATCATTAGAGAAATGCAAATCAAAACTACAATGAGATATCATCTCACACCAGTCAGAATGGCCATCATCAAAAACTCTACAAACAATAAATGCTGGAGAGGGTGTGGAGAAAAGGGAACCCTCTTGCACTCTTGGTGGGAATGTAAATTGATACAGCCACTATGGAGAGCAGTGTGGAGGTTCCTTAAAAAACTAAAAGTAGAACAACCATACGACCTAGCAATCCCACTACTGGGCATATACTCTGAGAAAACCATAATTCAAAAAGAGTCATGTACCACAATGTTCATTGCAGCTCTATTTACAATAGTCAGGCCATGGAAGCAACCTAAGTGTCCATCAACAGCTGAGTGGATAAAGAAGATGTGGCACATATATACAATGGAATATTACTCAGCTATAAAAGGGAACGAAATTGAGTTATTTTTAGTGAGGTGGATAGACCTAGAGACTGTCATACAGAGTGAAGTAAGTCGGAAAGAGAAAAACAAATACTGTATGCTAACACATATATATGGAATCTAAAAAAAAACAAAAAACAAAAGGTCATAAAGAACCTAGGGGCAAGATGGGAATAAAGACTCAGACCTACTAGAGAATGGACTTGAGGACATAGGGAGGGGGAAGGGTAAGCTGGGATGAAGTGAGAGAGTGGCATGAGCATATATACACTACCAAATGTAAAATAGATAGCTGGTGGGAAGCAGCAGCATAGCACAGGGAGATCAGCTCAGTGCTTTGTGACCGCCGGGAGCGGTGTGATGGGGAAGGTGCGAGGGAGGCTCAAGAGGGAGGGTATATGGGGATGTATGTACAGGTATAGCTGGTTCACTTTGTTGTGGAACAGAAGCTGATACACCATTGTGGGGCAGTTGTAGTCCAATGGGGATGTTTAGGAAAAAAAAAAAAAAAAACGGACCAACTCAGTGAAACCTTGTGAATACAATGTTAAAAAGTATAACTATGAATAATAAAATTTAAACTTAGTATGAAAAGATAAGAATGGCAAATTATATTGAAGCTATATGGAATTATGTTTATAGACAAAGGAAGAGAAAATAAAAATGTAAATATTGCTTGAAAAGAAAAGAGAAGACAGAAATAAAATTATAAATGAAAGAGAAGACATTTCAACTGATATCAGTCATGGAAATATAGAGGATCATAAGACCATACTATGAACAATTATATGCCAACAAACTGTATAACCTAGAATAAATGGATAAATTCCAAGAAACGTACAACCTACCATACTGAATCATGAAGAAACAGAATGTCTGAACAGACCAAAATGAGAAAGGACATTGAATCAGTAATCAAAACACCTCCCAAGGGGCTTCCCTGGTGGCTCAGTGGTTGAGAGTCTGCCTGCCGATGCAGGGGACACGGGTTCGTGCCCCGGTCTGGGAAAATCCCACATGCCGCAGAGCAGCTGGGCCCGTGAGCCATGGCCGCTGAGCCTGCGTGTCCGGAGCCTGTGCTCCACAACGGGAGAGGCCACAGCGGTGAGAGGCCCGCGTATGGCAAAGAAAAAAAAAGCACCTCCCAACAAAAAGCCTAGGACCAGTTGGTTTGATAGATGACTTCTACCAACCATTTAAATGATGAATGTCCATCCTTAAACTCTTCTAAAAAATTCCACACTCATTTTACAAGGCAACCATTACCCTGATACCAAAGCCAGATGAAGACACTACAAGAATTGAAAACTAAAGGCCAATACCCCTAGTGAATATAGATGCAAAAATCTTCAACAAAATACTAGCAGACTGAATTCAACAGCACATTAAAAGGATCATACATGATGATCAACTGGGATTTATCCCTGGGATGCAAGGATAGTTTAACATATGCAAATCAATAAATATGAAACACCACATTAACAAAATTAAGTATAAAAATCATATGATCATCCCAATAGATATAGAAAGAGCATTTGACAAATTCAACATACTTTCATGATTTTTGAAACAAAGCTCTCAACAAATTAGGTATAGAAAGAATGTACCTCAACATAATTAAGGCCATATATGACAAACCCACAGCTGACATCATACTCAACAGCAAAGCTGAAAGCGTTTCCTCTGAGGTCAGTAAGTAACAAGACAAAGATGCTCACTCTTTTCAGGTCTATTCAACATAGTACTGGAAGTGTTAGCCAGAGCAGTTAGGCAAGAGAAAGAAATAAAAATCAGGTCAAATTGGAAAGGAAGAAGTAAAATTGTCTCTGTTTGCAGATGACATGATCTTGTACATAGAAAACAAAAAATACTCTATCAAAAAAGCTGTTAGAACTAAGAAATGAATTCAGTAAAGTTGCAGGATACAAAATCAACATACAAAATTCGGTTGCATTTCTATACACTAACATCAAGCTATCAGAAAGAAAAACTAAAAAAATTTCTATTAAAATAGCATCAAAAAGAATAAAATACTTAGGAATATATTTAACCAAGAAGGTAAAAGATCTGTACACTCAAAACTATGAAACACTGAACATAGAAATTAAAAACACAAATAAATGGAAAGTTATCCCATGCTCATGGATTGGAAGAATTAATATTGTTAAAATGCCCATAATACCCAAAGTGGTCTATGGATTAATGCAATTGCCATCAAAATTCCAATGGCATTTTCACAGAAATATTAAAATATTCTAAAATTCATATGGAACCAAACAAGATTCCAAATATTCAAAGCCATCTTGAATAAGAACAAAGCTGTAGGCAAAACACTTCATGATTTCAAATTATATTACAAATCTATACTGATAAAAACAGTATGGTTCTGACATTAAAACAGACATGTAGACCAATGGGACAGATCAGAGAGCCTAGAAATAAATCCAGACATATATGGTCAACTGATCTTTGACAAGGGTGCTAAGAACACACAGTGGGAGAAAGATAGTCTCTTTTATAAACAGTGATGAGAAACTGAATGTCCACATGCAGAAAAATGAGATTAGACCCTTATCTCACACCATATACAAAAATGAACTCAAAATGGATTGAAGACTTAAATGTAAGACCTGCAACGATAAAACTACTAGAAGAAAACATAGGAGAAAATCTTCTTGACATTGTTGTGCACGATTATTTTTTGGACATGACATCAAAAGTAAAAACAGACAAGTGGGATTACGTCAAACTAAAAAGCTTCTGCACAGCAAAGGAAACAATCAACAAATTCACTGGATGCAAGATTTACATGGTCAAGAATCTTGTCTCATAACAACTATATCCCAAGAAAACCCTTTAATTTTTAAACTTTTATTTATTAAAGGATATACCTTCCCTCCAGTTCATTTTTCTGAAACGTAACTTTCACCTGTTGACTACTTTCCTTTTCCTCTCTCAGATAGAAGTTGCAAACTTACCCACATCCTCCAAAAGCTCAGTGTTTTCCCTTATGCTCTGCCATTTTCAGCACACTGGATCAATAACACTTTGTTGAAGCACTCCTGGATTTCTTTTGATTTCTTCTGACTCCCTATTTATCATTTTCCTTTCCTACAATCCTTCTTGGTGATTTTCACATCCATGTGAATGAACCACACAAACCTTGATGTCATAATTTCTTGTCCTCCTCTACATGAGTTGTCATCACTTCTATAACCCTCACATGTCACATGGTATATCATGTCATCTTCTTCAGTGTCTCCATCTACAATGGCACATTCTGAAATTACACCCTTTTAAAATAACTTCCTTTCCTAATTCTTAGACCCCCCTTGCTCCCTCTAAAGATGCTCTTAAACCTCCCATAACCATAAGTTCTTCAATGCTTTCCTGTTCTCTCAAGAGATCGACCTCTAGTCATCACTCCGTTCTTTTTCAGCCTAGAAGCCATAGCCCATTATTTCAAATACACACATAAATAATTATTGAATGAGCCATAATATTTCAATATGATCAAATCAACATTTCACCATATTGTTTATCTGAAATAACTTTTTTTCTATATGGCAAATACCACTTGCCTTTGAAGTTTAATCAACTCATGAAAAGTATTATTTGACTGTAGGTATACAATCTTTTAAAAGTTTAGTTCTAACTAAATTTTGACTAGTGAGTCTAAGATATCAGAAGAAAAGTCTAAAATAAACTGTTTGTTGCCTTTGTATTTCTATTTAACTTTTGTGAATTTTTAGGGGTAATGTAATATATCTGACTGTAAATATAATCTAGCAGTCTCTGTTCTTTTATATGAAGAAAAAGTTGATCAGCATAATCACAGAACTGAAATCAGAAATTTTTTGTAAGGCATGATAAGAAACTTACCCCCAGGGTTGGGTGAATTAATCTGGGATATTAAAACAACCCTAAGTGGACTCCATCTTAAAACAAAAGCATCAGCTTTTATCAATGTTTATTGGGTATGTCCTTGGGTGAAGTGGCAATCAGATCTTAATCTTGGCACATTTGTAGGTTATATCTTACGTTATTCATATAAATTTATGGCATCAATGGTTTTCATTTACTAGTGAGAGAAAATGTGTATGAATATAACATATTTCAGAGGAGACGGGTCACACTAGAAACTAAAATAAAGGATTGAAGTTTCCCCTTTCGGTTGGTGGTACTGTAAATTAGATTATTCACATGGAGTATTAGGTCATATGAGCAAACCTAATTTAAAGACTACAGAAAACTAATATGGCTCTATTTTTGGTAGGTGCACAAAAACACTGAAACAAATTCTGCTAAAAGGATTTGATAAATTAATTAAAGCTGATTTGAGGATTACAAAACCTCAAGACTGCTGAATTTCACAAACAGCTTTCAACAAAATATAACCTAACCTTTAAAGTCTTAGTAATAACAGTGTTCAGCACAGTTTTGCCAAAATATCACTTTTTCTTATTCAGTTAAATAATCAAAATTAAGGAGTGACTCCCGGTAAGCCGTGCACTGCTGTTATGTATGCTTAATGTAATCTGCGTTTGCTCTTTGGATTTTATATGTTATAGCATCCAAAGGGGACGATATAGCTTATTTTTGCTCTAAGAAAATCATGTGAAATTAGATCTCTAGAATCATGACTAATCAATTCACCATCACAGGGGCATATAAACAGCAGAAGTAATATCGCATGTGGGCATCTTTCATGGTGACTAAGTGGACATAGCCAAGTTAATTAACCTGTCTGTGTCTCATATGTAAAACATACACACTCTTTTTTATATTCTTTCCCATTATGGTTTATCAACTGCTTTTAATATGACAGCCACTGGCTATTTCTAAATTCTAAACTGGTTAAGTCTTCCTTAAGTTTTATTCAAGTCACATACCCATAAGACTTTGTAAACTGTACCTGCAAACTGGTCTTGCTGGAAAAGTAAGGGGATATGATTACTAAGGGGATTACTAAGAAATTACCTCATATGATAACTAGATTTGGGTCATAGCTATAGCACTGACGAGAAGAAAGATACTCAGAAGTCTAAAGATACTCAGATGTCTGTCTAGCAGAAGGAAAATTTAAAGGTGTAGCAGAGTCCTATTAGGATGGCTGTAATAGAGTTTTCATTGTCTCTACTCTGAACAAGAAGTATAAAAATATATTACAAGAGTTTATTCACAGCACTACAGACGAGATCGGGCGCGTTCAGGGTGGTATGGCCATAGACTTCACAACACCACAATATTTAGTCTATAAAATTAATTCAGTTAAAGAATAATGGACTTCATAAAGAAACCCAAACCAACTACTTAGGACAATTCAGTCAAAATTGCTAAACCAGTTTTTCCACCTTGTCGGCCACAATCAAGCATGTAAATGCATAGTGTATGCATGTGTTGACGTTACACATGTTTACTATTTGAAGCACATAAATTTAGGCTTTTAATTAGATCAATTTCAGTGAGAAATTTCACATGTAGAAATTTTTTTAAACCATTCTATGATATACCAAGATTTCTGAAATACAGTGTTCTAAAAATCAAAACATGGTCTTTAAAAACAGTAGCACTACACTGACTGCCAAAATGTTCATGTTATGATACACACCCTTAGGGAAATAGTTGGACCAGCCTTACACTGTTGTACTAATCCATCGAATCCACTCATAATTGTTAACTAAACAACTTAGCTTTACATTAGACATGGGATGTGGGGGAAGTAACAGATACTTGGAAAGACTGGGAAATTATTTTACAGAATTATTACAAGAAAGAGTCTGAGCTAAGGATGAAATAGAGTACACGGGACCCATGTGAATTAGAAAAATTATGTAACTGCATGAAATGGTTAGTTTACTTACAACCTTTTATATTTATATCTTTTTTCCCTGCATACTACTTAGCTCACTAACTTGCACTTAAAATACTTAAAATACCCTCAGAAATATCTGAGGAAGATGTTATATCAAGAAGTGCTTTCTTGTGTACTTAGAGCAAGTCCACTGTAAGAACTACATGGAATTTATTTTAATCTACCTCCCTGTGGGAAAGGATAAAACTCCAAACAGCCATAAACATGGACGTTCATCCTCAGGATACCATCCGAATTTGGGGATTACAATAGAAAGAAGCCATGCATTAGGAGATAATACTCAGGCAGCAAAATAAACATGGCACACTTTCATTATAGCCACTGGATCAAAGGGGATGCAACCTACATATCAGCTGATGTCTTTGTTTTCCTGGTAGGGGAAGGTTGATTTCTGGAGTACAACCACTACCCTCAACATTTAGAATTAAATGGGTCCCCTATACATGAGTTGCAGGTCATTCAAATTATCTTTCATTATCAATGACAAATTATCACATTAGCCAGGAAGTCACCTGATATCATTTCCATGTTTAAAGTACTCAGAGTACTCACACCCAGCAGTGTCAGGCACAGCACAGATGTTCAGTCATTGTCTTTTACAGATGGCTAATTGGTTATTGAGGATGGAGAGGCAATATCCAAAAAAGTTCTGTTCTTTGTATGCCAGTCTCAAAAGTAGCAATTGATTAGAAGGCTGAATCTGTCATAGAGATGGGATTCATATTTAGGACAGGATATCTTGTTTCTATATAACATCA
The DNA here is from genome assembly GCF_963924675.1 of Phocoena phocoena. Lineage (NCBI taxonomy): Eukaryota > Metazoa > Chordata > Mammalia > Artiodactyla > Phocoenidae > Phocoena > Phocoena phocoena. The sequence goes on along the minus strand of NC_089239.1, from coordinate 30,924,263 downwards.
TGTGTGTAGCTACTTATTATATCTACTCCCCTTATCAAAGTAAATTTAAGCAGTATGCTTACCTTATGGTTGTTATTGTATGTTACCAACTCTTCTCAATACAGAATTTCATAAAATCTGTGCAAAAAAGATTCGCGTAACCAGTACTCTTTCCTGGACCCTGTGTCTCCCAGTCTATGACCTCCTAAGGACTGAAGAAAGACATTACCCTCTCTTCCAACTGAGCCCACACTAACCCTTCACAATGATGCTCCAGATATACCAGCTCCAAAACTCCTGTCTTAAAGGCTTTAAACCCGCTTCAAGGATTCTTTTGGACCCCGCAAGGGTCAATATGCCATTGGTATCTACACTCCTAGGTCCTGGGGGTGGTCAAGGGCCATCTGTTTGTTGGATGTGTAACGTTTGGATGGAGCTTGGAAATGCATCTGGGCTGAAGTATCCATACTGAGGCCTCTCAGATGGGGGACAGAGCTGAAGATGAGAAAAGAAATGCCCAGTCACTAGCCAGAGGCCAGCTCGAACTCCTGCCAACGATCTCCATGCAAGAACTTGCAATGGTCCAAGACATTTAAATTCAAACTTGCATGTCCCAGTTATAATAAAGGTAAATTTGTTGAGACAGGAGAATAGAACATATTTGATGTAGCATGCTATTAGCTTAACTTACAATTTCTAGATATTTAGCCAAATATTATGTGGGCCTACCTCTGTACTTTTGCCCCAGACCCTGCCAATGTTAGAGTCAGGCCTGCAAGCAGTAATATGCCTACAGCTAAAACCAGAGTCGTTTCTCTCTTCTTAAAAGAATCAAGTTGCTTAGTAAGACTGTGAGAGAGTAGTGGTGCATTAATAGGAAGATGGCAGGTAGATCTGTATCCTACTTGACGGTAGATTTAGCCAATGTAGAAGGGCAGCCTTGCTCATATGTCTTTGTAAGCACTAGGAAATGACTAACATGAGAAGATAATTTTTCAAAACTCTACTTTTTAGCATGAAAGCTATCATATTTATTAGAAAATAAACGTCTTCAATGCTATGCTTCTTCCTAACAAGATCCACATGCAGAAAGGTTAGCCACAGAAAGAAGAAATCTACTTGTCAAGGTCCAGGTTCTCAGAAGGAAAGCCTGCTTTCATTTTGTAGCACAAGGAAATTTTCTCTTTATCATCCGTAGAAATGCTTGTTAGCGAGGTTGCACTTGCAGAGATTCCTGGTAGAAAACCCTGGTAAACAGAGACTGCGGCTGCGTTTCCACACCAATAAGGAAAAGCCACTTGCCAGTGTAAACTGGGGCTACATTGTTTTAAAGCAGGGGCAGCCTCTCTTATCAGAAACGGACAAGGGAAAAAGGAAAATGGGAAATCTCAAAAGCCCACCTCTGCTGAGCAAAGCAAATGCTGTATCAGTTCGGTTCATGCTGTAAGGATGGACATTCTGACTTATAATAAATCTGAGGGGTAATTTTGCTCTTTAAAAAAAAAAAGGAAAAGGAACTGTGGGCCCTGGTAGGAAAGGAAACTGCCAGTGAGTCCAATCTACACAGAAATCAGTTTCACACGGCCATAATTCAAGGAAATGGGGCGGTAGGTAATGACGTGGACATTCATTTTGCTTTATAAATTTGAACTTTCTTCTTGGCTACTATAATATTTTTTGGAAACAGCTGGGATTTTTTTTTCCCCTCTCATCTCCCTCGACAAGCACTTTTGCTAAACATGGGAACCTATGAAACCTAGATTCACACTGTGACTCATTACTATTGTTTCCTTTAACTTTCCTCACCATCTCGTCCTGCGTTTCCCTTTTCTCAAGAATAAAAAGCAGCAATGAGAAAAATCAGTGCTTTAAAACGTACACTAAACACATAGTGAGAAATAGACTAAGGTAAATTCTCTAATTTTACTTTGACTTTTCCATTAGCACATATTTTGAAATTCATACATAACTGATGTTCAAGTACAGAATTACATTATTCACACAATAAAATGATTAATACACTTTCATTTTTTTCCCCCTCTCCTAGGGCTTGGGAGAGGGACTATAGATTTTTCTCTTGTTCCTACTCTTACTGAATGTCTATGCTTGAGTCTTTTTGTATATCTGCTATGAAGAAAACTGCTGAATATTTTTAAAATCACAATAGCAGTGATAGCATTGGTACATTAAAAAATATGTCCAGAACTTGAAGAGACGGGTAGCCCCTATAACTTCTTTATTTGACTCCCAAATTGTGACAGCTTTGACTTAAAAATCAATAAACAAACAATGATGCTTGGGTTAACTTTTAAAATATAGACACCTATACCTTACTGGCACCTCGTAAGAGAGGAAAAAATGTGTCACTTTAAGTCATATGATGGAAAAGCGGGAACCAAAGTGTCATGCTAGTTGTCAGATCAAAGCCTCTCTGACAGAAGGATGAGGCCCACGAGGGCACATAGATACACAAGGTCATGGTGAGGAGGTAGACCCGGGACCCCCTGCCAGCTCCTTCCCGGGGGCCACGCTCAGCACCTAGGCCTCTCAGCAGCAAGCCTCCGGAGCTTCGACCTGTGTCTGTGAGCATCTGTGCTTTATCTCCTTTTATTTTGTGCATAGTTAGCAAGGTGGATCCCGAAGTAATTGCTTCGTAACTTTATGCTTTGTTGGCTTAGGAAAAGTTTCACAGGAACACTCTGCTTTCGGAGAGCGGAGGAATCCTGTAATCCCAAAATGACGTGATGGGTGGCCCGAAATGGGATGATAGTAAAGAGTCCACTTCTGACTAAAAATCTATCTATACTCTTTCAAGCGCTATTATAAGTGATTGACAGGTGGCGGAGGGAAGTAAAAAAAACTGTTGAGTTTATAAGAGACCCCAGTTCTGGTTGCCATTCTTGTTTTGAGCAAATGTCCTACCTTCTAAGTCACCAGAAATATACACTGTATTTGCAAAACACTTGTAAAAAGCATATGAATATATAAAATTTTGTTTTCAGTTCTTTAAACAATGATCATTGTAGTATTTCAAATGAAAAATAACTTTCGCATTTACATACAATACACAAAAACCCATATTTCATGGCATGGACTCATTTGAACAAAACTTTCATATCACTAGCATTTGTAATGTAAATTCAAAAGTCAAGAGATCTCTACATTATTGTATTTTAAAAATAGTCCTGAAAAATAATAAACTATAGGGACCTAAAGTCTCCCACAACTTGATTGAATACCTGACATCTCTTTAAAAGTAGTGATGTGGGAACCTGGGAAGGAGGGGGTTTACTTACCTCTATTGTACGTCTCTGGCATTGAATATTCAAGTTCATGCAGAAAGCAGTGTGCTTACTTCACTGGGCATTGATACCGTGATAGCAGTTGTGACTTTTCATGGGAATATTGCTGCAGAGCAACTGCCTGAAAAGCTCATCAATCAGTGTTTCTCAAACGCTAGCAGCTCATTAGTACAGTGTCCTCCCAGGGAGCATGCATCTCCCCCTCCCCTGCTTCATCCTGCAAGTTGCATCTTGTCCTGGACCGACATTACCATTTCCACAATCTTTTCTTGCTTCTTCCTTTGTTATGATCTGTTCACTTTCCCACCTGGCCTACAGGTTAGAGAACTGAGTACTTGGTCACTTCTAAAGTGGACAAAGTGTGGGACTTCCCTGGTGGCGCAGTGGTTAAGAATCCGCCTGCCAATGCAGGGGACATGGGTTCAAGCCCTGGTCCGGGAAGATCCCACATGCCGCGGAGCAAATAAGCCCGTGCACCACAACTACTGAGCCTGCGCTCTAGAGCCCACAAGCCACAACTACTGAGCCCACGTGCCACTACTACTGAAGCCCCTGCTCCTAGAGCCCGTGCTCTTCAACAAGAGAAGCCACCACAGTGAGAAGCCTGCACACCACAACGAAGAGTAGCTCGCTGCAAGTAGAGGAAGCCCGCGTGCAGCAGCGAAGACCCAACGCGGCCAAAAATTAAATAAATAAATAAAGTGAACGAAGCGTGAATCAAGGAGAGACAAGAGCGTTGTTCTCGTAACTACTGATGCATGCATCAGTAACGAAACACTTAGGGTATCACTGGGGTCCATGAGGAAACCGCCTGGTACAAAAAAGTCTAGAAATCTATTCTGGATACTACTGTTATGTTGTAAAACTTTGCATATCAGGTTTTCAAAGTTTAATGATCGCCTATTTTCCTACTCAGATTACTAAGCCGTATACTGTTTTTTCCATAAAGCCATTCAATTGTTGTTCGGTATCCAACTCAGTTCTTCTTTCCTGAACTTTATTAGTTTGGCATTTCTTTCTCACTGATTTTTTCTCTTCCTGATGAATAGCTGCTGTTTGATACACGTACTTTAAAACTGGCTTTTTGTATTCAAAAGCTGCATAAATGATAACAGAAGCCAAAAATTTCTAAATAAGTAAAATGGAGAGAAATTGGGTGTTTTTTGTTTTTCTGATTGCAAATGGCCTGTAGACCAGGATCTATGTCAGGGGCAAAAGCAGGGTAAGCTGAGATCCCCTGGGAAGCATTCGACCTCAAGAGTCCATCAGGAAGAGCCACCAGCTAGGAACATGAATGCCTATATTGAAGTATAGCATCCAGTCCAACTGTTTCAACAAGCTAATTGAAAGTACAGGAGTCAAAAACAGCCTTGCAGAGAGATGACCCATTCTCCCATAATAAATTCAGCATCTGCTGACAAAGAAAGACTGGTAATGTTGCTCCCTTTAATGAATATACTCTGAGGGTCAACAACTAATCCCTATTAAAAGGAGAAAGTATCAATAGATTGAAAACACAAAGACAGTTTGAGAAACATCTAAGGATACATAGACTCTTGCTTGCAGTATATATTTTTTTAAAGAGGCACTTCCTCACTTTTAGAAACTAACGAAAACTTACCTTGTATAAGTTAAGCTCGTTTTTATAAAATCTGCCCCAGCTAACAAGCCCGAAGACGGCACCAATGGCTGGATATAATGATTATTTGTTATTGCAACAGGAATGGTTAAAAAGCACATTATTTCGCACATCTGCACAAATATACGCCATAAACCGCGTGACGTCTTTTTATTCAAAACTATAGAGTGAAATCACAACCTTACATCGGCATCAACGAGGGATTTGTCCTTTCTCACGAAACCACAAATTATTTTACCACAAATGCAAATTTAAATTCCCTGCATGTCTTCTCTGTTTTCTCATTTATCTCCCAGTTACACATTTTGGAAACTGAGATGGAGATTCTTTTTTTAATTAAATGAGAAAATAAAAACTCATCGTTGCCTGAGTACCGTGAACCCGCGAGTCGCCGATAGGCTAACGGGGAGAATGACTATTGTTGCAGTTCAACAAACACATCACTTTGACATAATAACTAAAGGTGATTTCTCTTAAGCTGGTCCGAGGCAGGGGAGAATAAACATGGACTAACTAAAGAGAATGAGTGACATCTGCTGGCTGATAAGAGAAATGAAAAGAAAAAAATTCAAGTATGTAAATGCTCACATTTCACCATCCTAGAACCCACTGATGTCTGAAATCTGTAACAACATGACAAAGTTGGTATAAATCCTCGGGAACAAAAGGGTAACGGGGTGTGATGGGAGGAGTACGACGTGTAGGTTGTAGTATTGTGGGTCCAATCAAGGGAGCTTCAGCCCCCCGAGCAGCCATGCGACCTCTATAAATACCGTGTTTCTGTTGCCTGTGATTTTCTACATCTTATTGTTGATTTCTGTAATCTGTGGCTCTCCATCGGCTTGACTCTGGCTGGGTCTGTGCAAGCAATCACATGAGCTTTGCAAATCTAGGGCCAAGAAATTCACCCAAACCAGTCATTAGAAGGATCAAAACAAAACTCAGCCCCCAAATGGACAGACACACAGCATCAGACATTGCTCATTCATCCCTTAAGTTGTGCTCTCTTTTTTCAATTTTAAAAGCTATTTCTTAATGAGGTAACAGGGTAACCCTTTATTGAGAGCCTATCCTGTTATTTCATTTAGGCTGTCCTGCACCTCCATGATGTAGGTATTCTTAACTCCTTTTATAGAGAAGCTGATGTCAGAGGTTACACAGGCTGGAAGGGAAGGATCTGCCACTCACTCTTCAGTTCTACCTGACACCAGGTCTGCACTTTTCACTCTACAAGCTGATTCTGGGGACATGGTATTTTCGTATCTGCCAGTGCCAATGCCATTTCATGCCACTTTTTAACTGTACAGCCTTTATTAAGACAACAGATAATTGTCCATACACACTGACCGAAGACCTTGATTCTTTACTCATAACTTGGTCCTGCTTTTGGACATTGTCTGTAAGCAGTTGCTTTGCAAAGACCCTCAGGCCAGTTAGGTTGCACTCAGCATCTTTCTTTCTCAAGAGCATTTTTAAATATGGTCTGGATCCTCAGTTTCTTTATTTTTACAGTGATGGACATGGATTAGGTAATTCCTAAGAGCTCTTCCAGCTGTGTATACACAGAAAATAAACCCAGACCAAGTTGCTGGTTTCCTTCTTGTTCTGTAATCACCCACTCTCAGAGTCAGTACATATACATTGTACTCCTCATTCTGTCGTTGAAAGAAGTGCTTTTTACCTTTTAGAATTTTTATTTTTGTTTACAGTATCTCATGACAACTCAAATGAAACTATGTACTCAAAGGTAGTCTATTTTTACTCACAAACAAGGCCGCTCAAGATATTTTCTTGCCCGACTAAAAAATTGAAAAAGTGTAGCCCCTACTCTTTCAGTCATCTGAAAATGAAAACTTTATTTCGTCCAAAAAGGAAAATAGCTGTGACCAAAATTCACGACACATGTACAAATGACCCCAAAACTATATTTTTTAATAAAAAGATCCTTTCTATGAATTACAGGAAAAACATCAGATAATAGCATACCAGCTCCTTAAGTAGTTGACAGGGTTTTCAAATTTCCTGAGGTTACAATTGTTATTATTTTACTTCCAAAATGAATAAAAGTGATCTTAATATTGTTTTAAATACTAATGTAGAAGGAGAAAATAACAATATAAATGTCTTCTACAATTAGTCAAATTCTTGTGTTAAGATACAGCAGCAGGTCGAATCTTGAACTCAATAGCACCATCTAGTGAAGATAAACCAGAAATGCTTGTTTTCTTTGGCTGTTGATCCCAGGGCCCAGCAACAGCTAATCCAGCCTCGCCTTCAGGGTGGTGGGAGACTCCCTGCAATAGGTACTTCTTAGCAACAAAAATGTCATTTGCTTGAGAATAACTTAAAGTCCCATTTATGAAATATACCAAACAATTTACCTGACTATTTTTAAAATGTAAGTATCTAATTATGAGCTTATTCTTAAAACCTATTTCACATCATAAAAGATGCGGATAAATGACCTTATAAGGAGTTGAATGCTATGTGTGTGTGTGTGTGTGTTTAAAGTACTCATTCACTCATTTATTAACAGACATACTTAATTTGTAGTTTCTTTTATTTTCTACTCCCGTGCTCTGTTTACACTTCTGTGACAGACGTTAAACTGAACCCCATGTTACACCAACTTCCTCTTTCTTGCTCTTGTTACTACTGTTGCTTCCTGAATTATCCAGGCTACCTGGCTGACACTGCAGTCACTTTGCACTGTTATCTGTGTATCGATTACAAGTAATTCTCCTACTCAGAGATCGTCTGAAAGACTGCCATTGCATGTTTCACTATGTTCCTTTTTCCCCCTCTTATTTTCCAGCTCAGATATCCTAGAAGCCTGTGTGCCATTGAGACTCTAGCAGCCTAGGTCACAGAATCTGATTACAAAACCTAGAGCCCCTGCCACCTCCTTGGACCCTGTTGGATCAGGAGCGAAAAATAAAGATGCGTTGTTATTAAGCCACTGAAATTCTGGGATTGTCTGTGCTTGCAGCAAAACCCAGCCAGTCTTGAGAGAAACAAATGATTAGCTCAATGTAAAACAGATAAGGCAGCTCATAAATCCACTCACCTGGATGAACAGAGACATCTTTATAGGCTGAAAGCAAGTACAGAAGGTCTTGCCCATCTCTCTGTGTTGTGTAATTCCCACTTTCCCTGGGACACTGTAGATGTCATACGTGACATGAGACTTGCTGGCACACCCATGGAACAAAGGTCTCCCGAGTCAATGCATATTTACCTCTCTGACCTCAGATTCCTCCCTTGCTTCATCACATTTCTGCTTGATAATTAAGACAAATAATCTCTGTCAAAAGAGGAAACTGCCTCTTAGCTTGTGTGTCTAATGGCAGAGACTCTCAAAAGAGCCAGGCTGCTGTTTCAACTTTCAGGTAAGTGGAGCCATTTTTGTTTCTCCTGGAAAGCAAGGTCCTTAGAGTAGCATAGCCCAAGTCACAAGAACAGAGGTGACAAGGACAAAAAGTGCCGGTTGGTCATAAGGTGTTAAAAATTGCCACCTCTGATTTGGCCAGTGGGGGGATCTTCATGGTTGAGCCCACGGAGGACTGCCATCCCTGCTAACACGGACACTCTGTCCTGAAGTCAGTGAACAAGAACCAGAGGAGGTAAAGACAGAAGCTAACATCTACAGGACAAGTCACCTTCTCCACTTGGTTATTAAGAGCTGCCTCTTCAGGGAGAGCCCTCTGGTGAGAACTTCCGTGAGTCACTAATGTTCTCACATCCTGGGCCCGTTCCTAGATATCCTGTCCTGTACTCTTCCCCAAGCTTACTTGTCTCCAAGGTTACTTCTTCCAAGTGCTGACCAATCACCCAAACTACAAGCAATTCCCAAGAACTGGTGTCGCTCCACACTTCTTGCAATCGCTCTTTCCAGGAAAAGTGAATCCTAAGACATACTACTTAGACACCCGGTCCCAGAGATTTCCTTCTCCAGTATCCTGAAGGCCACTATAGTTCTACAGTTCATCACCCCCGCCTAATGCAGAATGTCACGGGGAGCCATCTATAAGCCAAACTCAGTTTTTTTCTTCTTCAGATAACTCCATGTCAGGTCGCAGATGTGGATTGAGAAAGGGACAGGTGGCAATGAGTTTACCAGTGCATTCAGGGCTTGTCTGATCCCATATAATCCCTTCAATTAAATGTTGGAGAGTTGTAATGACTTGAGGCTTAGAGGTTCAGACATAACTTATTTTTGACGTGCCTCTCAAGTTGCACGATTACTGGCATCTCAAAGCCCGAGAGTGAACCAAGAATTATTCTCAAAGCAATATTTACTTTCTGAAGAGAGCATGGCTTTGTTCCAAAACCCTAAGGGTATTCGCTCTGATTCACCCATCAGAGCTCATCACAGACTCCACACAGCAGCCCAGTCAGGTGCAGACTCTGGAAGCACCACTGGATCCACCCAGACATTGTCAGAATTGCTTGCATAGCAAACGTGTTGAACAGAAGGATCTTCTTTTATTCTGGGCCCCATTCAGGCTCTCAGCCTTTGAGTTACCAGGTTATTCAGCACTGGGGTTGGAGCAGACACCACAATGGGTTCATGCTGCCTCCTAAGCCCAAGATGACAGCATATGAAATGTTTAAAAATAAAAGATGGACCTTAATAAATGAACAAGGACCAAGAGGCTTAAAAAGGGGTCATGGAAATTATAAAAGAACAAAGTAGAACTTTTACAGTGGTAGGGGGCATAGGGGGTCGTCATTTGCCTTTTACTTTAAAAGTGATATTCTATCCCGACCCAAATTTCCGATCCCCTAGGCACTTCACGGTAGTGGAAGATCCCTGAAATTTGTGGGACAGAGCTCCCACCCTCTGATGCTCATGTATATTAATAGGTATCCTTCCCCAAAGTTCTAAATCAGTACTATATCTTGTGGGATGGGGACAGACTTAGGCTCCCTGCTCATTAAATTACAGCAGAAAACAAAATATTGATGCCCTGAGGCAAGACGGTAAAATCTACCTGAGTGTAAAAGCAAACTATGGCATTCTCTGCTTATTAGGAAAAAGAGAGACCAAAAAAATGTGTTTACCAAATCAGTAGCTCCATATTAAGCTACGAAGGGCTATTTTTTCTCGAGCAAAGAGATGCCTGCACTTCCGTGTTTGGCATCGTTTTGGACGTGCTGCTCTAAGACGCCTCCTGCCACAATACAACCAGCTCCCGGATGAAGGGAACACACGCAAGTTTCATGCACTCCTAGCTCTTAAGAACATATACAAAAGCTCCAAGGGAAGAGGGGGGAAAGACCAGTGAGTTAAAACCTAAATGTGAGCAGTAACCAAAACCAAAATTCAGAATTTTCTGGAAGGCAGAGGTCCATACAAAGTTAGAGTCACAAGATTGAGCCCTGGGCCCACAGAAGGGGGATGGGGGCCCCAGGTTAAGCCACAGCCCTTGAAAACACCTAAGAAGGTCACCGGTCAGAACAGTAAAAGCTGGCCTTCCAGGCAGAAACAAATGCAAATGCGGCTGGAGGTAAGTTGTTTCACCAATTTAGGTGCTCAGACTTTCTACAGATGTGAGCCCACAGTTTAAAAAAATAAATAAATAAAACAAAACCCGAAAACAACTAACCCCCAAGACACAAGGAGTAAACTGCCATGAGTAAGAGTCCACAGAAAAAGAAATTTTTTTAAAGGTCTTCAGATATTAGAATTTTCAGACTCACATTTTTTTAAATGACAATATATGAAATGTTTAAAAATAAAAGATGAACTTTAATAAATGAGCAAGAACCAAGAGACTTAAAAAGGGGTCGTGGAGCTTATGTTTGTGTACGGTGTGAGGGAATGTTCTAACTTCATTCTTTTACATGTAGCTGTCCAGTTTTCCCAACACCACTTATTGAAGAGGATGTCTTTTCTCCATTGTATATCCTTGCCTCCTTTGTCATAGATTAGTTGACCATAGGTGCATGGGTTTATCTCTGGGCTTTCTATCCTGTTCCATTGATCTATATTTCTGTTTTTGTGCCAGTACCATACAGTCTTGATTACGGTAGCTTTGTAGGATAGCCTGAAGTCAGGGAGCCTGATTCCTCCAACTCTGTTTTCCTTTCTCAAGATTGCTTTGCCTATTCGGGGTCTTTTGTGTTTCCATATGAATTGTAAGATTTTTTGTTCTAATTCTGTGAAGAATGTCATTGGTAGTTTGATAGGAATTGCACTGAATCTGCAGATTGCTTTCGGTGGTATAGTCATTTTCACAATATTGATTCTTCCAGTCCAAGAATATGGTACTTAAATGTAAGACCAGACACTATAAAACTTTTAGAGGAAAACATAGGAAAAACACTCTTTGACATAAACCACAGCAAGATCTTTTTTGACCCACCTCCTAGAGTGACAGAAATAAAAACAAAAATAAACAAATGGGACTTAGTTAAACTTAACAGCTTTTGCACAGCAAAGGAAACCATAAACAAGACAAAAAGACAACCCTCAGAATGGGAGAAAATATGTGCAAATGAAACAACAGACAAAGGATTAATCTCCAAAATATACAAACAGCTCATGGAGCTCAATATCAAAAAAACAAACAATCCAGTTAAAAAATGTGCGGAAGACCTAAATAGACATTTTACCAAGGAAGACATACAGATGGCCAAGAGGTGCATGAAACGATGCTCAACATCACTAATAGAGAAATGCAAACCAAAACTACAATGAGGTATCACCTCATGCCGGTCAGAATGGCCATTATCAGAAAAGCTAGAAACAATAAATGCTGGAAAGGGTTTGGTGAAAAGGGAACCCTCCTACACTGTTGGTGGGAATGTAAACTGATACAACCACTATGGAAAACACTATGGAGGTTCCTTAAAAAAGTACAAATAGAACTACCATATGACCCAGCAATCCCACTACTGGGCATATACCCTGAGAAAACCATCATTCAGAAAGAGTCATGTACCACAGTGTTCACTGCAGCTCTATTGACAACAGCCAGGACATGGAATCAACCTAAATGTCCATCAACAGATGAATGGATAAAGAAGATGTGGCACATATATACAATGGAATATTACTCAGCCATAAAAAGGAACGAATTTGAGTTATTTGTAGTGAGGTGGATGGACCTAGAGACTGTCATACAGAGTGAAGTTAGTCAGAAAGAGAAAAACAAATACCATATGCTAACATATATATATGGAATCTAAAAAAAAAAAATGGTACTGATGAACCTAGTTGCAGGGCAGGAGTAAAGAGTTAGGCATAGAGAATGGACTTGAGGACATGGGGTGGGAGGATGAAGCTGGGGCGAAGTGAGAGTAGCATCGGCATACATACACTACCGAATGTAAAATAGATAGCTAGTGGGAAGCAACAGCATAGCTCAGGGAGATCTCCTCGGTGCTTTGGGATGACCTAGAGGGGTGGGATAGGGAGGGTGGGAGGGAGGCTCAAGAGGGAGGGGATATGGGGACATGTGTGTGCATATGGCTGATTCTCTTTGTTGTGCAACAGAAACCAACGCAGTACTGTGAAGCAATTATACTCCATAAAGATCTATTTTAAAAAGGGGGGGCCATGGAAATTATAAAAGAACAAAGTAGAACTTTAAGAAATAAAAAAACAATAATTCTATAAATGGGTTAAATATCAGATTAGACACGTCTTAAAAAAGAATTAGTGGCCTAGAAAATAGATCTGAAGAAAATATCCAGAATAATCTAAGAGGGAACAAAGAGAACAAAATTTGAAAGAAAAGTTAAAGAGCCTTGAAAGACAGAGTGAAAAGAAATCAATCCACAGACACAGAAAATACAACTTACATCAAACAGGAAAGAAAAGAGCTTATCAGCAGCCAACAGAGAAAATACAGAATAAAATGATCAGACTGATACGTATTCTCAGAAGCTAAAAGATGAGGCAGAAGATAGAGGGATAATACGCCTTCGTCCATTCAGCCAGCTACAACAAACTATCACAGACTGGGGAGCTAATAAAGAACAACATTTTTACTTCTCTGAGTTCTGGAGGCTGGAAATCTGAGATCCGGGTGCCGGCGTGGTCAGGCAGGGCCGTCTTCCAGGTAGCAGACCTCTTCTTGTGTCCATACCCCTGCACAGGTGTGAGGGAGCTTTCACTGGGGCCTCGTTTATACGGGCATGGATCTCGTTCGCAGGACTCTGCTCTCAGGACTGATCTCAGGACCAAAGGCCCTACCTCGTAAGGTAACCCCATCACACTGGGCACTCAGGTTTCATCATATGAATTGGGGGCTGGGGGCAGCGGTGCTGAAACATTCAGCCTATAGCAAATATCTTCAAAGAGTTGAGAGAAAATAACGGTCCATCCGGAATTAATCACTCAGCAAAACGTTTCAACAACATGGACAAAGCAACATATTTTTTGATAAAACCTAAGAGCATTACCACCATCATTTTTTCATCAAAGGAACATCTAAGAGATGGACTTCAGAAAGATGGGCAAAGCAGGAAGCAGTGGCAAGTCAGGAAAATGGTACATATATGAGTAAACCTAAACATAGATGTTTATAATGATGATGATGATGAGGGGTGGTGTCAGATTTGTCCTATTGAATTTGAAAAAAGCTAAAATAATGGACCACAGTAGCATGTAGGTCACGAGCAGGTGAATATGGCCCAAGTGTGCCACCTGGAACTCAAATACAGCCCAGCCGTAGACAAAGACAAAAAAATCCCAGCTCTCGTGAAACTTGCATTCTTAAGAATTAATTTAAGAATCATTAACTTAAAAATGTGTTACACATGTATGGCAATATTTCAAGGTTTACATAAATTTTTAAGAAAAAATATCAGTGAATTAAAAATGAAATAAAAACAAACAAGAAGGCTCAATCAATTCAAAATAAAACAAGAAATGAGCATAGAAACAGAAGATTGTATATAAAGTACAAAAAGGAGAGAATAATTCCAAATAGATTGATATTCATGATAACCACCAATTAAAACATAGAGATTATCAGATTGGCTTTTTTTTTTAACATCTTTATTGGAGTATAGTTGCTTTACAATGGTGTGTTAGTTTCTGCTGTATAACAAAGTGAATCAGCTATACATATACATATATCCCCATATCCCCTCCCTCTTGTGTCTCCCTCCCACCCTCCCTATCCCACCCCTCTAGGTGGTCACAAAGCACCGAGCAGATCTCCCTGTGCTATGCAGCTGCTTCCCACTAGCTATCTGTTTTACATTTAGTAGTGTATATATGTCCATGCCACTCTCTCACTTCGTCCCAGCTTACCCTTCCCCCTCCCCGTATCCTCAAGTCCATTCTCTATGTCTGCGTCTTTATTCCTGTCCTGCCCCTAGGTTCTTCAGAAACATTGTTTTTTTAGATTCCATATATGTGTGTTAGCATACGGTATTTGTTTTTCTTTCTGACTTACTTCACTCTGTATGACAGACTCTAGGTCCATCCACCTCACTACAAATAACTCAATTTCGTTTCTTTTTTGTTTGTTTTTATTTATTTTTTTACATCTTTATTGGAGTATAATTGCTTTACAGTGGTGTGTTAGTTTCTGCTTTATAACGAAGTGAATCAGTTATACATATACATATGTCCCCATATATCTTCCGTCTTGCGTCTCCCTCCCTCCCACCCTCCCTATCCCACCCCTCTAGGTGGTCACAAAGCACTGAGCTGATCTCCCTGTGCTATGCGGCTGCTTCCCACTAGCTATCTACCTTACGTTTGGTAGTGTATATATATATGTCCATGCCACTCTCTCGCTTTGCCACAGCTTACCCTTCCCCCTCCCCATATCCTCAAGTCCATTCTCTAGTAGGTCTGTGTCTTTATTCCTGTCTTACCCCTAGGTTCTTCATGACATTTTTTCCCCTTAAATTCCATATATATGTTAGCATATGGTATTTGTCTTTCTCTTTCTGACTTACTTCACTCTGTATGACAGACTCTAGGTCTATCCACCTCATTACAAATAACTCAATTTCGTTTCTTTTTATGGCTGAGTAATATTCCATTGTATATATGTGCCACATCTTCTTTATCCATTCATGTGTCGATGGACACTTAGGTTGCTTCCATGTCCTGGCTATTGTCAACAGAGCTGCAGTGAACACTGTGGTACAAGACTCTTTCTGAATGATGGTTTTCTCAGGGTATATGCCCAGTAGTGGGATTCTGGGTCCTATGGTAGTTCTATTTTTAGCTTTTTAAGGAACCTCCATACTGTTCTCCCTAGTGGCTACATCAATTTACATTCCCACCAACAGTGCAAGAGGGTTCCCTTTTCTCCACACCCTCTCCAGCATTTACTGTTTGTAGATTTTCTGATGATGGCCATTCTGACTGGTGTGGTGATACCTCATTGCAGTTTTGATTTGCATTTCTCTAATGATTCGTGATGTGGAGCATCAGATTGGATTTTAAAATCCAGCTTTATGCTATTTAAAAGAAACATCCTTAAACACAAGGACATAATAAGGATGAAAGCAAAATGACTGGAAACTGTCTACTGTGGAGCCACACCATCTGCTGTTGCCAAACAATTTGTAGTTCAAATCGCCCAGAAAATACCATTTTTTCATCCTGTTAGTGGGTTTGTTTTTAATCTGGTTTTCAATAACTTTTAAAAATTTACTTGTCTTGTTTCAGCAGGAGTGGATTTATCGGCAGTATGCACACATTTGCAATAAGACTGATTTATTTCCCTTAGTCCCACTCTTAAGAGTTATTTTTTTCCACGCCACTGGTTTCGAGCCTCGTCTGTTCATAAGATTAGACATTGCTTTCTCTTACCTTAACCCTCTCACAGCTTTTGGCAAGTTCTGTGTGACGCAAGACTGAAGGAACCCACAAGTGCACATTCCTGTGGGTAATTTTTCTTTATGCGTTTCCGTGTTGTAAATCGTACCCATCAGGCCGCAACACGAGGCAGCATGGAATGCGGGAGACCTAGTACTTGTTTTTCTCGGCTCTATCACCAGGGGGCACCAAAGCCCCAGTAATCAGCAAAAGAGGCTCATTTGAGAAAAACCAGGCACCAAGGTGTAGACCTTGCATAGAGCACAGTGCCCAGCTGAAAGCTGTCTGTGAAATGACTGGACATGAAAACTTCTTACTGTAAAAAATTAACTTTAAGACCAAGAAATTGGGAAAATTGTACTGATGAAAATTACTTCCCTCTCTAGTGATTTTATAGGTTACACTGAACTTAAAATATTTCACGTAGAAGATGAATATATAGGAAATTATATGAATGAGTTATATTAAGTTCTTATATGAAAATATATGAATATATATAGAAAATTATTCTCTTATGCCATCTCACTAAATAATTAAAACAGTGATGCACTGGATATATATTTGCTTCTTTCCCCTATTAATCTTCGTAAAGCTTGTTGGGCCTGAGTGTCTTCTATTAACAAGCTCTTTATTATGTGATTTCTAGCCAGGGGTACCTGACTCCTGTAGTTCACCAGAAAATGAGAGGCAACCATCACACAGTTAAAGCTGAGTAAGAGGATGGATGACACGTAGTAGATGTGCAGTAACTAGTGTTCTATATGTCCTGGTGATGGACATTGTAATGGACTTTGGAGCCAGCTAGACCTGTGTTCAGAACCCCTCCTAGTCTGACCTTGAGCTAAGTTTCCTGAACCTGTTTTTCCACATCTGTATCCCACATCAGTCCTGTTCCTTGGATGAGCCAAGAATCCTTGTCTCGGAGTCTGGCCCTTGCTACTCCCGGGGTCAGGATTTCTCCTCTGACACCCTGAAGTCCATTCTCTCATCTCCTTCAGGCATCAGCTTGCACCCAAACACGCCTTATCCCCCTTCCCCGATTCTTCTTCTCCATAGTACTTATTATGACACAAAATACATCTTACTTCATGTGTTTGCTAGAGACTCTCCGCACTAGACGGTGAGCTCCATGAGAGCGGACATTGTTCTTTCTGCTTTGATCACTGCCCCATCTCTAGCGACTAGAACAGTGCCTGTGGCCAACAGGAGCACAGTAAACGTCTGCTGAGTGATGAATGACTTACAGGAATGTTATGGCTGCTGCTGATGTTTATAAATCACCTAGCATATAATAATAGGTAAATTGTAGCTGTTATTATGAAATTCTGTTATATTGTAGACTCAATTTCTTGATTCCTATTACAATTTGAACTTTTTTTAAACAAGGAGTCTTGAAGTTGATTAACTAGGTCATGACCATCTTTTTTTTTTTTTTCTTTTAATGACATGGAAGAAGGGTAAGTGAGCATATGCCTATAGCCCAAAGAATTATTTTGTGAAACTTCACTTGCAATTTTATGTGTGTGGCAGGAGTGTCATAAAAGCACAGGTACTGATACAGACCCACTGCCTTTCATAGGTTGCCCTGGAGATCTTTTCTCACGGAATGTGCCTTCCTGGAAGGGGACTGACCAACAGGAGGCCTTAGATTTGGAAGATCGCTCCCTCTGGCCTCCTGGAGTCATCCCAGCCAGATAATACAGCTCACATCTTATCCTGGAAGCCCTTCAGCATCACCAGATTTAGCACTTAATGCAGCTCCAAGACTATGTCACAGAAACAGACAGGTAAGATCACCTGTTGGATAAGACCATCTGTTTTTCCAGCAATTCTGTGGATGACTTTACGTTTTCCCTTGGAGTCCGAGCATCTCTCTGGTTGACGGGTCCTACCAGGGTCGGCCGCTGCACTGCAGCCAGCTGCGCTGAGCCTGGACGTGGTTCCGCAGATGCAGTGGGGTTCCCGGCCCAGCGCACCGTCAGGAGGAGAATCTTGGCTGCGTGATTCAACGTGACGTGTGCCGTGTGCCCCCCACACCCCTCCCCCGCCCCCCACCCACTTTAGTGTGTTTATTTTGTCATTAGTAATCACTGCGATAACAATATTTTACCTCCTGACTCTATAACCGGAAAAATCTTAAAGGCAGGGCTGAGGACTCCCGGTTTTACTCTAAAAACAAGACAAAAACAGACTTCCCAAGAACATTTAAAGTGTTTGAGGTGCTGTCTGTATTACATCACTCCACCCCCGGGTGTAAGCAAGCACAGTGTCTGGCCCGTTACAGAGGCTGCAAAATGCACACAGATCAGTCAAGTGCAACTGGTGAAATCTGAATAAGGTCTACGGATTGTGCCAGTTCCCAGGCTCTGATACTGACCTGTAGTTATGTAAGATGTCACCACAAGGGGGAGCTGAGATTAAGCGTACAGAGGACTTGTCTGTGCTATTTTTGAAACTTCTAGTGAACAGTAATAATTTTTTGAAGGATTAATAAAGGCCTTTAAACAATCTATTTAGCCTCCTTCCTAACCAACACCCTTTGCAAAACTGGAATGACTGTTAGGTTACTTACCAGAAATGTATTTCTAATTAGCAGGGATGGGCAGGCAAAGGACAACTTTTAGAACCTGTGAGCAGTCTACATAATGAGAGGAGTAGCTCATTACCAGAAGGGTGATCAGGGATCGTTAAGTAGACAAATGACCAATGGAGAGAAATAAGAATATATAATGCACTGATTTTAAATAAAAATAAATACTTAGAACTTGGTAGAAAAGATGCTGAGTAAATACATGTTTGATTTCTTGATTGCTACGGTATAATCAAGTGTAAAGAGCTGGCGGTCAGTGAACTGTCAGTCTTTTAAGTTGAAAGTGACAAATAATTGGAGATAGACCTGATTCAGGTTCCGCATCTCTTTGGGGTGCTTCCTCTCCTGATGAGGCCTCTGACACGTTACCCTGACCTCTGTAACCTCCTGGACACCGACCCACGGTTGATGCTGTTCCACTAGAGGACTCTGGAGTTTCCTTAGCTCTCCCCAAACCAATGACAATGCTGAATCCTTCCTGCGCCCTGTGCGCCCAGAAGGAAGCAGTGGTCAAGAAGCCCCCGACCTTGGGCTTTCTGAGAGCAGAACCTTGCCCACCAAGCCCGCATGTTCTGAGAAGTAACGGCATCCACCCCACCTCCGCAGGACTCTCTTATCTCTCTGTCTCTAAGAAACCCAAGCCTCCTGCCTCTTCTGAGAAATCCTTCTGCAGAAACGGACGTTCTCCCCGTTGCAAGGGCCAGAATAAATCCACCTCCCCTTCGTCGTCGGTGCGTTTTGTCTCACACACCAACTTCCAGTCAGCTTTATTCCTTGTTTTTTCCCTGGCCTTTCTTATTCCAGATGGTTAAAATGAGGGTAAAGTTTTCTATACTTTTCACAATCATTAATCAACTAATCTTCATGATCAAGCTAAGTGATTTTTTCCATTCTTAGGTGAAAAACATTGGCGCAAGACTCAGTGTTTTGCATCAAATGAAATAACTACCTAAGTTGTCCTACCATTATAGGTAAAAGAAAAAAACCCTGCATCTCTGCTAAGAGACTTTAGAGTCTGTGAACTGTTCGGCCCTGTTCCCTCAACTCCCCTACATTTCGCAGAAGTAATAAAAACCTGCCATGTGCCAAGAATCCCAGGAGGTCCTGTTCCCACATGTATTTCCTTCTCCCAGCACTTCTGGAAGAAAGTTATGATCACCCCATGTTTCTGGCGAAACAGCACAGCCTGTACGGAGGGGCATTCAGCTCTGGTGCAGACGCCAGGGTTTGAATATGGGTTTTACCACTAACTACCTTTCAACACCCAGATCCCTACTCCCAAGCATTCTCAACAGATATACCAGTGGGATATGCATCAACCACACATATTCCAACAAGGAAATACCTCTCTGCCCCTCTCCAGTGGGAAGAAAAGGCCTGGCTGAAAGCTACTTGAGGTCAGATAGACTGAGGCTCACCTACTGACGGGGCCGCTTTCCTTCTACAGGGATAACTCCCTCATCAGGCAACAGGCTGCAGGATCCAGAATCCTCGCTTTAACAAATCAAGCTGAGAGAAAATGTGTGAGAGAAAACGACTAAGGACTGAAGTTCTGACATAGCATTGCCCAGGTTCAGAGAGAACAAAAACAAAACCCAGCTCACCTCTTGTGTTGTCCCAGATAAAATACACTGAGGTTAAATATAACTCAGTTGCCCTCTAAATTCAACTTTCTGTTCTTTTGAGGGAGTATTTCTATCGTTTCAGTTGTCTGAGTTCACTGGGAAACATTCTTTTGAGAAACAGAAAGAAAAAGCAGGGTTCCCACAACTCAGTGGGCTCACAGGGTCGTCCCAGGGGTCAGGAGTGCGAGGGCAGCGACCCAAAACCGCCGACACGCCCGGGAGGCCGGGAGGCCGGGCCCGCCACACTTTCAAATGGAGCCAGCTGTCTATTCTGACCCGGTTCTTCATGAGCTCCACAGGCATCTTGAGTTTTTAAACTCAGGTCTGTGTGGTGACTTTCTAGTGTTACTTTATCCATCTTCTCAACCAGTCACTACCCCTTGGCTCTCACCAGAAGCCTGGCACTGGGAGAACCCAGGTCTTGGCAACCAGAGCGGCACTAGCCCGGCCCAGGTTGTCCCAAGGCGTGAACAGAAGGAAGAAGAATCAGATCTAACGTCACCAGGAGCTCAAGAATGACAAAGGCGGCCCTTACAGAGAGCATTCACTCACTGCAAGGCAGTCCCCACGGTCTGGCCACATTACAGAGACAGTGACTTCGTTCACCATCAGCATTTATTGGGCGCCTATTATGTGCAAAGCACTCTGCTAGGCGCTGGGCAAGATACAAAGATAAACCTACAAGACTGCCCTCGGAGAGCTTACAGTCTAGTATAGGAGCGCAGTCTCTGGAGAAGATCTTTTAGGTGTGATTGACCTCCCCTGACCCACCCCACCAAAAAAAAAAGAGGGGGTGGGAGGGGGGAGAAAAGAAAACAACCTCAAGGTCACTAGACTTGGTTTCAGCCATTTTCTCTTAGTGCAGCAGCTTCGCATAAAAGAAAGCATCGATCGGAAAGTCTTTGAAAATGCATACTTTTACTCATAAACAAAATTCACGTTCATTAGAAAAATGCTGAATATTTACTGCAATTAAGAAAATCCTCAAACATATCTTCAGTATTTTCATGGATTTTTTTCTTATGAATCTGTATTTGTAAAATTTCCCAAATTGCATCAAAACATGCAACCACTTTTTGAAACAGATCTCTTTAAACCACTGGCAGTCACATAAAAGGTACACAGGCTGCCTGCTAAAAGCAAGGGAAGCATCTGAAATGGACAGATGTTTACTACCAAAATTCACAGCTTATGGTTTTTTCCCCCCCATAAACTCATTTCAGGTCAAGTCAAAGCATTATAAAATAACACCTCCGTTAACCTATACCCCCAAAGACCCAAAGCTTTAGCTCATTAAGCTTTAGATAGAACAGTGAACAAACGTTCCTCGCGGCCTTCAAGCCTATCTCTTAGTGGCCAGACCCACCAAAGAGCTGTAAAATAATTCCAAAAACAGCAGCTCAAAATAACCCCCTTTTCCTATTACACCATAAGGAATTTCTGAAGTTTTCTGTTATCTTCCTTTAAGCATAAAGGAACCAAATGTAATCAACTGGGAGAATAGAATCACTGATATAGCTGCTTGTCTAGGTTAAACTGCTAGAGAAAAGGAGCACGTAAGCACAACATCTTAAAATTAACTCATTTCTAAACATAATTACTTTAGATGAGTGTCTTGCAATTATTCTCTTCCTAGGATCATCCCTGGGCTCCGATGTTTCTAATTAAAAGTGTAAAGCCGGGGGCTTCCCTGGTGGCGCAGTGGTTGAGAGTCTGCCTGCCGATGCAGGGGACGCGGGTTCGTGCCCCGGTCCGGGAGGATCCCACGTGCCGCGGAGCGGCTGGGCCCGTGAGCCATGGCCGCTGAGCCTGCGCGTCCGGAGCCTGTGCTCCGCAACGGGAGAGGCCACAGCAGTGAGAGGCCCGCGTACCGCAAAAACAAAAACAAAAAAAGTGTGAAGCCTTGGGTGTTTATGGAGACTTTCTAAGACTTCTTGAAAACACTGACGCTGAGGTTGATGATATGGTTATCAACTGAACACAGGTCCATCTTCTTCGTGCAGAATCACAGTGAACGTACAAAGCTTGCATACCCAAAAGTGAGCTCCTGAGAGGGGGGTTTCTCATCCCCATGTTGGCGCACTCTTGTCCTGACAGCTTCCCTTAGCTAGTGAGTAAAAGCACACGCATCCATTGTGCTGGGGGCCTTTCTACTCCCCTTTCTCACTGAACTCCAAAAAGTGGGTGGGCTTGGACTGAACAGGAACTGGAGTAAATTTCCACATTCATCTCCAGCAAACACAGATCCACGCATGCAGAGGCCCATGAACACCTAAACCAGCCCCGGGTCTGGCTAAGGCTGCAGGCTTCTTACATGTACCCGCCTCAAGGAGAACACACCCAACTTTTAAGCTTTGATGCCGACAGATTTTAAGTTTGTACAAACTATGTAAGAAGTTAAATCTTCTGGGTGTAAAATCTAACAGAAATAAAGTCAGATCAATATGAATTATGTGTTGACTTGTCTTTCAATCATCTGGCTGCCGTCACATTACTGAGGTGCTTTTCTGTTCAATCTCTCTGCCAAACGGATCCAACAAATTTTACAGATGTGTGTGGTATAAAAGAACTACTATTTAAGCTAACCAGTCCAACCCTGTCATTTTACAGATAAAGAAACGGAGACCCTGAAAAGTGTAATGAAAAAGCTGGAGCCAAACCCAGTCTAGCATTCATGATACTGTACTTCTGACCTTCAACTGACCTTCATAGAACACACACCCTTACAGGTAAGAGCTGTTCCAACCAATGCAATTAAACAGAGATGTATTTCATGTGAAATAAGTATAACAAATGTTAAGCCACTACTGTAAGCTATTCTTAGAAAATATTAGCCCTTCTGGGTCACTGCCGATAAGGCACCTACAGCGCTCGGTCTTGCTCTTAAGGGACTGATTTGTACTTGCTTCCTTTGAGGACGCTTATTCGCCCACTGTAGAAAAAACTCACGTTAAATATGATCATATAATCAATCTCTGAATAATTTTTCCATACATTTGGATTCTGATACTTTTAACACGAGTATAATTAACTTCTGCAGAGAATGAGTGAGATAGTACCGCTATATAAATTGTTGGCAACTTGAAAATTAGTCATTTCCACACAGGATAGGAAATCTCTTCTAGGTAATAGAAAGGGCGTCCAGGGTAACAAAAAATACAATAAAAATTATATAAGTGAATTTTGACTAGTCTGTAATCGGAGGTATAAAAAAAGGATATGCTTGGGGCTTCCCTGGTGGCGCAGTGGTTGAGAGTCCGCCTGCCGATGCAGGGCACGCGGGTTCGTGCCCCGGTCCGGGAAGATCCCACATGCCGCGGAGCGGCTGGGCCCGTGAGCCATGGCCGCTGAGCCTGCGCGTCCGGAGCCTGTGCTCCACAACGGGAGAGGCCACAACAGTGAGAGGCCCGCGTACCACAAAAAAAAAAAAAGAAAAAAGAAAAAAAAAAAAAAAAAAAAAAAAGGATATGCTTAAAGAATCGGATCTGAGTTCAAGGGTTAACACCCTTCCTTGCTAGCTATGTAATAACCTTGAAGCAATTCCACAAACTTCTGGGTCTGTTTCTTTATCTGCAAAGAGCTAACATTTGCACTACTTACCTCGTTAGATTACTGAGGATCACATACAGTAAAATATATGAGTGCCTGTGAATGGAAATGCACACCAACACATATCGATTATTATTACCCCAATAATTATTCAAATGTGGACCTAGAAAAATAATTAAATAATTACCACTCTGTGGCACTAGGCATGCTCACTAGATAAACCATGCAAACATTTTCAACGTTCAATGGCAATGTTTAAAAAAAAAAAAGAAGAAGAATCACACAAAGATATAATACCAAGGAACTTTTTTAGAGAAAGCACTGAAAGACACACATTTGGTTGACTTAAGAGACTTTAAAATGATCTAGAATGATTTACAGCATATAAAGAGGTATTTAGTCTTTAGTGGAGAAAGTTGCTAGTCACCTGTCAGAAAAACAAGCATTGTGGGCATTCCTAAGACAAACGGAATAAAATTCATCACTTTTCGCTATTTTGTAAACCAGGCTTCTCACCAACAATTGTATTAATTTTTCCAGTATTCAGACATACCCTCAAAGAGGTAATAGAGAATGTCTGCTTCTAAATGACATCCAATGTGAACTGGCATAAATGCAAGGCATAAATAGAGTCCTTATAACTCCACAGGCACCTGAAAGTTTTAACTACCCTTCATGCTCACTTCATATTCCATAAAGAATAATGGAAATACAGGGAATACTTCAAATATAAATATTTCACAAATCCTTCTCATGTGGCTGTCTTATTCTTATAATACTCCACTCTGATGGCCTTTGTTTGTTTTTGTTTGGAAAATTAAGTAGTACATTAACCTTTCCCTTCAAATATGCCTTTTGATGTTCATTCTTACACCAAAAAAAAAAAAAGTTAACAACCCAAAACAAATAAAGATGCAAGGGAAGAGATAAACAAGATACAATTCATTAGGTACAAAAATATGCTGCTTCAAATTCAGAATAATTTAATAACTCTTCGTTATTTCATATGTATCTGGAAATGGGACAGATACATGTCCTGATCCTGTCACAAGAGGTAGAATTCCAGCATTTGGTACAACGTTCCAAGATAGGGTTAAAGTGACATTCCTGTTTCCCCTATAAAAAGATATAATAAACAGATGTCAGCAGAAACATTTGTAGTTCAATAAAAACGTTTTAATTCAAGCACTGAGGTATCAAATACTTTATTTTTAACCAGCTATTCCTAATTGGAATTCTAATCTACACACAAGTTCTTCTCAAGTCGTTTGAGATCCAAGATGATGCTGGGAAACAGCAGCATTCTCACTGCAGGTCCCCCATAATTACCCTCCTCAAGTCACTTAAGTCACAGTTATTCGAGCCATCAACCAAAACGCTTAAATAAGTAAAACACAGAAAACAGAGAGATTTGAGCTAGAAATCAGGAGACGATGGTTTGAAACCTAATTCTATCATTATCCAGATGGGCAAACCTGAATCAATTAAACTCTCCCAGGGCTGGAAACTTTTCATCTGCAAAACCAGGTTTGGTTAAAATAGCTCTCCCCTAAAATCCTTTCCAAAGTTGACCCGCAGAGCTTAAGAGCTAAAACTGACCCAAAAGATCAATCGTTCTAATTCCTTCATTTTGTATAAAAGGAAGCTGAGGTTCAGAGAGATTAAGTGAACCGAAACTAGAAACTTCAGTATCAACTCCTAGACCAACACGTGGCTTCCTCGTTCAGGTTCCCAGGCAGGCTCCTCTGACACCCCCGAAGGAGCCCTTTGACGACAGTCCCACTCCCGGGCCAGCAGCCCAGGATCCCTGTACCCTTAAGGGCAGAAGCCCGGTACTATTTCTACCCCATCTTCCAGTTCACATCTGTATAAATACTTTTCTTCTCTCTCAACTTTTCTTTTTAGCTGTTTTTCTTTAAAATAAAAACACATCACATCTTTCTCTCCCCTTCATGTAACATCACACGTAAAAAATGACAAAGAATTGCTCACTTGAGACCATTTCCATCGTCAAAGAAAAAATACTTTGTTTTCATATCTTTCAACAGCAGCTTTGGATTATCACCTCTCAGAACAATCTTGTCCCACAGAACAACCTGGTTCAGAGCCTACATTAAAATAAAAATTAATTAGATAATTCAACAGATATAGCATCTCTGTCACTTCAGAAATATGTTAAGCGAAGAGTTTAATTTATATGAATGAATCCAACTTTGAGGGAACTGCTAAAATCTTAAAGCAGACAAAATGGTAACAAGTGGATAGATACAGGAGTGAAACTTCTGGACAAAAGAAAGATACTTCCCTAAAGGAAATCACCCCTTTTGCCAAGGCAACTGTATTATTTAGAGCCCTCAAAGTTTAATGCAAGGTTTTAGACTTATGTGCTCTCCAGAGTGAGGCCCTAGGAGAAACAGAAGGCACTAGAATCCCTAGAAGGGAAGCATTCTTTTAAATCACTTTTCCCTGTAAAATTTCTGAGACCCTCCAACCCTGTGGACACTGCATGGTGCCAGGGAAACAGAGAGAACTAATCCCTGTAGATCACACTGCTAATACAGGTCACTGCTGCTAGATTATCTCATGAAAATTTATATATCTCCAAGGTTTTTCAATTATCAAGGCATCGCTAAAAAAATGAAGACTTTTTAGGTTTTTTTTTTTTTCCTTTAAGGAAACATAGGCACATTATTGTTTTACTGGCAAAATCCTAGAAGTCAGACAATTCTTTTAAGCCACTGCTTTGACATATCATAAGCAAGTTTCATTTGGAAAATTAGAGTTACGAAATGGAGAAAAAGCACATTTGTAACCACTTCTAAATGCAAAGAAATGTGTTCTTATGAAGCTACCATCCATTAGCTTGTGAGGCCAACTCCTCAGCATTAACTAAAAAGAAATGTGGAACACTTCATTTCTAAAAAGGGGTTCAAATCTTCACCTTAAACCCTCCAACATTAAACAGAAACATCAAGACTGAAGAACACAGAATCAAAGATATGCCAAAGTGAAATGACTTTATGTATATTTATTTATTCACCGAAGCAGTGATCTGTCAAATTCCAAACTGTATTAACTTACTAGCCATGCTGGGGTAAATCAGTTATGAATCTGACTCAGGTATTTCCATCACCAAGAAGGTGACATATTTACTTGGATCATTTGCTGAAACTTGTAGAATACTTGTGCTTACAGCTGTCACTCTTATCTTCAGAGCAGCTTTTTCTGTTTAATGCTTTGTTGATTCTCAAGGGCAGGGATCAAAACTTATTCAACCCAATATTCTTACTGCCCAACAAAGTATCCTCCATAAAAGATATGCTCAAAATAAATACACAAAGAATTGAAGTGCTAATGATTCCAGTTAACTAATCAAACCAATCAACAAATAAAGTTGATTCATTTGTCATCCCTTGAAAATGAATATACAGTTCAAATACAATACAGAATAGACTCATCTCTTAACCACGAATTACCTCAGGCTATGCTGATAACAAAACATAAGGGTAACTCAGGTAAAAACAACATAGAAGCACATTTTGATTCCACAGATTTCACCTTTCGGAGTTAATGCACATACCAGAGTCATTCACCTTACCCCTTTAGGACATAAGAAGATTTCTGTTTTATCAATATGCTATATAAATATTTTAACCCTTACTCTTATCTGCAACAAAAGCTCTAAATCAGACTGGACTAATAAATTTCAGTCACAAACTAATAGTTTTAATAATGTTATAGTAAGTTTTAATCTAACAGTTTAATAGCTTTTAATTATAAAACTTCTAATCAACTCTAATTCATGATTAAAAAGACTACTTTAAGTGCTCAAACTGATGAGTCCTGCACAACTCAAAACAAAGTAATGTATTTCTCAATATAAATTAATTGTAGATATATGGCTTAATAAAAGACTATCAAAACAGCTCACATCATGTATTAAAAGAGGAAAAATATAAATATTTAGATGGATTTTAAAATAATCTAAGAGACGATTCACAAATTAGTTATCTTTACAGTTCTTGATTACATATCTGGGTAACAGAGTTGTAAGCACAAGTTACAAATTTCCCTGATTCAAGTATCTTGCCGTCTATCTCTAATGGTAGCTGTGGAGAGAGTATCTTAGCTTACAGAGGACTTAGCTGAGGAGTAAATTCGACCTCCTCATTTCCTCAAAACCCATAGTTCAGCAACATCCTTTTGGAGCTTATCACTGGAAACAGTCTCCAAAGATTTTTGATAATGAATTATTTTGAACACCAACCCAAACTATGCATCTTTATTTACAAATTACGTACATGATACACATTACTATTATCGTTAGGTATATAATTATTGATAGTGAACGTAAATGTGCATTTCAAATAGGCTTCTTGACTAATGCTAAATTGTTCTCAGCCAACTATTTATTAGATCTCTTTGATTTTTTTTTTTAATCCTTTAACGTGGCTGTCAGCTCGGCCGTTTTCCTGTCGCTCACACATGTCTGGACCGTTAGCATTCTCTTCAATCTCTAATTTCTTTGAAAGAATTTTTTAACTATTTTTCCATTTGTGAGGATTAGTTTATTTAAAACTAGATGATATAATCTACTCAATTGGGTACATATTGCACAACTCTGCAAAATGCTGAAAGTGAACGGATACATGTATGCAGCAGGCTGACCGCCTGCCCTACAGAATTCCTCCTCTTCCTCCAGAGAAGGTGCGTGTTTTAGGAGGCGTGTGACCATTTGACTTAAGGACCGAGTAGAGTATCAGTGTCAGTCCATAGAGTGAGTATCAGTAAAATTTCACATCTTTTCCCTCTTATTTTAAATTGAGAAATACATAAATGGACTTTTGGCTTCCAGCGTGGCACATGAGGAGCTTGCAACTTGCCACTGCATCCTAACGCCAAGTAAAAAGCTGAACAAACTGAAAATCTGGCAACTCTTCTTAGATCCATAAGAAAAGAAATAATAGCTCTTAATTGTTTTCCTTATATATCTAGGCATTACCTTGCTTGCACCCCACTCTTGGGAACCACAATGCAGGGGGGCTGTAGAAGCAGACAGAAAAACAAAAAAGACAAAAGCTACCAAAGGAGATAAAGTTTTCTTGGTAGAGTCACCTTTCCATGGGCTTGTGCTATTTACTAAATTACTCACGTCAGATATTTTGAATATATAAAATTTATATTCTTTTCTAAAGAATGAGGTTTTAAATATCTATGAAAATACTTACATTATTTTTTGTTGAATATTCGGCTGATAAATAAAGAAACAACTGCTTAACGTTCCAATCAAATATATTTTCTAGATGTATATAAATTAAGGGATATATAAATCATAAAGCAGCATACAACTTTAAAACAGATTTTAGTTATTCTTAATTATTCATAGCAATACTGATACTAAAATTAAAAAAAAAAAAAAAGGAGAGGTGGCCCAGAAACATACTGGGCCTCTAATTTAATAAAAATATATAGAGGATGATATACTGTAAAATCCAGCTCATTCCAAAGTCAAAAAATATCAGTGAGATTATCAGTATCCTGCCCTGCTCCTCTAAGCATTACTACCTGAGATACTTCAATTAATACAAACTTAACCGAGAAATACAGAATTTCGTTTTCTGTAAAATCAACCCACTAAGTCTAAAAGAAAGAGGACTTAGTATTTCAAGCACATATGATTCCACTGGAGTTCTCAGTATAACCAATCACCACAATATAACTTAATGTTAAGCAAAAGTGAACTAGGCTCAAGTAATTAAACCAAGTACGGTAAATTGTACATATTATTTTTGGACATATGCCAGTAGAGATCGAAATGTCTCAACCCACGAAGTGCTTTAGTAAGAGTACACAGCTGAATACCAATCTGGTTTCATTAGTTTGCACCCAAGTGAAAAAAACTCACCAGGACTAATTACAAGACTGGTGTGTCACTGAGAAATGAACTGAGTTAATGTTTGGATTTCATTAAGCATCATATAGAAATGGTTAAGTCATTTTATTATATCCGTTTATATACTAACAGCTACACGTTCATGCCATTCCACTCTTAGATATGTGTATCCACTAAGAATCACTATTTCAGAATTGAGAAGCCTTAAATGTCTCTCTATAAAAACAGGTACAATTTCAAGTTTTAGCAGCCATATTAAGAAAATCTAAACTACAAATGATGAAATTAAATTTCACTATAATTGCCCACATACACAAAGTTCCTACTTTCACACTAGCTCCAAACTCTCTCTCACTAGCTTAGATTTTTTTTTTTTTTTAAAGAGATGAAGACTTAAAAGCAAAAGTTTAACACAGGACTTTTCTGATGGTGTACTCTATTTCCTAAAAAAGTGCCTACAGAACTAATTCCTAGTCTACTTCTAAACCTAGTAATTTATTTCTAAAAAAATCAAGTTAAAAGTAATTCCAGGCTAGTAAAGAGACATGTCAGGTAAACTCCCCAGGTAGATAATCTAATTCCACTGTTCAGATAGTTGCTTTACACAAGTTCAGACAGTTCAATCTCCATAACCAACTTTAATCCTGGGGTCTTAAAAAGGCAGATGAGATCCCAGAAGTGGCAGGTAACAATGCTGCCAAGATAGTAATCTAAGACCCTAAGAGAAGATTAAACTGGCCCAGTGACCAGAGGTGTCAAAAGGTGGAAGTTCAAAATAAAGAGAAAATATTTAAATCACGTCCATTTTAAATAACTCTTTTAATTGTTACGATTTCTCTGACTTTTATTATAAAAGTACTTATAAAAAGAACGATAATGGCAAAATGCTAATATGGCTTACCAATAATCATTTGACAATGACCTTCTGAATCACAGCAGATGCAATTCACTTTTTCAACATATGTTTCTCTCTGCTGTCACAAAACATGGACATATTCTTGGGGATTGTACATGAAACATTACATCTAGGTAGGCTGAGTAGTGGTTACATTCTTCCGTCTTTAATCTAAATGATCTAATTTTATTTTCTTTCCTAAATACAGATTCAAACTCTTTTATAGCTTTAGATCTATTTAATGTTTCTGTGAAGAATTTAAAGTGTGTTCACACAATAATAACTCATCAATCTATAAATACAAGTTTTCTCAAGGCTGAACGAGGAGGTATTAACACGACTATACTGATGAAAACATAGGCATAGAAATTTCCAAGGTCTGACTGATTCAATGGATAAACATACTTACTGTCCCCCAAATCACTAAATATGTATATCATTGTAATACTAGAGAAAGAGCGATGAAATATTTGCTAAAAAGGATATCAGCAGTTATATCAAATGTAATGAATCCCAGATCACTTCTTTCTCTAGGTCCAGTGAAGTCTTCTACATTTTTTCTAGAAATAAAGATAACAGTTTCACCATCCTTCAAACATAACAGCATAAAAAACTCACAAAATTCCTTACATACGTGAAAGACAGGGTCTAGCTGTATCCCACAAAGAAACAAGTAAAAATCAGAGAAACTGGTAAGTGTGACAATAGAAACATTCTAATCCACTATAGAAGTAGGTCTTCTGCTATTTTCATTTACCTTCAAAGAACCCCTAACAAAACCCAGGGGGAGAAAAAAAGTGCTCATAGAATGTGGAAATACTCGATGTCAAGTGATCTGGTAGACTGGGTAGAAGAAAATTACATTTGACTGCAAGGTGGTATGGAAACGAAGATTAAATGAACAACTACTATTCACTGAGCACGTACTACGTATGCGTCCGGGTCAGGGCCACTATGTGTTTTTGACAATTATCTCAATCCTCACAACAGGCCTACGAGTTGGGTATTACTTCCACTTCAGACAAAAGGAAATGAAGACCCAGGAAGGTAGGAAGCTTGCTCAAGGTTCACAGTAGCTAACAGCTGTTCAGTGTGTACCATGAGCCATCCTCTTCTAAGCCCTCCCAGAGCAGACAGCGCTCGTGATGTCCAGCCTGAGTCTACCGGAATCTAAAAAAAAGAGTACCTAACAAACATCAATGCAGGGAGGAAAACAAAAATAAGTGGGGAATAGCCATTAGATGACTGGCTTGTTGGCGTTTGTGACTTAGAAATAAAACTAAGGTTGAAGACGAGGGCGCTTTCGTTGGAAGATGGCACAGATAAGAAGGGCACGAGAACCAGGGGGGTGAAAAAAGCTACGAATCGAAGAAAGTGCCAGAGAATAAAAATTAGCATAAAAAATGGGCACTAGCGAAACGACAGTGTCATTTCAAAATTCTACTTCGGGCATTTTCGCAGATTTATTCAAGTGGCTGGCCCTTCACAAATAAAATTAAAAGCACGCCGCCTGGGAGCGCTGGGAGGCCGACTCCTCCCCGGGCATCCGAACCTCTCCTGCCAACTTCGCAGGCGCCGCGGGTACCTTCGGCGGCGGGACGAGGGGGACGGACGCCGCGGAGGGGCTGTCGGGGGGCGAGTCAGGCCGGGAGCGCCCGGGACCCCGAGCCCCGCGCCGGCGGGGGTGCGGCCGGGCGGGCCCGCTGGGCTGGTGTGGTGCTCCCTTATTGGCCGGGCGCGGGCGAGGGAAGTGAGGCACAGGAAGGAAGCGGAGGCAGTGACCTGAGCAACGCTCGAAACGAACATTTAAGAGCAAGCCCGGGAAGGTGCGGCGGAGGGTGGGAGTCGAGGGAGAGCCCCCAATGGATCCGCCCGGGGGCGAAGGCCGCTCGGGGGCGAAGGCCGCTCGGGGAGGCGGGGAGGGGAGGGGGTTCGCGCGGCAGCCCGGCCTCGGCGCCCCCCGCCCCGGCCCGGCCCCGCCGCCCGACCCCGGCCGTACTCACAGCATGATCCTCGAGACGTGCAGCCGCACCGGGACGCTCCGGTCTTTGAAGGCGGTGGTGATGAAACAGCCGAAGGTGAGCGCCGCCATCACGCTCAGCGAGAAGGCGAACAGCGAGTTCGCCCGCGACAGCACCGTGTTCATCGCGGCCGACGCCCCGAAACCCGCTCCCCACGCACACCCGGGACCCCGTTCCGGCCGCGGTCCACCTCTCTGCGAGCCGCGCCGCCTGCGCCGAGCGTTCCGGGGTGGGGGGAGTGGGGGCGCGCTGCCGCGGCCCCGCCTCCTTTCCGGTCCCCGGACGCGAGCGAGCGCGCGCGCTCCCGCCGCCTGGACACACCCACCAGCGGGCGGGACGCGCCGAACCGGAGAGCCGGAGCCGCGCGGGGGCCCGCCCCTCCTCGCGCGGCCTGGCGCCGCCACCAATCAGCGACCAGCCAGGGAGGGGCGGGGCTTCGCCGCGGAAGGCCCGCCTCCTGGGCGCTGGCTTCCCCTCGTTCGGCCCGCGGCTCGCCCACCATCCTTTCCCCGCCCTTACGGCAGGTGCTCTGGGGCTGCGGCTTTCTGGGTGCTTAGGTTCCGTCGATTTGCACTTTAAACCGGCAGGGGGGCCAGGTAGTTTGGTTTGTGTCCTGACGTGTCGCGTTTGGAAACAGAGCTTTAGAAAGCGCCGAGTCTTCCCCTTTGTCAAACCTGGTCAAAGTTAGAACTTCGGCTTTTGGGGAGGGCGTGGGAGCCGTTACTTTACTTTCCACGCCCAACCTTAGACCAGTTCCTATTAATGCTTTGCCTTCCAGCGGCCGCTAACGCTGTGTTAGCCGATAAGGATGCTGCTACCCAGTTTAAATAGTCCATTTAACAAGGTGTATCGGGGAGCTGAAAGGATGACCTCACTAGGTCCTTAGGATCAAAGGCGGTGGTGGCTGTGGAATGGCTATGTCGGACAAAGTATAATTTAAGTTTTATTTACATAAAATATTTAATATGTATCATATATAAAGAAGATATGTACTATAAAATACATAAACTTACAATTTAACATTAGCAAGCCCTCAATACATAATGGCCCTTAGGGGCCGTAGGGTTCATACAGTGCCAATCCCTGAGCTTAAATATACTGTCTGCCAACACCTTTGTTCCTTTTGCAACGAGGCTTTTTCGTACTTATAAAAACGGGATTCAGAGGGCCCAGTAATCCGCTGAAATTATTATTTTTTTAAATTCTCTGTCCGTAAGCCAGAAGAGTTTACGAACACCTGAGATACCTGCAAACCAGAAAGTGATGATATGATCCTGATGCTGGCTTACGTTGTCTATCGTTGAGCCCTTGCTTCTTTGCATTATTCATTAATCACTCAGTTTTCATACAGCCATGCAGTTAGAATTATTACTAAGTGCCTACTGTTCCAGGTGGAGTTCTAGGCTTTGAGAGTACAGGACTAATAAGGCAAAGTCCCTGCTAAACTGGAGCAAAGCCAAGTAATGAAAAACGGATAAACTATGAACTAAGGAGAGATCCTTAGTTGAGTTAAAACCCTAAATTTTTATCTTCCAGGCAGCCAGAGGTTATTCAATAAAGCAACGATTTATTGAATACTTAGCACAGCGCATAAACAAAACAATTAGGTATTCTTATTATAGGATGACTTAGAGAAGGGATGCTTGTTGTTACAGGTGTTGATGTCCAAGGAGAGTATTCTAAAAGATACAGGACTTCAAGTATGGGTTTATGTAAGAGATACCCAGCAGTCTGGTCCAGCTGAACAATGTATGTATAAAGCATTAGGTGGAAAAGAGTCTGGAAAGGTATATTAGGGGCCTTTTGTAGAAAACCTGGCCAAGGAGTTAGGATCTTATATCACAAGAAGTTACATGTTAAACAAGAGTGGCATCACTGAACAGATAGCCATTTATAAGTTACATGTAGAGAGTAAGTGCCCGATGTTGACCACAAAGGGACAAAAAAAAGGAAGACCGATAGGGACATTTCAGAGTCAAAAATCTATGATTTAGCAATTGCTTAGATAGGGGTGTGTGCAAAATATGGTGGAAAGTAGATTGTGAAAGCACAAGTGAAATTAATATTATTATTATGACATCATGGCTTGAACTTGAGTGACTGGGAGTTCCAAAAACACATGCAAGTCCATGATAGGAGCAGAATAGGGATGGGGTGGGGAATTCTCTTATTCTGTTGTAATTCTCCCATTGTTTCTTTGGATTGTCTAGATACTTAATCATACCATGTACGTTAGAGAACACTTTACCTTTTCCTTTCCAGTTTTTAAATTTCTAATTGTATTCTCTTTTCCATCACAGTAGCTAATATTTCTAACAAAATCCTCAATAATGGAGATAATTGGCATCCTTTCATTTCTCCAGCAAGTAAGATAGTGGCTTTGTTATGTAAGTGGTGTGTGTGTGTGTGTGTGCGCGTGTGTGTGTGTGTGTGTGTGTGTATCATATTGATATCTAGGAAATATCCATTCATTCCTATTTTTATTGAGAAGTGTTCTTTAACATGAATGAGTGTTGAATTATTTTCACATGTGTTTTCTGTATCTTTGGATGTGATCACATAATTTTTCTCCCTAACTCTATGCCATAGACTGAATGTTTGTGACCCCACCCCCCAAATTCATATGTTGAAATCCTAACTCCCAGTGTGATGGTATTAAGAGATGGGACTTCCAGTAGGTGATCAGGTCATGAGGGTGGAGCCCTCATGAATAGGATGAGTGCCCTTCTAAAAGAGACCCCAGAGAGGTCCCTTACCCCTTCCTTCATGTGGGGACTCAATGAGAAGACTGCCAGTCTATGAACCAGGAAGCCGGCTCTCACCAGACACTGAATCCACCGGCACCACGATCTTGGACTTCTGACCCTCCAGAACTGTGAGAAATGAACTTCTGTTATTTATAAGCCACCCAGTCTATGGTAATTTGTTATAGCAGCCAGAACAAACTAAGACACTCTATTAATATGATGGATTATATGAACAGATTTCTTAATATTGAACCATTGCACATTCCTGGAATAAACTCCACTTGGTCATGATGAATTAATTTTTTTTTTTTTTTTTTGCGGTACGCGGGCCTCTCACTGCTGTGGCCCCTCCCGTTGCGGAGCACAGGCTCCGGACACGCAGGCTCAGCGGCCATGGCTCACGGGCCCAGCCGCTCCGCGGTATGTGGGATCTTCCAGGACCGGGGCACGAACCCGTGTACCCTGCATCGGCAGGCGGACTCTCAACCACTGTGCCACCAGGGAAGCCCATGATGAATTAATTTTTAATATGATCTTGGGCTTTCTTTTCTAATTGTTATTTTAAGTTTTTGCCATAAATATCCAAAAGTGAAATTGATCTGTGTTTTTCTTTTTTTGGTCGTAATATTATACTCAGATTAGAATATGAATTTGTAAGTTTTCCTTGTTTTTCTATGCACTAGGATATTTAAGTGGCACTTGGATTATCTGTTCTTTAAAAATTGGGTAGAAATCACCTTGAGATGCTACTCTTCTTTTTTGATGGTTATTGATTGTTCATTGTAATTACCTATATGTGTGCTTTCTCCCTTTTTAATTATTTTAATTAGTATTGTTTCTTTGTTGAATTTTTTCAAAGAACTATCTCTTACATTTCCTAATTAAATCTACAGTTCTTTGTTTTCTTATTCATTAATTTTTGTTTTTAACATTATCAACTATTTCCATTCCACCTTTCCTTGGTTTTCTAGCTTTAAGGATTAGATATTTAATTGACATATTTTCATTTTTATTGTTATGATAACGACTTTAGCTGTATCCTAAGATTTTTGATCAGTTGTGTTTAAATTTTGTATTTCTTTTCTGAGGGGTAGCTTAATTGTGTGTGTGTGTGCACGTGTGTGTGCATGCACGCATGAGCTACGTTTCCAGGAGGAGGGACCTTTTTCCTTTTGATGGTTTTAAATTGATGTCTGATTTTATTTCATGTAGACAGAGAATGTTGTTTCTACTCTTTGGATTACTGAGGTCTTCTTTGTGGCCTAAAATGTCACTTTTGTGAATATTCAGTGTGCACTGGAAAAGGTTATGTATTTTCTGCTAATGGTATACAGAGCTTGCTATATATCTATGAGATCTATCTTATTGATTATGTTATCTGTGTCTTTTATATCCTTATTAACGTTTTGTTATCTTTGTTTTCTTGGATTGAGAGAGATGTGTTAAAGTCTCCAAATTATTGTGTTTTTGTCTGTTTCTCCTCTCATCTTTATACTTTCTGCTTTATACAATTTGTTAAGTAATAGTATGTCTTCGTTATGAATGGTGTCTTTAGCATCATAAAGTATTCTTCTTTTCCTCTTAATGCTTTTCGATCGGAGTTCTAGCTTCCCAAATGCCAAGATTGCATGGGAGGAAGTTGACGCTGTTATTTATCTAAAATAATACTGTAGACCTCAGTTAAGGTTTAGCACTTTTTGACTAAATGTCTTCTCCTCTTTGATAATTTCTACTGAGAACCTGATGGCAGTTATGAGAGGAACAGCTGGAGTGCTTTGTCAGCACTTGAATAAATAGGGAGTGGTCGACTGGGGAAGACATGCTTAGTTATATTTTCCAAGAGTAGGAAGAACCACAGGATAAAGGTAAAGTCTCCATCTTCTTATTTGCAAATAACTATTCTTCTGCAACACTGAGCCAAGAAGAAGGAAGAGGAGTGACTTAGGGAATACTTTAAATAAAGCTGTGTGCACATGGACAGTTAGGCTGTGGAAAAAGCAGATAAGCCTAAAGAGACAGCATTGTAATCACATATGCTATTGTTCGGGATGTGCAAAGTGCCCCAGAAGCACCAGGCTACCCAAGGAAGTTGCTGCAGTGGAGCGTGTAATAGGTCTGACCCACTGACGACTCCCATTAGAACTATTTTTCATAAAGGGACTATAAATTATACTGTCCATCATGGAGAGTCATACATTTTTCTATCCCTTTCAATGTCCTGGACAGAACCTTGTACCTAGTAGATGCTCAGAAAATTCTAGTTGAATTGAGGTGCCCTGAATCCATAAACTATATTTTTGAAGAATTTTCACAGAAAAGATACACATGTCATACGCAAATAACAAGTATTTAAAGTATAAATTGGTAAAATGGTATCAAGTGAAAGCTAACTTGGATATGAAGGCTGAGGACAAATTGTAGAAGGCTTGAATGCCAGGGTGATAAGTTTGAACATCACCCAGGAGACAGCTGGAACCTTTGGGAATTTTAGGTCATTTGAATATAAAGGCCATGGGGTCTCTAGGTAGATAAGTAATTTCTTAGGGAAGAATGAGTCTGCCAGCGGGTAGACCAGGTGAGAGATTGTCGCAGTAGTTCAGACGTGAGATGATGAGCGTGTGAATCAAGGCGATGGCAGTGCAAATGGAGGGAAGGAACAGATGCATCTGTGAATTTCCCTCCAATTTCATCCATAGCCTCTAGGTTTTTACTACATTGAGAGTATTTCCAAGGTCTCTGGGAAATATCCATATCAAGTCATTCAGCCCCAATTCCAGTCCTGGCACCAATTCACTGGCATTT
The DNA here is from genome assembly GCF_963924675.1 of Phocoena phocoena. NCBI lineage: Eukaryota > Metazoa > Chordata > Mammalia > Artiodactyla > Phocoenidae > Phocoena > Phocoena phocoena. The sequence goes on along the minus strand of NC_089239.1, from coordinate 30,886,426 downwards.
CATGGATGCAGTTTCATGGAGGACTGTTTCACGGGTGAAGTCAGGAGATGTTGAGGCTCATGGGTCAGAGACTAAGGACTTTGTTACTGGTGGCGCAGCAAGCAGCCCGAGCATCACATTTGAATTGGTTCTTCTTGGCCTCCGAGTCCCTCGGGGGCGACCCAGAGGGCCCGGATGTCAGCTGTGCCCACATCATCTGCATTTTTGCTGAGGAATGTTAAGCTTGAGGAACGTACCCTTTTATTACAAGCAGTAAGCAGGGAGACATCACCTCCTCCCTCAAGGTTGCCCGCTGCAAATGCAACTCGAGAGGTGGCCTGAGTAAAGAGAAGTCAGGGCTTTGCATGGTTGGCGTACCCAGCAAAACATGCGTGAACGCAGAGGTTCAAAGACTTCTCTCCCAGTGCGTGGATCCAAAAGTTGTATGTGTTTCAAATTGTGATAAATGACAAACAGCCTTCAAAAGGTGGTGCCCGTTTACCCTCCCAGGCACGGTTAACAACCATGGAGCTTCTGTTTTTTATGCTGAGCTGACTGCCAGTTTGCATTTCTGAATGTAAGGTTACAGATGAAATATGTTTATCGCTCATTAGTATTCTCTGTGAATTGCCTCTCCAAAATTGTCGCCCCCTTTCTGCTGTGAAATGCTGTCTCTGCCGCTTCCTTGATTTTTCTTGCCTGATTTTCAAGACCTCAGAGCTCTAAGTCCAGCCCACGTTGCCAAATTTGTCTCTGCAACACTCACCTTCTCCCCTAGCCCCCAGTGCCTCGATCTGTCAGACTCCTTGTGCCTTAACTCTCGTTCCCTTCACTTAGAACGCTCGCCCTTCTATTCTCCCCCTCCACTTTCTTCCCATCTTTTAGCTTCCAACTCGGGCTTCCCTGCCTCTTCCAAATATTCCTTGACAAGTTCGACTTACCTAGATTTCACTGCTTTGAACTCTTTCAGAAACTTCTTTACATTAACCAAAATTTATAACTTAATTTTATGTTATAATGAATTTTTATGGTTATATCATCTATGTCACCCTTACCTCCTAGGTTTGATTGCATGGATCTATGACTTCTTTTATATCCTATATAGAGCCTCTTGGAGTACATATTATCATACGTGTACTTAACCAAACAGATAGCTTCAAAACTATTTTTTTCAAGATATTTGTTTGGTTAATGACTATTAAATAGACCATGCCAGTCTTATAATTCTAGCAGTTCTATTCCTATGCATTTCTTTAAAGAGAAAAAACCAGAAAAACAAAAGGCTTAAGCAGAAGGAAAACCACTTACTGGGCATTTGAGGGGACAAAGGACTATGTAATTTAAACAAAACAAAACAAAGCAAAACTTGTTGCTTTCAGGCCATTTTGTGTCTGTTAAAGTTTTTCCAAGCATGACTCCTGTGACACTAAGGAAATTTAAGAATATGTTTCAATTTTTGTTAGAGTATGTACCTTTATTTTCCTTGATACTTACATGAAAATTACCCATTCAGCCCAGGGCCCTTGGAATGAAGCAAAGAAGCAAATGTTTCCACTCAGGAGGCTGTGGGGCTTTTATAAAGTTCATCATCAGCCTCTAGAACATTCCTCCAAGCAGCCGCTCTTCCATACTTTTGTCCTTCCATTGTTGTCACTCTTTGCATCTTGGCTTTGCACTCTGGGTCTTCGTTCCTGTCTTGGGCCCTCCTTTCTCAAGCTTGCTTTTTGAACCTAGCCTTTTGGTCCACTGTCTTTGGCCCACCTGTGTGTGCTGTTAGCCTGTGTGGCAGGTTAGCGCGTGGGTTCACAGCTGCCTGCCCCTCGTGCACAGGCCAGCATAGTTTATGGAGCCTCCTTGGTCGGGGCATGGTGGCTAATTGGAAATTATCCCAGAGACCCTTGGTTTCTGTGGAGCTAAATGTCACCCGCCCAAGGAAAATGAAAAGCAAGAAGTCCTTCCATATTCTCTAGACAATCAAAGACATCCGGAAGTTATTGGGATTCTTTGGATAGAACAGGCAATTAATATCCACCTTCTCTGCTCATAGCATCTAGACAGCTGTCCTTGCAGGAAAGTGAGAAGCTGCTACTGAAGCTGTGGCATTCTCTTAGTTGGAGAGCCTGGTCAGCTTTTCTGTCTTCCTGGCCCCCTCAGACTCACCCAGAAACCCACTGTTCCAGCTGTATCTCTAACACGCTAGACATCTGGCTACTGGGAAATCCAGCTTCTAATTTGTATCACTGCAATCACTGTGCACACATGCCAGGGAAGCTCGTCCCAGCTGAGGTAAAGGGGCCTGAGAAAGGGCTGTCAGCCTCAGGCCAGCTTTGGGGCATCAGGTCCTAGTATGGAGTCGGCCCAGTACCCTGCTATAATGAGTGCAGACCACCAAAGCTCTAAAGTAAGATCCAGAAATTCAGACCATGCCTGGTGAGGTTTATTACTTCTTGCTCCTTTGCGTTCTCTTTAGTATAGAAAAGTTTCTAGATACCCCCTGGCAAACAAAGCCAGCTGCATCTGGGATGGATATAAACGGGAAAATAGTTATGGGAACTGTGTCGAAGGGTTAACCCAATAGGCCTGAGACTGCTGTGCTTAGAAGTGCCTGCTTGCAGGGTTGGCCCTTGGCTGGCATCTGGGGACTCGGCTGGTAAACGGTTCCCTGAACTAGTATAAAACTTCCCCTAAATGATAAAAGCGGCTTACTGTCCCTAGACTGTGGGTAGAACCAATGTGGTTCGTGCCACACCTGCTCTCCTTCTGAGAGTCTGGAATATTGGTACGTGCTAGGCAGAGGGTGACTTCATGACGATTCCCGTGTAGAAACCCTGGGCAGAGTCGAACGCCTCCCTGGTGGACAGCACTGCACATGTGGTCACGGTCCCCAGCTGGAGGAATTGAGCACATCCTGTGTGACTCCACGGGACGGGGGGGTCCTGGAAGTCTGGGCCTGGTTCCCCCAGATGGCTTCCCATGCACAGTTGCCCTCGGCTGATTGTGTTTTGTAATCCTTTCAGTGTCGTAAACCTTGGCTGTGAGCATGACTGTATAGTGAGTCCTGTGTGTCCTAGAGAACCACCAAAACTGAGGGGACCCCGACACAAGGACTATCTCCCATGTCACGAATTTTCACATTTAGAAAGTCCTAAAGGATTTCTACCAAGACATATGGAAACAGCCCCAGTCTGTTTTGTAAGGGGAGCTGCTGTCCTTGTCCGTGTTTTACCCTAAGTCCTGCACGTGCACTCGGTCTTGTGTTCCGGCCCGTGCTGCCCACACGCTCTGACCTACCGCACCGGGCACTTACCCCACCTGGCCTTCAGGTTCCCTGCCTTTGCCACTCTGCTCCCAGTGCCTGCCCTGGGCCCTGCTTGTCGTGCCAACTCACGCGAGCACATTTGCTGGCGTGCTTGACCTTGAATTACCTGCTCAGTCCTGATTTTCACAGTCTTTTGCCTCCTCTCGTGTCCACGGCATTGGATGGAGATGCTTTCGCTGCTGCTTCTTCATCATGAGGGATGCAGCGGCCTCGTCAGCTCATCTGATCGCCCTACAAGAGGAATGAATTAGGCAAACTCCACAATTCCAGCCAAGTTCATCATTCTCTGTGTGAACGCATAGCACCTTCATGCTCCTTATTTATGTGTGTAAAGCTGAAAAGAATTTAGAATCAATATATATATGTAACAGAGAAGGTTAGAAAACTCAGGGTAATACCTAAAACTGCTATTTTTTTCGGAGATTTTTTTTTTTTTAGCTACTGAGAATACCTTAAAACGTTAAAAATCCATGTAGAACTCTATTATTCTGTCTTAGTAACTTACAAAAAAGGAATAAGGAAATATTTGAATTCTTTACATCCTTACTTTGCAAGGTCCATTCTGAGAAAAAAAATTGTTTCAAGAGAACTTATTAGATTTCAGCTTCTGGGTGCTGGAGTCTGTTCACATGTTTTGCACTGTTACATTTCTATGAATCCTTCTGTTGGAAGGAAGTAAAAAGTACCATTCAAGGGATGTGAATACACTACTAAAACTGGAATTCGTGAAGCACAAATTCCGCTTCTGTGGTTTAATCGTGAGTCATATTGCGTGAATCAGTTCATACGTGGATGACATTGTAGGAGCGGGTGGGGAAGCAAAGAACTCGTGACCTGGAATAAGATCTGTTAACAGACGCTGAGAAAAGGTCGTGCCACGTGCAATGACGCAACCGTATCAGTAGGCAAGACCCAGTGCCCCAGAGACAGCTGTGATTCGGGTGACGATCAGCATACGGGATTTGAGTTGTACGTGAACCCTTTGCGTGTCTTTCTGCCCTTAGGCTGCTGATTTGTATAAGACATGTTTCACTATAAGTTATCGTATTTAGCAGCTGGTAGTTTTTGTGGCAACCTTCCTGGGAAAGATCCCAAGTGATTCCTGACACCAAGTGATTCTTGACACCAAGATCCCTAGAAGAAAATGGTGAAAGGTGTCTTCCTTCTTTCCTCAAACAAATATAAAGAAAAAGCAAAACTTCAGTCAATCTACAAACTACATTTCTTCACTTTCTATCTTCGTTGAGGCTTTGAACGTAGATATGGGTACAGAGAGGGACCCACATGGCACTTGTACTTCTCTTTGGTTCAAAGGCTTACGGTGGACTTATAATTCTTCTACCGAGCCTAGAATTAATGTTTTTAAGGTAAGAATTATTTCTTATGTGTGTAACACCTTTGAAAATTTACTTAAAGGTTTAGGGAGAGAGTTGCTGGAATAAAACATGTAGATGATGGATATCTGAGAATATATCTTGATCATTTACATTAATTCTTAATGAAATAATTCCTGGTAAATCTTTTTTCTAAAGTTGGGTTTTCTAGCCACATAGCCTTGATGTATTACATGTACTCATTGGGCTTGATTTTCTGATTATAAGAGAAGCTTTGCAAAGCTGTACCCACATTTGCCCAGAACTGTTCTGGTCTAACCTTATTGTACTTGAAAATTTGTGATAGTATTTCATTTTCAAAAATGTCTTGGTTCATAATAAGTTCTAAGATTATGCTACAAATACAGCCGATGGTAAAGAATTTGGACTTTATTCTAAGTACAGTGGGATGCAGTCTTTTTGCTCATTTTGTGTTAATACATCTATAAGGATTTTACAGTTGTCTCACACTTTATCTTCTACCTACTCCCTTGTTTGTTCTTCTGCGTCAAGCTAGAAAAATTTTCCTGAATCGCTCCCAAGGTCATCTAGCCACAAAAAACAGATAAAAGCCCATTTCTGCCTTTCCTGGGCCACTTGACATTTCTACAAGATTACTTCTCTCTGCCTGGATTTCTAATCCTGCAATTCAATTACTGTGTAAGCAATCTTGCTATGTTGTTATAAACCATATCTCTATGTTTTAAATATTCTTGCTTATGGCACTTCTTTTCACATATTTTCTAATTTATTTTGAATGATCTTATAGCCATCCAGTCTGCTGAAAATTATTCTGCTGTCCGCTTTCTGACCGTGGGCAGGTTATTGTACCTTTCCTTTGTAAAATGGAGCTATTAACACTACTACCTCATAGAGGTTATATTAGTCTAGGGCTGCCATAACAAAATACTACGGACTAGGTGGCTTCAACAACTGAAATTTATTTTCTCACAGTTTTGGAGGCTTTAAGTCCAAGATCATCGTATGGTCAGTCAGGGTTTGTTTCTGGGGAGGCCTCTCTTCCTGGCTTGTAGACAGCCACCTTCTTGCTGTGCCCTCACATGGCCTTTTCCCTATGTGCCTGCAGAGAGAGAGCTCTCATGTCTCTTCCTCTTCTTAGAAGGACATCAGTCCTACTGGAGTAAGGCCCTTTATGACCTCACGTAACCTTTATTACTTCCTTATAAGCCGTATCTCCAAATACAGTTAGTTGCATTAGGGGTTAGAGCTTCAACATATGATTTTGGGAGGAGACTCAATTCAGTTCATAACAGGAGTATTATGAGCAATAAATGAGATATTACATGGAAAGATACTTGGAGTAGAGTTTCATATTCTATATTTTGATAATTTTAGGATATACTGAAATACATAAGATATTTCTATATATTCTAAATTGATATAATAGTGCTCAATAAATGTTATCTGCTACTTTTATGTTTATTATTTGTTTTTGTTCTTGTCTGTCCCTAAGACTTAGCTCTTTTATTTCATCCCTGCCCTCCTCTCTAAGTCAATCTATAGATCCAGCCTCTCAGCCATTGGGTCGATCATGTACCAAACAGACTTTAATGAGTCGTTCTTCACCAAAATCAGTGATTCTCATATGTAAAATTTGAAACTGCTGTTTACACTATCTACAGGAAAACAAAAACTTGGAATATGAGGTAGTTGCTTCAATTGACCAGGGTGGAATGGGGTAGTATTATATACAAAATTAATTGGGAAGAAAACAGTATCTTTGACACAAGTCATACTACGTATTAGCTGAGAGAATAATTCAATACAAACAGTGATAACACTCATGATTCTTGTCATGATCTGTTGACTCAGAAAAGAAAAAGGGTTTAATCTTTAGTGACTTAAGTACACCTGATGCAATTATGATACATGCAATCTTGCTCTTTCCTTACCAACTGTATTCATCTCATTCATCACCTCTGGGTTTTAAATAGTAGCTGCGCTCATAATGTAGTTAAGTGCTGTATTAATTCTCCATCAGATACATTACAGATCCACTCCAAGTGCCAGACCAGATGTTCTAATGCCTTACAGTGTGAAGCATCAGAGCCAAGGTAGTCAGGAACAGTGGTTCCCAAGTGTTGCCTCATCAATTGGCTGCAAAAGAATTATCCGAGATATTTGTTTAGATAAAGCTTTCTGGACCCACTGATTCAAAGCTCTGAGGATGTGTCCTGCAGACTTCTCTCCCAGTCAGACTCATTGCAAGGGCCCCAGCTTTCTAAGCACTAAAGCTCATGAACGCCACCAGCATGTGTGGTCAGGTGGCACGCTACCACACTTATTCCTGAGATTCTTAAAACCTAAGAGTTTCGTGGAAAATGATTTGAATGCTGCCCATATTTGTGGTTATAGATGGTAAGAAGGATGGAACAGAAGGGGTCTATGAAAGTCGTAGTGTAGCAACGGAGAACAAGGAAGCCGATCAGGGAGATCACTGAAGCTTTATTCCCACTGGGGGAATAAAGCTTCCCTGGTTTTCTCAGGCTAAACTGACATTTTTATATGAAGTATATATTCGACCCACACAATGCTTTTGTTCAGTCAATGCATTATGAGAATTAATAAGGTAACCTATTTCAAAGTTATTTGAAATGATAGCATTATATATATATAAAATCTCCAAATCCAATATTTACATATATATATATATATGTTAGTAGTGTTTTTATTCTTAAATATAATAGTATATTAGACTGTTTAAAACAAAATATAATTCTTTGGTTAAGCCAACCACGGTAAAGAGGAGGAGTCTCTTATGCGACATGAAACACTGGCTTAATGTTCCCATTGTGGTTTTTTTTAATATCTGACTGTTGTTATGCCAGGGGGATTTTGTCTCTTTAGAAGACTTGCTTTAATGAAAACGTGTTCATTATCTGTTTTATTGCTGCCTAAAACAACAATGTTTGTTAACAAAGAAGAGAATCTGTTAAAAAATTTAAAAAGTTGAACAATAGCAGGCAGATTCGCTGTTACTATTAAAAGGATTCAAACAGAGCCTCCTACCAGAAACTGTAATAAATAGTTTCCAAAAATCTGCTTTGGAAGATACTAGCAAACAACCAATGCCAGTCCGCCTACTTCTGAAAATTCCTCTGCAGAGCGATGAACTCTAGAAGCAAAGGAAACAGAAAACCCTAACACCAGCATCCCGAGCTTGCCTACTGAGGGCGGTGCCCGCGCACGTTCTCACTGCCCCCGATTCATCTAGGAGTAAATTATTTGAAGACCCTGTGGAATTATAAAAGAAGCATTTCATTAGACCCTCAGTCCAATGTTTAGATCTGAGACACTATAAATAAATCTCTCAAGCGGCAACCCTCTCCAGTGAACTCAAATAATCAATTATAGTTCCACTGAGAGAAAGACTTTTTCTGACTTTGGCAAAAAGCAGGCTAACAGCTGATCCATTCCTGAAGATAGTCGTGCAGATTCTCAAATAATCACTATTCATAAGGAACATTCTAAGTCAAGCATCCGCAATTCTTTGGTAATTTTTTTGATGACTCCTAGATGAATCGGAGGCAATGAGGACTGACATCCATGTTTGCAGACACGGGTGTCTGACTTTGGGGGTGAGTGAAGCAGCCTGTAGAATCACAGCAGACAGTGTAGTTTGGGTGGTCATTGGTGGCAGCAGTTCCTTCTAGATCATGGTAGAAGGTCTGAGGTCAGATAAGGCAGCTGCTCCCAGGACCCTTCTGTGCTGTTTAATTTCTACTTTCTTTTAGTCCAGTCATTACGTAAAGGCTGACCTTGTGCAATGCTGTTTTGCAGTGATTTGATATGATTTCAAATCTACTTGTTAATGACAAAATGAAGTTGTTTTTACGAGTGAAGTGGTTTTCAAGAATGAAGTTAGTGTTTTGATGTAAAAGTGAGATCGCCTGTCAGGACGTCATCATCCACATCTGTGGTTGCCAGTGACCACTCAGTAACTCGGCAGCTGAGGGACAGTGCTGTGGACTTGCGGATGGACCTCGAGATTGTTATATTGAGTGAAGTAAGTCAGAGAAAGGCAAATAGCATAGGATATCGCTTATATGTGGACTCTAAAAAAATGGTACAAAGGAACTTATTTACAAAACAGAAGTAGAGTCACAGATGTAGAAAACAAACGTACGGTTATGGGGGGGGAGTGGTAAACTGGGAGTTTGGAATTGACATATACATGCTACTATGTATAAAATAGATAACTAATAAGAACGTACTGTATAGCACAGGGAACTGCACTCAATACTCTGTAATGACCTATATGGGGAAAGAATCTAAGAAAGAGTGGATATATATGTATGTATAACTGATTCACTTTGCTGTACAGCAGGAAGTAACGCAACATTGTAAATCAACTATATTCCAAAAAAATTTAATTAAAAATTAAGGATGGGTGAAGAAGCAGCTGTGACAAGGGGACATCTAGGTTATAAATACTCAGGAGTGAGTGAGGGCTGCCCGACAGTGTTCAGTCTGGGCAAGGCTGCCGTTTGCTCATCTAAACAGCTCTCCAAAGACCTTGGGGCATTAGCTCCTGCCAAGGTGAAGGCAACTCTTCTACCAGGAGTGGCCCCGGGAGGGGAGGTCTTCTTGCCCGCTAATACCACTACCGTCATTCGGAGCTACAAGCTCTAGCAACAGGGGACTTTTCACTTCCGTGCTGGCTGCTGGCCATCAGCTCTGGTTGGTCAACCTGTCTCCCCTGAGAGCCAATTCATAGACAGGTACAAGTCCCCTTGCCTGGAACAACAGCATAATTTATCTACCGTTGGTTGGGGGTATGTTATTTCTTTATTGGTTTATGAAGAGACATTATCCTGTATGCTACTGGCTTGTGAAATTATTATAATCCCCGCAGTGAACCTGTGTTAAATAAATGCTTGGCAAAGACAACCTCCATCCCCGAATGAGCATAATTTGCCACGAAACTAAACAAATACCTATTTTAAAATGACATTTAGTGGCATTTGACTTATCATTACAAGCCTGTCTTCTGGAATTTCAAGCCATTATGGACTTCCGAGCCTATGCGGCTACCTCATAATGAACCACGTTTTCTTACTGTTTTGTCATTTAGTTTACAGTATTTATGCCCAGCTTAGTTACAAAGTGCCAGGTAGCAACCAATTGCCAATAATTTATTAGGCAAACAGCATGTAATATATAGTACTAGAATATGGAAATCATAGTCATCTGTGGCCATGTTGTAAAATTTATACTGATTACATACTTCTTTGGGGACAGTTTTCTAAAATGAAGCCCAAATATTACCTCACAAGATGTTTAGCACTGGAGTCTTTTCTCCGGACTTCATTTTACGCAGTTGTATCCAAGCTTCACAAAGCACTGTCGAGTTCTGGTGCCCTGAATCTTCTGCCACTGCACATCCAAAATTGTGTCGTGGGGTCACTTTGATGTTATTCTTTGATGCCCGCCTTTCTTGCACTATCCAGTTAACCACCAGGTTCTGTCAAAATGTATCTTACGTTTATCCACTTTTCTCAGTTTTTACTTCATTACCCTAGTTCCAGCCACCGCCTCACCTGGACTGCTGTAACAGCTTCCTCACCCACCCTCTGGTTCTATTGCTACTCTCTCGAATTCAGCACACACCAGCTAAAACCACCCTTCCTTGCTTTTAGTAAAGCCTTTCAATCACCTTCCATTTAATTTGGAATAAAATCCCATGGACTTGTTGCCACGTTGCAGTTTGCTCCTTCAAGAGGAAGTCTCCAAGACAGAGCCCAGCATGCAGGCCGGTTTGTAGAGAGCATCATGGGCAATTCCCCAGAGGACTGACAGCCAACGGCGGTCAGCGGGTGGCACCGCCAGCAGCTGGGAGAAGAAACGCTTCCATCCTGAAGGGGAATCTGGGTGACACATGACATCGGCCGCTATCCGTGGCCCTATAACAGCGGTCGCGCCCCCTGTGTCAGCACCATCTCATGCCCGGCTTCAGGCACAGCGGCCCTCCGTCAGGTCCTGGGAAACCAGAATCCTGGACTGATTAGGAAACTTCGCCAGGAGTTTATTGATGAAACAAAGCTACACTCCACTAAGGCTTGAATGCATTTTGACCTAGCTGGACATAATTGATAAAGTGGATTATCGTGAGATAAAACTGAGGTAGCAAAAAGCCTCAAGACTCCATATATTTAAAAGTTTCCAAAAGGGGATACTGTAGGCTATTTATTCCAATTAAACTGCTGTTGAATAAAGCTGCCCCCTGTTGACTGTGACCTAATTATGGTAATTGTGTGCTGGTGATTTATGATGATGTATTTTTATATCTGCATGCAGAAGTGAAAGAGAAAAATGGATCAGCAATTGATAATTATATTTATGACTCATAACTGACCAACAAGTATCATTTTTACCAGTCACAGTCGTCCCAAGAATTCAAAGGCTACTTTTTATCTTCCCAACTTCCTTCAAATAATATTTATTGGGTTTTTTTTTGTCCTTGGGAAACCTATGGATCAGGGTATAATTTCTCTTTAATGTTCAAGCCCAGGAACCTGTTTTGTTTTAAGAGAAGAATGCAGGCTCCATACGGACAGAGACTGTCTTGTTTACCACCATCTGCCCAGTTAACATGTAGAGGCCCTCAGTGAATATATTTTTATTGAACAATGAATATCACAGAGATTTGATGGAGTTAGACCAGGATCTTTCTATAATCATAAAAGGGTAATTTTATCAAAGACTTTTCTTTTCTCTGCCTTGTTTGTTTGTTTACTTTTAGTGCTACTCAACCTAGCAACAGAAACTCAAGTGCAAGGAATCACTTTCCTACTTTTTATGAATATTGCGATTGTTTGTTAAACTCCAAGAATCAACGCCTATTCCTCTATTACGTGTATTGAAAAATAAATGCTTCAGGTATTTTGAACGGCCTTTATTTCAAAGGACTTAGGCGTAACCATTTTAATAAATATTATTGATTTATTGAGTGAGTGACATAGAGCTTTACCTTCATTCCCTCGTTCTTCTGCCTGCGGGTTACGCTTAAAAAGTCAAAATAACTTTGAGTGTAATTCCTCGCCTATTGTTCCAATCCTTTGAGAGATTCTAAACATGCTTAAAGTTTAACAGGGACCCTTTGGAGGGGAATACTTCTTCTGAACTCCTTATGCCTTTTCCTAGGTATAGACACTCAGGTGATCTCTCTCCCCCCTTTCCCTCCCCTGCACTGAGAGACTATTCCGATTGCTAAGTGTAGGGAGAAAAATCTGGGCATGCTCCCCAGCATTCCATGTTCTACCTCTTGGGAGCTAGCTTCTTACCAGGAGGAGGCATCTCTGCTGCCCCGTCAGGGGCACACTCTTCCCTGCCTTGCAGAGCGGTCTAATTCCATCCAGGATTGCCAGCAGTTGGGTGGATAAATGTTCCTAATTCCTAGAGCAAATGGATGGTATCTTTCAACCTAGCATCCCTTGGTAATAAAGGTGATACATTGCCCCCCATCTTCCTAACTATTTGTCTTGTTCCTTGGGGAGGGATAAAAGGTGTTATTTACTGGACGCCCTCAAGCCTTCGTCATTTTGTTACATTGGCCGGGGTCCCTGAGAAATAAGTGAAAAGGAACAAAACCCAACACGGAGTTGTCAGAGCCTGGGCTTGGGGCCTGGACTTCCTGTGGGGCAGGGCATGTTGGCCTGATGTCAGGGACAGCTCACCCTGTAGACACAGTAAGCATGGCGCCTAAAGCCACGATACTTTCAGGGGCCCCTGAAAGTGTTTTCATTTCTCTTAAAATCTGAAGAAAAGAAAGAGATATAATCCAGTTTGGATTTGTCTTTATACCAATGCAGTCATAAAGCATAATTTTTGATAAATTTGTAATAATTTTTTAAAATTTCAGAGCCGTGGTCCCTGGAGGCATAGTGCCTAGGGTCCACAAAAGACTTAAAGCAGCCATGCTGGGTGGCCTGCAGGAGCTTTTCTTAGACTGGTCAGCCGCCCACAGTGGTGCACTCAGCTTCTCACTGCTCCGACCTAAGTTACTCTGGCCGTGTGGATGTGGCCCCCGCTGGGGGTGCGCAGCTGTGACCTCTCTATTTTGCCCACGGGTGAGGGGCTTCTCCTAATAAAGGTAGAACTGCAAGTAGGGGAGGCTCTGAGCAAACAGCGCCCGGTCAGCGTCTTTCTGAAACAAAGGCACAAGGACATCAGCACAGGTGCAGTCTCGGGGTACAGGTCACTACAGCTTGCCCCCGAGGTACACCCGGCAAACATTTGCAGAGTGTGTGACCTCAGCGATGATAGTGCGACATGAGCCGGAAGGAGTATTCATTATAGAGAAACAGGTCTTTCTGGAAAGACCTTTTAGGTACAAGAAGACAGAAGGTATCTGCTGCTTTCAGAAGGTAGGATAGCTGATTGCTGTGCTCCCACAAAACACTAGAAACGTTTTAGAATTAAAATTGAGATGCCCCCGGGCTTCCCTGGTGGCGCAGTGGTTGAGAGTCCGCCTGCCGATGCGGGGGACACGGGTTCGTGCCCTGGTCCGGGAAGATCCCACGTGCCGCGGAACGGCGGGGCCCGTGAGCCATGGCCGCTGAGGCTGCGCATCCGGAGCCTGTGCTCCGCAACGGGAGAGGCCACAACGGTGAGAGGCCCGCGTACCGCAAAAAAAAAAAAAAATTGAGATGCCCCGATCTACATTTAGGTGCTAGCTGGTCCAAGGGACAATGACCTTGAATTCATGTGGCTTATCCATGGGATTAAATATAAAAATACTCAAAGATGCAATAGGTAAACTTCAAAGGGACAGAGTAGCATGAAGACTAGAACCAAGCCGCTGATCAAACCTGTGCCCCCAGACTGAAGAAACACGCTTGGGATTCTAGAATTCACAGTGGAGCAAAGAAAGCACCTGGAGAAATTCATAAAGGCCTCCCCAGGCCTCTCAGGAAACAGGCATTAAAAATCCCCAAAGTAGCTTTCAGTTCAGCAGTTTGTTGAGGGTGATTTTCCAGTTGGAACAAATGTGGAGAACTTGCTGGACACTTTCTCTGAGATACAAGTCTCTTAAACCTAAGCAATTCCACAAGAAAAGACAGTGGCGGCAGCCTCTGTGGCACAAGACTAAGAGTGTCTGCTCACAAGAAACTGTTGGGACCAGCCCCCCCGGGGGGCTCACACACAGAGCCCAGAGTGCCCACGTGTGAGGCTCGAGGGGAAATGGAAAGGATGATGTTTCACTGGGTGGACAGAAAAGTACCCCAAACAAGATCCTGCGACTGGAACCATCTGCAGTGCAAACTCTGAATCTCTGCAAAAAGATTTCAGTGTCACAAATGTCACTCTAAGAAAGAAGAGTGTATATGGGTGGGCTTTTCCTTCCAGACATCAAAATTCCATAGTACACGAATTCAGCTCTTGCTGACAAATGTCTTCTCTTTAAGTTCACGGCATAGATGTTGTACAGTTCACATCCTTTGATAGGCAATCTGGTGAAGGTAAAACCCAGATTTTTCTTTTTTTTTTTTTTTTCTTCTCTACTCTCGTACGCTCAGATACTATTGAGTTTCTGCCATGGTTTTGGCAATATTAATACTGGGTTCTAGGAACGTAATTTTTCCTGGGATAACTGCCAGGACCTGGGAATTGGTTTATTTTCTGCATTTGGGATGGGGCTCGGGCTGTTGACAGTCCTTTATGACCTGGTATCTCTTTGAACTTTCCGATAAGTGAGGAATATCCAGGACCTGGCATTGAGCTGGTAGGACTTCTGATGCCCTGACAGTCATTCAAGTGAGAATCTAGGCTGCAGAGGTTGTAGGAACACTCCACCTCTACCCAGTTCCTGAGAACTCCTTGGACTGAGCAGAATAAGAAATTAGTAGAATCACGTTTGGATCTTATTTTAGCTTGAGATTTTTTTTTTTACTTTGAACTGGTAACCCAGAAGAGCAAATGATTTTGAATTTAGATTCCAGCTCCTTTACCCATTAACATGCTAAGGGACATACTCCCTTGTTAAAATTTGTGAAATTCAACAACATTGAAAAATGCACAAAACAAATGTATATCGTAACCAAGTATAAAGCGGTAACTCAGGTTCAAGAAATAGGATGTTGCCCCCTGCCATGTGCACTTCCCTTGTCACACCTCCTGCCCCTCAAAGATAACTACTAACCTGGTAAAACACTGCCTAGCTGTTCTTCATTGTACTTTTGCCACCTAAGTATGTGTCCCTAAAAACAATGGTTCAAATCTGCCTTTGTGTGAACTTTATCTAAATGAAAGTGTACAGTAGTTTTTGGGGGGTATAGGGAATCATTTTCTCAGCAGTGTGTCTGTGTGAGGCGTGCATGTGCACAGCTGCTGTTTGTTTTCATAATGAACTGAAACCCTGGGTCTGGTTCACTGCCGGTTTGGTCAAGCTGAAACCAGATGGTGTCCTTGGGCTGCAGGAGCTGTCCAGCCTCAGTGCCCGCAATGCAGACCTGCAAATTGGATGTGGTCTCTCCACTTGGTGGGTGGAATTCGATTCCATTCTCACAGTTCCAGCCAGCATTCCCCTTGATGAGCCCCATTCGTTAGATTTTTGTTGATTCTTGGGCTGTTGCCAGTGGCCTAGCTGTTCGGTCTCAACTTGGAAAACCACAAGCTCGCAAATTGAAGACACGCCTCTCGGAGGCCACAGATGATGGTAGCAAACAGTGCTACTGCACGAACCACTTGGCTCCCTCGTGTCGGCGCCCGTGGTAAGGGCCCATCCTGATGAGACCAAGCCAAGCTGCTGACTGAGCCTGCACCACCCAGTTTGCAAACATTGCTGCCTGGATCCATCATGGCACTGAACATGGCGACACATCCATCATAAGAGACTGGGCCAAAGGGAAAGAGTCTGGTTTTGGTGCAGAGGCCAACACTGCATGAGACGCGACCCCTGTCATTTGTCTCCAAGTGAAGGGGCTGCGTGGCCTGGGGCACGCCACCCGCCCCCCACTCCTGGCAGAGTGACTACATTGGAACTTGACCCTCTCCTGGACCTATTGGTGGTGCCTCACCACTGTTAACTTTTTTCTGTTTGTGATATTTTCTGTGTTTCCAGTCCTATCAGCTAAGCATGGGGCTCTTGAAAGTAATCTGCGTCATGTACTCAGCTTTCTGGACCATTTTCAGTCCCTCAGTGGTGTGTCTTTATCACAAAAACTACTCAGCATCAGATGGACAGTCAGGGTGTTGGATGAACCTTCCAAGCTCCCTGCCATCCACAGGCATCGGACACTTGATCATTGGAACGGCTTCCTTAAAAATAAACTAAAAAAGAATTTCTGACTTTACCTTCCTCGTTTCCTCCTGGGTCCACACACTTTGAGGAGGCAGACCAGACTCTGACTGTGGCTCTCTCCGGAAAAGGAGCATCTCCCCTCATCTGCTTCCTGGTCATGATCAGAATGAAAGGAGTGGGGAGTTACACGGATTCATTTTGAAAGTTCAGGATTCTGCCCTGCCCATTCCTAGGCATAATGCATCTTTCTTTCCCCCAGTGGTGACCCAGCCTGGATAGTATACCCTCCCGGTGACAGCCCCGACAAAAGGGGCCCATAGGGATCCAAAGTGATTTCTAGTTGAGCCACCTGGATATATTCCTTTGGAGTTGCCTGGTCCTAGATCCTCAGGACAGGGGTGTCTGTTTGTGGACACTGCTTGCCATCTCCCACTACAACGGGCTACATAGGCTACGCTCAGATGCAGGGGTCTCTGTGCCTTACAAAAATCCCCTTGTCCTTATTGCCTCTGACCCTTCTGGACAAAAGTTCTGAGTGTCAGTAAAGGGTAATCAGGAAAAAGGTGAAGTTACAGCTCTTGGAATGGAGGAAGACCATTTTGGGTCAGTGGAGGGGGCCTATACCCTGGGCACATGAAGAGGGGACACCTTAGACCTGGGAGGTGCAGGAAGGGAGGGACATCAATGATCTTTGCCCTTCAGATTTGCCCCGAGAGCCTTCCTCCAAAGAAAAATGGGCTGTTGCAGTTTTCCCAAACATTTAGGGCTCCTTCAGCTTAATGAATAACAACCTGGCATCTCCAGACAAGTGGTGCTAACCACCTCACCCCCTTTAACCATGTTGAGAAGTCTCTTAGAAAGAGCAGGGGTGACCTCAGCTCCCGCATCTCCCTGTCAATATCTCCGAGTGTTTTCTGCACTTCTGCACCCGTAGCCATCACTCAGATTTTCCTGAGGGTGGGTGAATGCTAGCAGCTGTAGCGGGGACCAGACTGGACCAGCTTTACCGACTGCTCTCGGTCTCTTTAAAAATAAGGCTAGATTCAATTATCAAACTAAACTGGGAACCCCAAGATTGACCAGCCATTGGGAGGCTATGTTAGAGATACCACCAACCCAAGTCCCTCTCCCCCTAAATAATGGAGGAATCACTCGGGGTGGCCCAACAATTGTAAATGATACTTTCTGTACAGGGACACCATGAGCATCCTTGGAATTGTCCATCTGTGTGGAAACCAGGCATTACCTTGCCTCCATCCTGAAACCAAAGTGCCTTGCACCTAAGAAGTGATTTAGAAAACACCACCAGTAGCTCATGTAGCTCTCAGAGGACTGCATAGATCTCTCCAAAATGAGGCTGCCCTTGATTACCCAGAGTCGCTCCCCAGAGAGACAAGTGACTCATTATTTATGCATACTCTGAGGATAATTATCCTTACAGTGGAGTCTTACATTTAGAGAAGATGGTTCGAAATTTGTTCCTAACTTTAGCTGAATTGATCAGTTAAACAAACTCGGTGCTGGAAAGCAGGCATGGATGGTTTAGGGGACTAGTTCAGCTGGTGGGGTCCAGGACTCTGCGGGGGAATGGTTGACATCAATACTGCAAGGTTTTCCTCATCCCGCTGTTTGGAGCCTTAATTACATGCTGTATGAGACACACTGGAGGGGTTTGGTCCCAGCCTCTGTTGATCAGATTAGTCACAGTGGCTGACACTGTGACGGACTCATGGGAAAATTAGCCAGAAACCAGAAATCATGGGAAAATTTGCTGGCACACAATTCTCCATGGGTCTGTGTGTCTGTGCTCTTCCGTAAGCAGAGGTACTTGCTGCCGTTTCCCTAGACTATCTTTTCGAGGACGTTTGTATAACATTCTTTGGGAGCTAGAGATCAGTGTCTTTCTCTGGAGCAGAGGGCAGGTTTGTGTATTACACAGTATAATAAAGATAATGGTCTCCCTCCAGGGCGAAGTTGAGGCAAGCTTACCGCCCATTAAGAAAGATCTGGGTTCCTAAATCTTAGAGTTCTCAGCTGTGACACAAACCACATGTGCAGGATATTCCTGGGACCCTGAGGGACGTGAGAGGCTGGAGGAATTGATGCAAACTCCTCTTGCTACCTTTCCGTACCTTGAATCATGGAGTCCTTTGACTTGAAATAGCCTTTGACCCAGGAGGCTGGTGTGTTCTGTCAGCAGCCATGAATCTATGGCAGGTAACTTATTACATTTTAAGTAGGGTAAAATCTCAGATCCTTCACGTTCTTGACAGGGGGGATTTTTTTTTTTTTAATTAGCCTACTTGGGAGTCATTGGGTTCTTGAATTTGTGGACTGATACCTTCCATTTGTGTTGGAAAATTCTCAGCCATTATCTTTCCAAATTTTGCTTTGGACCATTCTCTTTTTCCAAGACCTTGATTAAACATATGTTAGATTTTCTACTTGCATCTTCTCTCCCTCTTGTTCTTTCTTCTGTCTCTTTCATCTTGGCTGGTTTCTTCTGACTCATCTTCAGATGCACTAACTTTCTTTTAGTTAAAGCTGACCTGCTGGTGTACACGTCCATTGCTGACAGCGAGTCTTACAGTTCGCAGATATCTGTTTTCTTTAATTTTTTGCTTTCAAATCTGCGATGTCCTTTTTAAAGACCCCATTCCTGGGCTCCCCTGGTGGCGCAGTGGTTGAAAGTCCGCCTGCCGATGCAGGGGACACGGGTTCGTGCCCCAGTCCGGGAAGATCCCACATGCCGCAGAGCGGCTGGGCCCGTGAGCCATGGCCGCTGAGGCTGCGCATCCGGAGCCTGTGCTCCGCAACGGGAGAGGCCACAACAGTGAGAGCCCGCGTACCGCAAAAAAAAAAAAAAAAAAAATTAAAGACCCCATTCCTGCTGAGATGTTGTTTGGCATCTGTCTCTATAAGCTTAGTAAAATACTTGATACATGTTAGATTTCTGGAAACTTCACTATCCCGAATATTTATGGGTCTCTTTCTGTTGTTCTTTGTGCTGGTTCTGATTCATATCGATACACCTTTTTGTGTGTTTCCTTATTTTTCAATGAGTGCTAGATATGTTTTTAAAAAGATGTATAGAAATAATTTAAGGCCTGTGATATTGTCTTCTTCCAGAGAGCATGCTTTTTGTTGTTTCTTTCTGACAGGTGCCTATGAGTACTAGCAATCTTGAGTCACCTTAATCCAATCTGCAGGGTAGAAATTTTCTAGACCATGTAGATTGTAGTCCTTGAAAGCAGCTGGCTTACTTCTGGTTCATCCTTACTTCTATATTTTATGGCTTTTGGATATCAGCTCTAAGTGTGAGCCCTGTACCATGGTCCTCAATTTGGGCAGCCCTTGTACTTCAACTTTTATTTGTCCTTTCCTCCAGAGACTGTTAGGAGGATTGGTTAACCTCTCTGCCATCTCTTCCTGTCCCTAGGGCAAATGTGGCCCCAAACCCCTTGCTCCCCCCTCTGGATTTTCCTCTTGTCCTAAATTCTTGGTCCAATTACTTCTCACTTTCTTCAGAGTTTGTTGATATTACTAGGATCAGGGTCTTAATATTTCATCCAGCAATGTTTGTTGTCTCCACTGGGATGTCTGCTCTGAATTAACTAGCCTGCCATTACCAGAAGCCAGCATTTATTTACTTTGTCAGTTTTTATTTGATTGCATGTAATTCACTTAGAGTAAAATGCACAGATCTGAAATATACACTTGAGAAGATTTTTTTAAAATATCTATTCCATGTTACCAGCACCCAAATAAAGATAGATAATACTCCCATCTTCCTGGAAAGATACCTCATTCCCCTTTCCAGTCAATCCTCAACTCCAACCCCAGAAATCATCCTTTTAATCCATATCGCCATATATTTATATTGTTGATCTTGAACTTCCTATAAAAGAAATAATATAATTTGTACTCTTTTGCTCAGCGTAAGTTTTTGAGACTCTTCTATGTTTTGCACACATCAGTAGCTTAATCGGTTTCTTGTTCAACTGTATTATGTTTTATACATGTACCACAATTTGGTTATCCATTTCCTATTGATGGACATTTGGACTATTTCCAGTGTTGATTCATATGAATATATCCATTAGGAACATTTTTTTAGGATTCATCTTTTCTCATGGAAAATGAAAGGGCGTTCATATTTATATTTAGGGCATCTCTGTTACTGGAGATTCTTACACCAAGGTACATACCAAGCTACATCTTCCAACCTCATCTTCACCCGTTTGTTTCAGTTGCCATAGTTTTTGTTATTTTAAAGTTTATTTATTGAACAGCTTCTTGTAAAGCACTTAGTATGTGTTAGACATTGTTCCAAATACTGTTAAATAGTAGCTTATTTAATAGTCCTGACAACCAGTTGATGTCGTTCTTATTACTATTCACATTCTATGAATGAAAACACAGAGGCACAGAAAGCTTTAACTGACTTACTGCCGGTCCCAGAAATGGCAATTCAGAGGGTCAGGATTCAACGGCCCCAGAGGCATTGCTGCCTCTCCGGAAGTGTTCATATATGAGCAGGCAATACCTACAACATACCCTCCGATAACCCGAGAATAACTAGGCCCATTAAATATGCTGCAGATGTTCTTTATAAGAAACCATTGTGCAAAAGAAAGTGGGTCAATATTAAATGTGCTTGTTTGAACAGCCAGATTGTGAAACGGAAGGGACTTATCCCAACTCAGAGAGAGAGGAAAGATACACTTTAAAAACCTATTTGACCCCAATTAGCTCCTCACTGATGTTCCCTCACTTACTCAGACACTGATCTTTCGCTTTCTCCACATATGAGTTGCCAAATCCCCGTGACAAATACGTGAAGGGGTGAAGGGCACCCCAGTCTCTCCAGGACCCCCAGTTGTCTCGTGGAGTCTGCCTTCCCCACCCATCCACAAGGGTAATCTTATCTTGGTTTCGTGGACCTCAGCGTCATACATATTCATCTTTGTTTCTGCAAAATATTTCAAAAGCCCACTCCTGCCTTTGGTGATATTACAGACTAAGGCCAGTTTGGGGAGCTCCCCAAGAAAGCTGGACCAGACCAAACTCAGAGGCAGTTACCTCGAAGAAAATCAAGCCACAATGTGACTGTAAGGAAAAGCTGAGGGTTGAGAGTGTTTCCTGCATCAAGTGAGAAAGACAGGCGAGAATATAACACACTGAACCAACGTTGAGGTTGGTGGTCAAACGAAGGCTTCTCTTGACTTTTTGCCCCTTTTACATTCTGGGCCATCAGATAAAAGAGCACAAAAAGTTGCACACTCTCAAGAAAATCTACTGTAAAAAACTGGATGTTTTATTTGTTCCGCGTCCGGGCTGAGTCAGCTGATGTTGATTTAACAGTGTGAGAGCAAGGACCTTGTCTGCCTGCTGTGCGGCGTCTCCCAGCTCACAGGACCTGCCCCAGCAGATTGTGGTGAACCGGGAGCCCTATCTCGACCTGCTCAGCAGAGGCGTAGGTTGTGGTTACTTAGTAGTCAGAAACTGCAATTTATTACTGGAGGGTGAGCTTGGTTATGATTTTAGAAACAGTGATAAAATCAGGGGCTCTCAAATTCAGGGGTTGCCTTTATTTAAAAGGAAATCGAACAAAATTCAGGCCAAATTCTCATACACTCTTACAAGTCTGTGATAGCACTATCATCCCATTTCATAGGTAAGAAAACAGGCCAGAGGTTTAAGGAACTTGCCCAGGTTCACAGAGTTCACAGCTAGAGCTGGGTCTCTGAAAGACCTCACCCTAGCTCTTTGTGCTGCCTCACCCAGTTTATCCGGGGACATGTGTGATGCCAGCTGACAGATGCTCCTCAGGGGAAATGGCCAGGCTTTCAGATGGCCATACAGCTTCCACTGTCTGCATTCCCCTACTTGTACAACTTTAATTCACGGGCTGGTTTCGGGTTGCTGTAATACATAACAAAATATATTGTGCTGTTACCATGGCCTTATTACCGTTGCAATGATCACATCTTCAGATAAGGTTTTGCAGTTCCAGAACCTTGGTTTCTTTCTGTCTTTCTATTTATTTATTTATTCATTTATCTTTGGCTTCATTGTGTCTTTGTTGCTGAGCACGGGCCCCCTCCAGCTGTGGCGAGCGGGGGCTACTGTTCGTCGCGGAGCACAGGCTTCACACTGCGGTGGCCTCTCCTGCTCTGGAGCACGGGCTCTAGGCACACGGGCTTCCGTAGTTGTGGCGCGCAGGCTTCAGTAGTTGTGGCACACAGGCTCTAGAGCGCAGGCTCAGTAGTTGTGGCGCATGGGCGTAGTTGCTCCGCAGCTTGTGGGATCTTCCCGGACCAGGGCTCGAACCCGTGTCCCCTGCATTGGCAGGCAGATTCTTAACCACTGCGCCACCAGGGAAGCCCCAGAACCTTAGTTTCTTAAACGAGGAACCATGGATTCTAATGTGAGATCAGGTTTATTTCTAAGACCTGGAGTGTCTGCTCTCTTCCCTGTATCCAAGACTGTTGAGCATCTTTGTCCTGGGCCTGGGAAAATGAATAAAATATTCCAAAATATTTGTGATGAACAAATTTCTTAGGAAGTTATAGCTATCCTTCATATCTTGAAGCAAAATATATCAGTTAAGAAGATGTATACACACACACACACACACACACACACACACACACACACACACACACAAAGGAATATTACTCAGCCATAAAAAAGGAAGCAATGCCATTTACAGCTACACGTATGGACCTAGAGATTATCATACTAAGCAAAGTAAGTCAGAAAGAGAAAGACAAGTACCATATGATATCACTTATATGTGGAACCTAAAATATGACACAAATGAACTTATTTGTACAACAAAAACAGACTGACAGTTATAGAGAATAGACTTGTGTTTACCAAGGGGGAGGGAGCGTCAGGGAGGGATGGATGGGGAGTTTGGGGTTAGCAGATGCAAACTAGTATCTATAAGGATAGATAAGGAACAAGGTCCTATTGTACAGCACAGGGAACTATATTCAATATCCTGTAATGAACCATAATGGAAAAGAATATGAAAAAAGAGTATATATATCTCTGAATCGCTTTGCTGTACACCAGAAAGTAACACAACACTGTAAATCAACTATACTTCAATAAAAAAATTAAATATATCATTTATTTTATATAGAACATTGGTTATGAATCCCAGTTCCAGAAACGGGCCTATTTTCTTCTTTCTTTTTTTTTTTTACATCTTTATTGGAGTATAATTGCTTTACAATGGTGTGTTAGTTTCTGCTTTATAACAAAGTGAATCACTTATACATATACATATGTTCCCATATCTCTTCCCTCTTGCATCTCCCTCCCACCCTCCCTATCCCACCCCTCTAGGTGGTCACAAAGCACCGAGCTGATCTCCCTGTGCTATACGGCTGCTTCCCACTAGCTATCTACCTTACGTTTGGTACTGTATATATGTCCATGCCACTCTCTCGCTTTGTCACAGCTTACCCTTCCCCCTCCCCATATCATCAAGTCCATTCTCTAGTAGGTCTGTGTCTTTATTCCTGTCTTACCCCTAGGTTCTTCATGACATTTTTTTTCTTAAATTCCATATATAAGTGATATCATATGGTACTTGTCTTTCTCTTTCTGACTTACTTTGCTTAGTATGATAATCTCTAGGTCCATACATGTAGCTGTAAATGGCATTGCTTCCTTTTTTATGGCTGAGTAATATTCCATTGTATATATGTGCCACATCTTCTTTATCCATTCATCTGATGATGGACACTTAGGTTGTTACCGTCTCCTGGCTATTGTAAATAGAGCTGCAATGAACATTTTGGTACATGACTCTTTTTGAATGATGGTTTTCTCAGGGTATATGCCCAGTAGTGGGATTGCTGGGTCATATGGTAGTTCTATTTGTAGTTTTTTAAGGAACCTCCATACTGCTCTCCATAGTGGCTGTACCAATTCCCATTACCACCAGCAGTGCAAGAGGGTTCCCTTTTCTATTGGGCCTATTTTCTAACACCAGAGGGAGTTTAATAGATTTCTTTTATGTGAGTACATGTCTGTAGTTGGCAGAGAGTAAAGTACTGTTGGAATTTGGACATTTAATTAGACAAACACACAGCAAAATTGTAGTGTTTATTATGCAATGGATTCTAATTTAAATAACAAAATAATAGGAATCATTAGTTTTTTAAAACTATTAGTTTATTAAAACTAATAGTTGCTGGGCTCCTATCATGCACCATGAATGCTATGCATTACTGCATTTAAACCTGGCAACATGTGAGGTAGATTCTTTCATAATAAGGCTTATAATTGGAGATTTAAAAAATAGATTTAAAAGGAGAGCATACAGGCAGTACACGTGCTGTCAAAGACACTGAAATCTTAGCATCCTAGACAGGGGCACTTGTAGATCCCAGTTTTCTTAGCCAGTTGGCAACAACCCAGGGCAGTTGACATGTTTTAGCTCTTTGAAGAAATGATAACTATTAATTGTAAAAGTATACCTATAAAAGTATACCTATAAAAAAGTATACCTATAAAAAGGCAGATGAGATCGCCACGTTGTACCTGAAAGATCATTGTAACATCATTTCACTGCTCAGACGGCCTCACGCTCTGGATCTTCAAAACGATGCCATAAAGTGGAAGTCTTCCCTTTAAATCGTCTTGAAAATAGGTGGTTTGTTAAAATGAGAAGGTTACAACAAATTCTTAATCACCAACGATTTGGGCGGGGCCTGTCAGCTTCAGCCCAATGATATACTTGAGTATTCAGTTAAATACTATTTATAACCCAAATATGGCACAAACGTGCACTGTAGCTCAGGCCGAGATAGGGTGGGAAGACAGTGAGTACCCCAGACAATACGAATGTTGCAGCTCTAACCTGTGAGTGATAACATGAGAAGAGCTGCGGTGACAGAAGCTCAGGCATGAGTCCCAGCACGTCCACTTGAAGAGGCAGAATCTCAGCAGATTGCTTGGTCATTAAGTCTCTGCTTCCTCACCTTGTACAGAAGGGATGAATGATGCCTATGGTGTATTTTCTTTATAAGGACTCAAGAAAATATAAATATATCAGGACTTTTCCTGTAAATGTGAGAGAAATCCCAATCCACATGGGTTTAATTAACAACTAAAAGGAATGTATTATTTCATTTTACTGTCAAATCTGTATTACCATCAGGTCTGGCTGCTTCAGGTGCAGCTAGATCCAGGTATTCAGATGAAGGTGCCATGACACTACCTCCCCACATCCTGACTATGCTTTCCTTCCCATAGCTCCTAGCATCTTTAGGGTTAGATCTTGTTGTCTTAACTTTCCCTGCTGAATAAAAGCATCTTTCCCAAAACTCTAGCAGCAGTTCCAGAAATATCTTCATTGGCCTAATTTGGTCAACTGTCCTTTTCTGGAGCCAGGAGGTCAGGAACACGGACTGAGGTTGGGTGAGATATGATCCTCTAAACAAAAGATGGGTTTGCAGAAAATAAACAAACAAAAACCTCCATTATAACAGGTGAAATATCTAGAACAATGAGTGCTTGGCATGTAGTAGGTGTTAATAAGTATATATTAATTTTAAATTAGAATATATTTTTTAAACCCTCAACTATGTAGAGCTGCCAGCTCTCAGCCAAGTTTTTCTGGACCCCATATATGACTAGAATCTTTTTAACCTAAAGGAACCTCTACTCAGGGCTGACCGCATAGGTCGATTTAACGTGACTCAATTTTTAGGATAGAGGCTGTTCTGAGTTTTGGAGAAAGCCTGCAATTTTTCCCCAGAGAGCCTGGATGAAATCTAAGTCAATCACAACTTTGTGGATAGTATTTTATTCTTCTTATGGATTCTTCTAATGCTAGCAGGAATTACTCTTTTGTTCTGGAAGTATGGCTAGAGGCCAGAAGCAAGAACTTACCCCCCAAAAGTACAGTCAAACAGAATAGAACATCTCTCGTCCCAACTTCCCCCAACTAATAACATAAATAATTAATATGATGATTATAATCTTTATGAGCATTTATCCTTCATCAATAATTAGAGATATCTAATAGGAACCCGGGGCATCAGTATCTATAGTTCTGCTGTGAGTACGTTATTTTTTTAGGACAGAGGCATTACATCACAGTGCCTAAGTCCACGCCAGGAGTTTTGACAACGTACTTTGTGAAGTGTCTATTTCCATGATTACAGCTTTTGGGTAAGTGTAGATAAACTAATTAAACAGAACCTACAGAATGGAGATAAGGCTAAATTCAGTTATTAATTCCCTTTAAGGATTTCAACTTCAAGTGTAAACATTTCTGTTTTTCTTCAAATTCCTATGTATACAAACATGTAAAGCTCCCGTGTATTTTAACCATCTCAGACCTTTATTTTTTTCCTCATGAGATTTCATAAAATTAAAAAACAAGAGCTATGTTTTTAATGGTGTCTTAAGCACAGCAGTGAGCTATTATCCCACCGATAGCAACTTGCATATTTTTTTCTCTTTCATTTTATCAGCCCGGCCACCATTGAATTTCAGATTTATGAGCAAATGACTTTTCTCAGTTTGTATTCACTGTGCACAAACCCTCCTCAAAATCCCTGTTCCGGAGCAGGGAAGATGACTGCCATTGTACCGAACATTAGTAACTTTGCTATTTGAAATGTATCCCTGTAATTTTATTTTTTGGAAATTAGCAATAAAAAGTCACTTAGAACCTTTAGATTTCTACCAGAGAATATGGGATCACATTTTTTTTTTTAAAGGAAATGGTTATTTCAATGGGGTCACTCTATTTCCTCTACATAAACATCTTAAAAAAAAAATCTTTATGCTAAGATCTATCAACTGGAAAGCACTAGAAACAGGCAATTTTTATGATATCCCCTTGACATTTTTAGTATAACAGCTTGGGTCAAAACTGCAGTTAGGTCAAAACAATTTAGCACCATAATCTCTGGAAATGAAATTCTCTCTTCTATGAGAATTTGAAGACTAATCTGGCCACATTTGAAAGTCATTATGATATTCAGCATCTGAATGACATGAAATTAAGTCTCTGAAGCGCGTACGTGCGCGCCCACACACACACAGACACAATGCCAATTCACATAGTACCTGGGATGCTAAAGGAAGCTGATCAAGAACCTAGAAAGGGGAAAGATTAGGGGACGCAGGGGGCGCCTTACAGAGGAACTGTCCTCTGACAGCTGTACTGTGGGGAGGAGCAGAGACAATACCCAGAAAGGTGACAAAGGGAGGAACCCCAGGGGCCCTTTTTCTCTGGACATTGCTCTGAGGATCACCCCTGATCACCGGAGTCCTAATTCCTACTCCATTATCCTGTTGAGATACTGAGTTGAAGGTCACCAGCGAACGCCTCCTGTCCTTTCCGTGATCCTCATTCTTTTTGTTTTTACTCAGTTATTTGACCCTCTTTTGAACATTCAGCGTTGTTTTCAATGAACTAACTCTCGACTGCCCTGTTCTTTGGCCCTTCTATCGGCTTCCTCTCTGCTGTTTTCATGGGAGCTGCTCACCGACTCTTAACCTTGAATAATCGAGAAGTATTAGCCCAGTCACCAAACATTCCCCTTTTCCTTAGTTCCCAGGTATCAAGCACACACAAGATTCCATCTCATGTAATCATCAGAGCATGAATAGCTGCCCCACTCATTTAGGTGCTAATTTAGGTACCTGATTAAATGCCGTCTTAGACCGACCTCTCCACTGTGTGTGTAAGTCTCTGTGACTCTGTCTCACTCTGTATGTACAAATCGCACTTGCTCGTTCAGACGGTAAGTGCTTAAAAATAGAAAATATGGGCAGTAACTTGAGCACGTATTTTAGAGTCATAACTGTGTTCAAATACTCTTATAGGTCACTAACTCCCTGAATTACACTTTCTTCATCTTTAAAATGTAAATGACAATAATACCCCTCCAGGATAGAATAAGATAGTAAATGAGAAGATTTATGTAAAACATGTGGCTTATAGTGAACTCTCAATAAATGATTTCTGAGTTTCCCTGGTGGCGCAGTGGTTGAGAATCCACCTGCCAATGTAGGGGACACCGGTTAAGCCCTGGTCCTGGAAGATCCCACATGCCACGGAGCAACGAAGCCCGTGTACCGCAACTACTGAGCCTGAGCTCTAGAGCCCGCGAGCCACAACTGCTGAGCCCACACACTGCAACTACTGAAGCCGGCGCGCCTAGAGCCCATGCTCTGCAACAAGAGAAGCCACCGTAATGAGAAGCCCGCACACTGCAACGAAGAGTAGCCCCCGCTCCCCGCAACTAGAGAAAGCCTGCTTGCAGCAACAAAGACCCAATGCAGCCAAAAATAAATAAATAAATTTATATAAAAAAATGATTTCTTCCTGTGTTTTTATCTCCTCTCACATCGCCCATTCTAGTAACAAAACTGTTGAGCTCAACTTTGGTTTGATTGATTGATCAAAACTAACAAGATCAGTTGGGATATACTGGCTAATCACCAAATCATTCTACCACATCCTCTCAACATGGTAAATGATAAAAGGATTTATCTCAATAAACCCCTTAAATTACTAATCAATATTTTATTTTTTAAGAAAACACAAATGCCAGGAAAATAGGTGCACAATATTTTTCATGTGTCTTTTAAATATTAATAAAATAACTTATGATGTTGCGTGGAAGGGTCTATAATGTGAAAAATACAGCATCTAGTTTATATTTGATGAGTTCACTTACTATGAGTTATTTTATTTAGCCTTAATTTTTATTTAGTGATACTAGAACTAGAGATGGTAAAAGTTGCCAAGGGAGAGTTTGTGCTAACGAAAGAACTAGAGGTGGGAAATCAAGGAACTCATTAAAATAAAGCGTGACATCTTGACATAAAATCCTAAATATTGGAGAGCAGTATTTTTCTACTAGTAAAAGTATAAGGAGTTAAACTTACTGCTCCAATGATAGCAGCCTTATTGAAATAAAAGTGTTCCTCAACCCCAAAGAATCCAGTCCCCTGATGAGCTGATGTGGAGATAATTATAATAGCTCTTACTGGTAGAGAGGAAAGAGTGAAACCTTAGAAGACACTGAGGCATGACTTAGGTGGGTTTTATTTCGGATTCTAAAGCGCTGAACTGGATGTGGGTGCAGTGACTCAGAGTATCGTGATGGTCCAGCTGTCCACGGGGCATGCCTCTCTGGTGCCCACTCATGCATCGCCACGCCTGGGGAAAGACTAACTGGAGGGTCACCTCCTCCAGTCACTTAACTAACACAATCTCACATTTAGTTACTTCGTCTTCTATACTCTGCAGTGCATTTTGTGTGTGTGTGTGTGTGTGTGTGTGTGCGGTACGCGGGCCTCCCACTGTTGTGGCCCCTCTGGCCGCGGAGCACAGGCTCCGGACGCACGGGCTCAGCGGCCATGGCTCACGGGCCCAGCCGCTCCACGGCATGCAGGATCCTCCCGGACCGGGGCACGAACCCGTGTCCCACTGGAGCCAGTGGATAGCTGCTTAGTCTAGTTCTCTGCCTGTGAGAGCAAGACCAAGGGGCATTTCCAGAAAGAGGGCAGTGACTGCTTTCTAATATTTTATTTTATCTAATTTATTTTTCTGGGAACCACGCAGTCACTGGGGAAAGAAGAAACCTGCTTTATCTGACACGTTTACTTTACAGCAATACCTCCTTTGTCTTAGGGACGTTTCATATAAATCAGTGCAAGAAACACGGCATGAAAAGCATGCAGCACTGACCACTATGACCAATCACTGATATGCTCCTTTATTCCCAGAAAAGCCACTTCTGTTTTCTTGTTTTTGTTATTATTTGTGATTCCGGAACTTCTCGCAAGAATCGGGAAGCAGTACGACAATTAACAGGCCCCAAGCCTGGTCATATAAATGTATAAACAAGCCCCCTGTATAATATGTCATTTTGTATCTTGGCGTATTCTTGTTGGCTTAAATGCCAAAATACTGTCACTCTACATTATTGTTCTTAAATAACTTACTTGATTTCTCTTCTAAACAGATAGCTTGCCTAAGGATGCCCTTATAAGCAGTTGCACCTCATTTCTAAACTACATCAGATCGGGTTTCACAAAGATTATGGGGCTAAAAAATATATTGTTTTGCTTGGTTTGGGAGAGTCAAGATGAAATACTTACATTTACTTGAAATTCTCTGGATATTATATGTCCTCCAGGAAGCCTTTCTGGACTCTTCGCTACCAGGATTAGGCCCTTCCTCTTTGTGCTACCCTGTCCTCACTTGTATTTATTTTATGGTTGTTTCCTCCTCTAGACTCTGAGATCCTTGTGGCAGGGATTGGTCTGCCAGCATCCAGCAAAATACCTGACATATAGTAGGTGCTTAAAAAAGTGTTCAGTGGATGAATAAACACTCTAAGGTTATGAGCCTGTGACTTTCCAGTCTATCCACTTACACATTTTATTTTTCCGGACAACGGTGGAAGCCACAATTTGGCAAATTTGATGAGTGATCATTAAATCATCAAGTCTTGGACTATTTGATAATTTAGCTCATGGCCTACAAATACGACCATTTTCAAGGTTTGAATTGATGGGCTTAATTTTTCCTTGATATTATGAATAGCACTTACATTAACACCAGTAACCCCTTTTACGCAAAGTCTTCAGAGTGCCGCTGACACTGACCCCCCCCCCCCAAAGGGAAACAACAATCTGTATATAAATTTCAGTACCTGATTTTGAATTTCAGGGCAGGGGGGGCGGGATGTCATTTTGTAGCCAGCACGGAAAGTCAGGAGTGTCGGGAAGCGGCACGTGTTGCCATTGCCCCCGCGGAATAGTGTCAGACCAATAGGCGTGTGCGAAGCACTTTTATGGACGGTATAAATATTTTGAGCTGGAGGCATCGTTACCAGCTGCTATTTTCCTTCCTCAGGACCAGCTGTCCAGGAGCATCCCGGACCGGAGCCAGGCACATTCGGGACTTGGATCTGACCAAGGGCGGCAGCAGCCCGGCTGGTGCAGCGATGTCGGTGGTCGAAGAAAGCCGGCCCTTTGCCCAGCAGCTCTCTAACGTCTACTTCACCATCCTCTCACTGTTCTGTTTCAAGCTCTTTGTGAAAATCAGCCTCGCCATCCTCAGTCACTTCTACATAGTGAAAGGCAACCGCAAGGAGGCGGCCCGGATAGCGGCTGAATTTTACGGAGTAACCCAAGGACAAGGTATGTTCACGGCCTGCGCTCGTGTTTCGCGTTGACTTTATCTTGCATGCACAGTCCAAGAAAACATCCCATGTTTCCCTTAGGGACTGCTTCAGAGCGAATATTCTGCCAACTTCTCGTTGCGGGAAATATTTAACTCCCTTCATGGCCCCATAAAAAAGAAAATTACTTTTTCTGGGTTAATGAAATCAAGGCACCATTGCAGGATAGCCTCACGGAAGCATAGTTTTAAATATATATCAATATTTTCCTATTCATAAATATTTTCTAACTTTTAACATTTCATGTGCCACGCCATGCGTTCACAGGCTTCATTTACTGATTGCACTTCAACTGTCCTTTAATATACCTGAGATTTTATGATTTTTTAAATCAAGTCTTTAGTTATATGGAAAAATAATTGTTATAAGAGAAGATTTGAAGGTTTTATTGGTTTCTCACAATTTTTATTTGACCAAGGTTAACCGCTTCATTATAAAGTAAAGCACAATGTGGTGAATATTAAGATTTATGCCATATGTTTTCCTGATGGAATTGTTGTTGCCTTTGCTCAATCTGTAAAACATTGATTATATGAGGATAGGAACATGAATTAACAAATGTTAACATGTATGCAACCACGTACATCCATCATGCTTCGTACAAGAAATTAAAGTGTGAGCCTAAATGAGAAATGATCACTTTGACCCTCAACCTGAAAGGCTGTAAAACCATTTCCATTCTATTGCACTGATATTCTGTATAATAAAAGCAATTCTTAGGTTGGGCTTCAAGGTGACATTTTAATTTCTTAGAGCCTTTTGATTAATTTCTGGTTTGAAAATCATCAGGCAAGCATGCACATTTTACAGCCCTACATACCTCTAAAGTAACTTTAATTTTCAGAATCAAAATACACTATCACATAATTAGAGAGTGTAATTTATTTTTTTTAAAAAAAAGAATGCTTAGAGTAGAAAGCTTGCCTTCTTAAAATCTGTTTTTCTACATTTTTCAATGTGTGGAATAACTTATTTTAAAATCTAGGTGACTCTGTAGATACATGGAAAGTTGAATAAAGGTAGAAAATCTTTTTTGGTGTATGAGATAGATAAGGAGAGTACATTTTTCCTGAGGAAGATTTTGTTCTTATGCAAAGTGAACAAGGATGAAACTCTCACAAGGAAGATGCGATCTAGAGAAATAGACAATATTTAATCCCTCACCCACGAGCTCTGCTTCAGACCAGGTATAAGTATTTAAATGTGGCATACATCATGTTGGTAAATGGAATATTTTGTTGTTTAAAAACCAGCAAACATAGGAGACTAGATTTTAAAACAAAATCCGTATTTTAATTTTATTTTTTTAAACCCGTATCTTTAGATATATGACTGAATAGGCTATGCGATCATAAGGTGAGAAAGTTTACTGTCACGGGCAGCCCATAGCTCATTACCTTATACTCAAATCTCGTCTATGTATTGTGAGAATTGCCATGCATAAAAACTGAAGTATTGGCTAAAAATCCACCATTTTTGGTGGATTGACAAGGGTTTTATAGGAAGCTTTGGAATCTCCTTTTGTACTTATTTACAAATATAAAGAAATACTTGTCCCCTCTTTAGCCTGATCTCAGTGTGCTCATGCTGGGAGGTCATGGGAATATGTGAAATGGCTTCCATGTTCCTGCCTACTTTTATGAGTCTGTGTTAAGATATATTAGAGCTCTAGGATTATATCCCAAAAAGGAGAGAAAGAAATCCACACTCACTAATAGAAAATACTTTTCCTGGGAATAAAAATGGGGAACATAGAGTTTTCAAATGTCTGTTTTCTGTTATTTTTAATTTTGTATCTGTTTAACAAAATTCTCCCTTCCTAGAGCTTGCATTAGTCTATATACTAAACAATGCAATATATTATTATAATTTTTATTCAGTGTAAGCATAGTTAGTCTCCAATTTTATTTTAATATTAGGAGGACAGTCAGGAACCTTACAAGCTCTTTCTTGGTCTACCTCTAAGAATTAATTCTTCCTTGCCTAGGAAATTATTGCTTTCTCTATTTTAACATAGCTTTTTCTTTTATTTACTACTACTAAACTTATTTTTATTTTGTTTATGTTTTTATGATTTATCAGGCTTAATTATCTTTGTTTAATCTAGCAATTTCCTCCTTCCTAGCAGAGATTATCACCTTCATTCCATTCTGAATTAGGTTTCTCATTCCTGCTTTCAAGACTTAGCCAGATCATTCCCCAACATTTCTGATGTGGAGCTGCCAAAATCCATGAAATATGAGATGATGTGTGTATTTTCACGTCTTTCATAATCATGGAAGACCCTGTTGACAACTTTCTGGATGTCCTCCCCATGAGCTGTAGTGCTTTGGTATGAAATAAAAGGAACTCTGTCTTCCCAGATACGGTTGCAAATCAGCTCATTGTATTAGACAAATATGGGATGAGCTTTCTTAATGCACTTTCCAATCAGGCTTGAGACCAAGGTATGATTACACAACAAGAATACTGAAAAGCAGCATGGTAACTAAAATCGCTTAAGATTGCTCCCTTCTTGATCCCTTTGCTATGCCTATAAACCTTAGAAATCTGCTTTTTCATCCCTTTATTAACTCTGCCATCATATTGAAGGGACTCGATAGGATTTTCTGTGTCTCTGTCTCCCTGTATGGTTCTTGCTGTTAAGTGTCCTGGTGATAGTGTCCACATATCAGAGGTCTAGTCTGTGTTTAAAGCTAACACTTGACTTTGAGACTGAGTGAGACTAACGAGTGGAACAGTGTCTCCAGCTGTAACATCAGACAATGCGGAGAGCAGGGGAAGATGCAGGGGAGAACACTGATCTTCTGATATCACTCCAAGGGCTTGGAAGAAGCCACGTGCCACTAGTAACCCACGGACACTTGGAGAGAGAGCTCCCCTCCTCTGCTAAGGGTCATACCTTTCAAGTTCTATCTTAGGCTCTGAGGAGAGTTCAGTAGTTTTACCTACATGTGGACAAACAAGGTCAGTTCTAAGCACCTGTTTACTGAGCACCCCTGGTATGGAGGCATTGAAGAAACAGGATATAAAAAAGGCAAAATGTATTGTTCCCCACTGTAAGTAGGTTATTCTAGTTGAGGAGCTGGTATATCTACATATAATACTTACTTTCCAGATACATTAAATACCAAATGAGCCTAAAGACCGGAAAGGTCAGTTTCAGATTTGGACCTTCAGAGACATTTTTATGGAGGAGAAAGATCTTGAGTTGACCCCAGGAACCCAGGAACGAGCAGAGGCAGGAGTTGGAGTGCACCTAGGTTATTAAGAGACAGTAGATTTGACCGGAGTCGAACTTTCATGCAGTAGAAAAATGGTAATAAATTGGGCACAGATATGAAAGAATTTGAACATCAGGCCAAGCAATTCAAACTCAACTTTGAAGGCAGTAGGAGTCACTGAGAGTGTTTGGTATGAGTGAAGGTAGGAAAATGGGAAGAGACACGTACAAAACGCTAATTTAAGGTTGATTTATACAGTAGTGATCTTTGGAGTTGGGCAGTGGGACAGGTTTGAAGTAGGTAGACCAGTTAGGCCCGTGCCCCTCATAAAGAGATGAGGACCTAGACTTGTTTGGTGGTAGTGGTGGTGTGGATAGAAAAGAAAGGATGACAACAAAAAATAAATAAAAAGGAGAAAAGGAAAAAGAATGAATCTGATGATACCTTAAATAGCATTGGCAGAGAGAGTAAATGTTACCTTAGGGTCTCCCAGAATTAGTTATAACAAAGGAAAAGCCTGTCATTCAGAAAGATGAATTACCCACCCAGGCGAGCCTGCAGTTCCCAGCCTCTGCCACCCCAGAGAGCTGGGTCTTCAGCGGCTTGGTGAGTCTGGTGGGTCACCTGTCTCTAGTGTGAAATGTCAGTGTGAATCAGGAAGTCATAGAACTAGAATCTGAATTCCAGCCTTGCCCTTGATTTATTTACTGTTTATTCCCTTTGTTCCACCTTTTTATCACCAAGCGACATTCTGGTTATGACTTGGCTCTCCATCCGCGTCTGTCCACAGAGAGAGAATGTGCTGGCTTTTGCCCCTGGAGTGTTTCAGTCCGTCTGACATTTATGGTTCTCGCTGTAAATTACTATGTTTGCATCTTGACATCACTCTTTAGTGCTCTGTGCTCTTTGAGTTGTAAGTCCACCTCTGAGATGTGATTTTGCTCCAGCTTTGCTGACAGATCAGGTTTCCAAGCCTGCAAGGCCATGGGCCAAATGTTAGAGGGTGGAAAATTCATCGAGGTAATGTCTCTGTGAGGCTGCTTGAGAAACAATCTAGGGACACCCAACCTCTTTGGGTGCTCCTTTCAGGGTTGAGGCTTTATATAGACTACAGAATGTATGTAGAATCATCTGGTAGAATATTTGTGCTTGTGATTTCATAAATTTGATTTCAGGGTTGCCATTAAGCATGCTTTGTTTGTTTTTTGGTGAGTCTGTTGTTGACACTTGGAAATAGGATATGGGGTAAACGTGCACCACTAGTCAAACGGCAAAAGGACTTGTCATTCCAGAGAATAGTGTAACCTGGGTAGGAAAAGCAGCTAGAATTTTGTATGATGTAATATTCTTTCTCCATCGGTAAAGTCCATCCCAGGTTTAAAAACAGCTTTAAGAATTTAACTTTACAACAGACGCCAGCAAGTGCAGCAGTCATATCCATTATACCTGTGCCCAAGGAGCAACTTGTTTCATATGAGTTTTGGTGCTACCATGTTGGTTGTCTATGAGGTTAGTTATGTTGAGAACATTTCTCAGAATCTCAGCAATGACACACTTCAAGCCAACCTGTAGAATGACTTCTTTCATGCTGTTCATTGTATAAAGGTGTAAAAATACCTTGAAGATGTGAGAGTTTGGGGACACATTTTCTATACTTAGGTGGAAAAACACCACCTGAGAATAACTGGAATCAATGGAACTGCTCTTCTATCACAACAGACACGACATTATAATCAAAAGTGCTACCAAAAAACATTTTAAGAGACTTTAATTCTGCCCATGTTCTGCTATTTTTTGGAAATGCCAGAGCACTTTTTTTGGAAGGAACCATTATAATACTGTGAATTAGAACAGGAATCTGGGAGCAAACTTTCCAAGTTTACAAAAGACTTTGTCATAGTTTAATGTATTAATATTGTTCCTCTTCCTGTATATTTGGAGAAATGCATGGAATTTTGGAATTAAAGAACCCGGCATAGCTCATGATAGCTTAGGAGGGATGAGTTTTCCTAGGGCTATTCTTCCCATACCTTTTACTTGTGTGTCTTCTATGTCAAAGGCCTATGCTAGGCATGAAGGATAAAATATACACACAAACCACAGTCTCTCTCCTAAAGATGTGTATAGTCTAGTGGGAGAGACAAAGAGAGAAAATCAAGTAATTTAAAGCATGGTGAGTGCTATTATACAAAGCTGAAGAGGTGCTCGGGGAGCACAGAAGAGCAAGTATGCAGATAAGAAGAGCTCTGCCCTGGGTTCACCAGTTAAATAAAAGCTGTGCTAAGCCCATGCATATTCTCTCCCACAATCATGCATGTGTCCTTATTCATAATGCTTGAAAGCTCCCCCGTTCCCCACTGTTACCCTCTGTTCTTTCCATCGCTCAATCTACTATTATTATTATTTCTAAGAATTTGTTTTTTTAGGAAAAGAGCAAGTGTGCTCATTGCTTATCCACTAAGCCTTTTGAAGAATGACACGTATTCTGGGGAACAATTTCAAAATGAAATTTATATATAGGTGACATTGTTATAGTCAACTCTCAAATTTTTATATAATGAGGACAGTTAAAGGATGAAAACTAGGTCTCTGCTTTCCAATTTGGTATCTTTTTCAGAAGGTGGTAAATTATTAAAATAAGCTGCTTCTCTTGTTAATTGACATAACTGATACAATTTTGAATTTAATTCAGTTCAATAAATACTTGGATACCTACTCTGTTCCTGGTACAATATTATGTGCTACATGTACATGGACGGATACGTATATGTGTATATATGTGGGTGTACATGCAAATAATTACCATATATAGTATATGAGTTGCTTTCTGAGTAACAGGAGACTTGGGTCAGCGGAGCCAAACCTTGCACATATAAAACAAGCAAACAGCAAGCAAGTAGAAATTCATAAGGTGCTACATTGAACACAGTGAAGTTCTTCAATGAATGTTCTCTAAGAAGGTCCGTTGCGAGTATCAGTCCCTTCCTGAGAGAAGGTGGAGCTCAAGGTGAAACTTCAAAGGCAGAACATATCTGGTTATGTACAAGTGTGGATGAAACCAAGCTGACTCTAAAGAAAAAGAGAACTTTTAGTTGTGGAACTGAACAAGCGTGGCTCATGGGGGCAAATGTTAAAGGATAAATGTTAGGTGAGGAGACAGAGACAGATGGTTGGTGCCAAAGTGAAAAATAAATACACATGTTCTCAAATCACACATCCAAAGTAAAGGGTTCTATTAAGAGTTTTCTAATGACTTTACTGGATTCAGCCTACAAGAAAGAGCCACTAGGTAATGATGGAAATCAGGGCCACCATGAGTATTTTACAAAATCTTGTGTGTAATGAGTCAACATGTCATTGCATGTGTTCTGTGAACTACATCTCAGAGAAGGTCGAATACCTCCTGGGCGCTGAGTCGGCTGTGCACATCCTCAGGGTGGCTCCGTGGCAGCTCCTTGGATTCCGGCTTCAATCTTGACACATTAAGCTCATTTTCTAACCTGGGGAAGAGAGAGGAAAGTTTATCCCCAGCAACACATGGACCATGTCAGTGAAAGCAGGGGGGTTATTTGGAACACCTCTTCCTCCAAAATCACCCTCCAATAGATTTTTTTTAAAAAAAGAAAGTGTTTGGTTACAGGCTATGTAGAACTTTTGGCATTTCTTCTTTACCAGCTGCATAAAGAACAAATCATTCATTCTTTCCAGCCCTCTCACAGCAACGCTACCAAGCAGACCACTGGCTTTTGAGACTGGAAGTGCCCCAAGAACATCAGCTCAGGGAAGGAGAGGCTTACAGAGTCTCATAAATTGTTAAATTGTTAGCACTTCCAGGTGGCCTGTAATTAAACCAGTCCATTCTGTGAAATTTAGGTTGAAGAGGACATATATTAGAAGGGTCTCTTCTCTCAATCCTGTAATTCTTCATTGGCTACTGTGGGATGGGATTTTAAAAATCTGTCCGCTAAGTAGATTTAGGAGTTTTCTAGAAGAGCCTCAGGGACTGAGAGCCTAGGGCGGTGCTTGGGGACAAGTTCCCATGGGCCCCCTTTCCCTTCCTGAACAGAACAACTCTACTTTCATGAATCGCCGGACGTTGGACTTCAAGAGGCATTTTTCCTTAAAGAAAAGAAGAAAATAATGTTTAAAACTAAACTGTCCCAGTTTATTTAAAATATTATGTGAGTTACGTGCATCTTTACAGACCCTAACCACCCTGTAAAATGAGTCATAACTGAATATCCGTTCCACATTCTTTCCTAGGGATTAGAACAACAGCAAACATTTGGGGCCCGTCAGGAATGGACATAACTATGTCAGATGGCACAAAGGCAAATCTCTCTCCATGAGAGCAGCTAAAATTTCCATGTCACCATTACTTACTGAGCAAAATAGAAGCATTCAGAAATACATAAACTCTTTCCAGAAGGCTCATGGTCTTAAACTATGGGCAGAGTACAAAGAAACTGAAATTCAATATGGAAATGCCATTGATGTTCTTAAATAGAAACACCAGGTCGTCTCCGTCCTCAAGTATGCAGCTTGATTTAAATGAAAACTGACAATGATGCAATTAAAGTTAAGGCCTGTGCGTTGAAACTCTGCTCCTCGAACGTTCCTCGTCAGTTGATCGAGGCAGGTCGTCTGCTGCCAAAGTGCTAAAGGATGCCGGTCTTCCTCTAAAGAGTTCTCAACACACTGTGATAGCAGTTAAGTAATGAGCATGTAAGTCCTGATGACACTGTGAGTGAATTCCTCAGGAACAACCCCACACATCTTTGATTAACCGCTGGAAGATTGATAAGCCACTTCTGTTTTCCAAACTCGACCTCCTTCACTAGAAGAATGATGATTCCCCGCATCCATCAAGAGAAAGTAGTCATTTATAGAACGAAGTGATACACCGAAGGAATTTCTGAATTTCGGAAAGCTTGGTGTCTTATTTCCCTCGTGAGCCATGATCCAGGATGGGGAATTAGGACAAGGAAAAGAGCCAGTTCCTATAGAGTTCAAATACATAAAATCACAGATCTGTTGAGTCTGGGAAGGGAATGAATGCTTCTTCATAGTGACTCTCCAAGAACTAAAAGAAAAGGAGCTAAAGGAAAATTTGAGCATTTATCTCTGTGTCTTTTCCCTGCAGGTATGATGAAACTGCTCATCCAGTAATATCTAGCAGAGGAGTGAAGTTTTAGGGCTACTTACCATTTTTCAAAGAAATCAACAAAATAAGCCTGGTTTGCGTTGGAGAGACTATCTCCTGTATAGTGAATATTAAGTCCTAAAACGATGCTTGCGTATCTAATTGGTGTGACATTCCAGGAATGTGAAAGAAAGGGAAATCTGTTTAAGTAAGCTCAAATTTAGGGTCCATTGGAAGTAACGAAAATATTTTTTAAATGAGTTTTGTTTATGAAAGTTAATTGGATTCAATGATTGAGATTTTTATAATCATCTGAAGTTTAATTTTTAAAAGCACACACATGAGCAAAAACCTGATCTATAGCATTATAATGAATACTTTGATTATTTTTAAAAAATAAGATTTTCAAAAGACAAAGTATTTAACTAGAAGGAGAAAAAAAGTTTGTAATTATCTAAAGCTCATGAGGCAAACTTGATTCCTGCTAAAAACTTGGATACTGAATTGTAACAGGACTACAGGGGGAAACTGCTGTTAGTCTAGAGAAGGAAATTATAATTTACTAAGCGAAAAGTCAGTTGGTCCTTGAAATAACTGAAATGGCAAATAGGAAAAACAATGCCTTGAATATTGAAGAAACTCAGCAAATATTTGTGGAATGAATAAAAGACCCCTGCATAAATCACACTGCAGGTAACATAGCGATTTACTCACACATAAATTTTTCTATCATGGCACTTTTGAGATGTGTGGTCTTAGGAAAGTTGTTTAAAGTCTAGCCTCAGTTTCTTCATCACTAAAATGGACATAATGATATTTATTTCAGAGGGTTACCGTAAATTTTATCCGGGATATAGTGTATTACCTAAACCACATGCCACAGTGTCTGGCCCCATGAATGTTAATTCTTTATATTGTAATTAAAAAAATTTTTAAAAACAGTACAAAAGTTCCCACAATTCAGTAACACAGAGAAGCATCAATAAGAAAAGATGGTGGAATTATCATGTTATATTTGCTAAACAGTCGCCGTAAGCAGGTAGTCACACTAGGACAAGTAAGTGTTCTGTCCCAGCATCATGCTGGCTCTTCAGGTGTATTTCAGAACTTACGTGGTTGGTTTTATTTAAATGTCAATTTAAGAGTAACAAGCCGGAGCCCTGTGAAAGTTTAAGTTAAGTTGTCAACTGTTTCCAGTTAGTAACGAAAAGCATAGAATTTCAAGCCAAATCCAACTGGCTCCTGAGATTTTTCTCTCAACCACTTGGCTCTCCCACCACTGGTCTTTCACAAGGTGTGAACAGCGGCCTTGACAAAATCAAGCTTCAGGCTCCCCAGGTCTCTGTGCCGTCCACGGGATTTGTCTGCTGGCCCCTTCCAAACAGAATTTTACGTATTTAATATGCAAACTTTCCCCTAAATACAAGCAAAAAATGAGAAGTTGGTTCTGTGTCTTTAAGACTCAAGATATTCTTGTGATTCAGACATTTTTCTCTGACAGGCTTCACAAAAAACAAGATTTTCTGAGCCATCACCTGGGATCGGAGCAAAGGGAGATAGCAGGCTTGGTTAGGATGCCGAGGACCTGGAGGGGATGCTACGTGGGCGGGCCAGTTCACAGCACGGGGTTTTTTTTGTTTTGTTTTGTTTTGTTTTTTTGCGGTACGCGGGCCTCTCACCGCTGTGGCCTCTCCCGTTGCGGAGTACAGGCTCCGGACGCACAGGCTCAGCGGCCATGGCTCACGGGCGCAGCCGCTCCGCGGCATGTGGGATCTTCCCGGACCGGGGCACGAACCCGTGTCCCCTGCATCGACAGGCGGACTCTCAACCACTGCGCCACCAGGGAAGCCCCAGCACGGGGTTTTAAATGACTTGCAGACATTTTTTCTACCATCATATTACTCTAAGAAACTCCTCTTGCCAGAAATTCTTTGGACGGAAATGTTTTCCTGGGCAAACTGGTCAGGTACCTGGTTATGAGTATACTGTAGAAAGCCTGGGCTTTTCTGGAAGGGCTTTATGATGAGTGTGTCATGGCGTGTGACAGTGACATGGAACAGCTGCTCTGTTATCGTGGCCACCAGAGAAAGGGCTGAAGCTTCTTAACCTCCAGCATCGCAAAGCCCGGGATGTTAACTTCCTCCGCCAAACTGTCCTCCTCACCCTTTTATTTTTTTCTCTTAATCCCTGGCAGCTTTTTGAAAAGGGAAGACAAAAACCAATACTGACAGCACTAACAGTGAAGAGCTGAGTCAGCCTGTTCAGGGATTTGGCTTTTTTCCTTTATTTTCTCTGCTTTTCTTTCTGCCAGCTGGTCTCTCCAGGAAGCAAGGAAAACATAGTTTTTCACTGGACATATCTTACAAAAAAGTGGGGTTTTTTTCTTATGAAGAAAGAGGGAAAAAACTCTTTTTCTTAAAAAAAAATAAGCGGACTATATCTGGGAAGAGGATGCAGAATTATATCACAGAATCATTGAATAACCTCAAAGTCTATCAGTATTTTAAATTATCCGGGAACCTAGGCACAGGTTTGCAAAATAGCCCTCCAAGAACTTTTAAGGAGCCCTTGCTTCTTTATTGGGCCACGGCAAGGATTATCTGAAGCTGACTAAGCCTCTACTAAGAGAATAGTAAATCACAAATAATGATGGTGTCTTCTTTCTTCAGCATGAGACCATTAAGCTGTATATAGTACCATACCACGGGGGAACAGGAATATTAAGGCTGTTCGTTGGCAGGTCGGGCTAGCGTCCCTCCTTCAGTGTCCATGACCAAGCTCAAGCGCCAGT
This sequence comes from Phocoena phocoena, assembly GCF_963924675.1. NCBI lineage: Eukaryota > Metazoa > Chordata > Mammalia > Artiodactyla > Phocoenidae > Phocoena > Phocoena phocoena. Next base: position 30,844,095 of record NC_089239.1, on the reverse strand, counting down.
CAGAAACCAGCTTTACTACTGAAAGTTTGGCAGGAGCATGGTGATAGACAAGGAACTTTCTCAAATCAGAATGTCTTACGGTGACTTCACAAACCGGAGAGTAGCATTTCTGAGATCACAGCAGTAAGTGACGGTTCCCCCAGATTTTCGGAAGGTAGCTCAGACTAGCGTAGTCTTCGGTAGACTCTTAAGGAATAATGCTGCAGATAGAATACTGGCCATTCGTTTTATGAGGTGATAGAAATCCAGCTCTGTGTTGTAGTATCAGAAATTGAAATATTCTATAAGATATGCTATTTTTCAAAATAGCCAAATCTTAGGAGCTTTTAAAGCTATGTTTAGAACTTGCTAAAACACCAATCAAATGTATATACACCAGAATATGTGCACAGTTTTGCTTTATACGTTGTGTATAAAACAGCTTTTGGTAAATTACTGAATTTTCATATGATCATGTAAACTTGTTACTTAAAGGAGTTCCTTTGGAAATAATTCATTTTGTAAATATACATTTGTATGTACTACATTTTCTTAAATTGAGGTACATCTGTGTTGCTTTTCTAGTAAATATTCTGTGGCTAATAATTGTAGAAGGAGGAGAAAATGAGAAATGGAAAAAAGTAAACATCCTCTTTACCATAAAGTGAACCCTTAGTTTCTCAAATTCTCGGCAATTGAACTTAATAGGGGGTGGTCAGCAAGTGTCTTTCTATTTCTAGCTTTGACTCGACCTACCCCACACTTTCTAGTGATAATGTCATATTTTTATTGTAATCCACGAAGTCTTTCCACATACACGATCCCTTTTCATCTCATCACTGACCTCTACAAACTACTAGATGGTATTATGCTTCTTTTACAGAGATGGTAACAGAGGCTTAAATACATAGACTTGCTCAAGGTTATTGATCAAGTTAGAGGAAAGTGAGTCATGAGCCCTGGTCTTCTGACGTTGCCTCTGACATCGCCCATCTTGACCATTTGCGGCATTTTGTTTGTTTCATTTATACTATGAAACAAGCAGTGTTCTTTTTCCAGAGCTATCTCTGTGGCGGGTTGCAATCTTTGTAATAATCCTTCCTAGACCCAGAATTACTTAATACTTTCTGTGCTGTTTTTTCCCCATCTGTGTGGTATCCCAAACAGATTCAACATTGACTGTCCCACCAAGTCAGATCATCACCAGCTTGTGTGTCTCGTGAAGACAGAAGTTCCTTTCACTCTCAGAGCTTGGAAAGATGCCTAGCACATGGCGGGTACTAAGTAAATATCCAAGGAAGGAAGGGAGAAAGGAAGAAGGGGAAAAGGAAGGGAGAGGGTGAGGGGATTCAAATTTTAAAATATGGATCTTATTACCACTTACCCCGGGGCATTGCCAATTCTAACCTTGCCTCGGCCAGTGGTGTGGCCCCTCTACATGCTGAATAAATGTTAACGGAGGGACCCTCAGAGTTAATTCTCAAAGCACAAATGAAGACAGAAAGTCAGTACTGCCCAGAAATTAAATCTATCACAAATGCCCCCACTCCTTCTTCTTAATCAGACCTACTGTCCCTTTTCTCTGATTCCTTTCAGCTTTATGCCTTGGCATTAGCCCTCCTCCCCAAATAAAACAGACCCTCAATGTACATTTTTTAACAGGAATAGTTAATGGCTGTGAATATCTTCAAACATCTTCTTCATTTCATATCAACTCAAAGATCTCTTGCCTTGTGGTGAGGAATGCTAGTTGTTTACCTTTTAATTTCTCATTTTAAGTGAGTGCATTTTTATTCTTAATATTTTAAACTCTCTGAGCCAAACTTCAACTATTATGAAACGTTTTCTCTCTGTTCATTTAAAATTGAACGCTCAACATGGCACTTCAGAGTGTGTATCGTGAACTGAAAACACACCAGACACCAGATATCAGAACTATAACTGACAGGGGATCGTTCTTTTTCTGTCTCTACAGCAAACCAGGAAATTGTCAAGTCTTAGAAGGTGTTACAGAAGGGGTTTGGCTGATGTAACACTTGTTCTCAATACCTGCTGAGAACAATTCCTCTGGACTTCAGTTCTTCATCCTTTAAGCCACTCTGTATGTTACTCCTGGACCCCAGATTCATTCTTTCTTTCTTTCTTTCTTTGGCTGCACCGGGTCTTAGTTGTGGCATGCGGGCTCTTAGTTGTGGCATGCGAGGTCTTAGTTGCGGCATGCGAGGTCTTAGTTGCGGCATGCGGGATCTAGTTCCCTGACCAGGGATCCAACCCAGGCCCCCTGCATTGGGAGCGTGGGATCTTAACCACTGGACCACCAGGGAAGTCCCTGGACCCCAAATTCTTTAGTACCTGTTTAAGTTAGCAGAGTGGTAGGAATAATAAAAATAAGTAAAATTTTAAAAAATCTTGCTTTTGCCTATACACACAACTGGCTCCTCATACACGGGCAGCTAGAGGATTACAATAGGAGGAATGGTCTGTTCCAGCGTCAGGAGCTCTCTTCTCTGTGGTTAAGGTAACAACAGGGAGAGAGAGAGCAGTAGCCCCCCAGCGTGGGGTGGGCCTCCTACTGGGACGTAGTTGGGTGAGGACAGACTGCCCGCAGGACACTGGGCTGCTCTACCCGAGTGTATGGGACGTCGCCTTGCCAGGCAGATTTGGGGCTGAGGCCAGTACCCCTGGGCCTCTTGACTTCCTAGGCTCTCTGCTCTAAGACCTACTTCTGCAAGCACGTTCACATGTCAGAAACACACGTCAGTGTGCCCCCTCTTCCCTTTTCATGACAAATGTCAAGATAAAACAAGCTAGCTGCTGCCAGCGCCTAAACCTACCCTGAGCGTGTGGTTAGTGGTGATAAAACTATTTGTGGCTAGAACTGCGGGGAGGAGATGCATTACGTGTGAACTGTTCGGCCATTAAGCCCTTGTCCGTGGCGCATATCAGATTTTCCTCCCCGCAGCTGTCGTCCTCTGACTGGAGAACACGGGTTGCTAGTTTCATTCCTTGTATGGGTTTGTGGCCTTTTTAAAACTTCACGCTGGCGTTTGGGAGACCTGGAACAGTGTGATAACGAAGTGTGTAAAGAGAAGGAAAGGACAAGAAAAGTGTCATTTATGAGAAGAGTAAACACTACCCCAGTTCTTGGTTACTGCGCCAGCGGCTGTTCTAAACGTGTACAATTATAAACTCGTTTAATCCTGACAAAAGTCTGATGACGTAGGTGCCATCGGTTATTAGGTCTGTTTGCGCCTTCCATATTTTATGTTCACTGGTTTCGATTTGTCTGCCTGTGGTTAATGAGCAAATGTCACACGTTGGAAAAGCACATGCAGGAAGCAGACAGTCTCCGTTCCAGTCTTGCTTTGCTGGTAGCGCTCTGGGTTGCTCTGAGGACACCCCCTACACTCTCTCAACTTCAGTTTGTTTGTTTGTTTGTGTCTTCAACTTCAGCTTCTCTATCTGCAAAATGGAGGAGTTGGGCAAGATCGGTGGGTTTGGGACCTTTTATTTTTAAGCCATTGACTCTGTGTGTGTGTGTGTGTGTGTGTGTGTGTGTGTGTGTGTGTGTGTGTCTGAATCTGGAAGCTCAAATTGTAAAGCTGCTGGAGTGGAAGCTGCATCGTTGGGAGAGAGAACCCGTGTTTTACAGATGCACTCAAAGTAGCTCTGCTGAACTCATAGGGCTCTTTGAAGCCATCCGTAAATCACAGAAGTTGATGGTATCTGAAGTCCACTCTGCTCTGAAACACATAGCGTTTCTTTCACGTTAACTACTGGTGAATCCCTTTTGTACCAGAGAAGCTTTTAGCACTCAGAACCCAAGCTACTCTTTGTGAATATATCACCCCCGTGACGTCACCTGCCTTAATCCAGAGCATGTAGAATGTTCTCACCTGAGCTGCTCAGAACAACTGTTTTGAGTCACCGAATATGTGTAACTGCAGTGATTTGAAAACAGTTCCTGCGCTCTTGCAGACAAGTTTTCGCGTTTTTACTTTGAGGATCACCCAGGGTCATTTGATGCATGCTGTTGGCAGTTTTGCCCTCGAGCCACGCTTGGGCACTGTTCCATCCTCCCCACTGTGCACACTCTCGGTGCTAAGAGACAGTCCCTGGGTCATCTTGGTGCTCTGTGTGTCCCGTGGAGGCGAACAGTAACCCCTCTGCACATCTGGGAGAAGGTCTGAAGTCTCTCACTGCCCTCAGTCGTAGAGCAGGTGTTCGGCAGATTTAGGCTGTCAGGGTGAGCAGGGAGGCCCCGAGAGTAAAGGACATCAGGGTAAGAAGAGCCATGTGCTTCCTTATCTCTTACTGGGGTGTTATGTTTTCTGCCAACCTCATCCTCTATTTTAAAATCTTTTTGGCTGCCCTCTCTTTATTAATTCACATCTTCTTAATCAAAAAATAAACTACATCAGGAAAAAAAATGAACAGAACTCATTTATAGAATTTAATAAAAGGCTGTAAAGCAGAAACCTGTTTAACCACGACCCAAGTCAAGAAGTGGAGCATCGTGGGAAGCCCAGAAGCCCTCCAGGTAAACCTTTATAACCACAACACCCTCCCTGTCCCCAAAGAGAGGGCGACTAACTTTTATTGTAATCATTTTCTTGCCTTTCTTTCTGGTTTTCACTTCTCTGAATACATCCCAAATTTATAAGGTTTCATTTGGTCTGTTTTTATTTTTTTAATATTTATTTATTTAATATTTATTTTTGTCTGCGTTGGGTCTTTGTTTCTGCACGCAGGCTTTCTCTAGTTGCGGCGAGCGGGGGCCACTCTTCATGGCGGTGCACGGGCCTCTCACTGTCGCGGCCAGTCTTGTTGAGGAGCACAAGCTCCAGACGCACAGGCTCAGTAGTTGTGGCTTACAGGCCTAGTTGCTCCGCGGCATGTGGGATCTTCCCAGACCAGGACTCGAACCCGTGTCCCCTACATTGGCAGGCAGATTCTCAACCACTGCGCCACCAGGGAAGCCCCTGGTCTGTTTTTAAATTTTATATGAGTTGAGTCATCCACTAAACACTCTCTCATGACTTGCTTTTTTTCACTAAATGATATGATAGGAAGATTGATCTATGTGTATATGAAGTTCACTCATGTTCAATGCTATAAATTCCATTCCCAATTTAGAGTAATTACAAATGATATTGCTCTAAACGTCCAGTACAAATAAGTTGGTATAGCTCTAGGACTGGAATTGCCAGGTCAAACAGCATGAATATCTTTCGTTTTTTTACCTAGTGTTACACGGTTTTCCAACAGGGTTGTATCTATAGTGAAACCAGCAGCATATAAGAATTTGTGGTGCTTCCCATTGTTGCTAATATTTGGTATTGCCAATATTCTTAATTTTTGCCGATCTAGCGAGCATGTAGGGATATCTTATGGCTTAATTTTCATTTCTCTAATAATGCCATTTTCATGTTTATTAGCCATCTGTACTTCTCTTTTGTCATGTGCCTGCCAAATATTTTGCCATCTGTTCAACTGCATCATCTGCTCCTTTTTCGTGGGTTTTTAGAAGTTATTTTTATATTCTAATAATTAGATAGAAAATGAAAAAACACTTGAAGGAGCTCCTTATAAATATCCTTTGTGGCTTGTCTTTTCGCTTTTTATGGTTTTTCTTTTGGTGAACCGAGTTCTTAATTTTAAAATAGTCAAATTTATAAATCTTTTCCATTTTGGTTCATATTTTGTGTGTAATTTATTTGTTACAACCCTGCTGTATTTCAAGATAACGAAAGTATTTTCCTGAATTCTCTTCTTAAAGCTTTCCTTTCCAGTTCTCCACTTGGAATTGAGTTTTGGAATGGTATGATTTACAGTTGCTGCAGACCCACTCTGAATAAGTGTAGGGCCTATCATGCCGTCTGTTCATGGGCTTTCTAACTGGTTACATTTCCCCAGGCCTAAACCACATTATATTGGTTTCTACAGCTTTACACTATGTCTTGATACCTGGTAGAGCTATATCTATTTTAGAAGCAACTTCCGTGATTCCCAGAACACTTGTTGAGTTTATTGTTGGAATTCATTTAACCTGTCAGTCATTGATTTGAGAGAGAATTTACATCTTGGCAACACTTGACCTTCCAATGAATAAACATGATATGTTTTCCCATTTATATACGTTTTCTTTAATGTCTCTCAGTATTGTTTTATTATTATCCCCTGAGAAGGTCTTACATATTTTTTGTTTAATTTATTCCTGGGTACTGAATTGTTTTATGCTACTACTATAAATAGTATCTTGTTAGTTTTTTTCATTTTCCACCTGTACGTTGTAGGTTAATTTGTACAATTAATACAAATGAATTGTATTTACAATTAATTTTTGTATATTAATTTTATACCCAGAAGCTTTGTTAAACTCTCTTATTAATTCTAATAGGAATCTGTAGGTTCTGTGGGGTGTTTTCAGTAGAAAATCATATTATTTGTAAATAATGCCAGGTTTCTTTCTTTCTAATTGCCATACTACCATTTTTTAATTTCTTCTTCTTCCTTCAGTCTATGGATTAAAACCTTCAGCACAAAAATTAATTGACTATGATTCTGTTCTAGGTCCCCTTAAAGCTTGAGTCTGAATAAAATTTAAGGCACAGATAATGGTAAAAAATAAATACAATATATAACTTTCAGAGAAGAGCAGGAAACAGAATTATAAAATTAATCAAATCAAAAGAACTAAAGAAAGAGAACAAAGCTACAGAAAAGGTGGAGAAAATACAAAATACAAACTAATATAGGAAAAATAAATCTAAATCTATTAGTAATTTAAATAAGTATAAATTGAGTTCTCTAAAGATAATTTTCAGATTGAATTTTTTGAATGGCCCTTCTAAAACATAAGGATTCAGAAAAGTTGAAAATAAAAGGATCGTGAGAGATGTGCCTCAGGAAATAAAAGTGCTGTCACTATATTAATGTGAGATAAGTAAGATGTTTAGGCAAAAAAAAAATTACTGGATGCCACTATATAATGATAACAGGTTGAATCTACTAAGAAGCTGTAACAAGTCTGTGTATTCACCCAGTAAAATGGCTTCAAAATAGAAAATTGAAATATTGGCATAACTACAAGGAGAAAGAGAAAAAAAAATATATATATATATATATTTTGCAGTACGTGGGCCCCTCACTGTTGTGGCCTCTCCCGTTGCGGAGCACAGGCTCCGGACGCGCAGGCTCAGCGGCCATGGCTCACGGGCCCAGCCGCTCCGCGGCATGTGGGACCTTCCCGGACCGGGGCACGAACCCGTGTCCCCTGCATCTGCAGGCGGACTCTCAACCACTGCGCCACCAGGGAAGCCCAGAGAAAACATTTTAATAGAATTATCTTAGTAATTGATAGATTAAGGAGACAAACACTGCTCACTATATAAACATATAGAAGAAATTTAAGAGGTAGCTCTTATTGGTAAATGGAACTCTAAATTCACATTCTTTTCATGTAGATTTTGAACATTTACAAAAATTGAGCGTACACAGGGCCATAAAGCATGTCTTAAGAAATTTCAGATGTCTGGTATTATACAGACCAGAGGTTGGCAAACTTTTTCTGTAGAGGATCAAACAGTAGATATTTTCGTTTCTGTGTGCCATGTAGTCTCAGTTCTGCAGTTATAGTCTCAAAGCAAACATAGATGATGTACAATAGAATGGGTTTTGCTCTGTTCCGATAACACTTTATTTACCAAGACAGATGGATGGTAGGCCAGATGTGGCCCAGGAGCCATAGTCTGCTGACCTCTGATATAGAACACATCCATTCCTCTCAGTTAAATTAATGTAGAAATCATTAACAAAATGCAGTGAGAAAAAATCTCATTATGTTTGGAAACTGAGAAAATATCTTTAAGTAACTCATAGGTCAAGCAATCAAAATTATGAAAAGAGCAAAATCAACTTCCACAGACTGAAGGAAGAAAATAATAAAGCTGCAAGTGGAAATTAATAAAGTAACTTGTTATCAACAAATTATAAACAAGCTAAAAGATAACCTGTTGAAAAACTAGTAATTAGTATACCTCTGTCAGAACAGAGCTACAACAGATGGAATCCAAGAGAACATAATAGCAGACGTTGCTGAAATTTTTATAATAAGTGGTTGTTATATAACAACTTAATGCCAATAATTTTGACTATTTGGATGAAATAGGCAATTTCCTAAAACATATAACTTATCAAAGCTGAGTTTTTTTAAGAAATAAAGAACCTAAGTAGTCTGAAAATCACTAATATAATCATTAGTTTTTAAACTTCCTCCGAAAAATCTCCAAGAGTAGATGATTTTACCAGTGGCTTCTACCAAGCACCACAGGTAGAAATATTTCTAATAGGTGAACCATGACAGTAGACAAAACAAGAGACTAGCCTCTCTCATCTCACGGAGTCAGTGCCCTGCTACCTGTGGCGTCTTTGTACGGTGTCCTGAACAAAGTTAGTTATCCTGAACTGCTTCCCAGAATCCCCTCTCCTCTGTTGTTCTGGGTTGGGAGCAACCAGAAGAAAAATACGTACAGAGTGAAGAGCCACCATCTTTACACTCTGAAGTGTGCTGTGGACACGGCCCCACGGCTGCCGGCACAGGCCACTGCTCATCCAGCAACATCCAGACCCACGGCTGGTTCAGCTCCCTCCCGACTGCCTCTCAAGTGGTGAAGGGTACCGGCTTCTCCTCGGGTCACCTGCACCTTGGAAGTTGGAGGTGGTAAGAAACAAACACCATCCAGGTTTCCTTCTGGGTTCCAGTACGTCCTTGCTCTCCCCCACTTCACATTCAGCTCTCACTGCAGACCTGCAGCCAGGCAGTCTACAGTAAAGTCAAGCCCAACATACATGCAAAGACAACAGCCTTGCAGAGACTTAACCCGCAACTGTGGAAGGGCCCATTGGTATAAGAACTCCCTCGTTCTAAATATTCAGAGGGATCGAAATTTAACTGATACATTACCAAAACTTGAGAAGGTCAGTATATGGAGAATCAAAGGCTAATCTCACTCAGGAGTGTAGCTGCAAAACTCTTAAGTGAAATATCAGCAAACCAAAACTACCGTGAGAAATCACCTTTCTAAGAAATCTCTTATGGTAAGGGTTCCTGTTTTAAGTAACATCCTGGCCCGTAAACTGAGCAGAAAGATAACATCCTATTAGGAGATACAACCTTGCTTTTGCAGAAGCACACAATCAAAGCTGCTAAAGTTACCTTGGAACTATTTTGAAGCAGATCCCAAACATGTCACTTGATCAATAAAGAGAAAATGGGTTGAACGACAGCCAGAATGAATGGAAGCAGAACAGGGAATGACTGTTACAGTACGTAACGTACAGTAGCTCAGGCTAGGCCTTTAACTACAGGGTGGCGGTGTTGGAAATGAATGTATGCGGACATAACTAAGGGAATTTTTGCGGGGGGGGGGGGGGATTGGCATGATGAACTAACAGGTTGGTTTATGCACAGTTTCACATCAACATCTGGGGTAGAAGCCCTGGGGTAATGGCAAAGTTATTAAGGGACTTCCAGTGTAAGACGTCATAGCGCATTATTGCACATTTAAGAACTGCCATCAGTTCTTTGTCTGTTCAGGAAAAAACTTAGGTAAAATCCCACTTGATCTGAATTCAGTTCAACTCGGCAAACCTGGGGACTGTCCAGATCATCTTGGCTTCATCACCACTGGCAAAACCTTCCGGAACCAAGGGGCTGTTGATAAGGATATTTGAGAGACTGCCGTCTTTCAGAATATACTGCCTCAAAACATGTGGCTTCTTCCTCTTTTAAAAAATTTCCTCATTTCTAATATTTTTAGTGTTTCCTAAATTTTTGACTTTTCCATGAAAATGGCTGGTCTGTTATATATCAATGAGCGTTTCTTTCTTTGCAACCAGTAGACTCACCTGTGATATAGGATGGATGTATTTTTGAGCCTGCAACTTTTCTTCGGCAGTGTTTTCTGTTGCTTCATTTTCATGGGCTGTCTTTGTTTGGTTGTTTGTTTTGTTTTGTTTTGCTTATGAGGTAGCAAAGTCACATCTAGTATACCAGAAACTGTTTTATATACACCATAGTCACTAAACAACTAATGAACCATGAATATGTGTAGGGTTTACCAGTAACTGAAGTACTTGAGGGTTTTGATTTGCTTTTCAACTTTGCCACTAGATAGAAAGACAAGATTTGATGAAGAAAGCATGAATGATGCATTTATATCTACATTATAAACTAGTAAGAATAATGCCATAAAAACTAACATTAATAGGGGGCTCACTGGGTACCAGGCATTGTTCTGATTTATGTATTAATTCATTTAATTCTCAGAGAAATCCTGCAAGGTAGGCTTGTTATCCCATTTTCCATGTAAGGAAATTGAGGCACAAAGAAAGTAAGTAGCTTTCCCAAGGTAACAATTTTAGTATTTGGCTGAACTGGGAGATGAACCAGCTTTGGCAGTTGGATTGCAGAGCTGAGGCTCCTAATTAAGACACTAATACTGGAACAAGTAGTGTTGCTGAAATCTGGCCTCTGTGCACCGGTGCCGGGCTAAATCTCGGAGACAGAGTTTGGGGTGAGGTGGAAAGAAATAGCTTTATTGCTTTGCCAGGGGAAGGGGGCCACAGCGGGCTACTGCCCTCAAGACTGTGTGTCCCCCCTGGCGGGGTAGTGAGGAGTCTTACAGTGTTCAAGGAGCAGGGCGTGGTCAGCTCGTGGACATTCTTCTGATTGGTTGGTGGTGAGGTAATGGGGAATCAGCATCATCGGCCTTCTGGCTCCACCCGGTCTGCGGTCTACGTGCTGGTGGGCGGCGTGCGGTTAACTTCTTCCACCTGCTGGGAGTTTCAGTATCTGCAAAACAGCTCAAAGGACATGGCTCAGAGTGTTATCTGCAGTCCTTGAGGAAGAGCTAAACGTCCTTGACTTTGTTCGGTGGCTAGAGTATTATTATTTCGTTTTGCTTGACTATTTTCCTTTCTTTCTGCATTTTCTCACTTCTCTGATTAGATTTATTCTTTGACTGAAGTTTTTCTACAGACAAAAGACAGGTGGAGGACACAGGTGGGGGTCTGTTCTGGGAAGGCCTCGTAGGGTCCTGCTCCGTTACAGGAGCTCCATTAGAAAGTGGCTCTCCTGACATCTATCACATCAAATGTAGATAAATTGCTGATGTAAGTAAAATTGGCTAAAAAAAAAAAAGTCACATCAATGAGAGTTTAAAATCTTTTTTTCCTATGTATTGTGATAAAAAAAGTAAGAATTTTTTAATGCAATATGTACTTTATTTTAAATATATGCTTAGCAGAGGTCTGAAAAATGTGGAGTCCTGCTTTCAAAAACAGAATCGCTCTCTTTGGTTAGATCTTCCTTGTTTATTTTTTCTTTTACAATAGTATCTTTCATTTTGCTGTTTTTCCAGTGATTTCATAGCTTACAGGCTAGCCAAGTGCTTTCAAAGATACCACGTTAAGAATAACAGCAACAGCAAAAATTGGGTTTTCCTTACTCTTCCGCAAAGATCTGGGCTTCACAGAAGTCTTCGTGTTGGAAATATACCATCTGTGATAACGTCGTGTCCTCTTTATTGAGAATCACTGTTTACCACTTACGATTTATTAAACGTCGGTGAAAGTTACAGGCATAAATCAGATAATTTATGGATATCTCTAGCAGTTAAGGGGCACTGCTGCAACCTTGCTGTGGGAATTTCTGAGTTTGGCATGACTTGAAGAGCTTTTGATTCCCAGACATACAGAGGCTGCTTAGGTAGTGATCGAGGTTCACTCAATTCTAAGATGCCTCTGTAGAGTTTAAGGTTTAAGTGGGCAGTGACCACCTTTTCACTTTGTGTCCCCAGGAAGTAGCACCTGGTAGGCACCTAATAACTATTGAATGAATGGGTGAATGAATGAGTGAATGAATGACATCTCACTACCTTTACTCATTCATTACACAACTAGGAATTAATATACTTAGAGTTTATGCTAGTCTCTCATGGCTTAAGCATTCAGGTATTTTGAATTAAAGTTGTATTTTATTACTTTCTTTCTACATACAGGGATTATTTGTGTCTCTTAAAATATTGTTTGCGTCATTTGGTATAGCTTGAAATATTCCAAATTCAAGGGCATGTTTTATAATGTTATACAAGATGTTTGAAACATTTTGAGATTTTTAGCTCTCAAAATTAACATATTTGAGTTTGGTGGAAATCACCTGTAAGAACAGCTAAAGGAGAATGACTCCTCATAATTTAGTTTCCTGGACAATGCACACAGGTATATTTTCCTCAACAGAAGCCCCTTACCATCTTGTTTCAGTATCTACCATGAAAACGTGTTTTGTGTGGACATATATATTATTATTTCAAACTATATTGAACCGGAATTTTTTATTATGCTTATAGTTTTTTTCATCATACCCCCCCCAAAGTTGGTAACATTGGAAAGACCTTCTTATATGACATTTATTCTCAAAGGTTTGTGCACACAAGCTAATAAAATATCCTTCATCACATGGTTTAGGCACCACTGTTACACGTGTGGTTTTGTAATGATACCAACCGTATTTTCGTTAATTGGGATTTTTCAGGCCTCTTTGGCCTCTCCTAACCACTCTGTTCCAACTAAGACAGGAGCTGTCATGGACCACAAGATGTCGCTATAGGTTTCCCAGCAACCTTTATACAAGAGGTAGATAACCTTTGAAACAAGGGTTAACTGTTAGGTAACAATCCCTCTACTTTTCCCAAGAGGCTTCGGTCAGGTTTGCCGCCAGACACCATCTGCCCTCATTTCCCATCACTAGGCCAATAGATGTAGGTACTCATGTTTAGACAAAACAATAAAAAGTAAAATGGACCAAGAACGAGGCTCAGAGATGATGCTTAAGAGTTACACGTACACGTGGCTTTGTAATGAGGCGCACAGCAAGGAAGCCACCAAGACCTGAATAATGGCCTTTTCCAGATGAGACTTTGCAAGGGTGGAAATTTGGGACTTACGGGTAAAGGGACTCTACCTTATCTTCGTGATGATTTAAGACGATGATTGTGTCTTGTACTTAGTGAACCCTTGGTAACAGAGAAAACAGGCAATCTTTATGGGGGGGGGAACTCTTACGTTTTTTAAACAGACATTTAGAAAAGGGAGAGATCACTGATTTTTGCCCCAAGATAAAGGAGTTAACGGTTATATCAATTTAGGTATCATTATAGAAGGCAGTTTATGAATTGAGTGTCTCTTTAGAAAATAAAAACTACTGACCTGTAGATGCTGATATATTGGAAGTACTGTTTTTGTGGGATTATGGTATAGTAGTTATGACTGCAAAGAGTCTGCATCTTTTTTTTTTTTTAACTGGGATATAGCTGTTTTGCAATGTTGTGTTAGTTTCTACTGTACAGCGAAGTGGAGTTCCCTGTGCTATACAGCAGGTTCTCATTAGTTACCTATTTTATACATGTTAGTGTATATATGTTAGTCCCAATCTCGCAATTCATCCCACCCCCCACCTCGCCCCTTGGCGTCCATACGTTTGTTCTCTACATCTGTGTCTCTATTTCTGCCTTGAGTCTGCATCTTTTAGAGGTCTGTACTGAAATATTTATGGGTGGAACAATATGATGAGGTTTGCTTCAAAATAATCATAGGAATAGGGGTGGGGAGAGATGTGGGTAGGCTGTATATGAAACAAGACTCAGCATCAGTAACTGTTCAGCTGGGTGGTGGATGGCATATATGTCGGAAATATTCCATGGTCATAATGGGGGAAGGTGCCAACCCAGATCCAAGCAAGAGTCTGTTCATCTTGATCTTCTTTTTCTGACAGTGGAGGGACTCCATGATCAAGTCCCCCACCTCAGGCACACACCCTCAAAAACCTTCACCTATGGGTTATTCACTCATTAGTTCACCTAAATACCACCTTTCCGGGGCAACGAGCTCCTGCACTTTGTTACTGTGTCAACTAAAAATAAATAAATAAAAAGAGTTTACTTTTAAAAATCTAATTTCATTTAATTTTTTTATACAGCAGGTTCTTATGAGTTATCTATTTTATACATATTAGTGTATACATGTCAATCCCAACCTCCCAATTCATCCCACCTCTCCCCCACCAAGTTTTCCCCCCTTGGTGTGCATACGTTTGTTCTCTGCATCTGTGTCTCTATTTCTGCCTTGCAAACTGGTTCTTCTCTACCATTTTTCTAGATGCCACATACATGTGTTAATATACGATATTTGTTTTTCTTTTTCTGACTTACTTCATTCTGTATGACAGTCTCTAGGTCCATCCACGTCTCTACAAATGACCCAATTTCGTTCCTTTTTATGGCTGAGTAATATTCCATTGTATATATGTGCCACATCTTCTTTATCCATTCCTCTGTTGATGGGCATTTAGGTTGCTTCCATGTCCTGGCTATTGTAAATAGTGCTGCAGTGAACATTGGGGTGCATGTGTCTTTTTGAATTATGGTTTTCTCTGTGTATATGCCCAGTAGTGGGATTGCTGGGTCGTATGGTAGTTCTATTTTCAGTCTTTTAAGGAACCTCCATATTGTTCTTCATAGTGGCTATATCAATTTACATTCCCACCAACGTGCAAGAGGGTTCCCTTTTCTCCACACCCTCTCCAGCATTTGTTGTTTGTAGATTTTCTGATGATGGCCATTCTGACTGGTGTGAGGTAATACCTCATTGTAGTTTTGATTTGCATTTCTCTAATAATTAGTGATGTTGAGCATCTTTTCATGCGCCTCTTGGCCATCTGTATGTCTTCTTTGGAGAAATGTCTATTTAAGAGTTTACATTTGTGTCCCAAATTTAGCTTTTAAAACTGTCAGAACATGATCTAACTTCCTAGTATTTCAGAATGTCTTGAAAAGTTTATTCACACCTGTGACTTGTATGATTATGTAGATTTCGATCAAATTCCCTCTTAGATGTCAACTTTCCATTTTGAAGTATCTAAAAGTAATAAGGTTTCTCTCCTGTAGAAGTGCTCTGTCTCTCCGATGATTTCCAGTGTCCTTCTTTGAAGCTTTTGCAACCTTAGTATCACTGAGGATTGGCAACCAGAATAAACATAGGTCCCCATGTTTTCAGATACGCTAACGTTGTTAAAACGGGAATAGAATGGCTCCTGGGAATAGAATTACCCTGTTTCATTTCCCATGTCCTTCTTACAAGGGTTCAAACTTCATTTTAGCCTTTGTGGGTAGTAATAGCATGCCATCTCCAATCTGTAATCTATCTCAGATACTTTTTCTGAGACATGTTCAGAGTTCATTATCTTCTATGAAATAATTTTTCTTTTTTTCCTTATTGTTTTATCAATACCGCTTTCTTGAAAACTGCCTACTCGCAGAGCCTGATGATATCCCGCAATTGATCTGATCCACTTTTTTATTTACACTAGGCAAGATGCTAGATGCTTCTATATGTCTGGAGATTTCACCATGAGTTCTTATTTATACAATCGTAGATACCCAGCATTTAAATGATTCTGTGCCAAACATATTCACTTCACTGTGCATATTTTAATGAAATCATACAGCTGTGCATAATCGATGCAATCTTTCGTCCCTTATTTTCTCCAGTAAATAAACTGAAACATTTTCTTTCAATTCCATAGAGTCACTTTAGAAAACTACTTATACTTTTGATGTATTTAAAATTTATGTGTTCTGCAGGCCACACACACCTCAGTTAACTAAGTATGTGGTTATGGTCAAATGCAATGGCTTCTTTTCCCCCCGCTGCACTGGAAATTCGCTTATTACCCCCCATGGACTATAGAAAGCCTTCTTAAAGTATTCTAGGGAATTCCATATGCGGGCTACATTTTAAACTAATAAGTTTTTCACTGCCCATTGTAAGAGGTGCAGTGGTGGACCTGTTGAATAACAGGTGTATGTACTCAGAGTACACGACATAGTGTAGGAGACAGACATAGGAAGAGGCCATTAGAAGACCAGAGGTCCAAGATTGTTAAGACCAAAAATGTCCCAATTCTTATAAGAAAGCATCCCATGTTTATTTTACAATAACAAAAGTGCAAAGCCAAAAAGTCAAAAGTTTAAAATTGAAGTTTCTTTTGGAAACAAAAATTAGTATTTACTCTCACTGTGTGGCTCGTGTAGGTCCTTGCACTCCCCTTATGGGCACCGGTGAGGGCAGAGAGCCAGTGGTTCATGACAATTGGTTCCTGTAAATATGCTGGACTCCATAAGCCCCTTCCTGGACTACCTTTAAGGTTTTCTCACCACCTAGGAATGTTTCCCCCGTACAAATAGCCTCGGCTAAGTGTACCCCGAGTTCCAGGTTTACTGGGAGTGTCTGGCCTCCTTTGTGGTGATATAATATGCCCAAAGCTCACATACCACCCTGCCCTTTTATGTTAGTCCTAGACTCTGAATCAAAGAACGCTAGAGCCAGAAAACCACCATCTTCTCCAAGCTCCTCATTTTATAGAAAAGGAAACTGAGTTATCATTGTGCTATTTGCACCAGGTCACATAGTTCCAAGGATTAGAAATCAATCCAAGATAAGGAAAAGATATTCCCGGTATTCGTTCGTGGTAACTTTGAAGTAAATATTGGCAATGAAATGCAACAGCAGATATGAACACAGGAAATTATCTTACTCATGAGGTGTTTTCTTCTCTTACTCAGCTTGTTATAAGAAGGCAGTACCCCCAATAATTTTTTTTCTGTGTATACCAACAGAAGGTAGACCCTGGTAATAGTGATTGAAAAATATAGATAATAGAATCTGTGACCATTTTTCATCTAGACCAATCTCAGTAGGTTAATAGCATGTAACAGGATCACCAGCTCAGTTAATCCTTGGTGCCCTGTCATGGTTCAGCCACTGCTCTTGACTCAGTCATGGACCACGTTCCCAGTTCAGTTTTACGCGCCAGCAAAAAATACCAGGCACGTGTTTGGTTTTTCCTCTCTTCTCTCCAGCCACCCTTTCCTCTGCCTTTTAGGGTGAAAAATCTCAGCTGTACTTAAATTGACTGCTGACGTCTTTTGGTCTAGAAATGACCTCCAGAAAAAATCACAATGGAGAGCTATGCCTATATAAATAGGAAGACTGTGATTCTGTACGGAAGCCAATTCTAAACTTAGATCCTTACAAGATGAAAACATGAGCTAGCTCCCAGCTGACCCTAAGGCACACACACTATTTATTTCTGAGGATGGAGGAGACAAGGCTCTCTGGTCACCGGCCACGATTGAACTTTCTGGCTGCAACGTTGTTTATTGCTATCATCGACAGGCGATTCTACTTTGGATTGATTCGTATCAATAGATGTTTCAAATAGGCTCTCATGTTTTAAAGACAGGGCTGTTTCTATTCTGTTTCCGAATAGGAAAGGCAATTTAACACGTTTTTACTTTCTGTGTCACTCAGATAGTTAAATACTCAACTGGCAGCAGCCGAGTTTCCACTTTAAAAATAGAAAAGCTACTGCCTTTCTGACCCAGTCCCACCCCTACCGGCCCTGCTCCCCGTGTTTCTGAATAGAGTTCAATGTGGAGGCCATCCTCCAGTCAGCACGCAGGAATCTCTGTGAAAGCCCAAAGGGAAGGGAAAAAGTAGTTAGAAATCCAGCCGCTGACCTTTTTGTTCTGGCTGGAGCCCTTACACTGTGACATCTGGCTGTCTGGGCAGAAACGTCGTCCCCACTATGCCCACAGACAGTGCTGTTGAAGGGAACTGCATTAAGCAGACCCTCCCGAAAAGAAGGCTAGCGAGTGTAGAAGGATGCTCTTCTAAGCGAAAAGCTAGCTGGAGTATTCTGACCAGTCAAGGTTAGTAGAGCAGCCATTGCAAGTCTGTTGGTGTCCTGAAATAAACGATATTGACCTGTTTTTGCAAATACTAACTTGAAGCTGTGGGTGCTTTCCAGAATGCGGACTCTGACATGTAAACGTATGGCATGGCGAAGGGCTGCACTGTATCTTCACCTCTTAGCGTGTGGGAAATGCACCTGTGGGCTCTTCCTTATGACTGTGCGGTAAACGCTCTGGGGTGTTTACCTGTCCGGTTCAGCAGGTGTTTCTAAGTTGATGTGGGAGCCAGGAAAGTTGCTATTAAGCAGGAAAAGACTGTTGCCAAGCAACTAAATCTGGAAATTTCGAATCACTTAAATTGAACTCTAAAGTAGGAGGGTGATGTAGGCAAAAAAAATGAATAGAACCACTTCCCTAAAGCGCCCTGGCGCGAAGCTTTTAATTTTAATACTAGAAAAATAGGAAAGCTATCGAGGAAAATAAGCACAGTACCGAAAAGCAGCTGTGTAAGGAGATTCTTTTTTGAAAGAATAAGTGTCAACTTTTGTAGAACATCAATATGGTCGATGATAGACTTAAAGGTTGGAAATACAGGTTTAGACATAAAAGTGACCCCCTACTCCCCACAGTGTAAGAGCTGTATTTACTATGTAATGGTTGGGGCCTGATGAATATTATTTAGAAATTGTTATAAATTTAGAAAACACGCAAAACAACTTTTTAAGTAGGATAAAACACTGTCATTCCTTTAAAAGACCGAGAAAGCAACTTGATTCTTCCCCCTCACCCCTGACCCCAAAGTACATTTCCTTTTAATTTCTCTTTAACATTAAGATTGTCAGTAAAGATTAAGAACAAATTAGCATAGATAAAAAGCGGGTGACTACGAAGACAAGTTAATGGTTCAACAAGTGTTTATTGAGTACTTACTATGTTCTGGGCACTGTGCCGGCTGCAGGGAAGCCGTAATAAATAGTCTCATCATTCTCAGTCTCTAAAGATCCAGGAGGAATGCAGGCAATTATCGTAGAACAAAGATTATTCTGCCATTTCCTACATGAAGAGTCAGTTATCTAAATATGTGCTTGACCAGAGTTATGAGCAACAGAGTTGGATACGGTGGTAAAACATTTAAAACTAAGTAAACTCATTCACCTGGATGAGCCTCACACGCCTTCACTGAAGATAGACTCCAGAAGAAGTTGAAAATAAGCTTTAAAATTATGTTAAAATCTAATTTTCTGTAAAGAAGATGTAGTTTTAGACAATCCTCTTTGACACAGCTTAAATATATTGAAAATAGAACAAAACAAGAAATGGTCCACGGTTCAATTTAAAAAAAAGGAAAATGTCTTGGCAAATATTCATTAGATTTAATTCAAATTTTTCCAGCCTGTTAATGAGAATGTAAATAGGTCCAGTCTTGCTGGGGGTAATTTGATGACATGTTTAGAAATTTTAAGAATTTACCCTAAGAAGATAATTAGACACGTTCACAAAGATAAGAAATAATGTTGATTCCTCCAAACTAAAAGCCACCTAAACATCATTTAGTAGGGGATTAACTAAGTAAGTAATAGTGTACCTATACGATGACATACAATTCTACAATATTTTAAATGACTAATTTATATCATTTAAAATATTATAAAATTATATTTTATGCAGTGGAACAATGACCATGTGATATCTATAAATGAAAACAAAAGGTTAAAAGCAATATGAGTAGTACGGTTGCATCTTGATTAAAAATTGTATATTTAGAAAAAAAGTTGGGAAGGATGTACAACAAATGTTTGTAATGGTTATATTTGGAAAATGGCATTATGATTTTTTGTGTGTTTTACAATGTATTTATTGTCCTATTTAATGTACCACTTTTATAATTAGATAAGAATACAGCTGTTGTTGCTGTATTGCTATATTGTTGCTACTACTTCAAATATACATTATTATTATTATATGAAAATGTAGAAAACAGAATTCCACAGTTCTTTTCACTTTCAGGAGGTAACTCTTCGCTTGTTGAATTAGTTAGTTAGCTATAATATTTCTTATGGGCCCATTATGGATTAACAGCCCACACAGTACACTATGAGTTCTGGGGTTGAAGAGAAACTGTTGTATCATAAAATTTCATTGAACATTCCAAAGAACCAAGTGTGTTTCCTGCTTTGTCAGTTACTGATTATAACTTGAGGCAAATCATTTAATCTCTGTCTTAGTCTGCCCAGGCTACCATAACAAAATACCATAGACTGGGTGGCTTAAAGAACAGAAATTTATTTTCTCACAGTGTAGGGGCTGGAAAGTCCAAGCTTAAGATGCCAGCATGGTCAGACTTTGGTGAGCGCTCTTTTCCTGGCTTTAGAAAGCCACCTTCTCTCACTGTGCGCTCATATGGCTTTTCCTTGATGCCTGATCATGGAAGAGAGACAGAGACAGAGAGATCTTCCTTTTTTTTATAAGACCACCAACCCTATTGGATTAGGGCCCCATCCTCATGACCTGATTTAACCCAATTACCTCCTACAGCCCTATCTCCAAACACACATTGAATGTGAAGGCTTCAACATAGAAATTTGGGGTACACAATTCAGTCCTATTTTAATCCATTCAGGCTGTGATAACAAGATACCACAGATAGGGTAGTTTATCAACAACAGAAATTTATTTCTGTCAGTTCTGGAGCCTGGAAGTCCCAGACCAAGTGCCTGCATGGTCATGTTCTCATGAAGACCCTCTTCCTTGCCCATTGCTGGCACCTTCTCACTGTGTTCCCGCACGGTGAGGGGGCTGAGGATCTCTCTGGAGCCCCTTCTGTAAGGCACTGATCCCATACGTAAGGGCTCCACCCTCATGGCTTAAGCACCTCCCAAAATCTCCATCTCATAACACCATCACATTGGGCACTAGGGTTTCAACATGGTAACTTTGGGGTGACACATTCAGTCCATAGCACTTTGAATCTCCATACAATGAAAATAATAATTTTATTAAGTTTTAGCAAGTTTTATTAAGGGCATGCTTTGTGTCAAACACTTCTCACATGGGGCCCATTAACCCTTACAACAACTAGAAAATGTAGATATTATCGCCCCCATTTTATAGATGAGCAAACTGAAATTTAAAGAAATTTACCGAGTTGCATTAGCAAATATGTGATAGTCAGAGGTCCAGTGTAGACATTCCTTCCTGCACAGCCCATTCTTTAACCCCACTACACAGCTCCCCATGGCCTCTCAGACAGGGTTCTTGTGAGGATCAATGTGATTATGCCTGAGAAAGCAGAAAAAGCCCGAAGTAGAACAGCGGTGAGTGAGACTCTGATTTAAGAAAATCCGAGTTTGCAGACTCTGTACGAGCCGTGCTGGAAGGAGCAGAGGATTACAGGAGGAGAATGGGGCACTCTTGTTGGGGCTATCCGCGGGATTTGGGGAGGAGGAAGCTTTTGAGCTGGGTTTTGCAAGATGGGCGGGATGGAGCTTAGGGAGAAGCCCATTCTAGTCTGGGGAGAAAGAATCTGACTCCAGGAGCTGACATGGTCAAAAACGGCAGCCTTCTGTAGCTTCCGGATTAAATCTGGCCTCAAACTCCATCCCCCAAGCTTCCTTGGGGTGCCGTCTTTGCAGCCACATCTCCTGCCATCCTCTCCCTTAGACCTGGCGCAGAGGCTGGAGCTGAATCCAGCCCCATGAGGGAGGCACAGCCGGCCTTCAGCCCACACGCTTCCCCCGATGAACCCATTGTTCAAGCCCCTTGTATCCCTTGAAAAAGGTCCAGCAAATCAGCTGCCTCCACGCCAGACTAAAGCGTGTAACTCTGTCCTGAAGGTGGGGACACAGGAGCTCAGGGCGCATCTGGTTCCTGTGTCTTACCAGCGCTCGGGCGCAGCCAGGGCGTGGACCTGGGTTCCTGCCCTCACTCAGGGCCAGCACAGTACACTCTCTCTCTTGCCCTCTGCCTCTCCCTCTGTCTATTCCTATCTCTCCTCGGTCCTCACGAGCCCCTCCCCCCTCTTTATTCTTCTTCCTCTTCTTTTCTCTCTCCTTCTCACCCTAAGGTACCTCCCCACTCCCACCCACCCAGCCAGGAGCCTAACTCTTCACTTAAGAGAAGCTATCTTCAAGCCACTTCTCCTATTTGGACTTAATCAGCCCCTGGAAGCAGGGCAGGAAAAACAAGAAGCAAAGCACAGATACACCTGAACAAGTTACCCTGCGATATGAAAAAGAGAATTGAGTTGGGGGGAAGATGATAGAAAAAGGAAGGAAAAGAAATTGTTTGGGGGGACATGCACAACCGTCCAGTTTAGCTTAAATGAGGGTATGTGAAGGTCAGTGGTAGAACATAAAACAAAGGGGAAGATCTAATCCATATTGTAGGTAACCTTTACTTCCAGGATCAGAATGTTAGACTATATTCAGTGGGGGACGGGGGGCAGTAATGTTCTTGAGCCTGAGAACGACGAGATTCCAGAGGGGTTTTCGGGGCAGCCCGTGCTACTGTGAAGACGGAGCGTGTGTGCCCAGAGCAGGGGGGCTTCGCTGCCCCAGGAGAGGGGCACCGTTTTCTATTTCCCAAAAGGCACTCTATGGGCTAGCTAGCCAGAACTCTAGGTGCTTTTGGAAGTTTAATTCTGTGGCAGCATTCAGGCAAGATTGGTGAAATAGAGACTGGTGTCAGGAAAACCATCTGGGAGGGTAGAGTCCAAACTGAATTCAGGAGGACGCAGACATACTTCATTCATCTCTGTGTATCTCCAGCACCCAGAAGGGTCAGAGTTGCCTGGTAGGTGGATCACCATTTAATGAATGAATAAGTGGAGGATGAATGTGAGGCCCAAGGTTATTGCTTAAGGAAGTCCTCTCAGGGCCCATTGACGGCACAGTTTAAGAACCAATGAGTTTAGGAGTCAGAGCACCCCAGCTCTAAAGCGCCTCTACAACTCACGTGACTGTGCACATTCATCCATCAATAGACGTCATTGACGTGGCAGGTGCTGGGGATACGGCAGTGAGCAAACTGCACTTCTAAGAGCTGGTAATAAGCGCTATGAAGAAAGACACAGCAGGGAAGTGAGACAGAAAGAGTGCTGGAGAGGGGCCGGAGAGGACATTCTCACAGTCAAGGAAGGGCTGTCGCATGAGGCGCTTCCAGTGGAGAGCAGAAATCAGCGATAAGCCATGTGTGTATCTCAGAAGGAAGCCCCGCAGGCAGAGTCGACAGAAGCACAGATGGTCTGTTTGTTCAGGGTGGCTGAACTAGGACCACGGACACAGAGGATGTGTGGACACACCCTCGTAGGTCATAAGTTCCTGGGGGTTTACTGTGGGTGAGAAAGGAAGCCATCGGAGTCTTTCTGACTTTACAAAGATCCTCGTGTTTAGGACAGACTGTTGGAAGCGCACGGGTGGAAACACACAGACCAGTCAGGAGGCTTTTGCAGTAAGTCAGGCGAGGGTTACGGTGGCTCGGACTAGGGTAGTAGCAGTGGAGGTTATGAGATAATAGTGGAAGCTGGGTTATATTTGAATGGCCAAGGCCGACGGACTAATTGGTGTTTGCCTGTGGGGTGTGAGAAATAGAGACAAATTCAGGGTCACACAAAGGCCTTTGGTCTTGAAGTACCTGGATGATGGAGTTGCCATTTACTGATAGGAGATTTGGGAGGACCACAGCCAGAGTTCAGTCTGGGGCATGTTAAGTTGCATTGTCTGTTTAGATATCTAAGCGGAGAAGTTGAAGAGCCAGCTGGAAATACACGTCTTGAATTTAGAGGAGAGAGCTGGTCTGGAGATATAAATTTGGGATGATCACCATGTCGATAATATTTTCATCAGTGGGACTAGAAGAGATCCCCCCAAGAGTGAGCGTAGATTGATGCAAGGACTGAGCTTGCAATGAGGATCCGTGAAAAATAAAAGTACTACAAAGAAGTACCTCGTTTAATAATAACTGCCTCCCTGCAAAAAAAGCACAGGAAATAGTCAATACATATGAAGTTCCCCCGAAAACTGCTGTACTTAAGTTGAAGACCATATTATTAGTGCCAGGTGACAGGAGGAAAGCTAACACCGTTGAAAGCAATCGAGAAGCAAAAAGGAATCGCTGGTTTTGAGAGAAAGGTGATGAATTTGCTTTTAGAAATGTCTTGAGATGCCATCAAAATATCTACGTGAAGGTCAGGTCAGTTCTGTAATGTGTCACTAAAATGTGTGGGGGAGTCCGGGGAAGAGCTCTAGTTTGGAGCGCTATCCCTATGCATGTGATGATTTTCTCTGAATTTTGACCATTTCCTACCCATTTATATCTCCTACAGGTATATGTAAGAGGAATGAGGTGAGCTAAAGCTTTGTTATCTTAAATAAGGTAAATTACTCTGTCTCCTGTTGAGAAGATGTAGTGAAAAGCTTATGGGACAGATATACGGAGGTACCTGTTTAATATAGAATTAGGTTTGTCATATTTGAAACGTGTTTAGTACAAATGTGCTAAGTACTTTCACGTTCATTACAACGCTCTGATGGAGATAGAATTATCCTTCCCTTTATGGTTGGGAAAGCTGAGGTTCAAAAGTTTAAACAGCTACCAAAGCTCCCATAACTAGTGTCTGTGCTGGACTCTGAAACTTCTCTCTTGATTTTGGATATTCATGGGGGAAACCACTATCTTCATTCACTTTGTTGAAAATTTAGTCTTTTTTCTTGAGATAAACCACAGCGATGTTTTCACTTATCTGTGGTTTTTTTCCTGTTCGGGCCCATACCCTGTCTTCTTATAAGATCAGGAGGGCTCCTAGACCGTGAACAGGAAATCAGTCAGAGTAAGTGGCACATCCGTGCTAAGTCAGTACATATACCTGGCGTTCCCAAGGCACAGCTCGCTCTGGTGGTTTCAGATCCGGACTTGCACTGTTCTTAGGAAATGAAAGACAAGCACATGTTCTGAGAATGGAAAGACAAGGACGGTCTCAATCTCTGAAGAGACGGGTTTTGGCAACATGTGACTTCCCCGCTAATCAACCGCGTCCTCCAGGATTTATGTGACTCTATTAATCCGCTGAACAGAAAAGTACCCAGTAAGGGTCAGCAAATCCCTGGTGATTTTAAAAGTGTTTTATAAAATTGTGAATAGGGATGGGTCAGAAGTTGTTGAACCTGAAGCTTAGCCACATCTTCGGATCTTCTTTAAGACAAATAACGTGAAACTGCATACAGAGTCCTAGAAAGTGGCTGTGAAAGTGATGGGTTCTGAACTTCACGGTAAATCCAGGTCCACCATGAGGAGGACTGTTGATTTAAGATCGACAGTCTGTCAAGTGTATGAGCGTTTTGCACTCTGATTCATATATGAAGATGTCATTGTAATCCCCTATTTGAGATAACTGTCCTGGCTTTCCCGTTTGGGACCACTGAGGAAAACTGGGTGTGACCCAAACCCAGAGTGCCATCTGTACCACTGCTAAGACTGCTTCCCTATGAGTCTCGCTTCCACTTCTGGGGATGGGGCCAGGATGGAGAGAAGGCAAAGACTTTCTGAAAACGGAACCGGTTTCATCGTAGCCCCGAGCAGAGATCTAAGTGTAATGTTTTTCTTTCATTGCACAGAACGTACCCTGAGGAGAAAACAAAGTGAGTTAGGAACAGCCAGCTTCTCAAAGAGCAGTGAGCAATAAGAAAAGGCAATTTTGAAAAGAGATCAGATTTTTCAAAAGCTGTTTTTCTTTTTGGAGGTGAAAGGTCATATTCCAAGGAGCTTAGAGCTCCATAAACTGGCCGAACAGAGCTAGCACATGGCAAGTGATTTGTTGTTGTTGTTCTTAATGCTGATCAAAAACCGACATGAGTTGGATTTACCTCAACAGTGGCTGGCTTGAAGTGCCGTGGGGAGATGGTGATTTAGGTATGGTACAGACCCCCAGAAATCTGTAAATACCTAAGAACGTAAATGTTTTGCTCTGGTAAGGTGATGTTTACAGAACAGGGCAGGCTCTCTCCCTGTAAATGATATACCAGATGCCTGGGAGCCGGTGTTGTTTCTAAGTATAGGCGGTCACCTCCACTGTTGCTGCAGTGAGACCCATGACCGTAGACATTAGATTAGCTGGTGAAAGTCACAGGTATTTTGTAAGACAATTTTCACACCGAATGATTTATCCTAAGGAGTTAAACTGAACATTTTTTTTAAATCTTAGATACCCAATTTAAAGTCTAACAGGATTGTAAAGTTAAAAATTTGCAGGATTGTAAAGTTAAAAATTTGCTGCAAGCGAAGATGTCTATCTTCTGTTTGGTCTTGAGAAAGCGTATAAATCTTTCTACTATAAAGCATATCCACGTTGGAAGGTAAGGTATTTAATATTGAACACATTTGAATGGAAATTTGCGGTTGCTAACTTTCAGATATTGAAAGGGAGAAACGGGGAGGGGTGCAGATTTAGTTCAGAGCGGAAACTGGAGCATGATGTATCCTTTGATTCTCACGTGTTACCAGATTAATTATAGAAATTCATCTGAGGAATTATAAGGAAGAAAATGAGAGGGGGGTGCTTGGGAGTTAAGCAAGCAGAATTCAAAACAAAAACTTTTTTTTTCCATTGACCTCAAGCATGTACTATAAATTACTCCTTTACTGGACTGATATGACTTTATTTCTTATACCTTACTTAGGAAAGAAGAATACAGCAGCAGTGTTGACTGTTGGCTTAAAAACATTTATAAATCATTCAGTCGCTTTATATGGTTTATTTAATTAAGCTGATAGCACTGAAAATCATTTTGGTCAATAGATGCTCTTATCTATGGCTTGAGTTTCCCTACTTTTGGAGAAAAAAGGATTGTTCCTTAAAATTCATATTAAAATGTCCCCTGTGGATCAGTTCATATTTAACGAAGAATGCTAGGTGCTAATCTGCCCTCAATCCTGTCTCATAGGTAGTGTTTTTCCTATTTTATGGGCAATCTGACTCGCAGAGGGGTTAGGTACTTCCCGAAGACCACCGCCCCAAGCTGGGCTGCAAAGCCAGGCCTTCCCGGCCCCTCGGTCTTTTTCCTCCGTGAACTTCTGGCCTCCGACCCGCACCTGGTTTCTCACTTCCTTCTGGTTTCCATTTCCTTCTCCTCCTCTCCTGCCCACCTCCTTCTTTAAGGCACCACAGGCAGCAGGGGTCCTGTTTAAGGCAGGTGAGCAGAGCTGAGTTCATCCCAGGAAGTAACAGAGCGGTGGCTCTCAGAAGCCTGGTCCCTGCCCGATGGGCCAAGGGAGCCCTCATCCAGCACTATGTATTCTCGGTGCTTCTCTCACTGACCACCGTCTGCCCTCTCCTGGAGATTGTGTGACACTTAACTCCTTGTTCATGCCAGTGAGGTCATATGAAGAGAGATAATAGCAAATGCACCTACAAAACTCTGGCTTCAGTTTTTTTTCTTCCACTCTAAGGGACTTAAGCCTTGGTGATCAAGAAGATGACAGCGGGGACAGAAAGCTATGTGACAGTCTTGGGGGAGAGCCCGGGTTGTGACGGGATGGTAAATTCAACGAATACTTGCATTTCTTTATTTTGGCCCTGGAGTGGCCTGGTTTCTAAATGGCCCTCTTCCTGCTTTTCTCTCTTTTGAACATCTGCAAGCAATGCTGAAATGGTTCAGAAGACAAACGCAGTTGTTTCGGTGGATAAATTGTATGCAAGACAGGAATACCTAGTACCCTCAGCTGCAAATATTGTTAATTTTGCTGCCCCTTAAATGTCTTCATGATGTACTAGAAAGAAAGAAGTCCAAAATGAATCCAAAGGGCCATTCCTATAGGCTTTTCCCAGTCCCAACATCTGGTTAATTGCTACATTAGCCAGTGACAGCGGAAGAATAGGCGGTGATAACAAATTGGCATCGTACAATCCAGCAAACAGCTTTCAGAGGTAAATTAAGGATAATGACATTTATTAACCCATTATACAGGAGGGAGCACATGATCATTATAAATATTATAAATGAATATTTAACTTCAAACATATATTTAAGCGTTGATTACTTAAGACCTTATCAATTTACTACTGCTCTGCTGACTAAACCGAATATAGAGGTTTCACGCATGCAGTCTGTTGGGAAAGTTAATATTATAGTTTTCTTATTTAAATGGTCGCAATGAAAACTGATATATGTTCTGAACTCCTCTAGAGCTTCACACTGCCATCAAGTTGTTTAATGATAAAACAAACAGATGTGTATGATTTTTAAAGCATTGAATATTATCTTCGTAGGTGGAACTTGAGACACAGTTGTTCGCCAAAAGAATATTATTTATGATGGTGACTTTTGCATAATGTTTGAATTTCTTATAAATTATTATTTTGCCACCAAATTTTGTCCTATCAACAAATATTTACTGGGGTGCATTAATTCAACTCCGCTTTTAATAAAGTACAGGAGTGTTGCCCACTGGAAAGAAATAATACACAAAAACTAGTAACAGTAACTCTTTGTTCAGTTGAGAATTCTAAGATCGGGACGTTGGCTTTATTAATCTTCTGGACAAGCAGGAAATACTGCTTGATCCGAAGGCGAAACAACGGCAGTGCAGTTGGAACTACAAGAGCATCAGCTCTGCAGTTAGACTATGTGACTCGTTTTAAATGTTTTCATTTCTTCTACAGCTCTCATTTCCTCAACTTTAAAACAGAAATATTCATTATTTATTAATACATTATTATTAATTGATGTACCTCAAAGAGCTGTGAGAACGAAATGAGATTCATACACACTGCTTAGACCAGTGTCACGCACGTAGTAAACACTACTCAACATCAGCTGTGATTTCCGTCACTCGAAAATCAGCCGTAAGGAAAAGAAAGATTCGTATTTTCAATAATCCCCCATAATATCATTGGATATAAAAAGACTGATGATTGTCAGTTGACTTCTGCCCTCTCTACTGGGTTCACTGGGTCATTTCATTAACCTTGTGATATCTGTCCCACATTTTAGCCAGTGGAACTGTTTGGACCTCACTTGTGGCAAAGTTCTACTATAAGACCATCATACAGAAGCATAGGTGTATGTCTGGGCATTTTCAAAGGTACGAAGTGTAGGAATAATGCAGTGCTTTCCTGACCTATATAAGCAAGCTTTACACATGCTTTTCATGAAATTTATGTTTCTGACCAACAGCTAAGTGACTTTATTTAAATTGCACTAGGACTGATCAGTAGTTTATTTCTTTAAATTATTTATATTTATTGCATCCTATGGATCCACAAAAAGGGTAGTAGACAAGGAGACATGTATTCGCACACCGTCACATTGCATCGGGAAGATGTTCTGTCTTGTCAGCATTGCTTTACTTTATCAGCCGATGATACCCTGTAAGTGAGTATTTTTCTGATGGGCATAGTCTGTGTGTTTAATCACTCTAAGGTGATCTCTCATGTCCGTTAAATAAAACTGACAGTGCTGGTCTTGCCTACAAGAAAATCACTGTGCACCAACCCACTATCTTATAAAGTCACCTGGGCGGACCACAGCGGGGGAGGGGTGGGAGGGGCAGGTGATGGATGGGCAGGTGCTGGCTGGGTGCTGAGAGGGGCCTGGGAGAGAAGGAAAAGGGGGCTTCTACATGGGAGGGCACTGATGTTCCTAATGGGGAGGTGCCAAAGGCCTGTCAGAAGAGGGGTCACTCATGGGGCGCATGACAGGTCAGGGCTTTATCCACCAGGGCACACGGTTGGAGGCTTTGGTACCTCCATCCGTCCACTGCTGGCACAAGGAGAATCGGTGACCCCGAGCAAGCCCTTGGTGCTCTCAGCACCGTTTCAGACACCGATGAGAAATATCGTATGATATCAGTTATATGCGGAATCTAAAAAAACGGATACAAATGAACTTATTTACAAAACACACTCAGAGAACGAACTTATGGTTACCAGGGAGAAGGGTGGCGGAGAGGGGTCTTTGGGGAGTTTGGGACTGACATGTACACACCGCTGTATTTAACATGGGTAACCAACAAGGACCCATTGTATAGCACAGGGAACTCGGCTCACTATTACATAACAGCCTAAATGGGAAAAGAATTCGAAAAAGAAGAGATACATGTATACGTATAACTGAGTCACTTTGCTGCATACCTGAAACTACACTCCAATATAAAATAAAAAGTTAAACCAAAAAACCAAAACCCCAGCGACAGTCTGCCCCTCCCAGCCTGTGACACCCCCTTTCTGGGACCCGCCTGGCGTATTGCTGTTTCAGGACTTGGAGCTCAGCTCCTTGAGACACTTGCAGCCCCTCACACCGAGGGCAGGCCACCGTCGGGGTGCAGAGAGCAGGGGGACAGCAGGGTGGGCAGGGGTGGGGAGAGGTCGGTGTGCCCGCTGCCGTTCCTGCTGATGGTGCCAAAAGTTGTTTTTCTGGGGTCTGCCTGAAAAACCATAGAACGGCGGCTTCTGGGCAGATCTAGTGACTTTAATCCTTCTCTTCTTTGGAGAGTAATGCAAAAGGTACAGTAGGTCTGGGATAGGCCTATTCCAGAACATGCATCACAGCCCTCTGAGTTTGGAAACCGCCCATCGGGGTCCCTTAGATCAGCATGGAATTTCTGGGACGTGGTGAGTCATCCTGGTCACTTCACTGAACACGGAGCCTCAATAATGTCTCTCCCGCGTGAATTAACTGTATCTCTCAGGGTTTACTCCGACTCACAGATTTTTGTTTTCTTTCTTTTCCGGCAGGTTCCTGGGCAGATCGGTCACCACTTCATGAAGCGGCAAGTCAAGGTCGTCTTCTCGCTCTGAGAACATTATTATCGCAGGTAAAATATAACGTGTACTTTAAAATATGCCCTCGTCCCATGAGCGTAGCGTCTGAACATTCGTTGCCAGTAGTACTTAACTCAAAATAATAAAATTGCTTAATAAATTTTACTAGTCTTTTTAACTCACATTATTAGCCAAGTTCACAGTTTCTCACTTATCTCCAAAACTTCTTTTTCAATATTTTGGTGTAGTCTTGGGTCTTACTGTCTCAAATTTCTCATACCGTATATTTGTTCATTGATAGTCATATTTAAGCAGGAAGTAATTGGAGGTAGGTATCATTCATCACACATTTGTAATATGCTTAACTCAGTACAACGTGTACAGCTAATTGCAGCCTTAGTTCAGTCCTAAAACATCCAAGAGGAGGTGATCAGACCGGATGCCTAAGCAGTCTTTTTTACATTATGGTGATCTGTAGTGTGTTACAGGGGTTCGCCTAGGAAAGCTGCAAAACAATCATTTTTACACCTGTCTGTAGACCAGACTCACCTGAGGAAAAACTGAAAAGCACAGATTCCTTATTGACGTAGAAGGGACTGTGCCTTGGCCAGCGTGATTTAAATGCACACCCAGATCTGGAAGTCCTTGCCCTGGTGCTTCCCAGTATCAGGCAGACAGGAATGTTCTCGGATGACTCCAAGGGAAGGAAGGGCTGTCACCCACTTTAAGCAGCGTTGCCGGGGGCTTGGAGCACCTGGATTCCAGGCTGGCACCTGAGGTGAATCACAACCTGTCTGAGCCTTCTTTTTCTCACCTGTACAGTAAGGATGCAGGCACCCCCCGTGGCCTTCCAGTTCTGGGATAACCCTGTGACTATGTTGTTTGCTCATCACTTGATGAAAAATACAATAAAAACTGCAAAAACGTCACTAACTTCTAAAGGGTAACCTCCCTGAAAGGGTCCTGCAGTTCTCGGAGAGGAGAGTGATCTTAGGATATTTCTCAACACGTAGCTCATGTCCATGGATGGGGCAGCCGAGAGGAGTCAGAGGATGCCCCCAGCCAGGCTTTGTGAGGCGGAATCTTGACCTTCACAGAAGCTTCTGTCACGGGTCACCTTAGTGGGCAGCAGCCGGGAATTAGCTCTCCAAGTCTGGCTGCGGGCTAGCCGATTCAAAACCCCCCGGAGGATAATTTAAGGGATCTTAAAAATTGCCACTTGCTAGTGACAGAGCTTTGGGGTGATATTTATTTTCTTGCCTTCATTTTAAGATTCTTCGTGTGCATTCTGGTATTATCACAGAGCATGGTAATCTATAAGATGTTACGGGGGTTTGGCCACGAAAATCTTCCTATTACCTTGCTTAGAACGATTGTCAATAGACAGTGAATTACCAAAAATAGCAAGAAGGCTAGGAATCTCATATCCTAGCAATATTTGATTATTTTAGTCTGATATCGTTAGTTTAATTGGAATAAAAATATTTTAAGTTGTACTTAGTTTTCATTGAATAATAAAATCAAATCAAACATTTCCTGTATACTTAGTTTTCATTGAGTAATAAAATAAAATCAAACATTTCCTATATGCTGGGCATTGTAATCATTATTGCTTTGCATATATCATCTCATTTAATCCTCATGGTAACCCTAAAATTTAGCCGTTAGAGTAGTTGTCCAAATTAAAATAATTACTGCATTATGGAGCTTCAAACCCACATCTAACTGACTCGGTATTCAGATCTCTTAACCACTGACATACAATCTCGTTGATGGGGTTCAGAGCAGTCTGCCCCAAAATACGCCCAGATAGCATATTGATTATTTTGAGTTAAAGCTATATGAGAAACAGCCAGTATAAAGAAGGACACTCTGCCTCTCCTTTGTCCCCCTGAAATCGGGAAACAAAGCTCCCAGGGGAGGTATCCTCCCCCTGCTGGGCATCCTTGTCACCAGAGAAGGCGAACTTGGGGTGGAGGAAGCTGTATAAACAAACTTTACTTACTTTTAAGTTGCTACTCCAAAAGCCCAAATCCTTTTGTCTCGTCAAATCTTCACAAACAATTGATTCTTTGTTTATAAAATTAGGTAAACAGCCTACGGCAGACAAATTCTAGGTCCTATACCTATGGGGCCTCCATACGTATGAAATTAAACTTGTTTTCCTTCTGTTCATTGGCCTTATGTCAATTTGATTATTAGACCAGCCAAAAGAACCTAGAAGAGTAGAAAAAAGGTTTTTCTCCCCTACGTAGTCGTACCTATTTAGTGACAAAAATTCATGGAGCAACTTAAGACAATTTCTTTTTACCCCAGTCTAGGCTGACCTGAAATTTTATATCCCCCATCAAAACAGGGGATCCAGCCCAGAAACAGTCTTCAGTTCTACAAAACAAAAGACAAAATAGCAATAGCAGCCAAAGCGATTCATAAAGTCAAAAAAAAAAAACGTTAAGGAAGCAGAGCTTAGAGAAAACATCCAGAATCCTTTGGGTGCACTGCTTAAGGCAGTACGGGGTGCAGATAGGATGGTCACAACAGTTTGGCTCAAGGGATCTGACAGCCGACTGGCTGTGGGCATTTGAACTGGCCGTTCCTCCTAACTAAAACCTGACGTGCCTGAAATTCTCTGATCTTTGATATCGCCCTCTAATGACAATTATAGAGAGGATTTTTTCTGACGTTTTGCTCACATTTCAAAATTATTGATGTCACATTTAGGGCTATAATGTCAATGCAGTAACCATAGACCACGTCACCCCGTTACACGAGGCCTGCCTTGGAGATCACGTGGCCTGTGCCAGGACACTTCTGCAAGCTGGAGCTAACGTAAGTGCCTCTGAGAAGCGTTATACGTTTCCATATCACCCGGCTGAGAGAATCAAGCAAAGTGCTCCATTTGCTTCTCTTTCCTTCTTCGTAGTTTTCAAAAAATAGGAGAACAAAAATAAAGCTCTCAAATCGCCCCCTTGAACTCTAAGCAGGCTTTCCAGTCATTGCAGAGGAATGGGCAGCGTGCTGCGTCATATGGAGTATTCTTCAGGCTGTTTGCTGCTGTCGAGATTCTAAATAGCCGTAGATGAATATCGTTATGCCTGTAATGTTCGCTCATCTTTTCAATGATTCTTTTAAGATAAATTCTCAGAAATGGAATTTCCAATTTCAACTGCCATGAGCAAAATGGCTTCACCACAACTGTCATCACTATTACATTTGTACCTTTTTTTCCTAATTATGGAGCCTAATCATTGAATCCTTTTTTTTTTTTTTTTTTTTTTTTTTTTGCGGTACGCGGGCCTCTCACTGTTGTGGCCTCTCCCGCTGCGGAGCACAGTCTCCGGACACGCAGGCTCAGCGGCCATGGCTCACGGGCCCAGCCGCTCCGCGGCATGTGGGATCTTCCCGGATCGGGGCACGAACCCGCGTCCCCTGCATCGGCAGGCAGACTCTCAACCACTGCGCCACCAGGGAAGCCCTGAATCCATTTTTGTGTATTTGATCCTCAGGTATTTTCTTTTTCATGATTCCCCTAGTCGCACGCCCACTCCTCTGGATTATCTACCACATCATATTTCTATTTATCCTTGTAGTTTTTAAGCTTTGCTTATGGATATGTGTGAGCTAAATAGACTTTGTCATCTTTACTGGCCACATGTTCTCAATTATCTGTTCCCAGGTCACGTACCTGTTTTTAAGTGCCTGACAGCGAGTGCTGTATGATTCTGTGACTCTCATTCTCAGAGCTCTGGTTTGGTTTAGGTAAATGCGATCACCATAGACGGTGTGACCCCGTTATTCAATGCGTGCTCACAAGGCAGCCCCAGCTGCACAGAACTGCTTCTGGAATATGGTGCCAAACCCCAGCAGGAGTCCTGTCTTCCTTCCCCTACACACGAGGCCGCCAGCAAAGGTACCCGTGACCCCAGCTTAAGTGACAAGGGGAGAAAGCTCCTTCAGCAACATGCTGTTTATAGTGAATAACTGCAGGGAGAAACCTAGGTGGAGGTGTACGTTTTGCGGGGGGAACAGGTATTCAGGAAACATAAACTCACCTGTACTTTGTGTTGGCAGGTCACCATGAATGTCTGGAAATCCTCATATCCTGGGGCATAGATGTTGATCAAGACATTCCTCATCTGGGAACCCCTCTGTATGTAGCTTCTATGTCTCAGCAGTTCCACTGCATCCGGAAGCTTCTTTACGCTGGTAATTTTCTGTACAACATCTTCCATTCTATTCGTACACACAAGCAATTATTCAGCTCCATGTTGATTTCTGTAAATAAGCATCTTTAAAAATTACATCGCATGGCTAAAAATGTTCTTATTCTAAGCATTCTCACATATAACTATAAAACCCATAAAAAGAACCTCATTTATGGTAACTCCACTTCACCTCAAAACTCCAAAAGCCATATAAAAGGTCATAAGATTAAAATCCTCAAGGGTGGATATAATGGTGCCAAGTATGTATATCTCTGTGAACAAACCCATCAAAAGAAATGTTAGGGATTATAAATGATTAGATACCTTTTCTTCCAAGACTTTCCCAGACTTTGTAATCTACCTGAAAAGACTTAATCCCTCTTCACTTACTTGAAACAAACCAGTTCCTCAAGGTTCAGCTTTAGCCCCTGAGAAACTATTCCTAATCTTTTGAGACCATAGTGATCTCTCCCACTATAGAACTGGGAGCCCTCTTAGGATATAAATTATGTCTTTTTTTCCCATCATCTCTTTTCCCTAGCACAATGCCTCTCACGTGGCAGGTGCTTCAAATATACATAAAATTAGTAAGCGGATTTCTATGGTTTTTATTGTCTATGACACTCATTTGGCCTCTGATATATACTGACACATATTTTTAGTAATCCCTTTATGTGTTACTCACATCATCTTGGCAAAATTATAAACTTCTGCAAGCAGTGTCTCCATCCCTTTACATCTAGTAAGAGTCCTAAATGTGAGTTCTGCTAATAACAGCTGACAGATGGTTATTTTCTGGTTACATTCTCCCATAAATTTGTATAACAGAAGAGTTTATTCTTTATCACCTTCCTTTACTTTGCTAGCAATATTCTTTTCCAAATATTTTATATTGGGTTAAAAAAAAACTGGAAAATTATTGTTAGTAACTGTGGATCGATTGTTATTCTCAGGCTCTGTTCTCCCATAAAACTGATATAACCAACAGAATTTACGCTTTCTCTGTGGAGATTTTGTTATGGAATATAATTTTTCCACTGTTTTACATTTGATTTGAAAATATTGAAAGCAATTACATTTATTGAAACTTGAGCGTAGCAAGAGGGCCGTAAAGGGACTATTAAAATGTACTGCTTCTTATAAGCATCATTAGTTTTACCGATGGTATCGGACAACAGAAATGAGAAGGACTTGATGGGTTTTTACTAATAGACATGTCTTGGTGTTGTAACTATTTATGTCCTGGAAATATTATTGTTTACAATATTAAACGGTATGTATTCATTGCACGTGATGACCCCCGTGTACCAGGGGCTTGCACTAAGATAAAACAACTATGTAATAGATAATTTAACATGTAAGAGCATTTTAATATAAGCATTTAAAAAACTTGCTTTGCATGCAGAAATATAGTGTGCCTTTCCGTTTAAGAGGCTCAGTACCCTTATATATTTATTGAATTAAACTACATGAGTGAGAAGTAAGGGGAAAATCTATATACATTTTACCCAAAGAGCTCACCTATCTAGATTCATGAGTTTTCCAAGAAACCAAAGTGCTCTATTGCCTTAAAATAAATGAAAAGAATAAGAGCAATAAGCTCTGGAATAATCCTAAAAACTGTCCATTATGATGAAAAGGGATGAGTCAACCTAACTGTGCGCTCTTTGTAATACTAATTAATATGACTCCTTTGGGAACTGCTTAAAATTTAAAAACATTTTTTTTTATTATGAGATCTTTCAAGCACAGAGAAAAATGTTAGAGAATCTAACAAAAGTGTGCATTCTGCAACCAGCTATATCACGTTTTAAGATGAAATATGCATGTTTATGTATATTATACATAAAGAAAGAACTCCTTGCAGAAAGAGTTGAGGCCCTCTTTGTGGCTGACGCACCTGCCTCGCCTTGGTGAGGTTAAGTGACTCATTTAACTAATTCTGTTTGTATCTACCATCATTCCTCATTTCCATGTAGGCGCTGACGTACAAAAAGGCAAATATTGGGATACCCCATTACACGCTGCTGCTCAACAGTCCTGTACAGAAATTGTAAACTTACTGCTAGAATTTGGAGCGGACGTCAATGCCAGAAACACAGAGCTTCTGAGACCTGTCGACGTAGCGACCTCTAGCAGCTTGGTGGAAAGATTACTGCTTCAGCATGAAGGTAAGAACAATCCATGTGGGCATTAAAAAAGTTTTGTTTGCCTGAAGTAGATGAAATTTAAAGACTTTTTTGTTGGCATGTAAAATAACAATGGGGGCTTCCCTGGTGGCGCAGTGGTTGAGAGTCCGCCTGCTGATGCAGGGGACACGGGTTCGTGCCCCGGTCCGGGAGGATCCCACATGCCGCGGAGCGGCTGGGCCCGTGAGCCGTGGCCGCTGAGCCTGCGCGTCCGGAGCCTGTGCTCCGCAGCGGGAGAGGCCACAGCAGTGAGAGGCCCGCGTACCGCAAAAAAAATAAAAATTAAAAAAAAATAACAATGGCATAACATTTGGAATATTTTTTGAAAGAAGATAATTTTTTGCCTTGGGTTCCACCTGTAAAGAAGGGATCATCTTGATTTCCTTTGTGCTCATCTTACCTAGATTCTGTGCTCGTTTGGTGAAGTTAAACATAGTGTTTCTTTTGACAATAAACGATATGTAATTCTGTTTAATATTTTAATAAATATTTGGAAACATGCCCCATTTTATAAGGGCATGCATTATCTATAACGTGTTATAGAAACATAATCATGAAGTATTTTTGTTCTAAAACAGAAATTCTAAAGCCTGGTCCAGACACTGTAGTAAAACTTGCTTTGGCTTAAATAGTAAACCTAATCTGAGAAAAAAATAATTTTAAAAATTCCCCTTTTAGTGCATAACACTTCTTGAGGCTTTTGATTTATATCTCCTTCTAAAAGCAGAAATTTTTTTGAAGGTTTACATGCAACAATAATTTCATAAGCCTGAAGATTATAATGTTTTAAAGAACATGCATGGGCATAGACTATACCTCAATTATAATAAAGTCTTATAAATAAAAGCATTACAAGTGCTTATATAAATTTTCCTGGGATAATGGTCATATTCCCCTAGTTTACTGCAAAGCACTGTAGTTTTTTTGTGGTTTGATCTCATGTATGTTACAACATAGAAAACTCCATTTTGATTTTAATGAACAAATACTTTCATGTCTTTTGCAGCTACCCCAAGCTCTCTGTGCCAACTTTGCAGACTCTGTATCAGAAACTACATTGGAAGACCAAGATTACACCTTATCCCACAGCTCCAGCTGCCAACATTATTGCAGAATTTCTTACAGTATCGATAAGGCAGTAAAATAATTCTAAATGTTTGAAAATCAAAAATTTCTATTTCATCTGCATAGTGTATATTTCATATTAAAATATGCTAAAGATAGGGGAAAGAGATATGAGAACACCCCGGAGAAGAAGTGAAATAGCAATTTTAGTTAAAGAGTACTAGTACATACTATTGTTTTTTGCATTTTTACTGTTTTTGAACTATAGTATGTTTAAAGTATCTATATATTACTAGCTATTCCCATATATCCCTTTGTTGATTTAGAAAAAAATGAGAAATTCACCATTTCATTTTTAGAATGAAACAGAAAAATGTGAACCCTTACTAAAAGTATTTGTATATTATATTTTTAAAGGTCTATATTTTTCAAATAATGTGTTAGCTTTTAAATCTTGGCCTCTGTAATTGACTATCTCTGTATTTTTTATATTAATATGAAATATGAGTATGGTTTCGAAAAGAGCAAGTTATATCCTTTTTGAAATAAAGTTGACTCTCATTCAGGAAACCCACCCTGTTAGATGTACACTTGTCATTATAATGATTAATTCTGTAAAGAAAGGATAAATTGCCCCTTCCCTGCAAAGATCCCACTGGTCACTTCACCGCTTTAAATGGACCTATTTCAGAAACTGGTAGGACTAAAATGGTCACTACTGCCCTCTCACCCTGAGAACTTTGGAACATTACACACCTGCTCAAACCATCTGAAGACCCTCTCCTTCTCAAGGGTGGCCTCTCAAGGTTTCCCTTCTGTGCTTTTACACGTATCACTCCAGCCTTCCCCCAGTTCAGAGACTGCTGATAGCTGGTGATACCTGGACCCAGGAAAATGAACTTCATATCTAGTTGATAAAGAGGACCTGGGTCACACTTCAGGGATCAGGGCAGTCCAAGGCTATAGAAAATGGAAGACGAAAAATGCCTTAACTTGTGGGGTTTTCAAAGAAAGGGACAAGGGGGTATCACTTAGCAAATGTAGAAAACTCAGAAAATGTACGCTATCTGTGGACCTTCACTGTGGTGTTTCTAACCCTTCGTACACAAAGCCAGGGTTCTGCACAGACTGTACTGCAAGGGAATGCTGTACACCAGAAGGTATTAGTGTAGCGGTGTCCCCTGCAGGGGTTTATTCTCTTCTGCTTAACTGTACTTGAGTGCGATGTAAAACATAATTTAAAAAATTAAATAAAAAATTTTTAAAATCCTTTGTGCCTTCTTTGTAATTTAGACTATATTTGAGTTTATTATGGATTTAGAAATAAGATAATCAAGATACTTGTAATACTGTGTAAAGTAGAAGAAAATATTTTGATGAGTTTTATATAATAAATTTATCAAATTTTGATAAAATATTTTGACCACTATTTTGATGACCCAGGGGCCTAGTAACTTAGTTCTTGGCTGACTTTCAGAGACCCATGGGAAATAAACTATTATTGTATGTAACCCCAAAGTTACTAAGATTTGCCTTTTAAAAAAAATCATCTTAGATATTCGAAAGTAGAAATAAGGCTGTAGCATGTTTGTTTAAAAAATGTCTTCTATGTGGGTAGAGACTTTTAACTTAGTCTGTTTTACAAAATATCTCAGTTTAATAAATTTGTAATACCCTCAGAAGAATTTGCATTTAACTGTTGTTTTATTATAGAGTAACCCTATTAAGTATAATTATGTATTAAAACTGCTTTTATAAAACAGTTTTCTACTAGCATTTTCCCTGAGCTAGAGGTCATCTTGGAGTATAAGAGTAATGCAGGGCATCCCTCTTAATTGATCTTGTGCCAATAAGAGAAGTAAATATTAAAACAAAAATTGACACTTGAAACTTTTAGTATGCTGGTACCTTGTATCTTAGCTTGAGTACAATTGTCTTATCAAAGATGTGTTCTAATTTAAATATATCATATTTGTTAATATATTAAAGTGGGATGTTTATCCCTGGAATAAAGCACTTTTTTTCCCTCTTCTAATTAGTATTTGATTTTATAATGGAAGATAATGGGAGAATATGATTCAATTTGCCCTAGTTTTGTTTACCACTGGTTTTCAAATCACTGTATCACAGGCAGTGAGAGTAGGATTGAAAATTATACCTTGAAGTTCCTCTAATCCAAATCTTATAATATATATGTCTATAAAGGTGCAAGGATAACATTCCACAAAGACAAAGACAAAAAAAAAAAATACTACAGATCTTCCTATACTTAGTATGAGGTTACCTCCTGATCAACCCACCTTAAGTTGAAAATACCGTATGTGGAAAATGCATTTAATACACCTTCCCCACAGAACATCAGAGCTCAGCCTGGCCCACTTTAAACGTGCTCAGATCATATATGTTAGCCTACAGTTGAGCAAAATCGTCTAACACAAAGCCTATTTGACAGCACAGCATGGAATATCTCATGCAATTTATCGAATACTGAAAGTGAAAAGCACAGTGGTTGTCTGGGTCCAGAGTGGTTGTTTCCCTCCGTGATCGGGGGGCTGGCTGCCTGGGAGCTGAAGCTGCCCAGCACCAAGAGAAGATCAGACAGCATCTCCAAATTCAAAATTCGAATGCACAT
Organism: Phocoena phocoena; assembly: GCF_963924675.1. NCBI lineage: Eukaryota > Metazoa > Chordata > Mammalia > Artiodactyla > Phocoenidae > Phocoena > Phocoena phocoena. The sequence continues at coordinate 30,803,458 of NC_089239.1, read as the reverse complement.
CGTTTTCACACGATGGTAAAGTCAAAAAATTGTTAGGTCGAGGACCGCCTGTATTTGATATGAGATTAAAGAAATATAGTGACATAAATACTGGAGTAAAGCACTGTTGAACACACTTATTTTGTAGGAAAATGTATTTAATTTCTATGATTGTTGTAACCACAGAGTATATTTGATGTTTCTGAGTCAGTAAACTGAAACACAGTGTAAAAGGATGGCCTCTTCTGAAAAGGTCTAAATGTATCCATCGTGTTTCCCTGGATGGCCCTGAACCCAGATGACTGGTTCTCCATTTACAAACAACTTAAAACAGTATCTTCTCCCTTGGGTTATTCCCACTTTTTCACTCTAATTTCTCTACTTTCCTATTCTTTATAATTGGTTTATTTTAAGGTTTGCCCTCTCTCTTAAAAACCTTAATAATCATTCTCAGTCTTTTCAGGAGGAAAACTTATTCAGAAAATTCAGGCCTTGCTACCTTTCCATCTGCTCTAGGATTTCAACAAAAAGGGGTGCACTCCAGAGAATATAAACGACCTAAATACATAAAACAAAACATCTCCTGGAATTGCTATGCTAAATGGAAACATTCACTCTGTGTCGTACAAGCACAAGTGATTAGGTCCGGTTGCTAGAAATAGGAGATTTTAGTGTTTCTGAGCCCAAACACGAACAGATCATGCTGGTAAATCATCCGCCAGACAATGAAGGTTCCCAAAGGCTCAAGGAAGGAAAGGCTGGGGTTCTGGGGGGCACAGGACTTGATATCAACCAGGAGAGGATCCGCTGGATGCAGGGGAGGAGAAGTGAGTCAGGGTGCTCACGGTCAGGACAGTTCCCACCACGGGAAGAATGTTTCCCTTCCGCAGGGCTCTGCAAAATCCAAGAGGAGGGGCTGCATCACCACTGGTCCCCTTTCCCAGAGGGCAGTGGCTGACCCACACAGGGCATGGGCGCGGGGCTCGGCCCCGGACGTGCCCTGCCCAGGCCCAGCGCTGCCCGGGACTGAGCGCGTGCTTCATTCTACCCCCGGGGCCCAGTATTAGGAGGACCCTGACCACAGACGGAAGCCACGCTCTCCGACAACAACCTGGCCAGTAATGGGCTTGATTTTTCCCAGCTGCCTCCGTCTTCTGTCTGATTTCAGAATCGCTTGAGACTTCAGGAGGAAGGGTGTTTTGGATCCCCTTTACAGTAGCTCACTCCTATGCCCTAGGCCCACACACCAGCCGCGGGGCTGACACATCTTACGGTCTGCTTTCTCTCGCTGCAGCAGCGTTCAGAACAGCACATGGCGAATCTGCAAAAACACGTGCGCGACCTAACTTCTGTTGCTTCCCGGGGTTCCCACCTTCACGAGCACATATGCCGCCCCCTCTTCCGTCTCTCTGGGCACACGTGTGTACAGAGCCAAGTTCAACGGCGCTCGCCCCCAGCCTCTGTCCTCAGGCCCGGGAGGCTGTTCCCTTTCACTCATTGTGTTATCTTCACAATGAGGCTTTCCAGAACCCTCACTCTCTCCACAGCAGCGGACTTGCCTGCGCATCTATGCCTCGGCCTCTGCACCGCGGTTTGGCAGGTCTGAAATCAACCAGAACAGGGCCTGGCAGCCTCTACAGGAGGGACATTGGGCATCAGGTCATCATTGTCTTGACCGGCCGTCTCGTGCCTCGTAGGATGCTTCCCAGCATCTCTGGCCTCGACCCACTCAACGCCTGCCCGCGTGGGCCCCAAATGTGTCCAGACATTACCAAGTGTCCCTCTGAGAACCAGTGACATCGAGTAATCCCTCAGGGACCGAGCTCACTGAGCAGCCGTAATTCCTCTCACGGACAGATGCCTGAAGACACATGTGAGGACGGCGTGGGGTGCTGAGGATTTGGATTTGCAGCATCAGCAGAACGGGGACAACTCTATAGGCCAAGGACCCAAGGACAGAGCCCTCTAGGTGGGTGGCCTCAGGTCGCTGTGTAGTCTGCAGGCCTCTGGAGCCAGCAGACCTGCCCTGGAGTCTGGGACGACTTAACATTGAAAACTGCCCTGGTGTGGGAGCACCCCGTCAATGTGAGGGGCAGACGTCCTTGTAAATTCCCTCCATTGCCCAGAGGGTAAGTTAAACGCACACACACACTTCTACACTTCCCGAGGATAAATGTTAATTCTCAGGGACAGGATAATTCAAACACATAAGGGCGAAAAAGAAGTATTTTCCTAACTATCTCACGTTTCTGAGGCATCCCTCTCAAAGCAAAGTCGGCATTTTACATTTTATGTTTCAAATTATTAGGAAGATCCGTATCTATTATGTACATGAAGGCATAAGGCCTTAGGTAAAAAATGACTCTTTGAAAGGAAGGACTCAACTTAATTCTCAGCCGCAGGGTCTCAGTCTGGGGGAATGGAAGGCAGTGATTTTGGACTTTGTTATGTTCTCCTTAGGGAAAAAAAAAAGGAAGGTATTAAAAGGAACCTCGGGGCTTCCCTGGTGGCGCAGTGGTTGAGAATCTGCCTGCCGATGCAGGGGACATCGGTTCGTGCCCCCGGTCCGGGAAGGTCCCACATGCCGCGGAGCGGCTGGGCGCGTGAGCCATGGCCGCTGAGCCTGCGCGTCCGGAGCCTGTGCTCCGCAACGGGAGAGGCCACAGCAGTGAGAGGCCCGCGTACCGCAAAAATAAGTAAATAAAAATTTTTAAAAAAAGGAACCTCACAAGCTTTTTTCTTGATTTGTGTATGCAGAGGAAAGTTACATGGTCACCACAGCCATATATGCTAGTTTTAGTAACACTGAGTTGAGCTCTGCTCAGAGCCCAGAGGGCCCCATGCTTGGCTTAATGGTGGTCTTGAAATGCTTAAGTTTTGAACAATGGGCCCATTTTTATTTTGCACTGTGCCCTGAGAATTATGTACCTGTTCCGATCCTGCTGTGACTCTAAATACACCAGTGAGTACCATCCATCTGGAGGGGATTCTTCCTCTTTGGGTAAGCCACATGGAGCTTTCTCAGGTAATTCCTTTGCCCCATTAAAAAAACTAGAGGGAGAACTTGAGGTCTCTTTTCAAATATCACCTCAATATGGACATAGTCTAAGTAGAAGGACGTGGCTCAGTAGGCGGCCTGAGTGAACCTTCTGTCTGATTCCAGAATCAGGGAGACCTCCCCACCTCCCCCTGGGCAGAAGCAGGTGGGGGCAGGTTACGTCCATAACAGCACAGATGTCCCTGGTTGAGCAGAACACAGTAGGTGCTCACCCTCTGCATCCCCCCAACTCCAGCGTGGAAGAGAGGTGTGGTGTTGAAAAGTCAAAACCGAGGCCACAGTTTGAAAATGGCCCTAGACCAAGTACCCTTAGCCACTTAACTAAAACTTGAACTCTCCAGACTTGCCCAAATGCTGATGCTGACCTTAAATAAACTTTAAGCTTGCTCCCTGTCAGTGTGACCTTACAGCTTCCTAGCTAGTTGGCTACCTGTGAGTGAGCTTATACAATGAGGAGTGTAAGTTTCCAGTAACCAATCACAATAGAAAAGAGTGCACCGTCGCCCCATAGTATTTGTGGCGGATCTGGTTCCAGTCCCCCTGGAATGCCTGAGGATGCCAAAATCCCGGGATGCTCAAGTTCCTTATAAAAAATGGCGTGGTACTTGCTTATAACCTATGGACACCCTACTGTATACTTTAACTCATCTCTAGATTACTTATAATTCCTAACACCACGTAAATGCTATGTAAACAGGTGTTGGCAGGAGGTAAATTCAAGTTTTGCCTTTTGGAACTTTCTGGAATGATTTTTTCTAATATTTTCTATCTGAGATAGGTTAGATCCACAGATGTGGAACCCACGGGGCCAGAGGGCTGAATGTGCTCACACGTTTACACTTTATAAACTGCGCTGTAATTGCCGAAAGCCAGCTTCTAGGCACTTTCTGTGGGAAGTCTCCCTGTCTGACATTTGCTTCTCAATCAACAAAATACTCATAACAAGTAAAGCTCTTCTGAATTTTCTCATGTTGACATAGGTCAACAACAGTTACGGACTGCAAGGGCTGTTTGGCTTGCGCAAAAGTTGGCTGGGTCTTAGAGGATGACTGTGGATTAGTGAACTTGTTCAGGAGGTAACTTCAGTTGTAGCTGCTTTTCCATTTGAGGTATTGTAACTGAAAGCGGGGTCCGGCTGCTCGCTGCTCCAAAGCCAGTGAAGAGGCCAGGCTTGTGGAAAGTTTGCTTTATTTTGGGTGCCGGTAACCAGGGCGGGGAGGGGAGGGAGGACTCGTGTCCAAAGGCCAGCTCCCCCCAGTGGCAACCAGTGGGCAAGCGATTTTATGGGCAGAGAGAGGGGGCTGCCTGCAGAAACAGCACAGGCAGCTCTGACGGTCATCTTGAAATTGGTCACTGGTGCTCTGACCAGCGTCATCTCGATAGTTTTAGGTACAGTTAATCTTCGGTTCCAGGGTTGGTTTGTTTCCATTTCTTGAGGCCAGTTCTCGGAATGCGGCAGCTTATGTCATGGCTACAGTCTGGTCACCACGTAGTTAACTTCCCCACCTGGTGTGGGTTTCGGTATCTGTAAGACAGCTCACAGGGCACGGCTCAGAATATGATCTATAGCCCTTGAGAAGGAACTAAAGGTCCTTCTTTATGCTTAATGACTAAACTAGTATTATTTGGTCTCCTTTGCCATTGTTTGCATTTTCTCACTTCTCTGATTAAACTTATTCTTTGGCTGTAGTTTTTCCACAGACAAAGGGCAGGCGGAGGACCTGGGGGACAAGGACCATAGGGTGCTTTTCTGTTTCAGTATCTTTACTGGAATAAATCGCCACAACCCCTAGCAGCTGTTATGCTGCTACAGATGTGCAAGGTGTTTTTCTCCTAACAGCCTGCAAGAACCACAGAAAGCCGCCTGATTTTTTTGAGCAGGACAATAGCGCACGTTCATCCTCCTGCCGCAGGTGAAATCAAGTTTCTGGCTCTCTGCCACGAGGTCAGCAGAGGCTTTTGAGTGTCGTATCATCCCACAGAATACCCGGCTGGTCCACTCCATTCGTGATACCGTGGATCCAGTGAACGGGAGTAGCAGGTTCTTTAGCTGCCCTGGTAACATGTAGATGAGCTACTCCGAGTATGAAGCAATGTATGATTCAGCAGGAAAACAGAGTAACTCCACGAATTCAACAAGAATTTAAGATAAGGAAACGGTCAGACGGAACTAAGATGAGACCATCAAACGAACAGAGATAGACCCCTAGTGCTGGAGAGCAAAGGCAAGGAACAGGGGTCCTGAGAGTCTAGAACTTGAAGGCAAAGCCCTACAGACCTTTGACGGGGCAGCGTACAGCAGGTGCTGACGCTTAAGGGGCTCAGAGGGGCGGTCCTAGAGTAAAACCTGGGGTTTGGAGTTCTGAGCGCTTCTCAGTGGTCGCTGAAACCTGAGGGAGTACGCTGAAACCTGCTCTGGGAATGGAAAACAAAAAGCAAAAAAACAAAACAAAACAAAAAAAACCCAACCTGGACGGTGGCACCAACTGCCCCTGCCCGCTGGAGCTTTGTTGCCATGGTAACCTTCATCCAAACAGCCCTTCTCCTTTCCTCTGGTCTCCTGGTTGCTCTCTAGTTCCCCCTAGTGGCAGGATTTAATACAACTCAGCAAAGGAGAAACTACAGTGCCGAGTTCCAGCTCCATGGGGCAGGACCTAGAAGGGTGTATTTGAAACAGAGACCTATTTGCTTCACAATTGGCACATTTGCTACAGGAAAAAATTCTAACTCCTCAGCAAGACTGTTCTCAGTCAAGCCCCAATCTATAGCCTTAACTTACCTCTCCAGCCATCATCACCGAAATCTTTGGGTAGCCCCACATGCCAAAGCCTAAACACTTTCTCTGACCTTAATGGGTTGTTATTCCTTAAAACTCATAAAAAACTATCATATCATAGATCATGTCTGCTTCTGCTCACACTAGTAACTGTGTGGAACTGTCCCCTCCCCTCTTCATTGCACAGATTTCCATGATCGTCTTAGAAATATCATTTAAACTCACTGAGCCCTATGTGTGTACGCTGTTCCAGGCTCTTCACTCGTTTAACTTAATTTAATCCTTCAACACAACCCTGTGAGGTATATCCTATTTATTTCCATCTTTTACAAATAAAAGTGGTTAAATAACTTGCCCAAAGTCACATAATAAAAAATAGACCTGCTGCTCCAAAGCCTCTCCCTTAACCAGTTCAAAATACCACCTTATAAGATTCACATCAAAGGTCACCTCCTCTGAGAGGACTCCTACACTCCCTCAGGCCAAATTATTTGCTTCCTCCCTGATACTAATATATTTTTACCATGGCAGAGCTTTTCAGGGTGCGTGATCTTTTTTCAGGTATTTATATCTCTGTACCTTCTATAAATAATCTAGTGCACAGTTGCCCAATAGATCTTCCTGCAGTGATACTGCGGTATCTGTGTCGTACAGTGTGGTGGCCACAAGCCCCGTCTGGCTACTGAGCAGTTGAAATGTACACAGTGTTACTCACTTTATTTTACTGAAATTTATTTAAATTTAAATAGGAACAGCCACGTGGGGCTAGTGGCTACCATATTGAATCGTGAAGACCTAGTGCACAGCAAAGCACTGAATAATAATTCCTCAAGAAAAAAGTTCACCAAGTGAATGAATCATCCGTGAAAGACACATTGGGCAAAGAGAAAACACTTGTATAGCTCCGTTTTTGTTTTTCTTTTTCACCACATACAGACTCACATTGGTTTACTTGATTAATAGACATGTCTATGAATACACATTCAACAAAATATTATATAGCTCCACTCTCAAGACCTATCCCATATTTTATCTTGCACAATAATATGTATTACAAGCCACATTTTTTCTTTTACTGTAAGACTTTTTAAAGGATGTTAACAACTCTGCTGTGTAAATATTTAACTTATAATTGTCTGTCCCTGTTCTGCAATCCTTTTTTTTCCCCCTCTGTACTGTTCACTGATAAATCCCAAGTGACTAGCTCAGGGTCTAGTAGGGACTCAATAAATATTTTTCGAATGAATGAATGAATCATGCCTACTGGGGCATCTTTGTGAAGTGTGAAAATCGAATTTACAAATCGCTTTCGAATATGTAATTTTTATGAACACGGCGTAATAATTAAGGAAATAGGTACGTTAAATTTTGTAGCCATTAAGCATCTATTCATTTTAATTTGAAGATTTTTTTCATTGGCATTTTGGAACAAAACCCTATCGTTTCCAATTCCCAAACAAAAACTGTCTTTGTCCTCTGAAAGGTCCTCACAACCTCCTCCAAATGCTTGACTGAAACTAGGCCTTCGACGGGGCAGAAACCACGATATTCAAAATGTCCATTTCTAAGGGAGGGCCCTAATCGGTTATTCTTCACGCCAATTAAAACGGAGATTGAAAGCTCCGCCCAAGGCTTAAGCTCCCGGAACCGAGTCCTCAGTGAGGCCAGGGAAGCGCGTCCGCCAACCCGGAGCCGCAGGACCCCAAACTGGAGGACCCGCGAGGCCCAGGGCGCCCGCGCCGAAGCCCCAGCCCCGCCGAAGCCCCGCCCCTCCGAGGCCCCGCCCCCGGTGCTGCCATAGAAACCCAGAAAGCGCCATGGCTGCCGCCGGTCTGGGAGGAGAGCTTTTGACACTGCCGACGGTACCCAAGTCACTGTCACTTGCGCCACGTCCAGCCGCTCCCATGCGAGGGAGGCCTAAGAAGTGTCTGGTCTATCCGCATCCCCCGAAGAGGTCCCGCGTGTCTCCGTCGGTTCTGCGCTGGCTCCAGGGCCTGGATCTCAGCTTCTTCCCCAGAAACATCAACAGGTGCTGGAGCAGGGCCGGCCCCCGCCGCCTGGCTGGAGCCTCGGTCGGAGCAGAGCAGCCCCGGGGTCCGCGCAGGGGCTTTCTCCTGGGATTGCCCCCGCCCACTCACCACACACACACACACACACACACACACACACACAGCTTGTTTTCTTAGGGAACTGACCTAAAAAAATAGGATGGAGCATTTCAATCGGTCAATCAGTCAATCAGTCATTACATAGACTTGAGCTAATACAGACTGCTTTGGTGACTACAAAAAAAGTAAAAGAGTCCAGGCTCTTTCTTCAGAGACATTGGACATTAATACTAGTGGCAGTTAATATTTGCTCTGGGCGTGCAAACTAAATTCCATAAAAATAATGACTTTGTTGCAGGCAAGGACTCTGGTTTACTAATTTCGGTATTCCTCAAGAAAGACACGCCTGAAAACTTCAGTGTACCTAGGTATCACATGGGCATCTTGTTAAAATGCAGGTTCGATACAAATGAATAGTTTGGGGTTCATAAAAAGAACACCATGGCCTTTGGTGTGTGTCATCTTGCCCAAAGGTTATTCCACAGCAGGTCCTCCTTGGAGCAATGGTACAACATTCTGTAAGTTGCTGCCAGTATAGTATATTAAATTGGTGTTAATGAACCAAAATCACAAACTGTGTAAGTGACTGCATTTTATTTCCTTATTTTTATGGATCAGGGATTTTTCAAATGGCTTCCTGATAGCAGAAATATTCACTGTACACTACCCCTGGGACCTTAAATTGTCATCCTTTAAAAATGGAACTTCTTTAAAAGTCAAGTTGGATAACTGGGCGCAGTTGGAAAAGGTAAATTAGCAACCAATGACCCTTTTAACTGTTGAAAAGTTTATGTTTGAAGAGGTGTATTCTTGAGGTCGTGGATTTCTCTGTATATGCGTGTGTGGCCGTGTTTTAGGATGCAATGCAGCTGGGTAGGCAGCTTGTTTCCTTGTATTGAAAAGAAGGTTATTAAAGTTTATGTCATGAGTCACCTGTGAAACTGAGCATACTCATTTCAAATTGGAGCGGGATATAATGGTTGATTTTCTTGCTGAGTAATAATAACTTAATTAACATGTTAAACCTCAAAATATTAGTTGAGAATTAAAGGGGGATTAAAGTGAATTCACAGTAATTGGAGATTTTTATAGAACTTCTTATGGTGAAAGTATTCTTTTTCTACTATTACAGTTCCTGGCAAGAAAAAAACTTAGATTACCTAAAGAACTAATCCACGGAACAATTCACTGTAAAGCCGGAGTACCTGAAATACTGATACAGGAGGTGTACACCTTGTTAACACATCGAGAGTGAGTTATTTGGAATTTTCTAGTAATATAATATGAAACTTTTGATAATATAAATCTTATTACTAAAATGGGGCTTGTCAACAATATTTATTTTTTTATTTCCAGAATTAAAAGTATCCAGGATGACCTTGTGAATTTCACAGACTACAGTTACCAGATGCAGTTGCCCCTGGTCCCCAGATCGACAGCTTCAAAGTCTATTAAAGATAACATTAGGTTATCAGAATTAATAGGCAATCCGAACAAGCTCAGTAATGAACGTAAAGTAGAGTTCCTCTTCCTTTTACAAATGTTGCAAAGAAAATTGAGCAGAAAACTGAATCCAAGTAAGTTTTCTTGGAAATAGTCAACTGGGTTCTTCCAAGCTTAAGAAGGCTCTTCTTGAGCACAGATGAAAGAAAAGCCTGCCACTGCGCCCTGAATCATAGACTTGTTGTAATTTCATCTACTGTGACTTTTATTGTTATTAATTCAGTCATACTTATTACCATATATGTATTCATATCTATCATATTATTATGTGCTTTTAATTTGTTCTCTGTTTCTTGTCTTACCTATTTTTCTTCTTCTTTTGGACTGAACTTTAATCCAAAGACTTTTTTCCTCCCTACTAATTTGGAAAATTATAAATTTCTACACTCTTTAGTGCTACGCTAGAAACTTTAACATGCATATTTATCTTAGTCTAAGAGTAATATCTTTATTCTCTTCCTCAAACTGTAAGGACCTTATAACACTAGGACACTGACCAATCCCTACCAGCCCCCTCCCCACTTCAGTTCTTTTGTTGTTCAGCATTTTGGTTTTGTCAAGTTATTTTTTTAACACTGCAAAATCAGGTATCATTATTTTTTATACCGAATATTTGCTTACATTTAATCTATCTCACTATTACTTCCACTCACTGGGTCTTGTCGGAATTCCTGGAACGAAACACAACCATTCCATTTAGTCATCAGTTTAAATGTCCATCTTAGTGCAAAGCTAACCTATCTCTCTGCTGTCTTCTTTGGAACACATTTTCTCTTTAGCCATGGACATACCTCAACACTTTCGATTCTTGAACAGAATTCTGTTATCACCAGTGTTGATTTTTGAGAATGCTGATTTTAAGCTGCCAAATAATTAATTGTGATAATCACAGTTCTGGGAATGACCAGGGTGGTGTTTAAGCATAAACAGGGCATGACCTTAGAAATGACCAGACACGTCTAGTCAGAAATGACCTTAGACACGTCTTCCAGCCTCAGTGAGGGTGAGCTGCTGAGGAGTGGGTGATCTTTAGAAGCACAGTGAAACTGATGCCCAAGCGCTGCAGTTGACAGAATTAGTTAATGAGAAATACGGGAAACATGGAAAATAATTTTGTCACTATTTTTACAGTATAAAAATGTTTGCAAAATGAAATAGATACTGTATGGTTTTACTTATATGAAATATAAGTTTTAGGGTACTGTATGGGAGAGACAGGAAGGGATTTTGGGGTGCTAGCACTATACTATTTCTGGATCTGGGTGATGGCATCCCAGGTATGTATTCACTCCAAACATTCTTCAAACTGTAAACATACGATTTGTTCATTTTTCTGTATATATACTAATATTGAATGAAAGCTTATTGGGACTTCCAGTGGTTAAGGCTCTGTGCTTCCAATGCAGGGGGCGTGGGTTCGATCCCTGGTGAGGGAAATAAGATCCCACATGCTGTGTGGCCAAAATTTTTTTTAAAAATAAAATAAAAAATAAATTGGCTGAATTAAAAAAAAAAAAGCTTAACAAAAGACTAATAGGAACATAAGGATACTGTCTTTAAAGTAACTTTTTTTTTTTTGGTGGTACGCAGGCCTCTCACTGTTGTGGCCTCTCTCGTTGCGGAGCACAGGCTCCAGACGCGCAGGCTCAGTGGCCATGGCTCACAGGCCCAGCCGCTCCGCGGCATGTGGGATCTTCCCGGACCGGGGCACGAACCCGTGTCCCCTGCATCGGCAGGCGGACTCTCAACCACTGCGCCACCAGGGAAGCCCTAAAGTAACTTTTTTAAAGCAACTATTTTGTGCATCAGAGATGTGAACCATGGTGGAGAGGGTTATTAACCTATGTATCCACACTGCTCTCAGGAATATGATACAACAGATGTCTAAATAATTTGCTTAATTTGAAATTGTGGTGTCGTATTTTGACCATGGCCATAGTGAATTTTTAAGAAAGAATTTTTGTTTACATTTTATAGAATGGTTTGAGGTCAAACCAACAGTGGGAGAATCGACTTTCAGTCATGGTCCTGCCCAAGCCTGTGGGTGCAAATGTAATTCAGTCATTTCGAAGGAAAGAGTCGCTCCTGTGTGTAAGTGTTTTTCCACTTGTTAAAAATGATGTTTTTGTTTTATTTTATTTGTTTAAAATTTCAAAATAGTTAAAATGTTGGTCTAGGCATTCAGTCTAGAACGGTGCAGTAGGCTGGTATGTGTGCTTTTGGATAGGTGGCGGGGGCATGCTGTCCGCTAAGAACCAGTCACAACAGGGGAAAGTCCCAGGCCAGCGCTGCCCCGCCTGCTACTATAGGAGCCACTTCAATTCCGATTTCAGCTTAAAAAAGTGCGTCTGAAACGGGAAACTCATTGGCAGAGCTCAAAACTCAATCCTGTAGCTGCTAGATGATGAATCAGTCCTAAGGCAGATACAGACAACCTGCACACCTAGACTTCCCCATCACTTGTTTTACAAGAAGCCACGAGTTTAAATCCTGTTAATTCAGAAAGCACTTAACACCAAAGCAAACTGTAGCCAAACAAGGGCCAAAGTCAGCCTCTGCCTCACTTTTTGGTATAGCCTGCAAGTTAATGGTTTTTACATGTTTAAATGGTTGACAACGTACACCAAAATTGCACATAATGGTACTGAAATCACAGCCTGTTCATCTGAAAAGCTTCTAATTATCAAATAGAGTGGCAAAAATTAACTGTAAGAAAGGTTACCTTTTTTTTTTTTTAACACTTAAGTTCCTCTCTTTGTTTACCTAAATCTAGCATCTAGCAAAATAGTGCGCCGAGGGAATGTAGATTTCTTAGTTGTCACTGGCCCCTCATATTAGAACTGAGTCACCTAAAGAGTCTGAGTGGCCGGCTTGGATGCCTCAGTGCAGAATTCTAGAAACCGAATTCTGAATTCTGTATAGTTGCCAAATCTAAGCACTATTAAAATCACGGCACTGTTGCCTCACCTGCTTTCTGAAGCAACATCTAAAAATAGTTGAGTCATGTTCAGTATCAGATGCACCAAAATAAGCCCTGGGTATTTTTAGGCTCCACCGATGACTTTTGGAGATGGTGGCATTCAGGTTTTGTATTTCCGACTACTGTCATGCATGCTTTAAATATTCTGTTTACCAGGCATTTAGACTAACCTGTGCCCAGCCTGTGGCCAATCGTTCTGCATGTGTCTGGTATGTCAGAAACACAGATGGTCGTATACAATACTTAGTAACCACAAATGGATTTTAATGTTGTTTATTTAAATATTACACCAAATACAGGTAATGGTGACAATCCACTTAAAGAAATTCACATGAAGCGAGCTGGAAAACGTTCTTCTGACTCTATGAAACCTATCAGATCAGAAGCATGGAAAGGGGACCCAGAAGAGCACCTGTGTGATGGGCTTTGAAGAAGCGATGCCACCACCTCTTGCCACTCTAAAGGGATACCGTCACCTAGTCTTGGATATATGTCAATAATAAGTAAATTAAAGGGGTGTCTTATCTATAGTTGGGCTGAAGAACGTATTTTTTAATTCAATTCAACAACCATTTATTCAACACCTGCACCTAGTAGTGTTGAAAATACAAAATCAGTTTAATTAGTATAGAATGAACAAAAATAAGTTTAAAGGTACAGTTAAACATAATTCACCAAGACGGGTGAGAATTCTTTCTCATGAATTTTGTAGGAATGGCGAATCTACTTTGTAATATGTTTTCCTCACTAGAAAGAGAAGAGCCATGCTACGAATATGCCTGTTCATCATCAACAAAATGTATTCTGAATGATTATTGCTGTTATACATAGGCCCCCAGAAAATCTTGCCCACTTCCATAAATAACTTTACTTAAGCCATCAAAAAAAAAATAGTCATCTTTCCTGTTGATACTGAGTTGTGGGGAAGGAAAATCATGGTTTACTTGGTGTTTAGCAAACAATTTAGCTTGATTTAAAAAAATGCCTCCTGGGGCTTCCCTGGTGGCGCAGTGGTTGAGAGTCCGCCTGCCGATGCAGGGGACACGGGTTCATGCCCCGGTCCGGGAAGATCCCACATGCCGCGGGGCGGCTGGGCCTGTGAGCCATGGCCGCTGAGCCTGCGCGTCCGGAGCCTGTGCTCCACAACGGGAGAGGCCACAACAGTGAGAGGCCCGCGTACCACAAAAAAAAAAAAAAAAAAAAAAAAAAAAAAAAAAAAAAAATGCCTCCTGCTTGCTGCCATGCCCCATATTTTTACTGCAGGGAGACAGAAGCAGTGATATACTGAAAGACTGATGACAGTTCATATATTCTCGGTAATTTAAAATTCATATTTGGAAAATTTCCTTCAAGTGGAATTATTCACGTTTTTATGCTATCTCATTAATAGTGTCATTTGACTTCCAAGATGAGTATTACTAATGCTGAATCCCATGATATGCTTGTCAATTTCCAACAAAACTCTATTCATCTTTCTGCATTTTTGAAGCCTTAGAGAGTTTAACTCGAATTTCTACCTCCAGAGACTTCCTTGTTTAATCTTACCCTTCTGGATAGGTAACATTTAGTAAAAGAAATTAACGAGAGCCCTGATGAAATCGATGACTTCTTGGGAAAGGTTTAGAAGATTATGAGAATAATTTTTAAACCATAAAATATAGTTCCTTAGGAAAGGATTTTAGAAACAAGTCTTCTGAAGCTCAGCTAGAGAAACGTCCAGAGAAAAGGATTAGATTTGGATAAACAGTCAAATAATAGGTTTCTTTATTCTCTTGACTCTGTTCAATCTCCTGAAAAAGCTACTCACTCATGGCCTGACCTTGGTTAAGTTCCCAAGACCCCTGTGGGACCTACGGAGAGTTTTGAAAATACAGGAGAGTCTGGAAGCTTCATATCATAGTGACTAAGGACATGAAGGAAGTGGGGATATGGTGAAAGTAGGTAACGTCAAGAGCTTCTTAAGATGAGATGTGTCAACAGAAGCCAACACTTCAGGCAAATCTAAGGAAGGTCATTTTCTTCACAAAGTTTCTTCACAAAGATCTTTGACACAAGGAAGCAGTGAGCTATTCTCGGAGCTACAGCAGCCCCTATAGGAACAGAACCTTTCAATCGATTGGCAGAATGCTCATCCCGGGAATGGAAGCTTCTGTGATGTGCTGTTTATATTAATTAGTAAGCCTCTTTTTGCTCTCTTTTTTTTTTTTTTTTTTTTTTTTTTTGCGGTACGCGGGCCTCTCACTGTTGTGGCCTCTCCCGTTGCAGAGCACAGGCTCCGGACGCGCAGGCTCAGCGGCCATGGCTCACGGGCCCAGCCGCTCCGCGGCACGTGGGATCCTCCCGGACCGGGGCACGAACCCGCGTTCCCCGCATCGGCAGGCAGACTCCCAACCACTGCGCCACCAGGGAAGCCCTTGCTCTCTTTTATACTAATTCTCTCTTCTATACTAATTCTCTCTTGTATACTAAACACTGTAGTCAGTGTTTCTCACAAGTGGAGACTCACCCTCCTGAACAGCCCAATCACATGATTTTTCTAGGTTTCTAAGCAGGGTCATAACCCAGATGGACGGCGCAGCTCTTCATACCTCTGATGACTTTAACCCAGAATTTAGCGAGAGATGGTGTCCTCTCACTGGTGGTTCTAGGGACGAGACTGATTGTGTCATCTTAGCAGTTCACTGTGTCATACCTGGCTTTAATTGCAGTTTTTATTAAAATCATTGTCTAATGAGACTTCTTTCATAAAAGCATACTTAAACTTGCAAAATAATTTGTCCACATTATCAGTAATATGGACACATTCAAATAAAAACAAGTTCACATTCTTTGTTTGGGTTTTCATGCATACTAAACATAACAATGAAATTTAACTTTATAAATTTGTAAAACTTTTGTTTTTCATATTAAGACACATACAGATCAACATAGTCAATGACATTTTATGAAGAATTAGTAGTCATAATATTAAGGTATAGAACATTGTTGAAGTCAAGGAATAATAGAATTGCATTTGAATCAATCAAATTTAAGCTTTCGACAAATACTGGGTTATACCTCAATGGTCTTCATGTGCTAAAGAGTTGTAAGATCTTTTTCATACTTTATACATTAAAATATTATTTCTTGCATTCATTAAACATACAGAAGAATGTAACAATTGTTTATATATGTATAACTTAATACCTTTGAAGTATTTAAAGCACAGATTAGGGTTTTTAATCTATTTTAAAACAAAACAGAGAATGATAGCAGGATTTAGACTGCCACTTTTTAAGTGAGGAGATTTCAGTGCATATATGCCAATTAATAATACCCCTCACCTAAAAAAAAAAAGAAATCTGAATTACACGTATCACTAAGGGTTAAAAAGTACTTCTCAGATACGATTTACATTACCCATTGCATCTCTGAGTTGTATACATTCTCTTCTATAATATTAACTATTTTCTTTATAAAATGGAATTTAAGGCTAAAATGCTTTTTTTGTGGAGTTAGAAGTAGGTCAGTGTGATAGACAGGTACATAATATATACTGTTTTCTGTTTTAAGAAGCTTAAGAAAAATTTTAAAGTATTTTAAATGCAACAAGTTTAAAGATAATAAAAACCACCATTATTCTAGTTATATGAGCTCACTCCCTAATTAGACAAAACACCTGTATTATAAATCTTGTAAAACAGCTTGAGTATCAAAGTACTATTCTTCCTAGTGTGCATTCATTTCGTAAATTTTGAAGTCAGAATTCGAGTACAGTTGAAATACATGTCGTCACGCCTCAGGCTTTTTAAAAATATCGACAGATGCACTATTTTAATAAATATTTTTAAAACTTGAATTTACATAATATATCCCAAATTTCAACTAATAACCTATTTACTTACAGAACTTTATTTGAAACTGATTTTCATCAAATAAATTGTTTATTATATTATAATGTAACTTGATTAGAGATTATGTGAATGTTAAATACATTAATCAAAATTAATATTCATAAATTCCAAATATCTTTTTACAATTTTTTTTTTTTTTTTTTTTTTGCGGTATGCGGGCCTCTCACTGCTGTGGCCTCTCCCATTGCGGAGCACAGGCTCCGGACGCGCAGGCCCAGCGGCCATGGCTTACGGGCCCAGCCGCTCCGCGGCATGCGGGATCCTCCCGGACCGGGGCACGAACCGGTATCCCCTGCATCGGCAGGCAGACTCCCAACCACTGCGCCACCAGGGAAGCCCCCAAATATCTTTTTAAATAGTGAATTATCATCAGATGCAAATTTTCACATAGATTTCACTGCATTTTGTGTTTTTCACCTCTAATATTTTTCATGCTTATGTAGCCTATTCCTTTATAATTAGACATTTGAGTTTCAGCTACAGAACTTGGGAATGTTTTCTCTTTAAAAAAATAAAACTCAAAAGTACTTTGCGTACCCATTTATTGATATATATATTAAACTTACAACTGAAAACTTCGATTAAATATGAGCTAAAACTAGTGGTTTACTATACATTTTATAGAGGACAATACCAGTGTTTGTTAACTTGAAGATCAGCTGTACACACCTTACATTTCGACACTTCAAGATACTCAGTCACCCAAATACTCTAGGCACCGACTGCACGTCAAGCACGGTTCTAGGTGTTGCACTATTTTATAAGTTTCAGTGTTTCAACAATAGAATATTTGGTACCTTTTGTGCTTTGTGAAAAGTTGATATGCTCCTTTAGATTTGTCAGTCCTTTATAATTTAAATATTACCTCCCTCCCAAATAAGGAGACACCTATTTTTCCTTGAAATTATATAAATATTTTATTTGTTGAAGTTAACGAATAAAATCAACTGTGAGTCCCCACTTCCCACCTCCTCCTCCAGACCTTTGGCTCTTGGACAACAAAGGTTAAAGGTAATACTAACCGGAAAAAGGTCTTTAAAAAAACAATTAAGTGTGAGAAAAACCTTCTGTCAAAATGGGTTGAGTCGTATTCCAGTCCCCAAAGGTGAGAATGGGTTCACCTTTGCCCACATCAGAGCGTCATTCAAGGAGATGGTGGATTTCCCATCTTCAAGGAAAAATACAGGGCCCTGCACAGTGACAGTCAAGGGAAGAGAAGATGAGATTATGAATTTGCAATATGTTTTTAAACTTCCAGAAACAGACTCACACGAATAAAAAACCACTGGTGATATTCAAGCAACACTGATAGGAAATTTATAAATAAGAGAAAAATTAGATTCTTTGAATTGCCACCAAATAGAGAAACATTTTAAAATATCTTAACATTATGCCCTGATGTCTTTCAAAATAGAATTTAGTTTTATAATTTGAATTCGTTAATTACAATGGCGCTGTCAGTGGCAATAGGTATTGCTAACCTATTAATTACTACAAAGGTAACATTTATAAAGGCATATATGCCTAATAATAGACTTTAATATACCTCACTCTTTTAATCATACAGCCTACGTCAATACAGCTGGGAAAATTATTGAAGCCAGAAATTCAACCTGCTCTCCAGAAGATGAAAAATACACTGCTATATATGTGTATATATAATTCAAAGTCCTGTCGACCCTGTGATTTACTAGCATATCTATAATTTAGTTATATCAGCTATTTTGTATGTCGAGGGTAGTTCTGAAGAACTAAATCCAAAAAAAACTTTCAATGTGTGTCTCCCAGCTCTTAGAAGGAAAAGCATGACTTTACAAACACGGAATGGAATAGAAACTTACTCTCTTCATTATTTTCTAAAGTTATCAGGTTTTTTGTCATGATTTCAAATGATAACAGCTTGTTGTTAGTAAATTATTTCTAGATATTAGGAAATCCATTACATGAAGTAGGCAGCTTCCTATTCACAGGTACTTGACATTTTAGTTTTAAGCAGAACACACTGATTTTCTGCAGGAACAGAAATATCCTAGGAGGGTAGCCCCCCTCCCGCACCTCTGAATCGGTCATTTGCGCCCTAGTGTATGTAAGATGATGAGTAGATCCTTTCCTAACGTGTGTGTGAGCGCAGAGAGGTTAGCCTGTGGAGCAGGTCATCTGTCTGTCTCAGATGGAGAAAAAGTCCTGAAGAGGAGAAAGAAACAGGGAAGTGTCCACTGGAAGTACATGCAGGGCGGTGAGTGGCACTGAAAATGTATTCTGAAAACTGCATAATGGTTTTTTTTTTTTTTTTTTTTTTTGCATAATGGTTTTTGCTCTTAATCATAAGTTCTTGAATTTACTGCTCTGGTTCTTTATCTCTGAACTAAGTGGATAAGCACGTATACAACTAAGTGTTCTGTCTGTGGTTTGGAATATATTGCTGTGTCTGAAGACTGTTTGTTTCTGGTGTCAAGTCAAGCTACAGCTAGAGTTTACATTAGCAGATATTTAATTGGAGTGATTATCCCCCCACGTACCTTTCTCCATTGGCCTGGCATGTCAGTGTTAGAAATGTAATTAGCTACGTTACATTAGAAATACAAGAGTCCACTTAATAAAATGTGAACGTGCCCAAGAGGTGGCGTTCTTTTAGTCCCACCTGGTCTCCATTAGCATTTCACGGGGATTCAGCTTTGTTTACCTCTTGGGGACACCTACAACTGGTCCTGGCTCTGGGATGATGAAGGCTCCTCTATTTTCTGGAGATAATGGCACCCCTGGGTCACACTGGGAGGCTCTGGCATCGTTCACCATCATTACTTTGATTGGGCATGAGGGACCATTCCTTGGGAATTAGCCATCCCTCATGATTGATCCCCGTAATTTTTAACTGCTGAAAAGTGCCGTAAGTCAATGTAAGAACATGCATAATATATCAATGATATATTATACATCTACCAGTTGTTAATTGCTTTCTTTGTGTTTATAAAATACAAATGGAGACTATAAAGTTAAATTTAATCTACTGAGATATAATAATTTGTAACTGTGTTGATTGTTGTTTTGTCTTTCTTATTTAATTTCCCTAAGAATACGATCTATATGTATTTTAAAACATCTGTTACTAAGTATATCTATCATATGAATTGCTTTTATGATAACAGTACCATGGCTATGTCTCTGAATTTATTTCAAGGAGAGAGAAAACATTTATACCAAATATGGAAGCACTGAGGGCAATACTTTCTCACTGGGCCTCAGGTCTCTCTATAGGTACCTACTTTTATTCAGGTTGTGCTTATTTTAAGAACACATTTCAAAAAATAATGAAACAAATAAAAATGATGAAGATGCACAATGTATGCCTGACATCACGCTGTACCTGGATTTTTAATCCCGTAAAACAAGAGATGTGAATATCAGAATGACTCGGTAGGTTTGACCCGGTCACATAATCTGGTCCAATAATTCCTCTGAGTGGTTCTTCCTTTAGTCTCTTCAGTAAAGTTGCATAAACCATTCTTTGTGAATCAGAAGGGGATGTATATGGAGATTCTTCTGATGATCTATATTTTCAACAGATATTCCATTTTTAGTTTTGTAGAATCACAGGGTTGTTAAGGTTTAGATTAGAAAACAGTCCCTGATGATTATTTAGTTCTCCTTTGTAAAACATGGCAAATCAACTTTAGACTCAATGTATAGTAAAATGAAGGACTTAAAAAAGGCAGGAAAGAGCGTTGTAAATTATTACTGAATATAGGCTCAACGGCACAAGATTCATTATCCTGCCAAGATAAATAATGAGACAACCAAATTGTCAATAAGTCTGTCTGTAATATTAAGTGATACCTTCCGTATCCCAATTTTTATATCAGATTCACTCACCGGTTGATGGATTGTGTGCAAGCTCTCCATGCATCCAATTCCTCTGAAAGGTGTTCGATTTTTATAGGCACTGACACCTTCCGACGTTTCAATAGCTGACTGAAACATGTGAAAAAGACATTAACATCTGCCATCCAAGACAAAGACAGCAAAAGAGCAAATGAACTTTAAATAACTGCAATTTCAGATTTAACAACTGTTGTTCACAAATCTATGTGTATATGTAAATATATGCATGTAGGGGGGTGTGCGTGCGTGCAAGTCCCTGGCAGGTCAAAGATATTCAATAAATATTGGTTGGATGACAGACCGGGTATTGCAGAGTAACAGCCACGGTCAGCTACGGTGTGGTCCAGTGTGTCTCCGTATTAAAAGTGACTCTTAGAAAGCAAGTGGAACAGTAAGAAAAGAATGTCAATTCGCGGAAAGCAATGGAAATGCTGATTTCAATTCTTTAAAGACAGGGATGTGTGAAAAAAAGCAGTGAGACAGTGACAGCAGTGATCCATCACATCTGTGTGTAGAAAACTGGAAAACAGATATAATGTTGTTGTTAATTATGAGGCTGTAGATAAGGAATTACTAGTCCTAGTTTCCATAAGTTACAAACTCAGTATGTTTTTCAAGGAACTAGTTGGTTGAAATTTAAAAGTAAAAGCTGTTTAGGAGATAAAAAGAAAAAGAATATAAGAGCTTACAGGTGATATAAGACTAAAGGTAAGCATTTCTAGAATTTATATCTTGTGGTTAACTCTTGCTGGTTTGTCATCATTCTGCTGGGACATGATCAGAATTGGTGAGAAAAAATACATAAATACCCTCCCCCCACACACATACCCCTAACATTTCAGTAATATTATCTCAAATCAGTTGGTAGCTTGTTTTTTTTTCAACCTCAAATTATTGACTTAAAATTCTTTTATTGATAATGTAGCTTGGCTCCAAAACAAATTCTTTAAATCATATGGTTTCCCTGTCTACAGCTCTGCACTTGGTAGTACTTTGTCTGCCCAGTAGTTTTTGATGATCTACTGTAGATAGAGCACTGTTAAAGAGTGAGGAGGAAAACCCAGGTAACTAGGTGGACAGAGCACTGTGAAAATACCAGAGAAAAGCTTACATGTGTACACGGGGAATCACAAGGGTTTCACTTTGGCTGGAGCAGAGAACACGTAGAAGGACACAGTGGGTGATAAGGATGGAATGTGACTTCTGTGGAATTTCAAAGTAAGACTAAGGATCTAAAATGGTATCTGTTCACTAGTGGGGAGTCTCACCATCAGGGAGGCTAATGCAACTGTTGTAGGGGTGACAGGAGGAGCGGGGGTAGGGTGACTAGAGGAAGGGCTACCACAGGGGACAGTTAGTGAAGACGGTAAGTGTGGGTCCCAGAGAACGAGAAACGTGCTGGTGTGGGAGCTTACTGCATAATTGCATGTTGACAGCGAGGAAGAACACCTAACCCTGAACCTGAGCATTTAATTCTGGACGACAGAAGTATAATGACATCATCAGAAGAAAGAGCGAACCCAGGAGGAACAGATGTGAGAAGGAAGATGGCTTTAATTCTGAGCGCACTGAGGTTAGCGAGCTGCGGGGCGTCCAGCCAGGCGCTGTACCTGCCTACAGAAGGGTGAGTCGTCCGCACAGAGGTGAGAGGGTGGGTTCTGAGGGACAGAGTACAGGCAGGTCCCGGAGCTCGCGTTCCTCTCTCTGGGATGACACGTTTCTAACCCAGCCACACTGTCGCAAGTCTCTCCTGCCTTAGGAATAAAATGCCTTCCTTGCATTGGTGATATTTTTTTCAAGGGACCATTTTCTCTTTTTCATTACCAAAGTCATATAGAGCTGAACATAGCTCATTAAATAATATTAATTCCATGTGATACATCCTACTGTTCTTACAATATATTTTTAAAATATTGTTAGAAGTTGCTTTCGAATTGTGGTCATGCTGCCTGCGTAGATCTCTCCCTGAGCGCCCTGACAGCAGGAATCTCTGCTGCTCCTTGGTCAGGCCCACAGCTACACCAGACCTCCCCCCAGGGGCACTGGATTTTATTTTTGAGTACGACAAGCTTTAAGCACAATGGCTGATGGTCAGCAAGCTGTTAGAAAACACAGGAGTTTGGCAGGTAGGTTATACCTGAATACAATATGCTTCGCACTTTTCTACTGTAGAGATGGGAAAGCTAAAACACACAGTTTTTCATCTTCTTTTGAAAGTAGGGTTACACAGTCCTGGCCAGTGGGTTGTAGATGCACAGCCCTAAGGAAGACTTTCCTTCCTGAATCAAAGGGTCCTGCCCTCTGTGGTCTCCATCCTTTCACCCTTACCACTCCTTCTGCTTCGAATGTAGACCTAATACCCAGAGGGCTGGGAACTACCTGGTAACCTTGGGTCACTCAGGCAAGAGGAAGGAAGCCAAGAATGTCGGAGTTGAAAGAAGCGAAGAATCCAGATCCTTGATGGAATCTGCCCGAGAATGCCTACCTCGAGTGTCTTGACATAAGACCAGAAAACCTTAGTGTTTAAGCTAGAATTAGGATTGCTATTGTTTACACCCCAGTTCACTGCCAATTCATATCGTTTACTGCTGCCTTATTATGAAGCACATGCTCGGTAAATACATGGATGAGTGCAAAATGTTGTTGCTTCTATGATGTACTTAGACACTAACCATCTCAGTGAAAGGCACTTCTCTAATTTCACGGCAGAAGAGAACCTGCTCTTACCTCGTGTACTCATAAAGGGCCGGGACGATGCTTTGGTACTGTCTTCTGATAGCCAGCAAAGCACCAACGTACCCACATAGTATCAGCAGTTCGTTTCGAGCTCTAAAAGAGAATATATTTATTTTGAAAGATTCCGTAACTTGAGGTAAGAACATTGCTCTCATATACAGTTATTCTACTTGTGGCTCTATATTTTGATGGGTGACATTTATAGCAAAATATGCTTAGAAAATTTTCTAAACTTGAAGATGTTTTATTCATGTTAACTCCTATTCAGACATGTACACAATAACATAAATTGTATTTTGAAATAAAAGTCTTTAAGTAATATTTAACTCTGCCTTCTTGTTTTTCTCTCTTCCTTGTCTGTTCCTTCATGTAATTTCTCCCCGAGTGATGCACTGGGTCGGACTGACTGATTCCCGGCATACTGTACAGACTGCAGGGGACGGCGGAGAACACCTCCTGCACACCCAGCTGGGGAAGCTTGCCAAAGTCTCACAGGCTCTGCACCATCTTTTCCACATGGCATTGCAACAAAAATAGCCCAAAGCCTCTAGTATAAATATATGTGGTCTCGGGATTTTAGTTACATGGATAACAATGTCCTTAAATGATACTTGAATTCAAGGATAGTGTCTATTTTTTAATTTCTAGCACTTTCACTTCTTTCCCCAACCTAGTATGCTTTGCACACATGGAGATTTAAGAGATATGACCACTAGACAGACCACCGAGGACATGAGGTCCAAAACCAACCCAAAGCTCCGAATTGGCCCTATTTGAACCAGGTGTGTATGTGTGTGTCTGTGTGTACATACACATAACACACTAGGTATTAGGAAATGGGACCACTAAGATTTACTATTTGTTTCAAACTGACCTCTGTACTTTTACTTAAGGATAACACAAATTAA
Organism: Phocoena phocoena; assembly: GCF_963924675.1. NCBI lineage: Eukaryota > Metazoa > Chordata > Mammalia > Artiodactyla > Phocoenidae > Phocoena > Phocoena phocoena. The sequence goes on along the minus strand of NC_089239.1, from coordinate 30,779,638 downwards.
AATGTAATTTTTCTACACATGCACGTATCTGTCCAAGATGATCTTATCTCCTGATCTGAACACCAAAAACAATACAGCCGGGACCTTCCCTGGTGGCACAGTGGTTAAGAATTCACCTGCCAATGCAGGGGACATGGGTTCGATCCCTGGTCCAGGAAGATCCCACATGCCGCGGAGGAACTAAGCCTGTGTGCCACAACTGCTGAGCCCACGTGCCACAACTAATGAAGCCCCTGCACCTACAGCCCGTGCTCCGCTACAAGAGAAGCCACTGCAATGAGAAGCCCGCGCACCGCAACGAAGAGTAGCCTGTGCTCGACGCCAACGAGAGAAAGCCCACACGCAGCAAGCAAGACCCAACGCAGCCAAAAATAAATTAATTTAAAAAAACAAAAAAACAATACAGCCATTCCGAAACATTACGTAAGCTCAGTTACGCATTTTGGAGGAAAAGTACTCACTCAGTACATGTATGCAGGAGTAATTTTTCAGTACGAACATAACTCAGTAGGTCAAGAACGGGGTAAACGGTATCCAAAGTCCAATTTGAACTACTGATGGATCCTGGCAAAATAAAACCAAATAAAAGATTCTCTAAATAACAGGATTAAAACTTGTTCATCCAATTTTTAACTTATGTGATTGATTCTTTTCTGGTCAACGCTATCTACTTCTTTATTTTCTAGATCACAGTCAGGTCCCGATACCAAACACTCAGCAATCTCTTTCCTCTTTAAATTCAGGACAGCTAGTGCTTGGTTTTAAGCCTTTTTAGCAATATGAATGAAAATACCAAATAAAAGAGTAGATTTTAAATTATACTACCAACTGAACACGTACCTTTGATGAAGTCAATACCAATAGGAAGGGCTTTCTCAGGTTCTTGACTTAACAAGTAATACTTTATAGTTTCAAATATATTGCCATCGGCATGGGCTGTCTCAGCTAATTGCATACATTCTTCTACTGTGGGTAGCTTGCACTAGAAAATAATTGGTTTGATGACACCGTTACTAAAATTTATAGGGATAAAAGCAATAGTATTAAGTGCTAAATGTTTCCAATATGCCTCCTTATTAAAGTTGCTGAGAACAGATGTAAATGAAATAATTTGTACTAAAAGCATACACTTATGGGAATATCTTTAAGATCTAGTAACAATAAATAGGGTATTACCTAACGAGTCAGTAGTTTTAATCACACAAATACCTAATAAAAGAGGTGAAAGTAGGGCTTCCCTGGTGGCGCAGTGGTTGAGAGTCCGCCTGCCGATGCAGGGGACGCGGGTTCGTGCCCCGGTCCGGGAAGATCCCACATGCCGCGGAACGGCTGGGCCCGTTAGCCATGGCCGCTGAGCCTGCGCATCTGGAGCCTGTGCTCCGCAATGGGAGAGGCCACAACAGTGAGAGGCCCGCGTATCGCAAAAAAAAAAAAAGCAAAAAACAACAACAAAAAACCCCCCAAAGAGGTGGAAGTAAATTGTCCTGATTGTGATACTAGAATTAGTACCTGCAAATGTAATTGAGCAGGAAATGCTGAAATTAGTTACTTTAGAACAAATATACTGACCAGTCTCAAAAACTACATTAAATGTAGAAAACATAAAAGGTGCATGCTTACGTGTTCTCTACACAGTGATTTACTTTCACTTGGCCTTGAGACAAAGCAACTTTATTTCGAGTAGGACAAGCTCTCAACGTTTTTAGCTTTGACATTCCGAAATGCCACAAAGTGGAGATCTGAGTCTATGAATTCATTACTGTAAAATGAAAAGCAACACTCCCAATCTTTTCAAATAATGATTTTTTCTGTTAAAACTGAGAGTCTACTCCACCTTCATGTAAGTTTTTCTGCTTCCATAACGTAGACAGGAATTAAGTTATAAATTAGTAACTTAATAACTCAAATCAATATTTTAACTTAAGTTATAAATTAATTTTAGATAAAATTCTGACTTGTTCATGATATTTGCAGTTTAGGTGTTGAGGTTTGTTGGTTTGTTTCTAAGCAACACAGGCATAGTTTACTGCTGTCTTACTAGTCTTTGGCAACCACTGAGACAGAGCTTCCGCCGCAAAAAATATTTTGTGCTGTGACCACAGATGATGTGGTTCATCCACAGTTAGGTCATCTGTCTCCTCTCCTTTGAGATTTGTCACTCTATTTCCTTCTCACTATTTTTTACACCCCCGTAAGTTACTAAAATGGTTTATTCAATTTGCTTATTCCACAGCTTCATATTTTCTGTTGTTTAAAATTTAAGTAAACTGAATATTTTAGATCCCTCAAACTCTCCCAAAAAAATTACAACAAACTAAACTAAAAGAGCTCTCATGTATGTGACATTTCATATTGTTTCCCCATGTTTATTCACTGAATGCCAGTTATTTACTGAGCAACTACTATGTGCTAGGAACTGTGCCTGGTTAGAAAGAAAAAAGTTTCTTCACTTTGCTATATGCTCTGAGAGTAGAGGGAATTAGCAAATGGTTCCCACTGAAATTTCATTCTGACACCGAATATGATAAGAGTAGGTTGATCATTCCTGTAATTCTTATCCTATCTTAAAATTCTAAAAGCTATATAACTTAATATTTAAATATAATTTTTAAGGGAGTTCCCTGGTGGCCTAGTGGTTAGGATTTTGGGCTTTCACTACCATGGCCCAGGTTCAGTCCCTGGTTGGTGAGCTGAGATCCCGCAAGTCACATGGCACAGCCAAAATATACTGTAATTAGTACAATCTCCCTATTGTTGAACATTTTGATTGCTTTTGTATGTAATCTTGGTATATAAATTCCTGTATTCGTAATGGAGCATTTTTAAAAAGCACTTTAGAATAAGCATGCCAATTTTATTATACTTCACTAATTCTTTTAAAGATCTTAAACTGCCTATTTTTAAAGTTAGCATAGGGCTTCCCCGGTGGCACAGTGGTTGAGAGTCCGCCTGCCAATGCAGGGGACACGGGTTCGTGTCCCGATCCGGGAAGATCCCACATGCTGCGAAGCGGCTGGGCTTGTGAGCCATGGCCGCTGAGCCTGCGCGTCCGGAGCCTGTGCTCCGCAGCGCGAGGGGCCACAACAGCGAGAGGCCCGTGTACCACCAAAAAATAAAAATAAAATAAAAAAAAATAAAGTTAGCATACATGTACCTTAAGATGCAAAGTGGAAAGGGCTTGGGATGTGAAGTTACAAACGTTGAAGTTCTCACCCCACCGTTAACTAGTTAAAAGTTCCGGACTTCCCTGGTGGCGCAGTGGTTGAGAGTCCGCCTACCGATGCAGGGGACACAGGTTCATGCGCCGGTCCGGGAGGATCCCATGTGCCGCGGGGCGGCTGGGCCCGTGAGCCATGGCCGCTGAGCCTGCACGTCCGGAGCCTGTGCTCCGCAACGGGAGAGGCCGCAACAGTGAGAGGCCCGCGTACCACAAAAAAAAAAAAAAAAAAAAAAAAAAAAAAGTTCCTTACCTTCTCTGAGTTCACTTTCTTTATAAATTAGGAACAGTATCCCCTGCTTTTCAGGGTTTCATGAGAATTAAGTAACAACAGATGTGAAAATTTAGAACAGTTCCAAACGTATAGTAGAAACTCAATAAATGTTCTTCCTTATTGTTATAATTTTTGTTGTATTTATGAGGGGATTCTGACGGGACCGTATATTCATTTCTCTGTGTGCGTCACTATTTGACCAAACCTAAAGCTAATGAAATCACAGCACTGCACTTCAAAGTAGAATACTTAATATCGTCAGCATACCTTCTCATGAAGATCATTTATCTCTTCGATACACCCCGGGTAGAAAGCACAGAGTTTTACTAACTGTAGTTCGCTATCAGGAGTCATCAGGAGAAGATCAGCTGCCAAATTCCTATTCACATAACAAAAGGGGAAACTTCCATGAGGAAGAAAAAGCCTAAAAATAACATTTTAGAACTATTTCAAAGGAAGAAGACTCATTACACCTCCCTTGCTTTTCTATTTACATCAACAGTACTAATTTCCTACTTAGTTATGAAACTCCTCTAAACGTAGATTACAGAAACCAGAGGGCGTGAAGAAAAAACGTATTATGAAATTCCTAAATACTGAGCCCTTATATATTTACAATTAATTTTGTTATTACAGAATAATTCTCTAACCAAACTAAGTAGTATGAGACGTGTTCTTTGGAGCGAATTATAAGGCAGACTCTGTGAAAGCTAATTCTCATCAACTTTTGCTACACTTGCCAACAATGGACAACTGTACTTTCCAGCGCGTTGAAACTAATGGATAGTTAGATATTTTAAGTTTAGATGTATGGGTATTCTGCATATTTCTTAAACTTTAGGTGGAAACCAAAGACAGAAATGCGGTTTCCCGATTTGCTTTCTAAAGATTTAATCAATGGAATAGATCATTTTGAAATCAGACATTTAAAAAATATGTGGACTTTCACAGCTTTACATTGAAATATTTTGTATAAAATCATTTTTAAAAATCAGGAGGTGAGGCGGTTTTGGTTTCACGCCTCGTAAGAGAGAAATCACTAATTTTTAATGGCTTACGATACTATTATTCAATTTTCAAGAAAATGATAGACATTCCGCATGACCTTAGAATAGACAGTATTCCAAACGTGCAGTTACAACGGCTGTGCCGTGGACGCTGAGTAAAGCCCCTCCACCTTCTTTGTGCGCCTTCAGTAAAATCTAACTTGGTCATTCAAGTGAATAAATTATTTTAGAAAATATTAGGGAGACGTTTCAGCAGAATACAGTGAGTAAAGCACAGGAATAGGGATAATTTGTACGTGTCAAATTCTCTATCATCATTGGGCAAGTAAATCTTTGAGTGTTCTTACAGGTTCCAAATTAGAGTAATTCATCTGTTCTTGATAAAAAGTATGACTTTATGTTTTCTGATACTAACATTCAATAGCAGTTTTTAATAATGTCCATGAGAATATAGAAATTATCATTTGCTTTTATAGTGTTTTAAAAAGCTGTGCTAAAATTCTACTTTAACTTCTATGAACTACAGACAGAAGTCTGACTTTCTTATCCTAGAATCATATCCTGATACAGAGAAATTTACAGCAATTCTAGCTAATTTTATTTACTTTTTAGGCTAGTTCACTGTTTATTGAAAATTCAGTATGCCAGTAGGGGAAAATGTGTGTATATATTTCTATATACTGATATAGACCAGCGAAATGATCCAAACTCTTAAATTTCACTATAGAACAGGCATTTTCATTTGCTGGCTTGAGTTATTGTTTTATTGTAGAAAGCCACAGTTCATTTTTTACACAGGTTTAAAGTATAAAATCATGAGTGATTTTGTACCTAGGTTATAGGAACTGTTCTCATTTCCTTGTAGTTAGGTTTTATATAAACTATCTAAATGAACTGGCATTCTGCAAAGCAATAAACCAAAAACAGTTAGTGATCATTTCTTAGTAAAGAGTTGGTATTCTAAAAACAAAATATGTGAATTTTTAATTGAAGATTTTAATAAAACTCGATAATACCTGTATCCAGTGGATGGAAAGCTAAAAAGAAAATAAATTTGAATACCGTGAATAGGCAATGACAACCAAGAAAAAGCAAACTTTTACCAGTAACTGTAAAAAAAAAACACGAAGTGTTCTCGGTTTATAAAATTACATTAGGATTAGATTTCACTAGGAAAAAAAAGCCAGATGCATGTATTTCAGCGTTTGAACTTTATCCTGGTTTCTGGTGCACAAACCTATGGCTATATAAAGAAAGGACTCTTGGAGGGAGTTAAAAGGAAGGAGAAGTTTGTTTTATATTAAAAGCAATAAGGCAGAGAGTCAGGTGGAAGATTTTGAAACCTCTTTAAAATTTAATATCCATGTTTTGCTACTTTTTACCTTTACTTTTTTAAAAAAAGTAATCACATTGTATTTGAATTAGATGATGACTTGTAGCACAGCGTCAGTCAGTCACCTTTGTGGGTTAAGTAGTGTGAGTTAGACCTCGTGCTTTCGGTTGGGTCTGAGCCAACGACCATAGTTCTTGAGAGACGGAACTGGGTCCTCTCGAGGGATGGCCTGCGTTAGGTACACTTAAGTCTGAGACTGATGGTGGGGCACCACTCCATCCTGATGGGGGAGGGAGCTCTTACATCACTGTACGATATGGGTAAAAATTAGAATAACTCTGAGATTCCCGAATCTCTCTGAAGCCCCCAGATCCGACAGGAAAGGAGTCCGGGAAGCACTGCTCTTTTTCTGACTCAGCCCTGGATGAGGGGGCGGTGTAGTGTGACAGCTGCCATAGACTGAATGTTTGTGTCCCCCAAAAGCCCTATGTTGACATCTAACCCCCGGCGGGATGGTATTAGGAGGTGGGGTCTTTGGGAGGTTATAGGGACATGAGGGAAGAGCCACGATGAATGGGATTTAGTACCCCGATAAAAGGGGTCACAGGGAGCTCCCTCACCCCTTCCACCACATAAGCACAGCAAAAACGCAGCCAGTTACGAAACAGGAAGCCAGCTCTCATCAGACACCGAATCTGCCAGTTTATCTTGAACTTCTCACTCTCCAGAACCATGAAAAATAAATTTCTCCTGTGTATCAGTCACCCAGTCTGTAGCATTTTGTTACAGCAGCCCCAGCTGACTAAGACAGTAGCTAGGAGTGCAAACACTGGAGCCAGTTTATGTAGCTTTGAGTCCTGGCACGACCATTTACTGAGACCAGAGGCAAATCAACATCTACCGCATAGTTGTGAGTGAACTGTTGCATGTTGCATGTAAGTGCTTACGACGGTGCATGGCGCACAGTGAGCGGTAAGGAAGTGTTAGCTAGCGATGACGATGATTCTCATCTGTAGTGTTCAACAGTGGCGTCTGTATAGCTCCATCGTAAGAGCGGGGGCCTGTGTGCAGGGAGTGTAGAGTGGGGAGACGTGAAAGTCCTCATAAACAAGCTTACGTAGAAATTTCCCAAGGTTCTACGTGAGAAGACAGAGGTCTAAAATCATCTTTATTCAACAAACACGTGAGTGACAGCACCATCTCCTTCCTCCACGATGAAGGACTGTCTGCCCTGAGAAGTGAGGGAGAATTGCTGTGAGTTGGAGCTCCAAGTCCCCCAGGGACTCTCCCGGGTCTGCCTCTTACAGCACAGCCCAAGTTTGTTCCAAGTGTCCGGCTACACCATCTTTATTATTACTCTCCATTAGAAAAGTGACTTCATTTTCTAAACCTCAAACTAAGACCCAAGATCTGACAAGAATGAGTGTAGACATGCAGAATTTAAAAAGTGGGAATGTTGGGCTTCCCTGGCGGCGCAGTGGTTGAGAGTCCGCCTGCCGATGCAGGGGACGCGGGTTCGTGCCCCGGTCCGGGAAGATCCCACATGCCGCGGAGCGGCAGGGCCCGTGAGTCATGGCCGCTGAGCCTGCGCGTCCGGAGCCTGTGCTTCGCAATGGGAAGTGGGAATGCGTGGTCCTGATAATCTTAAGAAGTGCACATTTACCGTCTCATGGTGCTTTATGTGTTTGAAATATTACACGTTACAACTGGGCTACTTTAGAATAAGTGATGGCAGATTCCGCTACATAGCCACGGTAGTTCTCACTCTTAATTTGTGCTCACATCTTATCTTTATCTAAAAGGGAGCTCCTATATTCTCCCAACACACATCTTATCAAGAGCAACTTACCACATTCAAAAAATGCTTCCATCACTAGGAAACTATTCTTTGACTTTAGAAATGCTCACCACATTGGAATCATCATGCACTTTCTCGCCAGCAGCTCGAGGGCATAGTGGGTTGCGGGTCCTGCCAGCTCTCCAAGCACTGTGCCCACACAGACTGCCAACTCCAGCTCGTTTCCGCGAATCAGGTACGCCATAGCCAGCTTGCTCAATGAGAAGAGAATTCCTTCAGTTTCATAGATGCTGGGTAACATCGTCATTCCCCTACTTCATCTCATGAAGCAGATAAAGTTGTATTAACCTATAATCGATTATTCTTATAAAATACCGAGTGCAACATTTGTCTACGGTACTTATGTCAGGGCAACTACAGTTTTCAGATGGAAAAGCTGATAAAGGGACACAGAGCACATTTTATAAGGTCAGAATTTAAGAGTTTCGAGCCTTTGCTCACATTTTTGTAATTAATAACAGTCTCTCTGCAGTATCCTCAACATGTCCTTCAGTCCCTCTATCAGAAAAAAAAAAGTAAATTCGTAAAATCTTCCTCGATACTGTACAACGACTATCAATTATCCCTTAAGGCCAACATAGCTAAGGATACATGCAAAACAGAACCCACATCTTTACTTAATGGTTTCCTATTACATTAGAGGCTCAAATGAAAAATACCTCAAAAACGTAACTTGTGAAGAATATACTAAAGTATTTATAAAAATAACTGCTTTCAAAACTCAGGTATTCTGAGTCCAAGTCCAGTGACTCTTCCCTTTACCACACTCCTGCTTCTCATATATGATGAAATACTTAAAGTTAGGTTTTGACAAATATGTCTCTTGTAATAAAAATAAATAAATAGGTAAATAAAAGGATCTCATAGTCTGTAGAGTTTATCTGTGTTTATTGGGCATGTAAGCGCTCAGGCTTGGAAAGCATGCAAAAACCAGATCTTACATAGGAAGTCACCGTATTATTCCCCCTCAAACATCAGGACGTATCTTAAGAGCTTTTCATTCACATGAGCCACTTTGAAATGTACCTCGATATTATCCACAGCGAGGTGGCAACACGCGGCTAGGACTGCCCGGCCATCCTGAAAATACCATTCCGCCAGCTCTCTGCAGGCTTCCTGCAGGAGTCTAGGAAGAAAAAGTGTACGTACTGGATATAAACACGAGAACTCCATCATAACAGTGAACTGATGCCTTTTTATAACAAGCTGCTTAAGGGATCCAACAAGATTTAATTTTATATCCTTGGTTTAGGTAGAAAGCCTGATTTGGGGGGAAAATCAGGAAAGCAGAGTCTTTCTTAGCAGATGAGCTGATAAAGCTACCTGCTCTCTCCTGCAATTTTTCTTCTTTTCAGAAGAAAAGCCAATTTTTCAGAATTTCCCGTCCTACATCGAATAATTTATGCCTCAGCTATAGGGGCAGTTAACCTTAGAAGAATTACAGGTTGAACAGAAACTTTTCAAGATTTAGGTGATGACTGGAACAGGGGTGATATAATGTTAGATCTTTAAAATGCCAAGTTTAGAAATGGCAGAGAATAACAGCAAAAAAACAGGAAGAAATGCGTTAGTCCCAACACATTATTTGCCTAACATTTTGTGATCATTTTTACGTGTCAAGTGTCCTAAAAGTTTAAATATCCTATTTCCTAGGGCAATGATAGGAGCTAAGAGAAGACGCAGAGGAAGGTAGATTACTAGACTTAAAAAAGGTCAAAAGGCTGGAGAATCCTAATTTCCATTTCTTTTAAAAACTTTAGTATTTGGATTTCCTTTTTTTTTAATTTTTAAAAACATTTGTATTGGAGTACAGCTGCTTTACAATGTTGTGTTACTCTCTGCTGTACAGCAAAGTGAATCAATTACACATATACATATATTTACTCTTTTTTAGATTATTTTCCCATAGAGGTTATTACAGAGTATTGAGTAGAGTTCCCTGTGCTCTACAGCAGGTCTTTATTAGTTACCTATTTTATATATAGTAGTGTGTATATGTCAAGAGACCTAGATGTTGTTCCAGATGCTAATACCAGGATGTCGTGGATTTTGAGTGATGTCAGGGAGATGTTATCCACACTGAGTCTAGGGTGAAGCATTAATAAACAGCACATCTTACTTTTACTGCCTCTCCTCCCCAGCAGGTTTGATCAGATTTTAAGGATTTAGGTGCTTTATATGCAATTTCTGTACTGAAATGCAGTTTGCTTTTCTGGAAGCTACATAAGACGTGTGGCGGCTGTGTCTATGTGCCTGACATTTCCCTCCTCGTCTAGGGACGGATGCTGTGACGGAACATGACTGTGGTGAGAAATGCAGTTGAGGACACGAGACAGACAAGTCCTCTGCGTGCCAAGAAGGATGAACTGCCTTAAAGGGAAACCAGCCACCAAAAAGTATTGATCCCCAACAAAGAATGAATCGCTCACTCGTTAAAGTCTTCCTTGTAGATATCATCAGAATAAGAAGATCCTTTAGGTGTTGAAACATGGAAGGTTTGCATATTTCCCTCACAAGCAGCCTGGAATTTAATGCAATCTTTAGTTAATCTGTAGCTAACTGCTGATAATGGACCAATTTCAGAATATTCTTTTGAACAAAGTATATTTAAATGATGTTTGAAATTTATACTACGATTTGGAGATAGGCTTAGAATTAAAAAAAAAAACAAAAAAACCAACCCATGAACTCTGTTGTATCAACAGGAAGCTTCAAGTGAATGATTACTAGAGTTGTTCAAGTGTATACAACGTTCAACAGTGTAGAAAAGGCCAGAGTTCAGAGATGCCTGCATGTTTAAAGATCTAAAATAGGTTCGGTGTGGCCAGAGCAAAGAGAGGGTGACTGAAATGTCCAAGAAAAAAGGTCGGGAGGTGGGCAGAAGCCAAGCCATCTACAACTCTGTCCATCACGTGAACATGACCTTCCCCCTCCCACACGCCCCTCCCAGTGTGTCCAGCCCGTGTCGTTACGTGTTTGTACCTGTGCAACAAGCAGAGCTTCTTTAAGCTGACCTCTTGACATAAAAAAATGGACTAATTTTTTCACATCGCCAGTGGCTATGCAGTATGGAATGACATCATCCTTATCTTCCTGGATTAGCTGATCAGCTCTCCTAATAAAATAACAGCAAAGCTTTTTTGTATATAACAGAGTAATTTCAAGGTTCTCAGTTTGACTGAGATTCTCTGAAGTATCTAAAATTTGCATGAGAATCCACAAAGACTTAGATTTATAATCATATCACATATGGAGAACAAAAGTTTTCTGAAATAGTAAACACTGTTAGTACTTGTTTTTCCTTAGGAAACTACAAATTTTCATATTTTAAATGCAATGAACATTTCAGGTCTTAAAATTAATGTAGCTTAGCTATTAAAATAAGGAATATATCTTTCTGACAAGTTGTTAGCTAGATATGTGTGATGGGACATCTACTCTCAATTGGATTAATGCATATGTGGGTGTCTACTTCACTAAAGACAGATAATTTTAAGTGTTTTAGTGAGCACAACGATTGGCGAGCCTCTAAATGCAAGTAGCCTAAGAATCATTAAAAAGGACAATTCAAGACAATTTGATTTCACTGTTACTTATATTTAACAAACATGAAATTTATCTCTGTTTTTATTTTTTCCCCACTCACTGTCATCACTGGCTATGTTTTTGCTGTGCTCATATGCTGGAAAGGGTTAAGGAACTTTGCCCCAAGCAAGGTAGCTTAAAGAAAACTAATGTTCCCAATATGTGAGGGGGGAGCGGGGGCCTGATCTTGGAGATTATGAAGGATATACATGTGTCTGTCTCTGTCTCTCTACATCCATCACTGTCTGTCTGTCTGTTTCTCTTTTCCTGTTTTATGTCCCCATTACTTTCTCAATGACCAACCTCGTTAATTCCACTCTTAACGTTTAATCTCAGTTTTACTGAAAACTAATCTGGAATATCTAATTTATGCTGGCACCTGCATTAAACTCCATTTCAACTGCCAACCTTTGGGTGGGTGCAGTAGACACTTTTTTATTTAATAATAAAACAACAATTTTATTATTGTTTGCCTAGATCACTGTTAACAGTCTCCAGTTCATGGGGTCATTGGAGTTTTCCCTAACAACCAGGCTTTTACCATCTGACCCTGATTTCCCTGTTATAGCTGTTTAGAAACAATATTCTCTTCCTGGGCATTTAGAAGTAGGACTGAGACACTGCCGATCAATCTTTCTGAATGGCTGGATGCATAAAACATGAACGTAGGAGTTGCAGGGAGATGATTTTCTGGCCACCATGTGAACTAAGGAGCAGAGAAAATCAGGCGTTGGTTTTCAAAGATAAATGAAAAAGACTGTTGTTTCTTAGGTTGAAACAAAATTGTTTTGTGAAATAAATACCCTCTGCTAACCTGACTTTATTAAGGTTTCAGTGGGAGCAGTGACATTTACAATCGTGTAGTAATTGTACACACAACAGAAGACACATGAACTTAGAATGACTTTGGATTCTCAGAGCTTAGTCTAATGAGCCTGCAGTCTGAGGGCTGGAGCTAGCTATTGCTTACTTATTTGGGGAGAGTAGGTGCTGGGGAATGGTCCACTTTCCCACGGCTAATGCGTTAATCCTTCTGTATTTCATGCTTAGTCTCTGATTGATTTTATGGGTACACGTGAGTTACAGTTGAATTTTTTTCTAAACCCTGTCCCGTGAAACGAAAACCAAACTTCATTTTTAATGCCAGAAGCAAGGTAATTACTCATTAAATAGTCTTCTACGGTAACTGGCACGTAGTGAGCACTAAATATCTGTGGAACGAATGAACAGAACAGAACAGAGAGCAGTCTCTGTTTCCCCCTCAGAAGATATGTGGTGGAAGCCCTAATCCACAGTACCTGTGAGTGTGACTTCATTTGCTGATATAATTAAGTTAAGACGGGGTTGTACTGGATTAGGGTAAACTCTAAATCTGTTATGACTGGTATCCTTATTAAAAAGGGGGAATTTGGACCCAGAGACGCACGGGGGATAATGCCACGTGAAGACTTAGCAGAGCCTGCAGTGCCAAGGGCTGTCGGTAACCACCAGAAGCCAGGGGGAGAGCACAGACCTGATTCCTTCTCAGAACCTCCAGCAGGAAGCAACACTGCTGACAACTTGCTAGCCGTGAGAGAATACATTTCTGTTGTTCTAAGCACTCAGTTTGTGGTCCTTTCTTATGGCAGCCCTAGGAGACCAATACACCTCAGAAGAAATCTTGTTTGTTTATTACATTCTAGAACAGGGACATCCGGTTAACCTTGTTCAGTGGTAAAACCCTTCTTCATCATCAGAACTACCTTGTATACATGCAGAGGACATGGCAGGAATTAGTGTCCACAGAGAGAATTTCTGAGATTATTTATAGAATGACTATTTCACAAACTTTGCTAACCTTCAAGAAATCTTACCACTTATATTTCAATAGCAATACATTAACCAGTGAGTATGTTGACTGATCTGTCATTTCCTCCATCAACATGGGGGAATTTGCCTTCCACCACTGTTCTTATCAGATGTCAGCTCAAATATAAGAACGCCAAATGACTTAAAACCGATTTGTGTAATTTACTGTATCAGGAGATATAAAATTCAGTTATCATTTAAAACAACATAAAAGTAAAAAATCTCAAAGGCTACTAGCATACTCATATATTGCTTCTATTTTAACAAAATGTAAAACATCTGTTTGGACACAGACTCTCTGCCTCACCTCTGCATCAACTTCTTCCAGTATTTCACAGACACCCCTGGCGCAACTGACAAGGCTTTGTCCCACTAGAACAGGAGAAGAGAAGAGCAGAAACATACCCATTTTGATTGTACAGGCTAACTCTTAACAGACTTTTTAAAAACTGAACTCATATTTATAATACAAGTTTTTATTAGCGTGTTTGGATTTCCAGACATATTTTTTGTATACTATCTTGTGCATTCCCTAGAGTATAAGTATTACCATAGTTTAAAATAAAATAAGATATATAAATTCCCTGATTTAGCAGGGAAAATCCCAAGCCTACAGAAAAAGAAAGAGCGGTGGAGGGAAGGAGGGGAGCAGAGAGAGAAAAAGAAAGGAGGTTGGGAGAAGGGGTAGTACATAAAGTATGTAGTTTGAAAAATATACTAACTCACCTTCCCACACAACACCAGAGTAACCTGGCCTATGGTAGTCTATGTTCTATTTTCAAAGTCATACATACACTGAAATTTTTATTTCACTGTTACTTATAGTTAACAAACACAGCATTTATTTCTGTTTTTATTTTTTCCCTACTCATTGTCATAAATTTTATTCATTGTAATTGATATTCCTGTCTTCATGTTTTAAAAATTAGACTACTACTAAAAGAAGCTCGCTGTTCAATTAAGGCTGATTGTGACTGTTGTCTGAAGACACAGATTTCACTGAATTCAAGTCTAGAAGGGAACTGAGGAGAAAATATTCTGAAATATCACTACATAAATCCAAACTTCATTTTAATAAAGGCTCTCTGAGACAGGCAAGTTCTACTGCAAATAAAGCTAGAAAATTGGTAATTAGCCTGAAAATAATAGGTTAGGGAATTTTTAACACTACATTATTTATAATCATGTTTTTTGGGGGAAATTCGTCTTTATTATAGTAGGGATGAATGGAAGAAAGAAATTGAAATGTAGATTAAATTAACTTTAAAATCACCAAGCTCTTTCAATAAAAACATGTGTTGCAAGTGAAAAGAATAAATGTTTTCCTAATCTCATACTGTCAATTTTACAGAAACAGAAGCTCTTTGTAAGGCGGTGATCATGAACAATTATAAGGACACCTATATTTCTAAAGGGTTGTAAGCACAGTTTTTGGATCATTAAGTCCATTGATGAAAGTGCACGACAACAAAATTATTAGCTCCATAAGTAAATGCCTGCTTATCTTGAATTAAATTGGAACTAAATATAATTTAAAATTATATACACCCAAATATATAACTCAGAAAGATAAAGAATTACACTGTTCTACCAAATTTATTTGTTCTTTTTCTCCTTCACTTTTGATATTCTTTCTAGGAGTGCCCCGTTAAAGAAGTAACTTTTAAGTCATAGCTTTATTTCTTCATAAGAAAAATTTCACACTGCTCCTAAGTTAAACATGTTTTTAGTTTGCAATTCCTTTTAAATACCACTTTTAAATGGTACACTTTATTATCTTAGATCAAGCAGTAATTCATTGTTTGTCTCTAATGTATAGGGAAATACAAAGGTGAGCTAAATTTAATTTTGATACAGTTTAATGTAATGTTACTGCTTAGTTTTACTTCATATTATTTATAAGTATTCTTTTTTTTAAGTTAGTTTTTTTTTAATAGATCTTTATTGGAGTATAATTGCTTCACAGTACTGTGTTAGTTTCTGTTGTACAACAAAGTGAATCAGCCATTCGCACACATATATCCCCATATCCTCTCCCTCTTGAGTCTCCCTCCCACCCCTCTAGGTGGTCACAAAGCACCGAGCTGATCTCCCTGTGCTCTGCGGCTGCTTCCCACTAGCTACTATTTTACATTTGGTAGTGTATATATGTCAATGCTACTCTCACTTCGCCCCAGCTTCCACATCCCACCCCCGTGTCCTCCAGTCCATCTTCTATGTCTTTATTCTTGCCCTGCCACTAGGTTTGTCAGTACCATTTTTCTTTTAGAGTCCTAATATCATGCTTTGCAATTGTAAAATTAATTAACCAAGAGCTTTTCAGAAATTATCAACCATGGAATGAGTCCATGTCATTCTAATCTTTTATTTTTCATGGGTAGGAGAATTTCTGTTGACCTAAAAGTACACATGCCAAAAAATGAAAGGCTCAATAAATCTTCCCAAACTGAATACTAGTGTAATGAGCTCCCAGATCAAGGAACAGAAGCCCCTCCTCTCTTCCGCTCTATTTTAGTCACCACCCATTTCCCAAAGGAAACCACCATCCTGAATTTTCATAGAATGGATTCATCCAAACCTTTTTGGAAAACTCTGTTTTGTTGATTCAGTGCTCTCTAAAGATCAGAATGCACCTTCACCAGCGGACCCTCAGAGGGGGTCAGTGTGGGACTGACAAATAGTATTAGCAGGGGGAATTCACTGGGAGCAGATTAGCCAACATAGACTTTTTTAGGAATCAAAGACTAGAGTCGAGGACAGTGGTTCTCACAGGTTAGCTTGTTGGGAAGAGAAGCTGGAGGGCTTAGAAAAGCACCTGTCATTGGGCTCCATCCCCCGAGTTCCTGGTTCTGTAGGTTTGGGTGGGAAATGCACGTCTAAGGAGTTCCCAGGCATGCTGATACTGCTAGCCGGGATCTCACTTGGATAGCTACTGCTCTGAGGTATACCCCTGGTATCAGATTGGCAGAGAACCAACCAGACCTGGAAGAAGATAAGCTTGATATTTAGTATCTGACTGAGACTTGGAACACTGTGTGAGACTCCTTGGTTTTGCTTTAATAGCACATTTTACCTCTCCAAGTTCCACCATCAGCTCACAGTATCTCCGGATCTGTCCTAATCGCAAGTGTATTTCAGCAGCTTCCTTCAGCCTTTCCTCTTTAGTAGGGACACCGATACCACCACCAAATTTAGACATCTTGACTGTGGTTAGTTCTTGGGCTTCAGACTGGTTAAGAAGAAAATGAAATGATCTAAATTTTGTTATGCAACAGTTAGTGATAACAGATCATTATAAAAGCATTATACAGACACATATTTTATAAGCATATAGCACTGGAAATTAAATATTTTTTTAAATCAATGCTTTTTATCTATAAAATTTAACACCTCTTTAAACACAATATTTTGGTGTGGTGAAGAGTAGGGCTTGGATATGCCTGGTGTGGGTGGGAAGAAGCTAAATCCCATTTTCCTTAAAACTCACCAGAAGTCCAGAGGCCAAAAGGTAGTGAGTGATAAAGTGGTATATAACTGGTGAAAAAATATATAATAAAAAAATAAAAACTCAAAATTATTCTAATTGGTTTCTATACTATCAATAGGTAACTGTTACAGTCATTAGGTGTTTAGTTTGTGATTTAAAAGGGTACTTCTTGGGCTTCCCTGGTGGCGCGGTGGTTGAGAGTCCGCCTGCCGACGCAGGGGACGCGGGTTCGTGCCCCGGTCCGGGAGGATCCCACATGCCACGGAGTGGCTGGGCCTGTGAGCCATGGTCGCTGAGCCTGCGCGTCCGGAGCCTGTGCTCCGCAACGGGAGGGGCCACAGCAGTGAGAGGCCCGC
This sequence comes from Phocoena phocoena, assembly GCF_963924675.1. NCBI lineage: Eukaryota > Metazoa > Chordata > Mammalia > Artiodactyla > Phocoenidae > Phocoena > Phocoena phocoena. Next base: position 30,762,673 of record NC_089239.1, on the reverse strand, counting down.
GTACCACAAAAAAAATTTTTAAAAAAAAGGGTACTTCTTTATGAAAATAGCTGCTTCCTATCACCATCAAATCCACATCCCTGGCATGATTCTCTCCATGGTCCAACAATTAGTCACCCATTGATACTTCATTGCAAATATAAAAGCTTTTTCTTCTTTCTGGTCTCAGGACTGGTTTACTGTTGGAACTGCGTATCGCTTCATGTATAAGGTGACTAGTAGTTTTGTACTGAAATTCATTAAGGGATAAAATATGAACGGTTTTAATAAAATATATCCCAGAATACAGCCTAGCAGGACTCTGAGACACAAATCAGAGTAGCCCATACATACAATCATCTGGTAATAGTGTAAAGGTAAAACATTTCAAGGGCTTTCCAGGTGGCCTTTGAAGAATTTCACGAGATTCAACCTATGAAAACCATGGCTGCCTTAATCTGTTCCCCAAATAATTGATACACTCGTGATCAGTTTTTACTGAAGGTTTATGTCCTCAGTGTTCACTTACTTCAGTCTACCAACTCTAATTATATATGCAAAAAATAATTTTCATATTTTAATAGTGAAAAGGCAAAACAATTTTGTGTTTGAGTACATCACATCTGCATATTTACTTACTGTTCGGAATGTAATCAGATGTTTCAAATGCATTATTCCTTTACAGTAGTTCTGAGGAAGTAAGCTATCATCTTGCCCTTTTATCACAGCAACTAAGTCCCATAAATTGTCACTGCCACCCGGAGGCTAAAAAGTTGATACAGAACATCCAAAGATAGAATAATGAATTAAAAACCCCACAGCATTTTGCACCTTTAAAAATATAATGCAGGCATATCTAACTTGAAAAATTAACAGGATAATAACTATACTCTATCTTATTTATTGTTTCTGGTTTCCATTTGCTTTTTTTGTTTGTTAGGCCCTCTGAGATCCTTGCTGGATTAATGCATGCACCCAAATTGTCTATTGAGGACCAGAGGGGAAAAGCTTTATTCGTTGCAAAAGATCCTTGAATCACCCACAGTCCCAACAAATAGCCTCTATATATACAAATGTGTGTGTATAAGCACGTGTGGTATAATATGAAAATGTTGGATATTTTCAAATGTATATAGTAGAAACTGTTATAATTTATAAAACAACACTAAATTTAAAATCACTTAAGGTCGGTGGCAAACTTTTTTTTTTTTCAAACTTTTTTGATTACATATTTTGTTAGCTCAGAAATAATCTCAGCTGTCCATCACCATGTGGAAGATCACGAATAGTTCTTGAGGTGAAGAGGGTCTTCAAAACAAAACACGCGGTTCTGAAGTGCAAGTAATAATTAAGAAGGAAAAGTTGATTTATTGCCAATAATAAAAGATAATAATATCAAGGCGAGGGCCAGAACAGAAGGTAAGGAAGCATGCTGCTATAAAAGCAGACATGGAGACCACACAGCAGCAGCTGACAAGTTAGGAGGTAGGTCGGTAGCTGAAGTGCCCTAAAGGCTGTCAGAAATGCTACTGGTTAGTCAATGATCGATTTTGTCAGTGTTAGTAGGGTGGAAACAGCAAATTGCCTTCTTCTCTCTCTTTTTTAATGTCTCATTGCCCTCACAACTTATGGACCATTTGCTTTCTTACACTGGGATGACACATGTAAATATGTGATAACTTAATGACAAAAAGTTGTCACGATTCACTTTGGCAAAGGGGAAATTTTCACATTTAATTCCTCTAATACTTACTGATAAACATTCTGAAAACCATCTTAGTTTTTTCACACGAGGGTTGCCACTTAGTTTCTCTACCTCCTGTTTGATATCTCTTGACACTTTGCCACACAGCAGAGGGGGCATGCCTTGTTCTACAGCACAATCTGGAGAAGAGACACAACTCTGAGAAAAGAGCGCTTATAAAATCGTATTTAGAAAGAAGATCTAATACATGCAGAGTTTCCATACCAGTGTTCCCGATAATTTCTTCCCAGGATCTATCTGCCAGAATATTTATTTGTAAAGGAGTGATTAACGGCGTTAATGACCAGAGTCTCACAGTAGAGTCCCGGGAGCACGAGGCCATAGTGAAGGGGCGACGTGGGTGGCATGCTAAGCCTGATGGAGGAAATAAAGCCATTTACTAAAGGAAGCACTGAAAAATATGTTTTATTGATGTGTACCTCCTAACCCTTCCACAGAACTGAAGTTGTGGAGAAGTTTTAATATAACATTTCTGTCTTGGCTGAAAACAATACACAGGTGTAAAAAAAGTATTTAGCATCTTCTGTAGATATGAACACAGAGTTGAATAATTATTAGAAAGCAGATGGCCCTGGATGAAAGTGCTGAAATTACATTTCAGTTGGTATGTCAGTGAGCTGACTGTCATACCCATGGAATACACAGCGATCCAGGGGTGGGTGGATGTTCTCATCACACGATAAAGAAAGACTTGAGGACCTTTCATTTTAGAATGTCCAGAAATGGGATTCTCTCCCACACTCAGTCCCACACTGCAGTAACTAAAAGGCCATTGGTGTAAAGCATATGGATACAATGACTAGGTTAGGGTTAACTGCTCTCAATAATCATTTTTGCATTCTTAATTTACCTACTCAACCCCATCAAGGTTTGGGTGCTACAAATGAGGGTAAAATCATGTGCAAAAGGTAAGGAATCTGATTTTCCATTCCCAACTCATTTATAGTAAAAAAACTCTGTACTATATTAAGAAACAAAACATTGCCTCAAATATCCAAAAATAGAGGTAAAGGAATGGCTAACTACATCATACCTAAGTTATTAAGGACTTCCTGTTTTACAACTTACCTTTGGGGTGATGGTAAGGTAACGGAGAAAAATCCAAGTCATACATGAGAATATGTGCAAGGGTATATGTGTGCCTGCGTGCGTGCGTGCGTGCGTGTGTGTATGTTTCTCTACAGGGATAGAGAGAAAGACACCACGGTGCTAACAAGAGTTATTTTCTGATTATTTCTGATGACATTTTCTATTATCTTCTGTGTATTCTGATACTTAAATAGTAAGCATGTATACTTTCTACTAAGATAAATGTTATTTCAAAATGAAACCCTGTAAGACTTCTTCAAAAATACTGTCTTGCTCAGAAATTATAATCATTAATATAGCAAAATTTAAAAGTACATGAAAAATACTTTACCGTATACATCTGCACCATGATCGTACACGGTATCCAAACAAGCTCCTTCCCGAGTGTCCCACACTTTTATAGTATAGTCCCAGCTGCCAGATATTAGTAGGTATGGGATCTCAGTATTCCACATTAATCCCCGCACAGGTGCCGTGTGTCCTCTAAGAACGTTTATGCATGCATCTTTAGTATAATCCCAGATTCGAACAGAACTGAAAACAATATTATGTATATAATACAACTTATAATTTATCTAGAGTATCAGCATATTCTTAATGGAACACAACGATTATTTCTCAGTATATTGAAAAAACATTTTATGTTTCAATATATGTTATGATTCTCTTCTTTTTAGCATATAAAAATGAATTTTATTTATTTTAAAATGAATAACTAACTAGGCTTGAGCCATCCTATTCCAATATTTTTCCCTTACTTTTACTGGCCATTAACCCCTGATACTAAATATATGATTTCGCAGTTTATGTGTTTAAAAAATTGCTTTCTTAAAATAAAATATCCAGAACAGATAAAGCCAAAGAAAAATATGACTAACAACATGTATACAGTAACTTAAGAGCACTCAAATTATTTGTGTAACTTGAAAATACAGCGTGTATGATGACGGGTATTATTTGAAAAATCAATTCGTATCTGTGCTTTTATCAATACAGGAAACACTTCATGTTTTTGTCAGTTAAATAAGTTTCTTGGTCTGTGGACTCACTCTCAGATCAAGTACAAAATTTAAATATAAATGGGTTCATAATACTACTTGAATCTACTGACTGTGTAGAGTACAAATGTTACTGAAGGACAATTTGAACTCAAAATCAATTTAAGACCTCCAAATGCCAACTCTGCTTGGACAATTCATAATAATCTTTTAGTTAAAGATTTATATAAATCTGAAAAATATCAAAATATTAATACTCCAAAGGTTATATTACACTATTAGGAGACATACCACATATTTTATTTCTTAAGGCATATCTCTTTCTGCTATATATAAAAGACTCCTTTCTTCTTTTTCCCCTTTATACCAGGGCAGAATACTGTGGTTACTATATACTATAACTTTTACTTGCACCAAGTAAGATTTTTCTTACCTAAATTTATCTCATATTCAAACATACAAATGTATCTTGTCTGGATATAAAATATAGACAAGATTTCAGAAACTTTCATAAACCCAGAAAAAAAATGTTATGTCACTCTCATTTCTAAAATATCTTCTTTTCATGCTAGCATATATAATCACCTTCTTTTATTCCATTCTTAATGAAAACAGAGTACAGCTGTTTTCCACATTAAATATGGGGAACATTATTAAAAATAAACTCGTCTCTACATGTTACAAAGGTTTATTGTTTCAGACATTTTTCCCTTTCCCAACAGGTTTCTGTTAACTTTTTTCCTAATAAAAGAGAAATAAGCATCTATTGCAAGTACAATAAATAAGGAAATAGAAATCATGAATAAGATGCTAAGTATGGAAAAATTTAATTTACTTTTAGTTGGATGCAATTAGATACTTGTTAACTGACTACTTGTTAAGTACATGTTTAAAATAGTTCCACATACACGTTGGATCATATAAATAAGTACACTTCTATAAAATTACAAGCTTATGATGTTTAGGACTAGAAAATTAGAATCCAAAAATACATACCCATCATCAGAGCCACTGCAAAGAATTCCCTCCCTCAGAGGAGACCACTTAACATGGAACACTTTCTCTGTATGCCCACTAAACACTTTCAGTGGTTGATCGGAACTGGTGGCCACATAATAGACGCGAACATTTTTGTCTTCACAGCCAGTGGCTATCATGTCTCTGAAATATCACCCACGGCACATAAAAAAATAAAAAGTTTGATACTATTTGTTACTGATAGTTTTCAAATGCACACAGTTCTAACTTCTAAAACGAGAATTTTTTGCTTCCTTAATGAAGTTACACTGAAAACTTACATAAGTAAAAACATCATTTACAGCAACCGCTCTAGTACAGAGTTTCTCAATGTTTCCTTTCAATCAGTTGTGTTTTTATTTTATTTATGAGAGATAATGGCACAGTCATTTCTATACATTCTTTTTCAAGATGTCTAGATTCATAACTTTAGTATTTCTCAGACCTTTATATTTTGCAACTACTGGGTCTTAAGAAGGGTCTCGAACGGTCAGTGACTGAGATTTGCTTAATTGCTCGTAGGCACGTTATTAATTACTACATGCCCTGACCGTTGGTAAATTTTGTTGTGGCAGGGATATAAATAGCAATGCTTCCCCCAGAAGTGTGCTAGGAAAGCTCCCCGCAGAGCCAGGGTCGTCTCATCTGACGGTAAGTCACATTCCTGGTTTTCCAATTCTCTTTGGTGAGATGCTTAACTGCTTGATCCAACAGAATCCTCTGGGAATATAATACGTGGATCTGATCTTTTAACGATCTTGGCTCTAAGAGAGTGAGATAGCTAAGCAACTATTTGTACCCTAGCCGTCATGCCTGGAATACTGTTCCCAACGGAATTCGAGTACTAGGCAGACCTGTGGCATCAGGTACCAGCCAGAACAGTCTCCCTGAGGAACATTAACAACCGTATAAACAGTCCCCAGGCTTTAAAGGTAAAGAGGGGAAGTTACACGTTTTGGACCCAGCTGTTATCAAAACCTTCTCCAAACTTCACATTGTTGATTTTTGTCGCATGGGTTGTAATACCTATATTTATTTAACCTCACATGCATAAATACACCAGTTTGTAAACTGCATGCCAATCTATAAATGTGTCGATTGCATGTGCCCAAGGCCCACTGATAAACAGCCCGTTCCTCTATGTGGGAAAATATATTTTGCATAATACAAATATTTACACGTATACACGAGCATATTTCTGTATACATGTCTATGCAGATACATAAAGATAAAATCTTAGAAATGAAAAAATATTCAAAGAAGGTACATACAGATATCCAAATTATAAATTCAGAAATATCTTATGAATAAACTTTTATAAGTTCAAGGTGTTTCTCAATTATGTCCTAGGATGCTAAGTGGAATATAAATACAGAAATTAGAACATTTAGAAAAGATTTTTTAAAATAAAAGTGAAATTTTAAAATGAAAAATGAAATTTATTAGGTAGGCTTGGTAGTAAACACAATAGTTAAGTATAAACGACTTTTTTAAAAAAAAAGTTTTCTTAACCAACAAGGCATACTGCATTAATTTCTAATTTTGTTTCCTACCGGTCAAATTCTTATTAACCCTATAAAACAGAGAAATAAGAATGTGGAACTGTTCTGTTGATCATATGCAAGGTAATTCTACTCATTTTTATATTCAACAAATATTTATTAAACATCTGTTTTTTTCAAGGCATAGCGAGGGTCAGAAGCACAGTGTTTTGCTAAGAATATACTGCTAAAAACAGATAACCACTACTGATCTCATGGAGCTTACATTTTACAGGGTGAAGCAGCCAATTCACAAATAAAACTTAATTTTATGATGTTAAGTGCACCCAAGGCTTATTATACCATAGGGGAAATTTACCTAATATGGGGGTCAGGGAAGACTTTTCTCCAAAAGTGGTTTTTTGAGCTGAGAGCTGAAGGATAGGGAGAAGTTACTTATATCCGGCCCGGGCTGGGAGGAGTTGTATGGGGTGGGATAGGAAGTAGAATCCTAGATGGAAGGGGAGACAGGAGTGAAAGCCTTGCGGTGAAAATGAGCTGACTGGTTCAAGAAATCGAAAGCCACTGTGGCTGGATATAAGGAACAAGGGAAGCAAGGCTTGTAATGTGATACTAAAGTACAAAGGAATGGGATTATACAGGGACTCCCTTGTAGGACTGGCTAAGATTCTGCACATTATCCCAAGATCAATGAGAAACTGTTGAAGGATTTAAGCAGGAGAATGCCGTGCTCACGTCTGCGGTTTTAAACGCTCACTCTGACAGCAACCTAGAGAACACAGAGAGAGGAAGTGGTGACGAAAGGTGTGAATTCTGGAATTGATTTAGAAGACTTTTGCAGAAGTCCCAAAACAGACAAATGTCATTAGTTTAGTCGCTGGAGGGATGGTTGGGTAAAGAAGGATATTTAGATGGAGGATATGACAGGAATTGATGGCTGGCTGCAAGTGAAAATTGAGAGATAATAAGGTCTAAAAGAAGAGGGTTTCCCTGGTGGCGCAGTGGTTGAGAGTCCGCCTGCTGATGCAGGGGACGCGGGTTCGTGCCCCGGTCCGGGAAGATCCCACATGCCGCGGAGCGGCTGGGCCCGTGAGCCATGGCCGCTGAGCCTGCGCGTCCGGAGCCTGTGCTCCACAACGGGAGAGGCCGCAACAGTGAGAGGCCCGCGTACCGCAAAAAAAAAAAAGAAGAGGTCAAGGATTTGGGCTTTAGCAGTTTGTTGTTTGCATTTTCAGGCCACTGAGGTGGGAAATACTGCAGAAGAGCTGGTCACGAGCTCATTTTAGAGACTCTAACCGGGGACCTCCCTGGCAGTCCATGGTTAAGACTTTGCCTTCCAATGCAGTGGGTATGGGTTCGATCCCCAGTCGGGGAGCTAAGATCCCACATGCCTCGGGGCCAAAAAAAACAAAACATAAAGCAGAAGCAATATTGTAATAAATTCAATAAAGATTTTAAAAATGGTCCACATGAAAAAAAGTTTTTTTAAAGTACCTGTAACTGTGTAATAAATGCTTCTGTATTTACTGGAAGAAACTCATAGATCCATCATTTTGTATAATATGTGATTTGACTCAGAACACAGTGTAATAAGGTTTTAATATTTTAGTATGTATATTTTACGACTCTAATATGGAAAAGCATAATTCACACTGTTTTCACAATATTTAAAGAAAGTTTGAATTTTTAAAGATAATTTATATCCCATCAAAGAGAGGTTTGAAACACAAGATTCTTGGAAGTGCAGTGGCTTAAAGGATCAATTTTAGTGGAGGTTTGACTTGGATTAATTTTTAAATCTAAGCTGATCTTTAATGCCAGGCTCTTAAGCAAGGCTGACCTTTCAAAACCATTCTAAGTTCCGTGTCATGGGAAGTCACCCAAGGCCATGGCATTTGCATTAGGTGGAGGCAATGGAAAGTCACGGGGAACAAAATACCATTGCACAGATTCCTAAAAAGGGTTCAGAGAAAGGGCCACGTTCCTCAGAAGACACACACAGATTGGACTGATTTCCATGTTTCATTAGTCAGTCATATGCTTTTCCTTAAAGCAGCAGGAAATAGCTTGAAAGTAGGAAATCAGTATTTCTAAATCATATAAAAACCTCACGGAATAAAAACAGACGGTTACACATGCAATTACAAGGCTAGGCAAAGGGAATATTACCTAAAAAGAGTCATGAATATTACCTATGGAAATAACATTGAACTTTATGGCTATTCAAAATCTCTGAAATGTAATTATTACTTATTTCCGGAAAAAATATTTACCTGTTGTTTTGGCTCCAATCACAACCAAACACTGCAGCTGGATGTTTGTATTTGTGTAGTACTTTACCATCAACTGTTCGAATAATACTGAAATTAAGTATAATATATTAATAGAAAATTACAACAGTCTAAATACATCATTCAAGGGAAGAAAGCCCGAACTGTAAAATTTGAACATAAGTGTTTTAGGAAAGAGACCTTGTCTGCAAAGCACAAGGAACATTTAAAAGTACTGTGTAAATATTACCAATTATGAGTAAGGATATTTATATCACATAGCATTAATTATGGTAACCCACTGAAACCAATTTAAAGGAGATACATTTTTATTTAGAAACTATTTCTTATATTTTTAATTAGGGAAATACATAGTTTAATACATATATTTTAAAATATATGCATTAGATTTCAGCTTCAAAATTTAACAGTTCAAAATGTATGTTTAAAACAACTCATTTATAGTGTTGGGTGCATGCACTATTACACCAACTGCAAGACATATATTTTCATGGCATGTTTTAAGTGATACAACTAGAAATTCAGAGGACCCCTTCTCCCAAAACAGATCCTATATACTTTCACTGCAAAAACAAAAGCAGCTCTAATACCCTCCTATTATATTACCATAGTGCAAGGGCTATTGATCCCATTAGGGACACAAAGCTGTGTATAAATTAATGTATTGCAAAGTCTTAAAAGTCTTTGGAAAAGACCTTTTTAAAACATCACTAGGCCCACCAAAACTTTGAGGTTACTGGAGAGTGGTGGTGACCTACGCTTCCAAATATTTAGTCATTGACTGTGGTATTTATCAAATAAGTAATGCACTGAGAATATATGCTAAAGCTAATCATGTATCACCTAGTCAAAAAACTCTTACGTACATCTTTCGTATTTTGGTATGTATCAATGAGCAAATACTCATTTTCAAGGGAAAAAAATCACTAACTGTTGTTTCTGAAAATTTTAACTTCTTGGTAAAGATCTTTGGTTTCCATAACTACTGTATTTTCCACTGAAATTACAAAGTGAGGAAGAGAAGATTTTGGGCTGGGTATAGCAAAACCTAGGAGGAGATAAACTTTACTACTTCTCAACAACCATAAGTGCTTATACTACCTGCCAAAGATGACAATACCTATAGCTATAGGGTAGCACCGTTGGAATAAAAACATTTTTTTTAACTCAAAGGCAATTCTTCCCTTACATATATTTCTTGGAAGCCTCCTTTTTCCTGGGACTCAACAGAATTAAGAAAGCACATATTTCTGAGAAGTTAGTCACTTTCTAAAAATAGGCATTTCCCACAGGCATGGTCTTATTCCTCCTTACAAAGCCTTTTTATCCTTTTTTAAATAATAACACCTACTGTGAACAAGTTTCTAGAGCACTTGATACCTCTTTAATCACTTGCGAAACTGAAATACCACTCCCTCAAAATGTGATGAAAATTAGACTCTGTGAAAGTCCTTTAAGTTTCTTTGAGGCAAGTCACAGTATTCTAGTTAAAATTCGAGTAGTATTTTCATCTAGAAAGAATTAGTGGTTTGTTTATTTTTAAACATCATTGCATTGTTATTTATTACTGATATATCATAGCAATGTAGCATGTGCCCATGCGGGCTTATAAATAATATTTACGATAGTAGGTAGAGCTGTACAAATGGAATCTCATCGAACATTTTAATGTATGTGCTAACATGATACAATTGATATTATCAAATGTATCTTTTATAAACAGTGTGATTTCATACATAGTACTTACCAGTAACCATCACCACTGCAGGTTGCTATTCTTTTGGAATCTTTATGACTCCAGGCAATGCAGAATATTCCATTTTTTCCATGCTTCAAAAAATGTAAAATACCTATCAATAAGAAATAATTCACCCCTTTTTCCTCTTATTTATTTATTTCTTCTAATATTACTTTGCTATTAGGAACTTGCTCTAGATGATGCTACAGAGACACTACTGTCAACAGCAGAAGGCTGAATACACACTTTAAAGAATGTGTAACGCTGTCAACACTTAAGAAACAAAACCATTGTTTTAAGACATAAATGGGTGGCTCTATTTCCTTTTTGTGGACACTGGTAAACACCCAGAATCTGCTTCCTCGGCCATCTGTAGAATTAAGCTCTGCTTAATAGCTTAATACCTTTTTCTGTAAAAGCCCTTCTGGAGATGAAGATGGTTATCTATCTGCTTTCTAACCCAGTTAGGCTCCTAAAACTACAGTATAAGAGGTGCTGCAAGCAGCTGTTATTATTGATTGTTCTTCTAAATTTCAAATTTTTATTTTTATGAAGCAAAGAAGGTTTAAGGTTATGATTATAATAAATCACTCTGTATTTGCCTGTACTCTATATTTATCTGTATTCTTGGACTGGGAAAGGGTAAAGGAATACAGTCACAGCTGGTATGATGAGAATTTTTAAAAACCCAAAGAATATATTTTATACATAGGAATGTCATTCATCAACTAGGTAATGGGTGTATAAAGGTTGCAACCAATCCATTTCCAAACTTTGTTTAAAACATTTCCGTTTTATATAGCACTTAAATCGTGGCTGCTCTTAAGGGAAGACTACAGTGACTTTTTGTCTGGAGCTTTAAGGCTGTTTTACTAAGGTGGTCCCCAGTTTGCTATTTTTACCTTTCTTGGGGGATCAAGGTGGGTAGCTTTATAAAGATTAACACAAGAATGGAGGTAGTCTCTATACTCACTTGAAGGAGGGGAGGTCCTCCATCAGCTGTGTTCGTCCCCGTGAACGGGGCACTTATGGCTCCCTCACGTCCTGCATTTTATTTGGTGAGGCATGCGTAACTTAGTTAACTGAAGCTGGCACTGTTCATTTTCCCCACATTTATTATCCTAGATGTAAGCGGTTTCGATATTGGTCTTAACTATGCTATTGGAGCTGGGAAAGACATAAATGGACGTAAGAGACGTCCCTGATGCTCAGGGCTGGGCTGCTGGAATCAGGCTGCACCTGCCGAGTGCTAATAGGAAGATACTTAGTTGACAGGACGCCAAGATGCTAGAAGAAGAAATCGACAGATTTGACATCCAAGGATAAGATTCTTGAATTAGGTCAAAAGTTGCTTTTCCAGGTTCATCTTTTCTTCTTATATCCTTACTTATTATGGGATATGCATCGTTCTGGTGATGGGGAGGGCAGAAGGTGGGCTGGGGGAGTGCTGAACTGAGAACATTGTTGTTAAGTAGAGAAAGGGAAGGATGACCTGTCGTCCTTTGCCAAAGTTTCCTCTTTTGAGAGCAGAATTGCACACTGGTGGTTGTTGAAGTTTCCCTACGGCTCTGCATTTGTCACATAACTTCCGTAACCCCTGGAAGATCAACGCTACTTGATTTTCAGAGAGAGAACAGTCTTTTGTATAAATGGTTTTAAAGCCTCGATATATAAATAATTATCAAGTAAGTTATATGTTTGATAAACTTCAACAGTAATCATTTGAAATGAATGAAATTTCAAGAGAGTGAGAGACAATCCTAGATGCTGTTCACATTTCCCCCCATTCACAACTAACATACTGTAACGAGAGCATACGTATTTACAAAATATTAACAGAACTCAGGGAAATATGAGATGACAATTTAACTCCAAGCAGAAGGAAAAGTACAATCTGTGACACTACAAATAGGAAGAGAGGAGCTTTTAGAACTTGTCATGGAAAAATGGAATTTGAGACTTGGAAGGAAACCTAAGAAATTATATAATCCAACTTCACCATCTTATAAAATGAACAATCAGAAGAGATATGGGAACATATGTACATGTATAACTGATTCACTTTGTTATAAAGCAGAAACTAACACACCATTGTAAAGCAATTATACTCCAATAAAGATGTTAAAAGATAAATAAATAAATGAACAATCAGCTTCAAGGCAATAAAATTATGCTCTCTATGTCAAGAGCTAATCAGTGACAAAATTGGGACTATAATTTGGGTCTTGTTCCGAGTTTAGTCTTTTTCCAACTTTTGAATATTTGCCTAGACAATTTTGTGGAAGGCGACCCAAAATTCCTTTGAACCTCTAATGCAACTTTAGGTGAATTTTTGTATCTTAGGCTCAGCTACATTTTTCAGAATTCATTTTAGCACGTGCATGTCCTCTTGGATTTTCTTCTAATTAAAAGACTACAATGCCACCTGGTGACTCACTAATAAATTAAGAGAGGAAAGCATTTAAAAAACGTGAAGCCATATAAGGCATTATGTTATTCGACTAGCAATAAATACATCTTACCTCATTAAATCGTTGTACGATTTTGCCCTTTTTAATATCCCAAATAAAAGCACCATTTCGAGAAGTTGCTCCAGCAATACAATTTAAATCACCTTAGGAAACAATTTGTTAGACATTATATGAAATGTTTGCCACAAATGTTAATTCTTTTCAAAAATGTAATTTTTGAAAAAGTAAGACTTGAGTTTGCAAAGTGGCTCTTTTTTTTAAATAATGAAAATTATCAAATATATGCAAATATAGAAAGAACAGTATAATGCATGAATCCATCATACAATTTCAACAATTATCAAAATATGGTCAATCTTATTTTGTCTATAGCCCCCTACTGGATTTCTTTGGAGCAAATCTCTAACATTGTATCCTTTCATCAATAAATACTTGAGGATGGATGTCTAAAATACAGGAACTCTTTTATTAACATGACCAATCTACTACAATCACAAATAGAAAAATTATCAAAAATTGCTCAATATTATTACATATCCATTTGGTATTTACATTTTTCTGACCATCTAGTAATTTTTTTAATGGTTAGGAAAGTATTTCTCTAAGCAGGACACGTGAAAAAATTCATTTTCTCCATCAAAGACATAAACAATGCTCTTTGTTTTTAAGAAGTTAAAAAAATCTGTTAAAATTGAACTGCAGCTAAGTTAGTAGCTGGTCTTGAATTTTTTGCAAGGCAGTCAAAGAAGAGGTTTGCTCCATTAGAAGAAAGAAATAGCTGTTATCTGTCTCCTAGGAGTAAAAATATGGAGGAATTATTTTGTGAGAAATGACTATAAATACTAAAAGAAAAGGCCTCACCATTTTTTTCTAGGGTTTTCATTCTGCTACCCTTTTAGCGCTCTAAAATTATTGGGGGTAAGTTTCCATATTTATATGCACTTCTAAAAATTTGCCTGTGATATCTACTCTAAAAATAAAGGAAAATTTGCAATCATCTATAACCTACTATACTTCCATCCAGTGTCAACCTTTGCTAGTCTTTTTTTTTTTTTTTTTTTTTTGCCTCTCACTGTTGTGGCCTCTCCCGTTGCGGAGCACAGGCTCCAGACGCGCAGGCTCAGCGGCCATGGCTCACGGGCCCAGCCGCTCTGCGGCATGTGGGATCTTCCCGGACAGGGGCACAAACCCGTGTCCCCTGCATAGGCAGGTGGATTCTCAACCACTGCGCCACCAGGGAAGCCCTTTGCTAATCTTTTAAGTTTCATCCATATTTACCTAACAATAGTGATTCATCAGTAATCACTTTGCAAAAAGTGGCAGAATTTCCATTTTACAACATTTTTATTTTCTTAAGGCAAATTCTCAATGTAGAGAGTGAAATAAGCTTGAAGTAAGATTGGGCCTTCTGTGTTATGATTTGAAACAACGGTTTTCACAGTCACAATTTCTATTCAAGCTTTAGGTGTGAGGCTTGAACACGTTTTGTAGAAGGAAGAATGATCAGCTCGCTGCTGTTACAGTGTCACTGCCCTGGCGGCCCGATTCCTGTATCTCAACCCAGCAGGCCCTGCTGTGACGATGCAAACTACCATGACTAAGAGCACAGGCTTAACCATCAAACTGACAAGGGTTCAAATCTTGACTCCACCGCTACTCCCTATGTATATAATCTTGGGTAAGTTACTCAACCTCTCTGACCTCAGATCCTCTTTAATAAATGTTGGCTCTCACAATCGAAAGTAAAGTGAAGAGGGAGGTAAAGAAGAGAGCAGAAAAGAGTGCTAGTTCTTTTTGTTCCTTACATCGTTTTGTTTTGTTTTGTTTTGCGGTATGCGGGCCTCTCACTGTTGTGGCCTCCCCCGTCACAGAGCACAGGCTCCGGACGCACAGGCTCAGCGGCCATGGCTCACGGGCCCAGCCACTCCGCAGCATGTGGGATCCTCCCGGACCGGGACACGAACCCGCATCCCCTGCATCGGCAGGTGGACCCTCAACCACTGCGCCACCAGGGAAGCCCTGTTCCTTACTTATTAATTAGTGAAGTAACATTTTTTTCCAATTAGCTTTGGATCTATAATGGCACTAAGTATTTTCTGCTTCAGAGAACAGCTGCTGTCATTAAGACTTGGAAGTAAAACCTTCTTCTAGATCTTCTCACGGTAGGAGATAAGGGATACAAAAATAGTAGTTCTTTACCTTTTTTGTGCCATAGACTTCTCTGAAAATCTGATAGCTATGATAATCTTTGACAGATACAGGAACATGCACACATATGCTAAAAATTATGCATAAAATTCCAAGAGAATCCCAAATTCTCTGAAGACATCAAAACCCTGACAGCCCATATATTCAGGGCTAAAAATCTCTGTGCACAAGGAGATAAGCTAAAAAATAAGCTACATCTTGGTTATAAGTGGGTTTTAAATTAATATGTTAGTATTAGGAAAAATAAGTAAAGCATTCTACATAGTTTATAAAGTGAAAAATTCATTTTAGGTGTGTAAAATTATTTATTACAGGAAGAAAATATTTGGGAAGAAAATGTCAGAGGTTTCATAGGACATCTCTTTTTTACGTACAGGAAGGTATAAAGGTAGCATCATTCTGAGATCAAAGAAAAGACCCTATTATAGCATAAAAGTTCTTCAATATTACAAAAGCAGAGTTTATATAGAATCACATGCTCACAATTAAACTGTGATGATATATAATCATTCATATTCACAAAACAGATGTATCAGAGAAAGACAGGTATTATAATTTTTAGAAAATACATGTTTTATTTTCATATATTTGATTCACATGAACATTTTAAGGAAAACTTCTATAATGTAAAATACACTACACCTTTATAGGCATATCTATACAAATGCAGCTAAAACTAGATGGGTCAGCATCATCCTGATTTACTGTGGCTTTTCTTTATGACTATGTCATAGAGAAGGGCGGCGAAATCAACGTGCTTGGGCAAGTAGTCTATTCTACAACCCACAAAAACTGCACCAATAACTATGTTGGTACTAATCTGCCTCCACAATCATTTGGAGTAAGATGACACTGTGAGGAAGAAGGTAATACAAATGAAAATAAAAGTTAGGAAAGTCGGGCTTCCCTGGTGGCGCAGTGGTTGAGAGTCCGCCTGCCGATACAGGGGACACGGGTTTGTTCCCCGGCCCCAGAAGATCCCACATGCCGCGGAGCGGCTGGGCCCGTGAGCCACGGCTACTGAGCCTGCGTGTCCGGAGCCTGTGCTCCGCAACGGGAGAGGCCACAACAGTGAGAGGCCCGCGTACCACAAACAAACAAACAAACAAAAAGTTAGGAAAGTCATTTAATTGTATTCCTGATTTTAATAAAATACTACTTACCTGGAGCCCATGAAAGGGAATAAATAACCCCTTCATTCCCTGGGGAAGTGTACACTGCCGTCAGTGTGTTTATATCCCAGACTTTTATTGTGCCGTCAAATGAAGCTGTTGCTAAAAGATTGGGATCATCAGGTTTGAATTTGCAGTCAAAGATAGTTTCCACATGACCCTAGGAATGCAGCATAAAAAAACACAGAACAAACCCAGACAAAATGTGAGTCCTCGGCAGAGCTGTATTCTATTTTACACAGAGGCTTAATGATCATGAGAACAGAAGTTCGTAGACTCATAGAATTATTATGACTCCATAATAGAAATAAATCTTAGAAAACACTTAATCCAAGCTTGCTCATTTCATGAATGAGAGCAAGAAAGCTCAGAGTAACTGGCAGAGGTGGACTTCTCCTTCCTTCTGAAAGAATATTCTATTTCTTATTTTGCTTCCAAAATATACTACGACTATGTGATTTTCCACTACACAAAGGAGTAACGTGGCCCACACAATAATGGGAAAACTACCAAATGCAGAGTAATCCTGATAAGCTAAACAGACATTAATATTTAAAGAAGTTTAATGTTTATAATGTTTACAATTAAATCATTTTAATAGTTCCACACATTTTTCTAAAATGTTTCAATCAACCAAGATAAAGTCCTAATATATGATTCTCTATGAAAATAATTTTAGAATATCAATAATACATAAGTAAAAGTAAACATCATTTTATACACAAAATAAGTATTGTATATAAAAGAATGACCACAGACATACCAAGTCCCTAAGAAAATCCCACTTCTTAGCTCCCATATCATAAAGTCCAACTCCACCATCCAAGAAACAGCACACTGCGTGACCAGGAGGAACAGAAAATGCTTGATTCTGTGTCAAAGTTGGGGGTGGTACTGCTTCACTCGTTGAGGATGTATAATGATTTTTGGTTGGGGACTGGATTGAAACTAGAAAAGAAAAAAAAAAATAAACAAGTAAACATTTATGCCAGTATCTTCCCATAGGCTGGAATGAAGCCACAGGACTTAATTTATAAAGACGCTCTTTGTTTTCTTTTATCCAGAATTTATATCAGTAAACTCTTAAGCAATGATCAGATTTTCTGCCACAGGAGTACTTTAGCAGCATTGCCCATATTTATATATTTATATATACAAAATGGGATATTATTTTGAAAAGAGGTGTATAGAAGTGCAGGTGGTGCAAAATGAATGAAAATTAGTTTCTGAGGAATCACAATATGTGGTGAATATTTGGTTTCTTATTGCCCCATAAATTAAAGCACAGCACGATTATTTCTGAATTAAAATTTTCTTTTAAAGTGCTGATGTAATAGCTTACTTCTTCCTCTGTACAAGCAAACACACACTCACGTGAACTTTTTTCTTTTAAAACTAATAACTCTCTTCCACTAATTTTTAATCCAATGAAAATATTTTTTTTTTTTCTTTTTTTTGCGGTACGCGGGCCTCTCACTGCTGTGGCCTCTCCCGTTGCGGAGCAACAGGCTCCGGATGCGCAGGCTCAGCGGCCATGGCTCACGGGCCCAGCCGCTCAGCGGCACGTGGGATCTTCCCGGACCGGGGCACGAACCCGTGTTCCCTGCATCGGCAGGCGGACTCTCAACCACTGCGCCACCAGGGAAGCCCGAAAATAATTATTTTTGAGATTATTTATAATTCACTTTAATTTAGCACCTAAATTAAGAATTACAACTGATATACATTTGCACCTTAATTTCTCTCTTCTTCCTCAATTTTTACTGTTCATAGACTTTCAATTACATAAATGTCTCCTTGTTCAGTTATTTTCTTTGTATTCTTTATCACATATTTTGTCTTCTTTCAAAAAGCTTTTCCTTAGAACATAAATGTACTCTTGTAAATATAATTCAAAATAATGATACCACCATAAATTATCAGACCAATCTAGATTAATTACACACTGGAATATAAATATTTCCCAGTATATTGTCTTTTTTGACTCAAATATAATAAAGTCTTTCTTATTGCATTCATTAGGATAATACTCATTTCTTAGAATTAGAGAACGACAGGCAGTCCAAACTAGAACGAACCATTAATAACAAAAGAAGCATTTGGTTCAATGAAATTGTGCTGAAAGTTTGGTTAAAATTAATATAATCCATGACTGTTTTCTAATATTTTAATTTGTTGATATTATAGGTGGTTTTGATACCCTTTATGCTCCTATCTATCCATAATTCATTTTTTTTCAGAATTTGATGATTGTGTCTACATTTAAAGTTTTTCATTTTTACATAATTTTTCTTACTCCACACTTTCTGTTACATTAAAAAATTGGGAGAAAAAACTATCAACAACCTGAAAGGAATGACTCAAAAATGACAAGATCAGTATGTGCTTCTTTATATTTCCTGATTTTTCTCTAATGGGCCTGGACCACTTTTGCAATAAGAAAAATATAAGGAAGTAAAGAACCTATGATATTTCATTCATCTTACGAGATGGGTGTTCACGGCAAATAAACAAAGAAAAAAATAGTTCCAAAAAATGCAGGATACATAAACAATATGCCAGTCCCCAGCATACTATCAATACTTCTCCAGTCCTAATGCTTCTAGACCCTCCAGTTTCCAGGATTTAGAAGTATTAGGAAAAGCTTAAATTTGTGAAAAGACTGGAGGTTCAAATACAGAGATTTTCTACTTGCCATTGCCCACAAAATCAGATACTAAATTTGCTAACCAAAACATTATTTTGAACAGGCCTCACTAATTATTTAGTATATCATAGACAGTAGTGAGCAAGGAGGAATCAATAACTCTAGGTTGTTCAATCACTACTCTTTTCCCCAAGTTTTTTTATGATCCACACAGAAATAAAAGAAACACTACCAACCATGCAGAGTGACCACAATTGACTTAAATAGGAAGTCAATTTCTTTTCCCTCATATTTAGGAAAAATTCTAATTCTAAACCTCCCCCCGCCCATACTCCAGATTTTTCTTTTATACCTTAAATGTATTTTATAACTTTTTCTTAATCATAGAAGTAATAAAAGGTAATTAGAAAAAAACACAAAAATAAATGAAGAACATCTATAATACTAACTACTAATCCCGCGACAAACATGCAATATGTTCAAACATGGAATATATATTCTAGATCCTACATTTCCAATGTTTTAGGTTATTTTAACTTTGTTATAAACCACATAGATTGTAAAAGAGCCATGTTTAAAACAAAGTCCCCTAGTTCAGACCAATTTTATTTAATCCCATCACTCTTGATATTTTTTATTTTCACCAATATCATTGTCTCATTTTCCCCATGTAGACTTGAGATTATCTTAATATCCTCAATAGCATTTTTAAATGTAACTTTGCCCTAAATATTTTCAATTTAGCAATATTAGATATTGTGTGGCTTTGATGGTATCTTTAGCACGTATATTGTCAAAGGCTATTTTTTTAAATTTGCTTTCCAGTAGCAGTATTTGATACGTTTATATCATTATATCACTCATTTTATTGGATAGCAGCAAGTACGATATTTTAAAATATCAAATTTTGATATTTTTACTTACATTTCTTCCTTGGAGGAGAATTCAGTACATGTAAGCAGTGAAACCCTGTTTTCTTTAATTTAAAATTATCAACAGGTGTTGCTCTAGAAACATTCCAAACGCGCAAAACACCGACTTGAGAATCTAGTCAGATCAAGAAAAGAGCATTATATTAACAAATTTTATTTGAAGCATAAAATGCCTAGATATAAAAGTAATAACAAAATTTCAACTTGCCAGATTTTTAGCACCACTTACTGACATTCTTCACACAGTAATATTATATCATAATACAAAGAAACAGCCAAAGTAATATTCATCCTTTCCATTTTTGGCACGTTTTGCCTTTTTTTTTCTGTTCCAAATCCCCTTCTCGGGTGAGAGACTGCCTGCCTTGGAAGCTTCCCCGACAAAGATCTTTATGACAATGTGACCACAAAAAAGCACCCCAGGGACACACTTGCTCTAGGAGCGCCAGCCACAGAAAACTTTCCACCTCTACCATTAAGTAATCCTTCACCTTTCGAAATGCTTGTAAACTGCTTCCTTGCTCACTTGCAGCCAAACAAGGACTGCCTGATATACCTGAAGTTTAATTAGAAAGCCCCCTCCTTTGAAAAATCCTACCTTAGTAAGCTACTCTGGAAAGAGTCTGGCAGTTCCTCAAATGATTAAATGCAGAGTCACCGTATGACCCAAAAATTGCACTCCTGCCTATACACCCAACCGAATTACAGACATGTGTCCCCATAAAGCCTGCACACAAATGTTCCCAGCAGCATTCATAACCACACAAAACCGGAAACAAGATAATGTCTATCTGCTGATAAATGGATAAACAAAACCTGGCATATCCATACAATGGAATATTATTCATCTATAAAACGGAGTGAAGTACTCATCCATGCTACATCACGGATGAACGTTGAAAACTCTACGTTAAGTCAAAGAAGCCAGACATAAAAGGCCACATGTTGAATGACTCTGCTTCTATGAAACGTCCGAACAGGCAAATCCACCAAAAGAGAAAGCAGATTAGTGGTTTACGTACACACAGGACTGACTAAGGGGTGTGGAGGGCGTAACGAAGAGTGACATGGGGATGGGTCCAGGGTTTATTAGGGGGATGAGGAAACGCTCTGGAGTTAAATGATGCTAATGGTCGTAGAACTCTGTGAACACAGAAACCACTACACTGTACACTTTAAGTGTACACGGTGAGTTTTTATGGTATGTGAATCTCAGCTCAATAATAATGATAATAATAGATATATTATTATTAATATATACCTATCATTAATTATATCCTGTGAAATTAAAGGCAATGAAGATGCATCTAGAAGAATCCATCTACTTCTATGTGCACTTTAAGTGCTTAAAGAAGTAAAGACTTCTTTAAAAATGGTGAAAAGATAAAGATTCTTTGTCTTTCATTTTACACTCAGCAAATATGGGAAGTATTTATACAGTAGCTGAAAGTGCGGTCTCTTCAGAGACCTCTCTCTCTCCGAAGCTAAGTAAACGGTAAGAGTCATTTAATTCCTAATGACTATTTTAAATTCCCCACCTTCCCATCCCCCATCACTTCCTAGTTCTGCTAATTCTCTTATGATTAGGAAATCGTGACTGTCAAAATCCTCAGTGAGGCTAACGGACTCCTCACCCAGACAGACTGTTTTTCTAGCCAGTATTTTTACCGTCACCCTGCCATGGCTGAAATTGAACTGCCTTTGTCTTTTGTATACACACAAACACAGACAGGCACACATGTGTGTACATCTATAATATATTCCAATGTTACCAGAAGCCTGGAAGACCGGGCCTTCTTTTCATTTTTATTTGTCCTTGTGTTGATGATGCACTATGTAAATAAAGTAAACGAGGTATTTACTATAATAACAATGTCTGAGGCATTAATAAGTTTTACACAAAGTTAACCAATGAAAGTACAATCTCCCTGATTCAGTTAAAGAATATACACATATTTAAACCTCTGGGAGTAGGGTAAAGTTACCTCCAGTTATAAACATGCCAGGAGCACCGGGAACCCAGGCCAAGCATTGCACAGAAGCCACTGCACCGGGAAAATTAAATGTTGTTATGCAACAAAGTGATTCCGAATCTACTAGGCGAATTCCACGATGCAAATTAGCCACTAGGAGGTAATCAGTAGACAGTGGGTCCCATTCCAGGGCTGTAACGGGATCCTCTGCGTCGGTCCCTTCAAGAGATTCAGGTCTCAGAACATGTTTCTGACTTTTACTACCTATTAAAATGTAAAGAGCATGATTTTAAACAAAATTTCCAAAATAAGATTAATCATTGAGATCACATGAACCTTCTCCTTGCATACCACTGATCTCTGAGAGTCCTGGGAATACAAGTCTGGCATTTCTATGCAGAAGTCATAACTGACAAGGGAATGCAGGGGAATTAGAGTTTGCCATAAGGATGAAAGTCGTACTGGACTGCTTTGCCTTGGCAATCCCCAGTACCCTGCATGTTTTTCTATTTGTTACTGAAAAGCTGTAAGAAAAAGACGTAGGAAAATAATATACATCATCTTGTCATCAACTACAATTTCACTGAGTTACAACAGCATAGGGATAGGGAGGTGTTTACCGAAGGGAAGAACAACGTGTTCTGACTAAAAGCACAGACTTTGGAGGGCTGCCTGGGTCCAGATCCTAGTCCCAAGATACTTAATCTCTGTGTGCTCAGTTTTTTATTTTACAGTGGAGAACATAACGATACCAGAGTTTGTTTGTTTGTTCAAGAGTAAACGAGTTAGTTGCTTGAAGTGCTTCAAACAGTGGGGCATACGATAAACAGCATACCGATGTTTATTGTCATCCGTCCTCATTCATCCTATCACTTGTCGTATCATAATTCACTCCTGGCTACCAGAACAAAGAGGCAGCCAGAAAAACAGGGAGATGAAACAAGTGAGATTAAGTGAAGAAAAGGATCAGCAAACAATCCTCTTATTTCTTCCAAAATATATACACGCCGGCGATACGGAAAAAAAGGCCTTTGCTAACGCACCAACGGGGACTCCAATTAAACAGTTCTCTCATTCACAAAAGAAAGGCAGTGAAACACTAAGTTTACAGATTACAACCTTAACAGAAGTACCAATTATTCCTAAGTACTGTAAACGTTGAAGAAGTGTTTATTTTAAAAATAACACTATTGAAAGATACCATAGCTCTTCCTGCAATGTCTCCGTTACATACTGTTTTTCAATGTATCAGATTATAAAAGCAGAAAAAGTAGATCTCCTTGTATATATAAGATAATTGTAAAGTTAATTGAAAAATCTTATAGTTTCTGGCTTGAGGTTAACTCGTCAGAACATATTCTTTAAATATGTTATTCTTAGATAGGGAGTATTTTATTTAGATATTTTGCATATGTGATCATAGAAGGTTCACGTGAAGCTTCTCTTATTTGACTTTATCAAACTTTTGCAATAACCATCAAGAAAAGTTTGCTTGCTTCTTCTTTCCCAAAATAAGCATCTTCAAAGTTGCTATTTGATAAAATAAATAGTAATGAGTATTAATACAGCTGATCATTACAAACCACAGAGAGGTAGGAAAATGATTAACCTAAGTTGTACCAGCTATTTAAGTAATTATTAGGTATTTGAATGTGCCCGTTAGTATCTATGGTTATTAAAAATATTCCAGGGCTTCCCTGGTGGCGCAGTGGTTGAGAGTCCGCCTGCCGATGCAGGGGACACGGGTTCGTGCCCTGGTCTGAGAAGATCCCACATGCCGCGGAGTGGCTGGACCCGTGAGCCATAGCCGCTGAGCCTGCGCGTCCAGAGCCTGTGCTCCGCAACGGGAGAGGCCACAGCAGTGAGAGGCCTGCGTACCGCAAAAAAAAAAAAAAAAAATGTATTTAAAATAAAATGGTCCAATGGATAAAGAAGATGTGGCACACATATACAATGCAATATTACTCAGCCATAAAAAGAAATGAAATTGAGTTATTTGTAGTGAGGTGGATGGACCTAGAGTCTGTCATACAGAGTGAAGTAAGTCAGAAGGAGAAAAACAAATACCATATGCTAACACATATATATGGAATCTAAAAAAAAAAAAAAAAAAGGTCATGAAGAACCTAGGGGCAAGACGGGAATAAAGACACAGACCTACTAGAGCATGGATTTGAGGATATGGGGAGGGGGAAGAGTAAGCTGGGACAAAGTGAGAGAGTGTCATGGACATACGTACACTACCAAGCGTAAAATAGATAGCTAGTTCCCACTAAGCAGCCGCATAGCACAGGGAGATGGGCTCCGTGCTTTGTGACCACCTAGAGGGGTGGGATAGGGAGGGAGGGAAGGCGGGAGACGCAAGAGGGAAGAGATATGGGAACATATGTATATGTATAACTGATTCACTTTGTTATAAAGCAGAAACCAACACACCATTGTAAAGCAATTATACCCCAATAAAGATGTTAAAAAAATTTTTTAAATAAAATAAAATGGCCTGACTTTATCAATAATTTATATAGCTTTTTTTTTTAACATTAGAAAGATCATTCCCTAAGGAAAGAAAAGATTTGGATGTTCACTGTTCTGTTCAATTTCAATTTCTTCTTTCTTCTATTAATTTCAGATAAATTGAATGTAATACGCCTTGTGAAAGTAGTTATTCTAATCCTGAAGCAGCACTTTCATCCATCTACCTAGTGAACCAGGAGTCACATCCATCAACAGATACCAATGGCTAAAAGCACGTTTTTCAAATGTCAGCAGTGCTGACTTATAAGTGGAGAACTGTTCATCTAATTTTTCAATTTTTTATTATATATTTTGTTATTGTTTAAATTTTAAAAATAAACATAAACTAATTTCTCAGACCTTTCCACTGAGCCATGTTAATTAACTAATAGGGCTACAAGGAGTTATTGTTCCTTTTTTTTTTTTTTTTTTTTTGCGGTATGCGCAGGCTCAGCGGCCATGGCTCATGGGCCCAGCCGCTCTGCGGCATGCGGGATCTTCCCAGACCAGGACACGAAACAGTGTCCCCTGCATCAGCAGGCGGACTCTCAACCACTGCGCCACCAGGGAAGCCCTATTGTTCCTTTTTATCCCAAGTTCAAACTCTTTGCTAAGGAGCTGTGACAACTAAATGGTATTTTACAAACAGGTGGGAAAATATTTTTGAGTAGTATTAGTAAGTTATTTTATAATCCAGCTGTAGGTCCTTTGTCATTCAGGCCATTTTCTTAGTAAATACGCAGAATGAAACAACTGACTTTAAAAAGTAAAAATGCAGGACAAATGCCTGACAGGGGTTAACTCAAAGTAAAATCCGCAGAGCTGAGTTAAATGTACTACGATGCCTCACAAATAAGATTTACTTCCAATGGTTATTTGGAATTGGCATAGTGCCGGATAATATTTGCACAACTATTATTTAAAAATTAAAATACTGTTATCTTTCTATGCTGTGTAAATAAGAAATTATACATGCTGAGAAAAATAAAATTTAAGAGACCTGACTAGTAAAATTCTTACCTGGTTGAAAAATTGATAGACTTCCATCAATATGACCAAAGACAACTTTCCCCTTTTTCTGGGTATGCCATCTGAATATACAGATATCAGACAGGAAGCTATGGGCTTCTTTGTGCACAGTCACGCCACTGTCCGGTCCTGAGATGGTCCAGAGGAACAGTGGGCCTCTCTGGGAAGCAAACGCCACTGTGTCATCTGCATTCCAGCACCAGCTGAGAGAGGCAGGCGTCCCTGGAATAAATTAAATACAGATACACAGTAGAGAAACATGGCATAAGATCGTACCGTTGAATGTTATTTGCATCCTACCTTTCTACAACAACTAAAATACAAGACTGTGTTCATTATTAAAAAATATTACCTTCTTACTTGGAAATTTGATCTATAAAGTAACCCTAAAGGCTGCAGGGAACATATGCAGGGTACTTCTATGATGAAAAAGTACCTAGTTTCTGGTTTAAAACTATTAATATGATCATATGCTTCACATACTCAAAGAAATGTATAGAGTTCTTTCTTTCAGAAAACTATATATTAAAGCAATAAATTCTTACTGAGTTTTTGTGTATAAGCCCTGCTTTAGGCGTTCTAGGTATACAAGTTAATATAGGAGACAATTCCTGCTTTAAAGGATCTTAAGTATAAATTGGGGAGATGACTACATTTATGAAAAGTTGCATGCTACTATAAGGATTTTCTTTCTTTTTTTTTTTTTTGCAGTACGCGGGCCTCTCACTGTTGTGGCCTCTCCCTTTGCGGAGCACAGGCTCCCGACGCACAGGCCCAGCGGCCACGGCTCAGGGGCCCAGTCGCTCCGCAGCATGTGGGATCTTCCCGGACCAGGGCACGAACCTGTGTCCCCTGCATCGGCAGGCGGACTCTCAACCACTGCACCACCAGGGAAGCCCCTATAAGGATTTAATAACAACAAAATTAACACTACAAACTACTTCTTATCAGGAGTTGGATTTAAGTCTTAGTTTTGCCTCGGATGATCTAAACAAGCCACTTTACCTCTGTAAACCTGTTTCCTCACATAAAAGAGACATGACTAAAAATAGCTGACCACCTGTTTCACATGAAAGTTAGGGCAAGAAAAAATAATGATGTGTGTAAAAATCCTTTTTAAACTAAAAGACAAAATACGAAAGTTAACTGTTGATCTCCTGTTATTGTGATCAAATAAATAATAGATGAAATAAATGTTATGGTAAATTTATGACTCAGGAGACAGACTGTGAATCTCCCGACACAGAATCGGAATCATCAAACTGAATATGCATATCAGGTCGTGGGGAGTTAGGGCCCAGGAATCTATTTTTAACAAGGTTCTCCAAATGATTTTTATGTGTATAAGAGTTTGTGACTGTTTGGGCTACTGCCCTGGAAAGAAACTGGATTTGAATTACACCTTGAAGGAACAGCGGAGTTTCAATACGTGGGTCAAGACGTATTTCCCAGGAAGAGGAAATGCTATGAACAAAGACACAGGGTTGAAAGTTGTTCATTGACCGTAAATTCAGTTTGTGTCAGCAGCCTACAATGTGCCAAGAGGCAGAAGCTAAAGCTGATTCACTTTGTTACAAAGCAGAAACGAACACACCACTGTAAAGCAGTTATACTCCAATAAAGATGTTTTAAAAAAAAGAGAGAAAAAAAAGAAACTGTTTCAGGGCTTAACATACAATGGGAACTCCATAAATACTCACTGAATGAATGAATGAGTACACAAATAAGGCCAATAAAAAAGCTGTTTGGTTTTCAGATACATTAACAGAAGCAGAATTTTCCCAATAAGGGATAAGACATGCTGTATGGGTCAAACCACCACAGCCCACTTGAAGGAAGCCACTGGAATGATGGCTCTCAGAATGTGTGTTTTGAGAAGCACAGCAGGAAGAGAAAGGACCAGAAATGATGTCCTGTAGTTATAATAGAAAACACTGCTATACTGGCTTGTCACACACAAGCACTTCTAAGAGCTCTACAAATATCCACTCATCTAATTCTCCCAACAATATTCTGAGATAGGCAGGTAGTATTATTCTCCACTGTTAACAGTTTTGTTTTGTTTTCTTTTTTCTGAAAGTGTATTATTAAGTGTGACATTTTTCAGGTTGGTGACAATTTTTTAACCTTTTACATTTAAACAAAGTAATACTAATTTTCTTTTAAGTGACTTTTTTAATATTAAGAAAAAAGAATGAGGAAGTAAAAAGAATACAGAGGCATGTTCAACAACCGAATGTGGAAGTTCTAATATTTATTTTTTTTAAGGTTGACAATGCAAACTTCTACTTTGTTTAAACTGGATTCTGAAAAGAAAAAAGGAGTCTAAGCCTTTTCAAAGGGGATTATTTTAAATAAAAATGACCAAAAATATTCATAATTTTTGCAAATAAAATATCAAAACTTTCAATCTTCAAATTAAGATCTTTGAAAACATAAGGAATTTACCCTGAAATTTTTCAGAAAAAGGAAAAATATATAAAATTGATCAAAATTGTTACCACAATTATTTAATCATTCTACACATGTTAATGAAAAAGTCTTATTTAATTGCATGTTCAGTGGCAAAGGAAGCTATGGTGCACACAGCTGATGAACAAAAGTCTCTTCCACGATGAATGGATGTGATGCATATGGTGTTTGATGACAAATCAGTGGACAAACTAGGTAATGGTACCATAATATGCTGTCTAATCTGTCCTTATGCATAACATTTAGAAAATGTTACTATGCAGTTATAGTCTAGTATAGGTTTTGTGTGACAACTTTATAAGCACAATGGCATTGTATAACATTTTTAGTTTATGTCGCATAAAATACGGAAAGAATTTTAAGGAGTATTTATTGTGTTATTTAAAATTAATCTCACACAAAGCTGTATTTAAAGTAGTGGGAAAATGCACTGTTGATCAATATAAACAATACTGGTAAAACCGTAGGATCTGTGATTGGTGGAGAAATGGCTATGACCAGAAAAACATGAAATCTTGATTGAGGTTATTAACCACTGTTTATGCACCACAAAGCTTTGTACCAAACCTAATTTGGCTTTTTCTCATTGGAGTAGTGAAAACCTTAAGGAAAACTGTTACTTACATTAATGGAAGCTCACTGAATAGATGACTTTTAAAAAGATTTTGCTCAGAGATTGAAGCAAACTACTCACTGTCTAATACTGAAATTCATTGGTCGCTGCAAGTGAAAATAATAAGCAGCGTATATGAGCTTGGGAAGGAGATGCTCATTTTCCTAGCTGAATATATTTGGTAAATATTTTTTAGGACAAAAGTTACATAACAAAATTGGTGTGTTTTTCGGGTGTTTTCAGCATTCCTAACGACCTAAATTTGAAAAGACAAGGGAAAAGCCGTACTCAGTCTATGTCGAACATATCCAAAGGTTCCAGAAGGCATCATTCTTGTTATATTGGAAGCAAGATTTAAATACAATTGCCTATGACTTCTCAATATTGTTGTTACGCACTGAAAAGAATAGTATAAAGAAACTCTGTGAAAAGTAAAGTGTGTGACACTGTCACGTCTCAGTTTACTATCTCAAAGTTACAACCAGTATTTTTTAGAGAAAAGGCTGAATATGGAAAATATATCCAGCAGTAGCTTTCAAAAACATAATCCGTAACTGAGCTACACTCAGCACGCAAAAAGAGAACTGAATTATTATGACATTTAACACAGAAAAATGATTATTTAACTTCATCATCATTATGGGGTAAGATGCTAGGTAGAAAGAAAGTAATGATATTATGCCATTCACAAAGATCTATTTGCATAAACTAGAACTTTCTACTTTGACCTAAAAATACAGGAAAAAGTCAACCCAGCAGAGCAGTGACTACATGCGTCATACTCTCTTCGTATGTTTCAAGCAAGGCCAATTGTCTCATTGAGAAAATAGTATCTAATTATTATTTTTATATTTATTTTGGAATTTTTAATATTATATTTAAATACTAATAAAATTTGACTATGATTTTAATTGATCGGTGTACTAAGTCTGATAATTTCATGAAATTTTGTTTCAGTTTTGTACACATGCACATACACAGTAATGAGTCATGATGTGAAATGTGTTTCTTATATAGATGACCATTAGAAAGCTTGAAAAACACTACTTTAAAACTTGAGCTAATTGAAATAAAATATTTTGCTTACTGAAATAATAGAAAAAAAACTGAGGTATAATTCACATGTAACATTCTATTTATTTTCATTCAATAAAATAAATCCCAGTTATAGGTATACCTTTTGTATTGTCGAGTTTAGCAATGACTTTTTGTTCTGCAACATTCCAAATGATCACGAAATTATCAGTACTGCCACTTGCAAACAGATCAGGGTTATGTGGACACCAAGAGATAGCTGTGATTGTTTTTTTATGTTCAGACATAATTGCGTGAAGTTTGAATTCATTATAACGGTGATCCAACTAAAAAATATATAAATAAAACATGTCAGTGCTTCTTTCTATGTAATACACTTTCCATTAATAATCACATTATTTTTAAAAAGCTACATACATGAAAATTAGTACACCTAATAACAAGATATGAACATAATTCAAGCCTTGGTCTACTTTCAAGTGAATTCAAATGTATTCAATTTGAAAGAAATCATTTTTCAAAAAAATAAAAGAGAATTGAAATTAAACATACCAATTTTAAAAAGAAGTAACAATAAATGTACATTTAAATATGCATAATAATTCAGAGACTTATTTTCCATAGCTCTATTTATGAGGGAAAAACACCTTGTTCTTAAGATATTTTTTCTGCAAATTTTTAACTTATATTTGAGTCAAAAAAAGTAGGTTAAATAAGCCAGCTGCTCATTACTACATTATTAAGATGTCCAAAGTTTGCAGAGCAATGGTATCATTTGGACCTGTTCTATGTTATTGCTTTTCGGAAGGGGCATTATGTTGTGTTTTTATACGTAAGTGGACAAAAGGAATAGCCTAGTTTTCCTATTTTCTTTGTAAATGTGCCATTAATTAGTGGATCAATTCATCTTTCTATCAGTTTTACCATGTTTGAGATGTATATACTGTATATGTCATTTTGTTGAACCTGGTTTTTCCCTTTAACACATAACAAACCTTTCACAGTGTTACGTAAGAGTTACTCAACTCATTATCATATTAACTATTAACTACACCAACCTTTCTTTAACCGTATACTTGCAGTAAAATCCTAACTGCTGTCACCCAAGTTTATTTGTATTAACTTCTAAATCAGGGTAATTTTTAGTTTGTTTTAGTCTTTAATAACACGCAAACTTTCTTCATAGGTTTTTTAGATTAATACTTTTAGCTTAATCTTCCTAAGTATTCAAGTCATAAAATGTCATCATTAAACAAGATATATGCAAACATTAAAAAAATTAGGTTTCGCCTTCATCCACTTTCTTACCTTCCTGACTCCTCAGAGGAACAGTTTTCCCTGCCTGATAAATAATTCTTCTTTAGGAGGAAGTAAAAGACAAGACAATAGGGACCAAAGATTAAGGGAGAAATTTCTTAAGAGGAAGCTTAGCAACACACATAGGGTGGTAAAGAGGTAGATGGCAAAACAAAAGGGGCATTTAGAAGGCTTGCTCCTGTCTTCTGGGGAATGGGAAGTGAAAAAAAGATGTGAGTTATATTGAAATTGCATTTTGATTGCTAGATATTTCCTCAATCTTGAGAAATGGACTACATAAAATCTTAGCATTGTGGAAACTTAATTGGTTTATAGATGAATGCTATTATTTCTCCAATTTTCAATAAACTGCAACACTATTAGCAATTTAAAGGAACTTTTACTCCAGAATAAAGCAATAATTTTTTTTTCACTCTTAACTGAAATGAGTTGGCATTTCAAGATAAAAAAATTGAAGAAACATTTACTAAATGGTTACTAAGTGTCAGAGAGTGTGCAGTAACTTGAGGATTCAAAGATGAGAAAGACCCATTCTGGTCAATGGAAGCATGTAGGGACGCAATCCATTCCATAAGGTCCTTCACTAAGAACGAGGGAAAAGCAGAATGTAGAAAAGAGCTTATACATTTGAGCTGACATCTGAAAGATGAGAAAACGTCTCTGGACAGGCAATGTGGGCAAACTGAAAAATTAGTGCAAGCACAGGCAAGATACAAAAGAGTCTGAGTAGTTTTGGAAAAGGCAATGATCTCAGGGTCTGGAGCACAAGGTGCCAGGGAGACGGAGCCAGGAAGATCATGAAAGGCTGTCATACCATGAGGTTGGATGTTAATATTAAGGAATGAGGAGCGACTGAAGACGGAAAAGTTTAGATCTGCATTATAGATGACTGATTATACTGAAGGATAAGTTAGAGGGAGTCAAGATAGAGGCAAAGAGAATATTAAGAAACCGTTATGGTAGTTTAGGTGAGAAGGATATGAAGAAGGGAGTAAAAGGTAGAAAATACCAGAACCGGTCCTGGTTACCTAGGGTGCAGGACGTGAGTAGAAGAGGGAGTCAGTGATAACTCTCACATCTGTGGTTTAGACTAATGGTTAGTGGGTGACACTGAAATACTGGCTCCAGGTTTAAGAAGAAAAACTGGACTTGGATTTATGGTGCTCATGGCACCTCTATATGAAAAAATTCAGAAGGCCGTTGGCTGTGTAGATTGGGGACTGATAGGAGATGTCTGGATGGAGCCAGCACATGAGAAAAGGTAGTGATAAAGGTGTTTATCCCAAGACTATCTCAAAATATGTTACAACTGCACTATTTTTAATAGAAGGCTCTCTAAAGGACTACTCACTTCTTCAACTGATAAGACTATTTTCTCGTATCACATGTTACTGAGCAAGGTTTGAAATAAATGGACAAATGAATTCCATTTATTTATATGGGAATATAGCTTAAAAGAATTAAGAACTACTTGTTCACCGTTCATAAAACAGGAACTTTAAGTCTTGAAGAAATTCTTTTTGATGAATAGCATCAAAATAGGATTACTAAATCAATTAAGAATTTGCTAATAATTTAATATTATGATATGAGCATTTTCTAAAAGCTTGACTTGTAAAACTAACATAGTATAAATAGTAACAAAATATACAATAAAATATCAATAAAGTTACAGCATTAAGCTTTTCAAGTATTAATTAAATAGTAATTTTACCTGATAAAAGGAAAACTTGCAAAGAATCAGCATTCTTTTACCTGATAAATATAGATGGCCAGGGTAGCACAGTACGCAAACCTGTCTCCATTGGCGACGCACACATCTTTGTTCCATGGCTGACATCCAGCAGCCAGCAGTCCCACTTGTCTTACCTGGGACATGTTTGCCTTGAGAAACAAATTCAGAGGCATATCAGTCAATTCCATTATTCAATAAACTTCCTCTTCTTTGTTTTACATCTGTTTTCTTCAATCCTTATCTTTACGCCCTGAAAACATTTTCTACTAGCGCTATCAATCTCAGCGTTTACTTTCAAAGAACAGGAGTTGAAATCTCCAAATGTCAACAAACATCAAGGCCGGTCATTTCAGTTAAGGAAGCGAGAGATTATAAAATAAATGATGATTGACATTTGACCAAGGGTTGCTAATCCTACCAGGAGTGACAAGGACCAGAGTGAAAGAGAAAGTGCATATCCTATCTAAAGGGTCTAGTACCACTGGAGAAGGTTACTCCATGTTGCCAGATTTCTGGAACTTCCCAAAGAAATGGAAATATCCAGATGTTTATGTAAACATACCAATTTTTATACACTGGCAATTCCTTCAAGGCAGCAAATTCAAGCGTAAAACACTGTAAGCCAATACAATGTTGGGAGGATTGTGACCTCTGTCTCAGAACTTCACAAGTCTTCACATTGACTCTACGTCCTCACAGAAACTATTCGAGGTACACAAGGCAGGAATACAAGCTGGCTTAACAGTAGTGTTCATTGTGAAGAGAGGACAGAAGGAAGCTGGAAATTACAGAATATAAATCGTTTATGTGGCAGGGCAGAGGATTTTAGAGTAAACGAGCCCAGAGTCAGTTACATTATATCTCATTTATTTATAAAGCTACTTTCCTCTTTATATCTTTTCTAGTTCATATTTCCACTTCCTGAAAAGATCTCTTTTTTCCCCTTCTCTTTCTTCTCCAATTTCTATCTTCATCCCATTAAATTCCTTTATCTGGGTAGAACTAGTGATATATTTCCCCAAAAAAGTAAATAATTTGCAGTGAAAACTGGCAGGATAAAAAAGCGGTGCTACCAACCTTTCGGTGCTTACAAGCGTAAGAAACTATTACAAATACCTGCTTTCTTCCTCCTCTAATGACACCTAGCATTCTGGATAAATTTTTAAAATACACTTTTTTTCAATTAGTAATGTTATGACAATATTACTTTTCATTGAAAATAGACATTATTTCAACCACATGTGAATTAAATAGGCTGTTATAGTTTATCCTTGGTATGTATGATTACTATTAATGTTTGTGTGTAAACAAATTTTGAGTTTATATTTGGAAAAGAAACATAAGGGAAAGATATTTAAATATACAGGCAAAATGGAGTCATTTAATTTTCACTTTCTTCTAACTCTGTTTTACTTTTTAAAAAATTAATAAACTTTATTTTTAGAGCAGTTTGAGGTTTACAGCAAAACTGAGTAGAAATTACAGAGATTTTCATTCGCCCCCCTAGTTCCCCAACACGCACAAGCTCCGCCACTATCAACATCCCTACCAGATGGTACATTTGTTATAACGATGAACCTACCCTGACACATCATTACCATCCAAAGTCCAGAGTTTACATTAGGGTTCACTCTTGGAGTTGCACATTCTACGGGTTTTGACAAATGCATAACGACATGCATCACCATTGTAGCATCATACAAAGTAGTTTCACGTAACCATTGATCTTTTTACTGTCTCCATAGCTTTGCCTTTTCCAGAATATAGCTGGAAATCATACAATATGGTGTTTTTTTCCAGATTGGTGTCTTACACTTAGTAATATGTATTCAATGTCTTTTCATGGCTTGATAGCTCATTTCTTCTTAGCACTGAATAACAGTCCATTGTTTTGATGTACCGTGGTTTGTCGACCCATTCACCTGCTGAAGGACATGCGGTTGTTTGCAAGTTTGGGCAATTACGAATAAAGTCACTATAAACATCTGTATGCAGGTTTTTGTCTGGACATAACTTTTCAATTCATTTAGGTAAATAAGAAGGAGTGGAAAAGGAAGAGATTGCTGGATCCTGGTAAGGGTATGTTTATTTTGTAACAAACTATTGAACTGTCTTCCAAAGTGTCTGCCCCATTTTGCATTCCCACCGGCAACGAATGAGAGTTCCTGCTGCTGTACATCCTCACCATCCTTCGGTGTTGTCAGTGTTTTAGACGGGCCATTCGAATAGGCACATAGTAGTATCTCACTGTCGTTTTAATTTGCAATTCCCTAATAACTTATGATGTTGGACATCTTTCCATAGCTTACATGTCATCTTCTTCAGTGAGGTGTCTTTTCAAGTCTTTTTCCCTTTTATTTTTATTGAAGTATAGTTGATTTACAATGTTGTGTTAGTTTCAGATGTACAGAGGTTCATATATATATATATATATATATATATATGTATTACTTTTCAGATTCTTTTCCATTTTAGGCTATTACAGGATATTGACTATAGTTCCCTGTGCTATACAGTAGGTCCTTGGTTTTTTTTAATTGGGGTGTTTGTCTTTTCTTGTTGAATTTTAAGAGTTCTCCACATATTCTGGGTAACAGTTATTAGATGGTCTTTGGCAAATATTTTCTCCGAGTCTGTGGCTTGTCTTCTTTTTCTCTTGACACCGTCTTTCACAGAGGAGAATATTTTAATTTAATAAAGTTTAGCGTTCAATTATTTATTTCATGGATGATGCCTTTGGTGTTGAATCTAAAAATTCATGGCCATACCCAAGGTCATCTAGGTTTCTCTTATGTTATCTTCTAGGAGTTTAATAGTTTTGTGTTTTACCTTTAGGGTCTAAAATCCATTTATGAAAGATGTAAGGTCTAGTCTAGATTACTTTTTTTGCATGTGGATGTCCAGTTCTAGTACCATTTGTTGAAAAGACTATCTTTTCTCCATTGTATTGCCTTTGATCCTTTGTTGAAGATGAGTTGATTATATTTATGTGGGTGTATTTACGGGCTCTCTATTCTGTTACACTGATCTATTTGTCTATTCTTTCATCAATACTACACTGTCTTAATACTGTAGCTTTACAGTAAGCCTTCAAGTTGGGTAGTGTCAGGCTACTGACTTTGCTGCTCTCGTTCAACACTGTGTTAGCTGTTTGGGGTCTTTTGCCTTTCCATATAAACTTTAGAATCAGTTTGTCAATATCCAAAAAAAATAACTTCCTGAGATTCTGGTTGGGATTTTATCACATCTATAGATCAAGTTTTAGCAATAAGTGACATCTTGACACTACTGATTCTTTCTATCCCT
This sequence comes from Phocoena phocoena, assembly GCF_963924675.1. Classification (NCBI taxonomy): domain Eukaryota; kingdom Metazoa; phylum Chordata; class Mammalia; order Artiodactyla; family Phocoenidae; genus Phocoena; species Phocoena phocoena. The sequence continues at coordinate 30,726,870 of NC_089239.1, read as the reverse complement.
GAACATGGAATATCTCTCCATTTATTTAGTTCTTTGATATCTGTTGTCTGAGTTTCATTGTTTTTCTCATATTGATCTTGTACATATTTTGTCAGATTTAAACCTCAGTATTTCATTTTTGGGGTGCTATTGTAAATGGTAATGTGCTTTAAATTTCAAATTACACTTGTTCATTGCTGGTACACAGGAAAGTGATTGACTTTTGTATATTAATCTTGTATTCTAAAATCTTGCTAAAATCACTATATTGGTACCAGGAGGATTTTTTCTACGCAGACACTAAAGTCATCTGTGAACAAAGACAGTCTGATTTCTTCCATGCCAATCTGTATACCTTTTATTTCCTTTTCTTGTCCAGTTACATAACTTAGGACTTCAGTACAGTGTTGAAAAGCAGTGGTGAGAGCAGACATCCCTGCCTTGTTCCTGATCATAGCAGGAGAACTTCAAGCTTCTCACCATTAAGTATGATGTTAGTTACAGGGCTTTTGTTCTTTATCAAGATGAGGAATAAATATGTTCTTTGTCAAGTTGAGGAAGTTACCCTCTATTCCTAGGTTGCTGAGAGATTTCATCATGAACGAGTATTGGATTTTGTCAAATGATTTTCAGCATCTGTTGATACAAAGGCCTATTCAGGTCTAGATACACATCTACACAGATTGTCTATTTATTCTTGTGTGAGTTTTGGCAAACCGTGTCTTCAAAAAATAGGTTCGTTTCATCTAGGTTATCAAATTTGTGGCCATAGAATTATTGATAGTACTCCTTTATTATCCTTTTAATGTCCATAGGATCTGTAGTGATATCTCTTCTTTCACTACTAATATTAGTAATATATTTCTTCTCTTTTTCTTCTTAAGTAGCCTGGCTAAAGGCTTATAAACTTTATTGATATTTTCAAAGAAGCAGCTTTTAGTTTTGTTTTCTCTACTCATTTTCTATTTTCAATTTCATTAATTTCTGCTCTAATTTTTATTATTTCTTTTATTCTGCTTACTTTGAATTCCATTTGCTCTTCTTTTTCTAGTGTCCTAAGGCAGAAGCTTAGATGACTGATTTTAGATCTTCCTTTTTTTCTAAGAAATGCACTAAATGCTATAAATTTCCCTCCAAGCCCTGCTTTTGTGGGCTTTTACTTCATTAAGTTGTATTTTCAATTTCATTTAGTTCAAAATAATTTTTAATTTCTCTTGAGAGTTCTTCTTTGATCCATGTGCTGTTTAGAAAAGTGTTGTTTAATCTCTAAGTATTTGGGGGTTTTCTAGCTATGTTTCTGCTACTGATATCTAGTTTAGTTCCACTGTCTCAGAGCAGACCTGTATTATTTCTATACTTTTAAAATTTGTTAAGGTGTGTTTTTTGGTCCAGAACATGGTCTAGTCTGTGAATGTTCCTTGTGAGCTTGAGAAGAATGTGTAATCTGCTGTTGTTGGATGAAGTAGCCTATAGATGTCAATTATATCCAGTTGATTGAAGATGCTCTTGAGTTCAGCTATGTCCCTACTAACCTTCTGTCTGCTAGATCTGTTAAACTCTTATAAAGGGATATTAAAGTCCCCAACTATAATAGTGGGTCCATCTATTTCTCCTTGCACTTCTATCAGCTTTGCCTCATGTATTATGATACTCTGTTATTAGGCAAATACACATTAAGGATTGTTATATCTTCTTGGAATACTGACCCCTTGATTATTGTGTAATGTCCCTCTTTATCCCGGATAGCTTTCCTTGCTCTGAAGTCTGCTCCATCTGAAATTAAGACAGACATGCCTACTTCTTTTGATTAGTGTTAGCATGGTATATTTTCTCCATCCCTTTACTTTTAATCTATATGTGCCTTTATATTTAATGTGAATTTCTTGCAGAAAACATATAGTTGGGCCTTGTTTTTCTATCCACTTTGACAAACTCTGTCTTTTAATTGGTGCGTGTAGATCAACATTCAAGGTGATTATTGATATAGTTGGAGTAATATCTACTATATATTTACTGTTTCATTTTGTTGCCCTTGATCTTTGGTCCTGTTTTTGTCTCCCACACTTTCTCTTTCTTTTGTGGTTTCAACTGAGTACGACTCAATTTTTTCTCCTTTCTTAGCATATCAATTATACCTCATTTAAAAACATTTTAGGGCTTCCCTGGTGGCGCAGTGGTTGAGAGTCTGCCTGCCGATGCAGGGGACGCAGGTTCGTGCCCCGGTCTGGGAAGATCCCACATGACGCAGAGCGGCTGGGACCCTGAGCCATGGCCACTGAGCCTGCGCGTCCAGAGCATGTGCTTCGCAACGGAAGAGGCCACAACAGTGAGAGGCCCGCGTACCACAAAACAAAAAACAACAACAAAAAAACATTTTAAGTTCTTGTCCTAGATTTTGCAATACACATTGACAACTAATCCAAGTCTACTTTCAAATAATACTATTCCACTTCTCAGTACCTTATAAAAACAAAATAATCCTAATTCCTCTTTCTAATCTCTTGTATCATTGATGTCGTTCATTTCACTCACACATAAGCATACCTGACACATATATATGTATGTGTATGTGTGTGTGTGTACACACATAAGCTTACATAATCAAAGACATTGTCACTAGTTTCATTTTGAACAAACTTATTTGTTAGGTCAATTAAGAATAAGAAAATGAAAGTTTTTATTTTACCATCACTTAGTCATTCTGCACTGTTCTTCCTTTGTTTTCGTTTTTTTTTCTTTTTCTTTTTTTTTTTTTGCTGTACACGGGCCTCTCACTGTCATGGCCTCTCCTGTTGCGGAGCACAGGCTCCGGACGCGCAGGCCCAGCGGCCATGGCTCACGGGCCCAGCTGCTCCGCGGCATGCGGGATCCTCCCGGACCGGGGCACGAACCCGCGTCCCCTGCATCGGCAGGCAGACTCTCAACCACTGCACCACCAGGGAAGCCCTGTTCTTCCTTTGTTTATGTAGATCTGAATTTCTACCTATATAATTTTCCTTCTCTCTGAAGAACTTTTTTTTTTTTAACATTTCTTGCAAGGCAGGTCTACTGGCAACAAATGCCCCAATTTTTGTTTGTCTAAGAAAGCCTTTATTTCTCTTTCACTTTTGAAAGATAGTTTCACAAGGTACAGAATTCTAGGTTGGTGTTTTAGTTCTCTCAACACTTTAAACGTTTCATTCCACTCTCTTCTTGATTGCATGGTTTCTGAGAAGTGGATATAATTCTGACCCTTGCTCTGGCTTCTTTTAAGATTTCTCTTTGTCTTTGATTTTCTGAAGTTTGGATATGATTTTCCTAGGCGTATGTTTTTTTTTTTTTTTGGCATTTATCCTGCTTAGTGTTCTCCAAACTTCGTGGATCTGCGGTTTGGTGTCTGATGTTAATTTTAGGAAATTCTAAGTCATTATTGTTTCAATTATTGCTTCTGTCCCTGTCTTTCTTCTTCTGGTATTTCCGTTATATGTATGGAAATGTAGTTGTACATTTGTAGTTGTCCCACAGTTCTTGGACATTCTGTTCTGCTATTTTTTCATTTTTTTCTCTTTTCTTTTTAGTTTTGGAAGTTTCTATTGTCATATTCTCAAGCTCAGAGATTCTTTTCTCAGTCATATCCAGTCTACTAATGAATCTATTAAAGGCATTCTTCATTTCTGTTACAGTATTTCTGATCTCTTGTATTTCTTGTTGATTCTTTTTTAGAATTTCCATCTCTCTGTTTAAATTATCCATCTGTTTTTCCATGTTGTCTACTTTTTTCATTAAAGCCCTCAGCATACTAATCATACTTTAAAAAAAAATTATTGGTTGGATAAATTCCAACATCCCTGCCGTATCTGACTTCGGAGCTGATACTTGTTTAATCTCTTTAAACTGTGTTTTTTGCTTTTTAGTGTGCCTTGTGATTTTTTGTTGAAAGGAGAACATGATGTTAGTGGCTAAAAGGAACTGGTAAGCAGACCTTTAGTAATGTAATGTTAAGTTGTGGGAGGAGAGAGAGCATTCTGCGGTCCTATGATTAAGTCTCTGTCTTCTGATGAGCCTATGGCTGTGGAATGGGAATTTCACCAGTTTTCTCAGGGATCTTTCTCCCCTAGGTGGCACAGGATAGCTAGTTAGTGGGGACTGGGTATTTCCCTTCCCCCAGATAGGTTAGGTGCTGATATAATCTCTGCAGATCAGGCTCTCGTAAAATAGTTTCTCCTCATGGGCAGCCTTGTTAAGAAGAAGAGTGCTCTGACATATTTCAAAACAATTCCTTTTCCTCTTCCTTTGGCAGAAGCATGAAGGGATCTTTCTCTGATATTTACTGTGAAAACCTGGTAAAGGTCCTGGAGGTAAAACTCAGAAAAGCCTGGAGGCCTCCTTATTACTCCCCCCGCCGTCCTGAGTTTTTAACTCTCGGACTTGATATATGAGCCTCCAGCAATTCACCAATTACAGTTCAGGTTTTCCACTCTGGCTCTGGTTCCCACAGAGGTTTCTGCTGGTGGGTTTCGGCTCTGGTGCATTGGGATTCTCTGTATCTGCCTGTCTGTCTCTCCAACCTGGGGCAGCGGTTTGCCTTGTGACCTCACTTCTCTTATGAATCTAAGAAACGTTGTTGATCTGTTTTAGGCCAGAGTAAAGACTTCTGAGCTCCTACATGACAAATTGGAAACTAAAAGTCCCTCTGCTAACTCTTTATTTATTGAAAACAAATAAATTACTTCTAAATCCATGCCAATGCTTTTTATTTTATCAGTTTATCCTGATTTACTTCTTTTTAGTTTCTAACTTCAGATAATATAAACATTTCAACATTGTCATACAATTTGGTATGCCTTCGTACGCTTCTAAGCAGCTTTTATAAGTCTTATAGTCCAACGACTTAAATCCTTCATAATTCAGAGTTGAATAACTTGCCTACACCAGCCATTAAAATAATAAACAGGAAAAAACAAAATGGCAGCTTCTTAAAAAAATTAGGATTTTGAATGAGGTATTAAAAAATCATGCATCATTAAACATATGAATACTATTGCATCTATAATTCTGAATTATGTATTTAAACTGCTAGTATTTGAAACGTCTATATTATTTTCCTCAAAAGTATCATAAAATATATATATATATATATATATATATAATATTATGTAGCCTTTATTAAGTGATATCTAGAGTCACCGAGGAGATAAAAAGAAATGTCCAGAAGCTTTTGATATCATTGTGGTCAGCATGAATGTTTACAGCATTAGTGATTCTGCATTACTGAAAATAGAAAACATTCAACTGAAAGTCCATTTCAAAATACATGTTTATATTTTAAATATAAATCCTACAAATATGTCACATATATAGGAAATCTAATCTATTTTAACTGTATGTGACAGGTAGTTTTAATTTCAGGTAAATATTACATACCCTTTTAGCTTTAGTTAAGAATATGTTTCCTTCTTATGTGAACCACCTAAGAATTTCCATGTCCATTCTAAAGATTTGCTATTTCAGAAAACATCATCTTTCTGGCCCAGAAACAATATACACACTTTAAAGATAAAGTACTAAACCTTGCAGTTCACTGAATAATGCAGATTTACAAAGGATTCAGGAATAAAGTCTCAGCATTGTGTCACCTCACATGCAACTGACAGTGTCAGTTGCCTGGCAACTACAGCCCTACAGAGCTATTATTTTCATTTTTTTAACCTAAATTCTACTCTTGGTTTCAATCTTATATTATATGAAATACACAATGCATACATTATAATTACACTGAAGTGTAAGTGTATGAAATGTAAAAAAGCAAGTTATAAGAGTATATTTGCATTAGATTTGTATAACATTAAAGCTCACCTCTGAATATGCAAGATTATACGACATAAGCATGAAATTTAAATATAGCTAGAGTTACAATATTGCCAAAAATAAAATTATAAAACTAAGTTAAAATCAAGCTCATATACATGTGCTGTGTGTGTAGAAATATATACATATGCCATAAATATTAATTATATCAAAGTATAAAGGCCACTTCAGCGATCTAAGGATAAAACTCATACTTGTATGTGACTTTTTTCAAACACTACATTTCTCAATTATAATTTTTAGCTCAAAAACCAACTTATCTTTTCCAGTAAGCATTAAAAATACAACAATGGAAAAATCTGGTATTCTGAATGCTGACTATATAGGGTATATGTGCACATATATATCATCTGAAAATTTTTAAGCTGGAATTTTAGAAGAAATTAAATAATCATGTTTCCATTTTCATTACTTAGAATAAGCTGCTTCATTGTCATCTAAGTCTGTATAAGAACGGATCAAAACTGGAGCCAAGAAAAGCTTAAACTCATGAAGAGGATATGGTAATTTTAGGGTTGGACTATATCTATATATGAGAATAGTTATTCTTTTAATATGTCTCAGAACAAGGAATTCACTTATAAAGGCCATAGTTTATTAAAGGGCAGATTGGGGCTATGGTGGAGGGAAGGATTTTGAATCCTCAAAATCTCCATGAGCTGCCTCAAAATCACTAAAAAGAGACACACAATTTTAGCAAAACGCATTTTCTTAAAATCAGTCACCCCCTCCCTCCAAATTAATTGTCATCCCTTTCCTTTCCCATAGAGGAATATATGCACTACACTTGAAAAAAAAAAAAGCCTTCTGTCTGAACATCAGAAATACACTGTTATTACATTTTAAATGCACACACACAATCTAAAAAAGGATGCTGGCCTTACAGTGTGTGCACACGTGTGTGTGTGCGTGTGTGTGTGTGTCCAGCGCAACTTCAAATACTGCTATTAAACTCATAAGCTGAAATATTTCTATCATTATGGTTAAGGCTGGAATTCGGGATGGTGAGCTACCCAGTAATTCTCAACCTCCCTTCTGAAGAACGCTTTAGGATCCATACCATGAGGGTTATTCTCCAGAGTTAGATATTTGCTGGCTTCTAAGATGTTTACCAGCTTGTTTCACAGCTGAAAAAAAAAAAAAAATCTGAAGAAGAAAACCCAAGAGGCTTAAACTGCTGAGGATTTACAACTAAAAAGATAATCTAAAAGAAGTAAAATGCTGAGAAAATATCTTTGATTGATGTGATTAGAATAGTACCCTGAAGAAGTAAGGAGGAAGGAAGAAAAATTCAGCGCTGCATGTCTTTAGTAGTACACGCCCTCAAACAACAATGGGGATAAAGCTGGTAAAACTCCATCAAGATATTCTGGCTCTTTTGTTCCACTCATTAATGAAAAGAAAAATCCACAAATCTCCTTCATTTAGATAATTAAGAAATCCTTCATTGAAAAGGTGACCACAATCAAAGAGAAATCTTATGTTATTCTAAACTAAATCCATTTTGATAAGGTGCATTTAAAGATGGCAGTTTTCTGCTATCGCAGCAGAAATAGATCAGAATAGCTGTGCTGTGCAACAGTTGCCATAGTAACAATGCAAATCCCTTTGAGCATAATTAATTGCCTAAAAATTTACCAAATGGAACGTGGCACTCTTCTTCAGAACATTTTTTCATTTTCTTTTACAATATTATTATAATACATGGTATTATCATACATATTTCTATCATAAAATTATGTAAAATTACTTTCTTGAAATTATTGCTATTTTCATACATTAATCTCATTAGAAAGAATCCTATTTTATCTTTAAAGCCTAAAGACAATCTGAACACGTTAAGAATTCATCTGAAATCAGGATAGAAAAAAACACCTTTTCTTCAATAAATGACTATCCTTATATATCTTCTTACCTCTGCTTTTAAGTCTATCAGATAAGTATCCTATTTACCCTCAGAATCCTGCAATGCAAAAATGTCCACAATATAAATGACACAGAAATACAGCTGCATGAGAAATAAAGCAGAAAAAAATCACAGAAAATTAGAATTACAACGTAAATATATCTTACTCTTTGTAGTCCTTCATAGCAATCATCTTGCTCAAACCAATGTGAAATGTAAGTCATCCAAGCCATAGAATGTTCCTACTTTAATCAAGGCAATTGGAAACCGGCTCCAGAATGGTCAGCACCTAAAGTAATAACAATGTGTTTCAACCAGAGGGGTTTACCAAACTCTGCCTTATGAAATGTTGTTCAGTACAAGAAACTAGAAGTACATACACATTTCGGCTGAAACAGTTTGAATAATTTATAAATAACAGTGTCTGTGAAAATAATGCTAAAGCAAAAAGGTAAGCCTATAGTCAAGTAAGAAATAAATCAAATGATAATTATCCTGTTGTACTAGACAACGCTATGTCAAATATTTCATCAGCCCTTCCCTTTTCCTTGTTCTGGCGTAGAAACACATGTATGACACATAAACATCACTGCAGCTAGTTGAGAACATCTTTATCTCACTCTAAAAATATACCAAATGGGACATGGCACCCTTCAGAATTCCTCTTCCTCCTTATTCTCTAGAAATATTTTCAATAATATCTGCTTGAAGCCCCAGGTCAAAATAGTTGGGAATAGGCTTCCACAGGAAGCTCCAGGACTCGTACACTCTGGTGCTCAATTTGTTTCCATCTTGCTGACTTCCCCGAATCTGGACCATGCTTTCTGTCCTGCCCTTGGGTTCCCACAGAGCCCCTGGTTCCTGGCTAACTGCTCAGAATTTGCATCTCCTGCAGCGTCCCACCCTCTGGACTGGTGGTCCTTCCTTGCTCTCTTGTCATTGCCTATCCTATTCTGAGTTAGAGATCTGTGTCTGTGTCCTGCCTTACACTTTTTTACCCCGCCCTAGACCTATATCTAGCGCCTACCCAGGGTATATCTAACTATCTTGCCACCATTTCAGTGGTTGCAGTCTCTCATGCCAAGCCCTTAAATTCCATTTTAAAGTACCTACTGTACCTAGATCCCGCAGCCTTGTACCTGGTAGTCTCAATATGAACATCGGTAAAGCCAAGCTTATCCCTTTCGAGTGATAAGAATCCCTTTCTACTGCCCCCCAATAGTCTTTCATTTGCCCTGCATTCCCTGTGCCAGTGACCAAAACTACACTCGACGGTAACCCGAAATAAGAACATGGAGCCATCTTTGATTCTTTCACCACTTTCCCCTCCACCTTCCGCTACATTTGATCACCAAGTCTTAACAACTACCTTTAACATGTCTCTTCAAAAGCCCCTTCCCTCCATCCCTAACGCCACTGTCTTGTACAAACTAATGAAATACTTTACTTACTAACCTACCTGCTTTCACTGCAATTCCTAAACATGTTCTATACCAGCATGGCTTTATGCCTTTAAGTTGTGAAATGCTTTTGCCTGAGCTGTCTTACCTCTTCCCCTTCTTTTGTGACTAATGAGCTGTATCATATTTATCAAGACCCCACTTAATGTCCCTCTTCTTTGAAGCCTTTCACAAATGCACCAAATCCCTCATCTGTATGCCTCTAAGTCTATATTTGTGTACACTGGATAGTGTTATTTGCAGAGACAAAAATTGTGAGTTGCCCAAGACAAAGGAACATGCTTTATTCATATTTGTATAGAAGGTACAAAATGTTTGTTGCGTGAATTGACACATGCTAGAAGAGTTTGTCAACTAGTGGTAGTTCACATGAACCGAAGGGGTGTGTGTGTGTGTGTGTGTGTGTGTGTGTATACACATAACTGCAACTTGGAAAGGGGCTAAAGAAATGTATCCAAATTACAGGTAATATACTCATCAACAAGGGAAATGGGATTACCATTCAACTCCTTGCAGAGAAATGGCTAATCAAATTATTTCAGAAATTAATTTTTGAAGGGAAAATAAAATGCAGACTTGAATTTGTGAAATTAGTTTATAATCATATAAGGTACCAAGTATTTACTATATCACTATAAATACAATATAGTTAAAAGTAATACCTCGTTTGTAGGGCACATAATAGTTCTCATGTCATACATCCTGACATTTCTCCATGAGCACTATTTACCATATTTGCAAGAACTAAGAAAAGTAAAATATTTCACATCATGGAATCTCAGATGAATATTATCTTGCATAAAAATACATATTTTTATTGTATTTCAGGTGTTTTGATTATCTGAGAGTGTATAAAATCTGGTTCATTTAGTATAAGAATGGCCAATAGTGTTCAACTCTCACATCTCCTTGTGGCTGGAGTGCAGTTGATACCTTTAGCTGATCTCAGAGCGGAAGCATGTCACGATCACTTAGCAGTCACTGAAACAGGAAGGAGAAAGTCATGGTGACATTTACTCCACATCTTTACATCTGTGTATTCGTCCACGGGTCTAACTGATTAACTTATTGTTAAAATCACAAATTTAACTTAATTCGTAGTCAGAAAATTTTTCCTGCCTTTTAAGATTAGTGATGGAAGGAAATGAAAAGAATCAAAGGCTAGATGTCATTGTGTTAAAGAAAATAAATAAATAAAGTAAAATGGCTTGCAATGTCAGAAAACTTACTGCAGGGATTCATACAACACACAAGTAACCTGTGGTCTGATTGCTGGTCAGGACCTTTTTATATCCCTCTCTGCATCTATACCTTTTTATGAGCTCATCACGGGCCGACTATATATCCTGGCCTGTTGCCTTTGGACTTGCCGTATGACTTGCTTTCCCCAGCGATATGTGGTCAGAAGTCAGAATGTTCCAGCTCCAAGCTCTGGCTGTAAGGCTTGCTTCCTTTCACACCCATCAACATGAGAGGGACATTCCACAGCTACCCTCTTGTAGGGAACAGGGTGGGGTTGGGGAGGGGGGAATGTTACTTTCTCCCCAACAGGATCTGACTATCTAAAAGTAGTGGCTGAAATACTAAGAAGCTATGGAGAGCTTTTCATAATCTCATGAGACTGGAGGGAAAAAAATTGGTGTCCATATGCTGCCAAGGAAAAAAATGGCCTAATAATGGTGCCCTTTCAGTGAGAACCATGTGGGTCTACACCTTAAAACTAGCGTGAAATAGACTATCCTTTACAAAGACTGAAGTTCAGCTTCAAATAGATTCATTCAATGACTGCATTGAGGGGGTCTTCCCTACCCTCATACTTTCCAAAAGCAAAAGCGTATTCTCTCTGGAGAAAGATAATACTAAATCGTCAGGCTTCAAAGCAATCAAGGGAATTCCAAAGAGTGAGGAGACCAGTCATGGGGAGACAAAGAGACTAACGGCTTCGCCTTTGACAGGGAGTGGGAGAAAGAGGTGACTGCCATCAAAGCGGGGAGGAGAAAGTCAGATAAAATCTGCGAAAGTAAAAAAAAAAAAAGAAAAAAAAAATCTGCGAAAGTCCTAAAGGCCGATATGAGCTAGAGCATCAGTGTAAAATAACTGGAGGTCCCCGGTGCAAGCTGAGTTGCACTCACCTGTCAGAGCTTCTCCTCAGGTCTCAATTACGGGCTTAGGAGAAAGAGGGGGGCAAATCAGACATAGTCCCCCGTAGTGGCTCAGGCACATAGTAAGCACTTGGCTACTGAGAGCTGACAGGCATGCAACTCTGTATAGGTCCCTGAATCCTTCTCCCAAATGGCGCGCAAGCCTTCAGCTACTCGGAGAGAGGAAATACATACCCTCACTCCCAGGGACAATGGGGAGGGAGTAAAAGCAAAGCCCATCTGCTTCTAGGGAGGGACAGATAACCCTCCTTCCTGCCCACAGAACTGGGAGAAGGAAAGAAGCAAAAGCTACCAGCCCCTGGGGGTGGGCAGGAAAACATCTTGGGCTCCCATCCCGAACCAAAACGAAGCCCAGATCTGCCACTGAAGAGGTGCTTTCTCTCTTACTCAGCACCCACCCCAGATATGAAGTGGAGTTTGGCTGCCTCAGAGCGGGGTTGAGGAGAGGGAGACACACAAGTCTCCCCTAAAAACCAGATTCCCCCAATCTGGGAGATCAGATGATAGGACAGTCATACACTTGGGTACTATACAATAATTAAAATGAACCATACACAACGAAATGGATGAACCATACAATGTAATGATGACTGAAAGTCACACATGAATATCATAGGATTCTAATATTTATAAAAGTTTAAAGACCAGCAAAGTTAATCTATGCTACTAGAAGTTATGAGAGAGTTTTCTTCAGGGAAAAGGAAGTAGTGACAGACAGGAGCCATGAGGGAGATTTCTAGGAAGCTCACAATGTTTCTTTTATGCTAATGTGCAAATCTGCTGGTACAAAACAGTAAATGCACACTTCTGCTGTCAGGTATATAATCTAAATAAAAAGAAATTATACAGTAAGAATCCACAGCAGCGTTTTCTAATACTAACAAAATTAAGAGGGGAAAATAAACTGAAATGACTTGTCCACATATAAGTAGGTGTTGTATAATTGGATTATATTTTCTAACTTCATTTGGACACTTTCATTTATCTTCTTATTTTGCCCCTAGAGTTTCCTGACCCATTTACCACCCCCAGCCATCATATTTTGCAACATGTTAAGTCTTTCTCTGAGATATGCACTAATGCTGCTTTAACCCACAAGTATTTTTAGAAGCAACGTCAGGGACAAGCGGATGAGGAAGGTGGACACAAGGAATAAATAATCTCACAACAGGAAATGGGTAAAAACCAAAGTCTGCAAAGCAAGCAGCAGGGGACTGAGATGGGCTAGATTAAGGATATGCATTTGGGGGTCCACAGGAACACCCACAGAGTCTGAGGACTCAGCCGTGATGGTTCACAGTGGATGCCTGCTAATGCCACGCCCATAGCAGATCCTCTGACTCCTCAGTCGGTACTATTCCACAGGGGTGTGTCCCAGAGCAATCTCCACCAGCACGTTCCTAAACGTTGGCAGCGATCTGTAGCGACACATAGCTCCCATCCCAGCATTTCATGCCTTGACCAGACCCTCCAAAAATATAAAACAGCTACATCCTAAGAACAATTTGAAAGCTCACCCTTGGAAAACAACAAATCAATATAGCTGACAAAACCCTCCAGTTACTGGTGATTCTAACCACTAGTAACAAAGTGACAATCTATACAGTATACTTCTCTTTAGCTTAGGTCACATGACATTTTCAATATGTAAGAACAAAAATAGTTGAAGTATTTTTACCAGAAAATCTGACTATATGAAAAGTAAAAATAGGGCTTCCCTGGTGGTGCAGTGGTTGAGAATCTACCTGCCAGTGCAGGGGACACGGGTTCAAGCCCTGGTCTGGGAAGATCCCACATGCACCACGATGAAGAGAGTGGCCCCAACTAGAGAAAGCCCTCGCATAGAAACGAAGACCCAACACAGCCAAAAATAAATAAATAATAAAATTTAAAAAGGTACTATAGTCGTGTCATAGGTACTACATGAAAGCGCACTAAACAGAGGGAGCAGCAAAAGCAGAGACTCTGACCAGGAAGCACTCCGGGGAGGCTTGAGAAAGAGAAAAATCGATCAAAGTATATAAAGATGTGTATTCAGGGCTTCCCTGGTGGCGCAGTGGTTGAGAGTCCGCCTGCCGATGCAGGGGACACGGATTCGTGCCCCGGTCCGGGAAGATCCCACATGCCGAGGGGCGGCTGGGCCCGTGAGCCATGGCCGCTGAGCCTGCACGTCCGGAGTCTGTTCTCCGCAACAGGAGAGGCCACAACAGTGAGAGGCCCGCGTACCGTAAAAAAAAAAAATGTGTATTCAAAGGTCAGGGTCACAAACATCACCATGCAGAGAGTCAGGGTAGTTCTCTTGAACTCTTCTTTGTCCTATTCAGAATTTTGTTAATTTTCTTAATAGAAATCTATTGCCTATAGTAATTTTTTAAAAAACCTAAAGATATCATGTTGAAAATCAGTGTTTAAAATTTGAATACACTATATGCTCAGAGTGATGCAAAAAATTCTAGTGAGCACATATAGTTAACATGTTAGTATTTACTATACGTGCTCATTAGAAAGCATTTGGAAATTGCCAAAAAAAAAAAAAAAAGGAAGGTTTTTTTTTAAGCAGCCACTAACCCACTAACTTGAGATCTTCCTCTGTCTAGTATCCACAATTCTAAATGACCACTATTTTCACTGATATGTACATAGATTATCAAGGATAAATATAATTTTTTTAAATCTCCATGGGGCTTCCCTGGTGGCGCAGTGGTTGAGAGTCCGCCTGCCGATGTAGGGAACGCGGGTTCGTGACCCGGTCCGGGAGGATCCCACATGCCGCGGAGCGGCTGGGCCCGTGAGCCATGGCCGCTGAGCCTGCGCGTCTGGAGCCTGTGCTCCGCAATGGGAGAGGCCGCAACAGTGAGAGGCCCGCGTATCGCAAAAAAAAAAAAAAAAAAAAAAATCTCTAAATCGGTGCATCTCAAAGTGTGGTTCTCGGGTCTCTTGCATCAGAATTAACTGAGAAACTTGCTAAAAATGAAGATTCCTGGATCACAGTCTAGGGCCAGTGGATCTTGGGGTGGAGTCTGGAAACTTGCTTTTTAACATCATTTCCAGATGATTTATATAGCACAGTAAAGCTTGAGAACTACTTACTCAGTTCAGCAATAGCAAAGATGTTTATCAGATAAACTGCCTCTGGTAACTTCTACTGACCAGATTAATCTCTTAAATTTCAATCATTCCTAAATTTACCTTTCGTGTGCTTGGCAGGACATTATATCTCAGCATCCCGAACATATGTCAAATCCTGATGTTCTTAAAAGCTTAGACGATAAAATAGGTCACAAAGTACAGTATTAACCTACGTTAAAATCCTGGATTAGATAGCGAATAGAAAAGAATAAGGTCATTATGGTTGTTCTAGTTTGGACTCACAGAATGACCACTTATACCAGTATGAATTCCAATTTGATCAGCAAAACAAAGGACTATAGGTAAGACGGAGAAGACCAAAACACTAATTCAAAGATGTGGCAAAGTGAATGCAGTTATTTCATCATCCATCTATATTCTTAATCTATCATTCATCTAGATATTTATTTTTATACTTCCTACATTTTAACCACCAAAGTGAAAATTATATGGATTTGAATTATGAAATTAGATTTTCAAGGCGCTTGAAGGATTACAGAATCTCTTGACCTGCAACGTGGAAAAGATTTTTAATTTGATCAAACATGTAATACACTTTTCTTGAACAATAGGGTCATTCATATACCTTCAATTAACCATTCTGAGAGACTCAGCCAAAGAGAAATAGAAGAGTGAGATCACGTATTTTTCACCCATAAACTAAGAAGAGGTAAATATTCCACTGAAAGAGACATTATGAAAGTAAACGTGTAAACATTGTCATAATAAAGATGTAGGATTATTTTTATAATAGGGTATGGCAAAAATAAGTAGCTTTATTTTTATAAATAGGATCATTCCTCAGGAAGGAGGACTTGAGAAGCTATGGCATGAATTGTTCTGTAAACCTGAGATGCCTGTCCCCCTTCTAATTCATCTGTTCTGTAAGTTGGATTTTGTATATGAGTTTTTAAAGTAGGGTGGGTCTTTATGCTTATCTGTGTCTGAAAATCAGCATTCTCATTTGGCAGAAACAGTCAGTTAGACTGGCATTTTCATGTTCTGGGCCAAGGGTGTTAAAATTTATTTTTGTCAAGTGCTGAGAAAAACCAACAAAGGAAATCAAATGGATTTAAAGCTTGAAAGCTTTAAGGAATAGCTCACACAAAGTCACTACATCCAAAATTTCTTTTATATATGCATCCATACATTGATAGGAGGCTGGAAATAAATCCTAAAGTTTGATAAGTGAAGAGTTGTATCAGCTAAGGCAGGACCAGTGCATATATGAGACAGGTTACTAATCTAGTCAATGGGCCACCTGTCAAAAATTATTCCCTTAGCCACCATAAGATTCCCACAAAGATGAACTAGCATAATTAATAATGCAAGTGAGATACCGTGTCCAAAAAGCTACTATTGAAATTTAAATGTTTATGAAATGTATCCACAATTGTATTCAATATTTTCAGGAATGAGTTCATTTATTTAGTAGTTTAAAGTTTCAAAGGTGGAGTTGTATACGAACACTACCAGTTCAAGAGAAGACTGGGTCCAGTGGCACAACGTACCTTCTATCAGTACTTCTAAAGCGTGACCTTGCGTTAGAATCGCTCGAGGCTCCTGAAAACACTGATTCCGGGTGCTCCCTCAGATATTCTGATTTGGCAGGGCTGTGGCCTGGAAGTATGCACTTCTGACATGCTCCCAGGGGATGCTGGTCTAAGATACATGTCGAATAACACCATTCTAGATGGCGTCTAGTACCAAAGGGTCAGAAAGTCTAGAAAATAAATGCGTCCAACTTCAAAATTTTACCCAATGGTAACCATAATCCAGGCTTCAGATGTAACTTCCAAAAGCTTCTTATTTCTAACATTCAATTGTAGATGTGATGGCTATGTACACTTAAGTACCACTGAGGTGCATTAGGATAAAGAATTTATAAGATAACTGGATCCCCCCTAAATCACAGAAGACTTTGCAGAAAAACTTAAATCGTATTAATGAGCAAATCAAAAAAATTTATAAGTTGTGGGAAAACACTTTTTAATTAATATTTTAAGCAAACTTTCTATATGATGAGACCAAACACATGCAATTTGTTCATTATGTACAATAATCACTTGAAAAATACAAAAGTGATCTAAATCTTAACTACTCAAACTTTTTAATTAGTCACTTGAAGAAATATAATAAAAGAGAAAGGTGATATATTTTTACACCTCTTTAGGGAGCGGCGCAATGCTGAGTGTTAGACCTGAGGTTCCAGACCAGCTTTCCCATTGAAATTTTCCCAATTTTGAGCAACTTAATTTTTGTGTGTTTAGTGTTAATGGTGTTAGATTGACTGGTCTCTAAGAATCCTTCTAGCTTAAATTCTGAAATGACTCCTTCAAACCTGCTCCCATGTTTATCTTAAAAGTAAAATTTGCATAACTCTTTTCATTAAGACTCATTCAAAGTTTTGTCTTAATGGGCCAAAATTAAGTTGTACCTACTTCTTATTAACCAACTATTCAATTTTCAGGGCTCCGTGTGGCGCTGTATTGTATTGAAAAATGAAGTTTTTCCAACAGCACATCATACACGACTGCTCTGTGTAGTGAGAACTACTTTCTGCTTTCCAATTGGAAAGTTTTTTTGTGTATGAGATATGAAATTGAGCTTATTATACATAATTGCAAGTGAGCTCACCTGAGATACTGGTACATGCTCATAACTTAAAGTGTCAACAACTGGAAGAGAACAACAAATCTGAACATAAGGTAAATTACTTAACAGCCTCCACTATGAGTTCTCCACGTCTGAGCATTCAAATTTATAAACCAAATTTTAAATGTTGTAACATCCTCACCGAAGCATGGAAAATTATTTCTTGCATCTTTTGATAAGAGCTTTCCTGAACATGACAGTTATCAATTATCCCTTTAATAGCAAATAACATTGCTGAAATATCTCCTATGATCTTACTGTGCAAGATTTGCCTGTTTCTGTGACACATGTATTTCCTAAACTAGAATACAGACTTCCAGAATTTTAGGAGATAATTAGGCTACTAAATCAATGTTGTAAGTACCTGTAAAGTAATAAAAAGTAAGCCTTTACCATTATTAAAAAAAATTATCTCACTCAAGTAGCTGATAATGTGATATATAGATGCATGTGCCATCTGTGGCTCCAATTCCAGGTTGCTTTTTTAACAAAGTCTAGCCTATTTCAAGTTATATTTGTCTAGTCATTGAGATCAAGTAAAAACAACCTGAAACTGGTCTCCTCATGTGACAGCCCATGTTTTACCATGAGAAGTTTTGAAATTCTTCTAGTCAGTCATGATGGGATTTTTTCCCTTCCAATACACAAAGGCAAAGGTCAAAGTTGATCATTTTAGTGTATTTCTCTACCAATTTTTATAACCGAAATTACAAGTCCTTCTTGAACAGTAACAGTAACCTCAAGCAAGAGAAAGCTTTTCCTTTAGGATCTGTTTCTCTACAGATCTCTTTAGGATCTGTTACTTCTCTACAGAGTAAATTCTTTGGGGAATTTCTAAGATTCTCTCCAGGTATCCACATCTAATTTCTTGCTCATAAATCTCCAAGGAATAGTCTCATCAACAGTGAGAGAATCATCTCCACGTGATTATCATAGAACACAGCATGGTCTTGGATGTTGAAAAATGCCAGCCACTCTTGGTCTAATATATGTTTCTCACATGAAAGAAAAGGAGGTGTCAGTAAGAAATCCCTCCCAAACTCCTAATATGATTTCTATGGATTAAAATATTCTCAATAAGATCTCTGTTCCTGAAGACACACTGGAAGCTACATACATAATTTCACTTTAATATTTCAATCTGCTACATGGAATAGATACAAAATACAAGATGAGATAATTCAGCAATTGCAGAAAGTAGTAGTAATGTTTGTATACACATCATTACCATGAATGGCTGGGTAAACATGTTATTCGGTAATCTGGTAAACCATTACCTTTCTTGCATATT
Source organism: Phocoena phocoena (assembly GCF_963924675.1). Lineage (NCBI taxonomy): Eukaryota > Metazoa > Chordata > Mammalia > Artiodactyla > Phocoenidae > Phocoena > Phocoena phocoena. Next base: position 30,708,441 of record NC_089239.1, on the reverse strand, counting down.
AGATCTGATTTTGAATAAATCCTGGAATACAGGAAGGACAGTAAATCCTTTCAAATTGTTTGAATTTCATTTTAGTCTTCATTACAGAGTTTAGGCAAGTAAAATTAGGTAGTATGGAGAATTTGCACATATTTTATTGACAGGGACATCTAATCATTCATGTTGGACTTCCAGTATCTTCTGGGGCAAAAGAAACAAACAAACATAAAACTGTTCTTACTCTTCTCTGAGCAATATAAAAGCTGCTGTAGCTCACCCATGCTCAGGCTAAGGGCTGCAAGGTAGAGTCCACAGAACACAACGACAAAAAACACTCTAGCCCTAGAAGTCCGTCTACTGGGAGCAGAGGAATTTAAAAACATTATTTTCTAAGCTAAATTGATTTGCAGCTTTCGACTATATAGGATTATTGTGTGAGTAGTAACAAAAGTTTTTAGTACAGCAATATTTAATCATTAAAGATAAAAAGAATGAAGAATTTCAAACTTTTAAGTAAATATATCTAATTTTTTTTCAGAGATACCCACAGCTCTTTAAGTATTCCTATTACTATAAACACAGGGAAAATCAGCTCAATATAAGTAGTAAAATTCAACTAGCCATTTTAATATAGAGTAAGTTTGTGGAGCTCACTTAAGAAGTATATGAGTTTTCTTTCCATGTGGGCCCTTTCAACCAAGCCGTTGGTTTATTCCAGTTGAGCAAACTTCCCAGGAACTCTCAATGCAATGACCTAAACCTAGCATTTGTAACATTAATCTCTAAACTATCACCTAAAGCACGATTCCCCAAACTCTGGTGAATTAACTGACAACTTTTCAAAGGCATTTAACTACTGTATTTAATTTTAGATCACAGAACAGGAAAGACTGTCAGACTGATTTCTCAGATCTCTGTCTTCACACAGGTAAGATGTGACCACGCTCACATTCTTGCACACTTAGGCCAGTGAGGCAGAATCTCAACAGGATGTAAGAGAATGCTTTTCTGCAGGGGCTGTCCACACCACAAGCCCAGAATCAGCTCCACTAATGCCAATAAGAGGGAGACAACGTAACACCCAAGACCATGCTGTGTTCTATGATAATCACACCAAGACTATCCTCTCACTGTTAATGAGCCTAGGAGATTTGTGAGCAAGAAATTAGATATGAAAACCTGGAGAGAATCTTTGAAATTCCCCAAAGAATTTACTGTTAGAGAAACAAACCCTAAAGGGAAAGCTTTTTCTCACTTGAGGTGATTTAAAATGTTCAAGGAAGACTCGTAATTTCGGTTATAAAAATTGGTAGGGAAATGAGTTTCTCCGAAGGGTATCTATTTCTGAAATACTCAGACAATGAAAGAAATGTAATCTCTCTCTTCAAACCATTGTTGGAGACTTTTAAATTTAAAAAAGTCAACAAATACATATACAAATGGACATGGAAGTTACAAAACAAGTGTGCTTTACTTCTGATACATGATCCAAGGCATCACTAAACTTCATTCAAATCAACTGCTTTTACTTAATATAGTAAAAAAAAAAAAAAAAAAGCTCCAATGCTTGCTCCTTTTAATATCTGCATGCAAAAGAGTAAGTCTGGGTTTGTTAGCTTCTGAAAAATAGGAAAGATTATATTTTTAAGATTCGCTTAGCACACAGTGCGCCTCTGAGATTCAATACTGTCTGTCTTTTCTGGAACGCGCTTCCCTTTGACCCCAGGGTTTCTTGCCGCAGCCTGAGTACGAAGGCCACCTTCAGGGGGGCGGGGGTCCTTACAGAAGCGCCCATGGGCACAGTAACGAGAGCGACAATCTAGACTCTAGACGCACTGAGGCTGAATAATCTTAAAACATAAGGGCAGTGTCCCCGGTCAGGGTCGCAGGTGACACTCCAGGGGCAGTTCAGAGGCGCAAGGGCTGCTGCTGCTTCTGCTGCGTCCCGTCGTCGGCCGGTGAGTGGCGCGGGCGCTCGGGGCCTCATCGCCTGCCAAGCCCCACAGGACGCGCGCACGCGGGTCCGCGACCGTCGCGGGGGCGGGCGGACCCCCACCAGCCCCGCGACGCCCCATCGCTCGAAGATCGCCCTCCTCCAGCCCGCGTCCGCCCGCGTCCCTCGCCCTGCGGCCCGCCGGCCCCTACCTGCAGGACGAGGCGACCGCAGCGGCGGACAGCGGAAGGTGCTGAAGCGGGCGCGGCGGCCGGACCCGACCCGCACCGCCCTCTCCTCCTGCGCCGCGAGCTCCGAGGCTGCGCGGCCGGGCCGCGGGGTCTGAAGGGCGCGGAGGCGGGCTCCGCAAGCCTGGCCGCGCGCGCGGCGCTCCGGGTCCCGCTCCGAGCCCCACGTGACAGCCACACTGGCCGCTGATTGGAGCGCCTGGGGAGAGGCGGGGGCGGCCCCTGACCCCCGGAGACTGTGCACGCCCAGGTGGTTACCTGGCAACCGGGAGTCGGCTCTGAAGTTGTGGTTCCCAGGCCCTGGGTTAGGCTTCAGCAGAGTTTACAGGGAGGCTGAAAGTGGAGGAAAGAACAGTGAACCGCCAGCGTTCTCACCACCTAACAGATTCCGCACACCGGGTTTGCACTTTCTAGGAAAATGAGTCAAGTATACAATAAATAAATCACCCCATCTTCTTGAGGAGCCTGAGGGAGGGAGTTGAGCCTCCTTCAGAGTCTAGGCTACACTAGCCTTGATCCTCACCTGGAAGGTGAGTACAGAATGGGGTCTCTTCTGCACTTCGTTATAGTCTGATTGGGCTCAAGAAGCTCTCTGCAAAACTCCTATGAATGCGATTTGTCTCTATTGGTGGATTTGAATGTAGTTAATACACCTGCCCTCAAAGTGTGCAAACTGACATTTTCCTTGTGGAATCTGGTTGAATGGAAATGGCACTGTCATTCATATTTCCTTCTTCGTATCTCTGAAATATCTTCACTACCAATGACCTTTATCAAACACCCAGGAGAAAATAAACCTTCATATACTTGGAATATGTGTTTAATAACATTTACTGAGCTTTAATTATATGTCAGACTCTGAATAGTTAATAATTTTTTGTTTTTTTAATAGCATTTTTCAGATCTTTTAAAAAATTAATTAATTTATTTATTTCTTCATTTTTGGCTGCCTTGGGTCTTCGTTGCTGCGCGCAGGCTTTCTTTAGTTGCGGTGAGCAGGCGCTACTCTTCGTTGCGGTGCGTGGGTTTCTCATTGTGGTGGCTTCTCTTGTTGCGGAGCACGGGCTCTAGGCGCGCTGGGCTTCAGTAGTTGTGGTTCTTGGGCTCTAGAGCGCAGGCTCCGTAGTTGTGGCGCACGGGCTTAGTTGTTTGGCGGCATATGGGATCTTCCCGGACCAGGGCTCGAGCCCGTGTCCCCTGAATCGGCAGGAGGATTCTTAACCACTTTGCCACCAGGGAAGCCCCTGAATAGTTAGTAAATTATGGTTTGCCCCAACCGGCCAACCAGGGAAACTCCCTGGACGTAATTCTGAACCTCCTATGCCATACACTTTTTTTTTTATACACTTTTTTCTTACAAAGTATTCTGTGCAGACTGTTCCCTATCACGGCACTTAGCATTCTGTTTTGCAAATTAAAATTGACTTAAAAGTTACCTCTCCACATAGACAAACTTGTCAAAAGCTAGAATCAGTTCTTACAGGTCTGTTCTCTGCATTCTAATGAAGTGCTTGATGAATAGCAGATCTTCAATAAATGTTGGATGAATGGTTGGATAAATAAAAAATTAAGCACATAATCTACCAGAGAAAGTATAGAGGACAACACCTAAATATATTTGGTGTGTTAAGTCCTAAAGTAGGGTTATATAAAAGTTCTGTGAGATAATTTCAGATGAGGGAAGGAGAAAATTTTCTTTGTTTTCAGAGTAACTCTCAAGAAGGCTGATATTTGGACAGGAACTTAAGAAACAAATAGATTTCACCTGTTGGAAAAAAGGACTGGACATACTATGCATCAGGAACACATGGCCAAAAGCACAAAATGGGGAAAATGCGTGATTGATTTAACTAATTTTGACTTGTTTGTATTCTCTGGAGGAGGTGAAGGTGAATATCTAAAGATAAGAGGAGGGAAAGAAATTGGCAAAAGATTAAACTGAAAAAATAATAAAACCAGATTTAAGAAGACATTGGACTCCCTGATTAGGTTAGACCTTAGACAGACCTTAACCTCTAAAACCAGAGCTTTTTCTTGAGAAAAGATACCTTACAAATGTTGGGGGTACATAAGGGTGCAGAGAAATGAAAAGCATGATCGAGTAGGGAGAAGATGCTGATGGCCTGAATTAAGATGATGAAAATAAGAATGATGGAGGGGAGATCGAAAGAAACATTTCTGGGAAAAAAGACTGTCATTTTCATTTATGACAGATATTTGCTCGGTACAGTGTCAACAATAAACATGAAGAGAAAAGGTTGTCAAAGACCCAATGTCTAGCTTGTTCCATCAAAGTCTTTTACAACTAATTGCTTCATAATTGTTTCAACTCTCCAGTTAAGAATCAGAAAACCAAATGACACATTAGAAATTGTCTGGTTATGAATTCACAATTGAAAGATGAAGGTCTTGAGGCCTGGAAAGTTCTAGAATTTGTCAAGATCCTACAGCTATATTAGCAGCAGAATTGATATCATGATCCCAGACTCCCAATTAAGTACTCTCCTCCCTTTACCATGATTTGGTTCACAAGTTTTGAAAGGGAGGTTTAAACAATCACAGATATAGTTAGGTCCAGAACCCAAAGAAATAGTATAACCTAATTTCTAAGGAAAACATCTTTTTACTGAGATTTTCATTCTTTTATTCAACAAATATTTAATCTGATGCTCTCATCTCACAGCCAAAAAAGTCAGACACTCAGGCTGACAGTTTCAGGGCAATCATTAGTTCTTAGCTAGAAGAGAGATTAGGGGAACCAATTGATTCTAGTCAATCAGTCTTCAAGGATAGACATGTTCTGTGAGAGCAGTGGCTTTGAAAAGGTGTTCCAGGCCATTTAATGTGACAGGTGCATTTTTTGTGGATATCCTAAAAAAAAAGCAACCAGGTAGAAATTCTTGAACTTAAATTTTAGGAAAATTTAGCTAAAAGGGCTTTAGATTCACCTAAGTGAAAAGCTTTCTCACACTATTTTTAATGTAAAAATGGTAAGAGAACAGAAATAAGCATGACAAAAAAAACGATCAAACTGATATGCAGTAAACATGTAGAGAACTAAATACTTAGAGACTTACTGTGTATAAAGACACTGGCTGAAACCAGATCGCACTGGCTTGAGAGAGACAGCTGTCATAGTTTTCAGGGTTTTAGCAACCCATTGCTGTACAGAGCTCTTAGTAAAATTAAGTGATATAAACTTATAATTCTAAAATGTTATTAAAAACAAATACTCAATGCTCATCACTTTCTAATTATTTTTAGTATTTTATCTGTATCTATGTTATTGATGTTATTTATATCTATTATGTCTATTTATGTCTAAGTCTGCATGGTAGAAATACTATATAATATTGTATATTTCTTCCCAACTCGTCATTCCATGATGTGATACTGGATGCTTGAAACTAGCCAAAATCAGTGTATTTACAATCCCCAAATCAGCAAATGCTGCAAATCAGGCCGTGATTCATGGTTTTGTTGACTGTCTAGACCTAAACTGTCTAATAAAGTAAGTACTAGCAGCATGTGGGGTTTTTTAATAAATTAAAAAGAATGAAAAGTTTAGCTCCTCAGTTGCAGTAGACACATTTCAAGTGCTCAACAGTGAGTGTGGTTAAGTGGCTTCTGTATTAAACAGCATGGGTGAAGAACATTTTCATTATCAATCACAGAAAGTTCTGTTGGTAAGTGCTGGTTTATTTCCAGAGTCAGAAAACTGTTCCTGGAAAGAATCAGAGAGTAAACATCAATATTTTAGGCTTTGCAAACCATACAGCCTCCATCTCAACTCCTCAGTTCTGCTGTTGTAGCTTGAAAGCAGACAGACAAGACATAAATAAATAGGTGTCCTGTGTCCCCAAAGAACTTATTTACGAAAACAAGCTGTATTTGACCAAACAAGTTATTTGCCAATCCCTGGTATAAACTTAAGGAAATGATGGAGAAAATATTAATAACGCAATTCAACTGTAAAGAGTGATATGCCTATAGTTATTACAATATAAATAGCAAAAAAATTTGAGGGACACTGCTTCTAATATTCAAAACCTATTATACAAAGACGTTGGTAAGGTCAACAACTAAGTAAGAAGCCTTCATTGTTTCCCTGTTCACTCATTAACATAAAGGAAAATATCAATCAGCATCAAGGCACTATGTTCATTTATCTATTGCAACTGTCATTCAGCTACAAATAGAAGAGTTTGGCAAAAATTCAGAAAGAATTCTGTGAAAATCAATTAGCTATATGGAATATAAAATAAAATATTGCATTATTATATGTAAACATGCAACACAACCTTTATCTCAGCAAAATCTGTAATAAACTTGTGTACATATATGTACACATTGTTTATTCAGAGCACTGGTTGTTAAACATTCATTAGCACACCACTAAGAATTACTTAAATGTGTCTAAATATGCGACACAGGGTGCATTATGATTCTTGGTGTTTCTAAAGCCATCAATCTATCTATCCATTGATTTGTCTTTATTTCTGTTTATCTATCATAACCTTGAAAATGTGCCACTCATCTCCAGCTGTAGGAAACATCAAAGATAGATGACCTCAGGTTTTGTGCTCTGAATCCACCACCACTGTGTCTGGCCAAAGCTGCACTTTACCATATGTAAATTTTCTCTCAATAATTACTGTTTCATCTTGGCAAATGACTGCCTCCAGTTAATACTAAAATATCCCAATAGTGTACAATTGGCCCATCAGACTGAAAGAAAATTAGGTGAATACATTTTTTATTTTAAATGGAAGATGATTTTTGAACATATATTTGCAGTGAGTATTGGGAGTTAATAGAAACTAGGCAAAATAATTCTTGTTTGCTTGGACAGCTTAGCTTATACCCTTAATTTTGCCATGAGCTTATACCCTTAATTTTACCATAATCCTCTTAAATAATATGTTTTAGGCTTATTGTATCCCAAATGGAAATCTTTTTTGGTATAAGATACAGGCAAATGTTATCTGAGATATTCTAACTCTCTAAATCTAGAATTTCCTTAATGTGGGCATTCCGTTCCTGTGTGTGTGTGTTGCATATACATAACTATGTATCTAAATAAAATGTATCAAAGCTTTATAAAGAGCACTGAAGAAGTGTACATATGAGACTGACACACTGCAACAGACAAAGCTGAGACAAAATAAAGCAAGGTTGAGACTTCTGGTTATGGAAAATATGCCTTAGATCATTTTGCTGTGAAAACAAGACAAGATGTTGTTGCTATGAGTGGGAGTCCCACATGATGCAATTTGCCAAAAATATCTCAGAAGACTTTGGGCCCCTAAAACAAAGCTTGTTGTTCTGGGGATGACTGCCAACAATTTATCTTTAATCCACAATTTTAATCTTTTGGTGACACCAGGTCGAAGAGCACTTAATCATTTTTCACATGTTTTTTAAAATTCTTAAGATCATCTACAATAATAAGTTAAAATCTAGCATTTATAAAATCTTGTTCAGTGCATGGCCAAATTTCCTTTGGCTATGCTTTTTGAGAGCAGTCGTAAAATTAAACCTTAGAGGATTTCTTCTGTGTTACTGTATTTTTAATCCTAGCCATCTTGCCAAAAGGAAAAAGAAAGAAAAGAAAAATCTCTGAATATATTTTATGAAATATGAAAATAATATGTTACATTGTGCTTTTCCAGAGGGAAAACTTATAAACTGGTTGATTTTATGGCCTAAAAAAATTTTTCTAAGGAGCACAACAGTTTAATAAAGAGTATGTCCTTTTTTTTTTTTTTTGCATGTTATTTTTCCACACTCCCTTGTCCCTATGCCACTCTGATTCCACAACTACATTATAGTTTTAGGTTTTTTAGAGATGAAAGAGGAATAAGAAAGTAATGGATCCAAATTCTCTTCTGGAGATGTTAATATTGAAAAATTTTTTTCTCAAAAGGAGAGTGTGGACAAAGTAATTAAGTAAATAAGCAAGTCAATCTTGAATGTCTATTAAGCAGGTCGGTGAACATCTAATACTTACCACTTACATAAATTATTCTGTTAAATGAATGTTAAAATTTTTTAATTTATGGTTGATAAATTAATATTTTTAAAGACGGTTATATTTAGCTTTTCAAACCTTTGCATTGCATAATGCTTCATTTTTATGTTGAAACTTGAGGCAAGATCCTTAGGGATTAATTTGCAGGTATTCTCGAACTCTCTGATTGCCAGAGTGTTTTAGTATCATTGCTTTTGCTGTACAAATGGATTTCCCCCTCTAGTTCATGAAAACACAATTAAATTTTGAGAAGTGTGTTGTTCAATCATATGCCATTTCCCCAGTTACAAGCATTTTACTAGTATAGAAGGGAACCAGGCAGGTGTTATAACCAGTTCAAAAAAATTCAGAACTTCACAAATGTATGTGGTGCGTAAGGGAATATTGAAATGACTTTCAAACGGAAGCAGAAATTGTGTTTCTGGGAAAGAGGAGGAAGTCAACTGAATCTTTGCCAGATAGGACAGAGTTTACGTATCTATCAGTTACTTACAATTTAAAAGAGAAGTGCAAAACAGCGCACAGACCATGATTGGAATTGGGCAGCCAGAAGGAGGGGCGATAGTCAACGCATGAATTTCCACGGGCTTTTCAACAGTTGTGCTGGCGATATTTAGGGACCTAGCTTTGTGTACATAATACACTCATTGAGATGACAGATATGTAGACTTTAAACCTAATCAACGTGATTGATTCCTAACATCACATGTAGGTTCACTGGGGGAAAAAAAGATAATCTCTGGCTATAAGAGAACTGAAAGAATGCTTAGCTTAAAATAGCATATGCATTGGCATGATTATAAACTAGAATTATCTAATAGATATCATTAAAAGAGGTTTTTAGTCTATCAGTTCACCACCGCTTTTCCCAAATCTTTATTGTCAAATTTACAGTGGTTCATAGCTGAGATTTTTTTTGGTGATGGGAATAGATGGAGGGTATTATAATTATATATAATGGGAAAAGTATTAATCTCTGAATACTGAAAAATCTTGGTGATTTTTTGCTTGGTTAAGGTATGGAGTTTAAAAATAAAGCTTCTGACGTTATCTGAAAGAGTACACGTGTTGTCTTAACAGGACAATCCTAATTTTTCTGATGATTTTTGTGACAATTTTGAGTTACCACTAGGTGGCACTGCTACATCCTTAGTCAACGTAGCGGTTGATTCCTCTTCCACCCCGAAGGCCGTGCAAGTACTGTGAGGCCAGGCTCGACTTCTAGTCTCTCCTCTCGCTTCTGTTGGCTTGCTCATTAAGTTCCACTCAAAGCAACAATCAGATACAACTTGTTGCTTGTTCAGCCCTGAGATGATATATTGATTCTGATAACTGTGATCCTACTTAGTTACTTGAGGACAAAGCAATGTAACCTAAGCATTCGTCTTCCTCTCTCCCAGGGGCCAACTGGCTCGGCGTTGTGTGTATCTGTAAAGCAGTGGGTCATACCTACGTCCCCGCTGAGTCGCCCACCTGGCAGCTCTCCTCCCACCGCCTGCCGCTGCACCGTGGTCACTGAGATGCACAGGCATAGTTCCCTGACGGGATGCCCTCCTCCTCTGAACGCTGCAGCAGGAGAGTGAGTGCTCAGCCTCCTCAGTTCCTCTGATCCTTCTACCCCTTCACACTCCCCATCAGCAGCGCCCGATGCTGAAAGGTAGAGCAGACTTTCTGAAGGGCTGGGGTAACTAACACAGGAGCTGTCATGCAGGAGGAGAGCAACTTCAGACAACACACTAAAGGTGCCTTTTCTCACCACCCAGAGGAAAATTGCCCAAGATCTTAAGTCACAACTTTTGCAGGGTTAGGGTTTTGAGTGATGGGCACACTGAAGTTCCTAACCTTGACACTCCTTCCTCAGTACTGACTACTTCCTAAAACCCGCATGAAAATTGTATAAAAATGATTTCCTTGCAAGTCTTTGTGTATGTGTGTGAAAGTGGTACAGCTCTAATGCAGCCATTTTTTAATGGTGTCCAAGTGGTTTACAATAGCTCAGCATCTTTGAAACCAAGTATCATTTCATCAGTGCTTTTCAAGATTTTCACCTAAGAAAAAAAAAGGAGCATGAACCGGAGGGTTCTGTGACTATAACATTTTTTGGAAGTTTCAAAGTATATTAGAAATCAGTGAGAATTTCACATTCTGTGCCATAAAAATGTCTCCATATTTTTAATTTACAAATATTTTTAATTTACGAAATACGTTTTTAATAAAAATTTACTATTCACTAAAACTGAGGTTTCAGGAAGACGATTCTCGCTTTTTTCTGGGACCTTGAATGTACCCCTAAGGTGAAAAAGCAGCCATCCTGGTTTGCCTGGAACCACAGTGTTTCCTGCGACACAAAACTTCCAGGGCTAAAACCAGAGCAGTTCTGGGCAAATGGGGATGGTTGCTTACCTTATATGTGACTTTGAGAAGCACAGATAGGACAGGGGTTAACATCGTTTAGGAAGAAGGATCCTAAAACTTCTGCCTAGCGTCCCTTCCCTATTACGATAGCAATTACATCCTGCTTTTTTGGTATGTGATCTCCGCCCTCTCCCCTGCCTTAGCGTGGGCACATGAGTTCAGCTGTCCACCTAGAGTGCCCTGACTCTCCCCACCATGCTTGGACCCAGTCCTTGTTAATAAGAGCACTTCGCTTCCTGCCCACAGCAATTTGTGCAAGCAGGGTCAGGAGACCCAAACAAGACTTGAGACGGGTACTTGGAGACGGTGAGAGAAAGGCTTTCTTCTGATAGCGTTGCTAAATCAGGAGGATAGAGAAGGAGCTATCTTGATTCACGTGAAAAGAAAAAAAAAATCATTGCATGAGGAATGGAGGCAAGAGGGTTTACCCAGAGCCAAGAAACCCAAGACTTGATTTATTTATTTGAGCTCCTGTCTCAAGTCATGCCTAAAGCTGGACCCATTTCTAGGCTTTAAACCCTGCAAGCCAATACATTACTTTTTATCTTCAGCTAGTATAATTAGATGTATATAATTAGCAATGGAAGGAATCCTAAGACACATGCTGAATTTATTTTTCCTCAGTTTACAGAAGCAAAATTAAACATAGCCTCTTGAAGATTCAGGCTTCATAGCACATGACTCCCCTGTGCATTGAGGCCGTATTCCTCCAAGGAGACGGTGAAGGGTAGGAGGGGCGGAGTGAGGGGGATGGGAAAGCTAACCCTCAGCTGAGACTCCAGGGGGCAAGCCATGTGCAACGTACATCAATGAGGGCTTGGAAATCTCCAGGTCTGGTTCAGCAGGGGATGGCACCAGGTGTGTCAAAGTAAAGTAGCAGGTGTGCCAAAGGTGGGTGCAAAATGGTTCCAAGGAAAAGCAACATGGGAGATTTGCTACACGGAGCAGGGCCCTAACTGATTGAGTACGGTGCTGTCTAAGTCCTCAGGGGAGAGTGAGAGGTAGACCAAGATAGGAATCAGTCCTACAGCCTAGGACCGACACCATGAGGAACCAGGCTCAGAAACTCTGGATAAGCCCGAAGATCAGAAGAGATTGGCCTGAGGAAGGGAAGGTAGGACCGTGAGAGCCTCTTTTCTTGAGGGAGGATTGGTTTGGGATTTGAATGGGGAAAAAGCCCAAGGAGGGGACCAGCAGCTGCAACCCTAAGACGCTGGAGAAGGCAAAGACCTAGAAGTGCAAAACATGGAAAAGAGGGCGGTTTTAATGATAGCTTCCTAAACTGTAATTCCCAGAAAAATGTTATCTTTACAACTGAATTCGAATTCTAGTGATTTTTCGTAAAAATAACTTTTTGTCTATATGCTCATTCCCCATGTTGAAAATCCACTCTCCGTTTGGACATGTATGTTTACTGGAAATTTACAATTCCACCTGTGAATTCATTTCTATAAGCCTTGAAGCCACAACTGGAGAGCTGCCTCTCTATCCCTCTTCTCCTGTGCTTTCCTTAACTTAAAAAGAAGAAAGCTCAGTTCACAGAGCCGTGAAACATGAAAAGAAACAAGCTCAATTACTGTTGTGAACAAGCAGGCATAGCAGCATAAACAAGCTATTCCAAACGCTTTCACCGCCTGAGATTTAAACGCCGCTCCTTTGAGGTTGGGTTTCCACGTATGTAATGGGACTGTCAAGTCAAAAGTTTTATCGTTTCATAGATGTTTTAATGAAATAAAAGGGCATCTAAGAATAACCTGAAGCATTAAATGCTTTCATTCTATATCCCTGGTTTTTAACAAAACAAAAATGCAGGTCTAATTTATTTCATATCATTAAAAATTCTCCACGGACCCTCTGCTCCCAGTATATCAGCACAGCACCCTTAGCATCCTTGCTGTCTTCACCTCAGGGTGTCCTCCTTTTCCCTTTTCTTTCCCTCTCCCCACCCCTATCCTGAGAATCTTAGTGTTGTAGAAGGAAAAATGAATATATTGGTGTCCCTGACTTTCTGGAGTTCTTTTTCACTCAGAGGAGACGGTGACATGCATAAAAATGCCAGCATGTTTTGAAGCCTTTGTCCTCTATTTATATGACTGTCTGGGTTTTATATGTCAGTCTACCTTTCCGTTCGCTGATGTGTTGAATACTTTAGCTCCCAGCACAAGGTCTTCCCCTCTAGTCCTTCTTCTAAAATCAGGGAGCTCAACATTCTTTCGGGTGGCCTGTGCAGCAGTCAGGCGTCTCAGCCTGTCACATTCACCTCCGACCATTTGCTCTAGTGCCCTCAGCTCTGCACTCGATGCATCCTTGGGTCATCAGCCTTAAGACTGGAACTCTGAAGGGTCTAAGCTAACCAGCTAGCCCACCAGTCTTATGTCCGTACATGTGATGCTTCATTGTCTGTGTTAACTTGGCTGGGCAAGGGTGTGACTGCAGGGCTGGTGAAACATCATTTCTGAGTGCGTCTGTGGTGGGACTCCTGGAAGAAATTAGCATTTGATTCAGTAAACTGAATAAAGAAGATCGTCCCTCCCCAATATGGGGGGACATCATCCAGTCCATTGAGGCACGTAATACAACAAAAAGACAGAGGAGGGACGAATTCTATGTCTCTGATCGAGCTGGGAAGCCTGTCTTCTCCTGCCCTCGTACATTAGCGCTGGTTCTCAGGCCTGTGGGCTCTGGGACGGGCACCGCTGGTTCCTCTGATTGTCAGGGCCTCAGGCTTGGACTGAAACGCACTACCAGCTTTCCTAGGCCCCCAGCTTGCAGACAGCAGATTGTGGGCCGTTCAGCTCCTGTATCATGTGAGCCAATCCCTCAAAGCAAATCTTTTTCTACATATGTATCTATATATATCCCATTAGTCCTGTTTCTCTGGAGAATCCTAATCCATCCTGTGTGTGTGTGTGTGTGTGTGTGTGTGTGTGTGTGTGTGTGTACAGAAACATGAAACTCTGGATCAGGGAACAGAACTTTCATGTACTCACAGAACATCTGTCCCCCACACCCCAATTCCCCACGGCGAGACAAGGCAAGAGTCAGACTTATCTGTGTCTGCAGGGGTTTGTATCACAAGAGAGAAACTGAAATCATGAAACCCAGAGTTTATATTGGAACTGCTGGCATATCTTCCCAACCTCCCCTCTGGAGAGAGAGAGAGAGAAAGACACTTTGTTTTTCACTCTGGAATATAAACAGATCCTCTCTTGGGGGAGGATGGGAAGGTCTTTACTGGAATGTAGGAAATTGACTCTGGGGGAAGCAAGAAAGCTGTCTTTAAATTTTATTATTCATAAAATGTGAACAGTTGCCTCTGGGGAAGAGGAGACATTCTGTATCTTTATAGTATGTCAACTTCCATTGTTCAGAAAATCCTGGCCATGTAGGAACATGTAGAAATTCAGGAAGGATTGTCTTCTTGCAATCTATACCTACACGACCTCTAAAATCTCCATACCGAACATCTCAGTTTCTGACTACCTGCTCGTGTTTTTCTAGCTCACTTATTCCAGTACCCAGACTCTAACAGACTCTAATTCTCGCCTTCTTTAAGATATCTAATTCACTTTTTGATTTGTTTGTTTATTTATTTTTCAGGTATCCAACCCACCATCTGCTACTTTCACTTCCCTTTTAACTCAGCCTAAATTTCATGTCCCATTAGTATCAGTGTCCTGAGAATTCCCTTAGTCCCAGGCAAACCAAGATGGTTAGTGGAATTTATCACCAAGAACTAGCTACGATAACAAAAACAACACAATGGTTGCAAAGCCTTAGCATTTCAATTAAGCTTTTGGAAAACGAGAAGTAAAGGAGAGATTTGAGTCATAATTTCACTAAAATGCTTTTTTTGTAAAGTATCAAGACTAGTTCCGTTTGAAGATCCACAATCCATTCATGTGGTTAGGCTGACCTCTGTTGGGGATGGGCTCTCAACCACAATCACTTGAGAGGTGATCAGTGAGCTGCATTTTTCTTTTAAAGTTTTTTATTTCCTTTTCTATTCAGAATGAAATATGCCTCCCATAAAGTTTCTCCTCTGACGTGAAATATACGGAGGAAGCTCTCTGCAGTTGTGCTGCTGACGTGTTTTATGGGCCTGCCATGGAACCGCAGAGTGGCGAAAATCAGGCCTTTGGTCCCCATGTTATTCTTAGTTATTAGTAGGGAGAACCCAATAAGATAGTTAATTTGAAATTGGATCTCTAAGTGCTCGTCTTTGCGTCTGGTGTGTCCTCGGCCTTGACATACTGTTATCGCAGATTTCTATGTGTGTCTCTCCTTTGCTTCCTTCAGATCTCTGATTAAATGTTGCCTTATTAGACAGCCCTTCTTGACTACATTGTATAAATAGCATCTCTTTCCCTGATACTTTCTATTATCCTTCGCCTACTTTAGTCCTCTTTAGACCAGTCAACCACACCTGAAATCTGCTCGTCTCTCTCTCTCTACCTATCTATCTATCTATTCATCCATCACTATTCCCACTAGAAAAAGGCAGGGGCTTTGCCTATATTGGTTACCGCTGTATCTATAGCATCTCAGACAGGACGCCTGAGGGCACCAGTAGATGCACAATATATATTTCTTGAATGAATGAGTGAACGAATGGTCAGTGTTTCATTAACGTAATGCCAATCATCTGAAAGACATTGAGCGGCCAAAAACAATGCCTAAGCCCTTGCAAAGGAAAGTTGTCATTAAAAGAATCACACTGCAGAGTGTCTTTCCACAAGTTAATGGCCTAGTTACCTAATTTCACAAAGTGGAAATAGAGTGGTAATGGCAGCATGTGTCACTCGCAGGTCTCTGAATGCAACTTTGTTCACAAACAGACTTTGTTCTTGTTCTTGCTATTTTTCCTTTACCAAACTGAACTGTAAATTCAAGGCAGTGGTTCTTCTCTCATTTGTCTATTGACGTTAAATCTATATTAAGACTTTTTAATAGCCTAAAATATTATTAGGCATATATAGTATGCCCTTCAGAATACGTTTACTGCATATAGATTACTAATGCTGTCCTAATTATATTCTAGCTAAGTTGCCACTAGGCATATTAAAAAACTATCTGGTGCTTACACCTGAGGCCATACGGACAGAGCAAACCATGCTACACGTTTTCAACACTGGACAGAGAATAACAACTATTTTTCTTGTTAATATTCTTTGATTAAATAGGACTTAGATAAACGTTTTTGGACTTTTAACTGAAAATACACCTAAGAAGATCGTAACAGCTGACAGTGCTTGAGAAAAGTGGTAAAAAGCAGTGCTTTAAACTTTTATTCAACTTCTTATTCTGACATAATTTCAGACTTGTAGGAAAATTGCAAGAATATTGAAAAGAATTTCTCTAAGCCTTTTTATTTTTTATAAATTTATTTATTTTATTTATTTATTTTTGGCTGCGTTGGGTCTTCGTTGCTGTGCACGGACTTTAGTTGTGGCGAGCGGGGGCTACTGCACTTCGTTGCAGTGCACGGGCTTCTCATTGCGGTGGCTTCTCTTGTTGCAGAGCATGGGCTCTAGGCACGTGGGCTTCAATAGTTGCAGCACGTGGGCTCAGTAGTTGTGGCTCGCGGGCTCTAGAGCTCAGGCTTAGTAGTTGTGGCCCAGGGAATTAGTTGCTTCGTGGCATGTGGGATCTTCCTGGACCAGGGCTCGAACCTGTGTCCCCTGCATTGGCAGGTGGATTCTTAACTGCTGGGCCACCAGGGAAGCCCCTCTCTAAGCCTTTTATCCAGGTTCCCATGTTAACATTTGCTACCTTTGTTTTGCTCTATCGCTCTTTTCTTCTCAAATATGTTACACACGCACACCCCCGGAGTTTAATCTTCTCTCTTTGCATATGTTTTGTTCTTCATTTTTTTGAAAGTAAGCATCAGACATGATGCCCCTTTACTCTTAAATACTTCAGTAAATATTTCATAAAAGCAAAGATATTCTCTTTCTAATCAAAGTACAATTGCCAAATAAAAAATTAATATTGATATTGTGATCTAAGCTACAGACATTATTCACATGTTGCCAGTTGTTCCAATAATATCCTTTATAGCAGAAGAAAATCCTGGTTCACACTTTGCCCCCTGCTGTTCTGTCTTCTTGGTCTGCTTTAGTCTGAGCACTCCTCAGTGTGTCTTTGTTTTCATAACCTTGAGAAATTTGGAGAATATAGGCCAGTCATTTTGTAGACTGTCCTTACACTTGCTTTTATGGGACACAGCCGTGTGATTGGGTTCAGTGTCTGCATTTTTGGCAGGAATATTGCAGAAGCACAAGATGGCATGTGTCCTATTGCTAGTGATATTGACTTTGATCATTTCATTACAGCGGTGTCTGCCCGTCTTCCCCATGGAAAGTTATATTTTTTCATTGTAATAAGTAAGCATATTACGGGAAATAATTTGTCAGTAAAGAATATAAAATCCCTGTGACGACTCAGACTTACTGTTTATCCACTAGTTTTAGCATCTGTTAATGGTTCTTCTGGAATCAATTATTACTATGATGGTTACCAAACGGTGGTTATCTAATTCCATAACAGTGCTGCTTTAATCAGAAATAAGTTATTATATAATAGCTTTTTATCTTTTCATAGTTTAATTATTTTCTAAATGGATTTGTATGCTCTCATTTTTTCCCCACTGCTAGTTTCCCCACTGGTATCTAAGAGATCCGTAAAAATTGCCTAGGTCATTTGGTAAAAAGCTACTGATTTTATAGATCATTTCCTTCTTATAATAAGTAATTGTTTGCATTAGCTATATTATTTTAATATTTTAAACAGTATAGATGCTGTCTGTTTTAAGAGAGCAACTTTTTTATATGTAAAGGGATATCCTAGCCCCACTCACTAACTTGGGGTTAGGTTCCTTCACTAAAGCTTAAATTTACCGGGCATGGGTTGACTTTTTGCCAAGACTCTGATATTAGCAGCAGGGCGCAGGAGCTGTCGAAAGAATTTTGGGTTTTTTTTTGGTCACAAGTGACATTCATCTTAATTTCTTTCTTTTTCTTAACTATATGACATCGTGTGGTAAATATTACATGATATAGCAAAGAGTTTCCTATAACTTTTATATTATGACTCAGTTAAGGACACTTTAAAACCAACACTACTGGGCAAAGAAGTTTTTAAAACTATATATCATTGAGTAGTCTTTGCAATGGCATTTTTAAAATTTACTAACCTGACTAGCTCAATAAACTAGACTCTGCTCCTATACTAGAAAATTTTCTCTCTATATATGTATTTCTATACATACATATAGTATGAGGATATCAAGGGTGAACATAATATTTACCAATCTACAAACATTACCTCTAAGTTTGTACACACTTTATCTCTGGGTATTAAAATGTCATAACTGCTAAAGTTTAATGACCTCTTAAGTTAAGAGGAATGGAGTAGGTCTTCATCTTTTAAAAATATATATAAAGTAGTGATAGTACCAAGAAAATTTGAAAATTATTTTGTGATAAAATGGGAAAAATCCTAGCATGGAACTCTAGATGCTGCCAAAAGAGCATTTATCGGTGCTTTGCTGATAATCACGTATGACTTCCACTCTATTATCAACACCATCATCAAATCATGCCTGTAGGAAGGCTCAATGAATACTTTTGGACGTATAACTTGTTCTTACCATAGATGTGTCCTTCATATTTGTTCATTGGGTAAATGGTTTAAATTAATAGCACCTTAATATATTCAGTCCATGATTCTTGAAAATTCAAATTTAACTTACTTATTTTTGTTGTTGTTTCTTTTACTTTGGGTTGGCAAAGGTTGAGGAAATAAGTTGATTGAAAGGATGTTAGCACTCACTTTTATCCAAGATGAGCCTTGTTGGAGACACTGCAGTGAAGTAATACAATTTGTATCGATAGCAAGGGAGACAAAGGTATCATAATTTTGTGAGGCTAGAGACCACGTACACCTTTTCTCTCTCTTCCTTTATAGCTTTATAATAACTTTATAATTTTCTCTGCCCAGTCCCACCTCACCTCCTCATCCCCTCCATTCCCATCCCTTTTCTCATCCCCTAACCCTTATTGACCTACTTCTCTTATAGCTTAACTAGAACTAGTTTTATGTTCAGAGATGGGTGTTTATAATACGTAGTCTTCACAGATTAAGTATATTTATGAAACCGAAGTGGAAGCTTTATTCTAACCATCAAGAAATTTTCGAATTGAACAAAAAACTCTCAAATTTATGGGAATACAAGGATTCAAAATATTCTATTTTTTAAATTATATTTTAGAAATTTAAAACACTCTTAGTCATAAAGTATACTGTTGGCAGTGAAATAAACATATATATATATAAATTAATTAATTAACTGTTATTCTTCAGCCAATGCAGTTTTTAACAAGACTGCAGCCAACAGATTAATAAGACGTCTCTAATTCTGATGAAATGATTCATTATACAGCTTGACTCTATTTTCATATAATTTAAAGATCAATGAAGCAACAGAAAAATAATGATGACGAGAGAGCTCTATAGCCTCACGACTGTGTTCTGATCCTCTTTTTTTGCTGTAAGACTAACGAGCTTACGATTGCTGCAGTTTGCTGCAGTCGGTACAAACAAATCATTTTTACAGTGTTTCTTACACTAGAGTCAATTTTTTTTTCCTGGAGTGATTTCTTTTTCCTACTAGCTCTCCAATCTATTCTCTCGCCAGAATCCAAGTTGCTCAGACACCTTTCTGTCCAAACGGAGCCACGCTCAGCAACAGTAGATGCCTGTCTGAATAGCAGGGAACACTCCTAAGGGTGGCAGTGAATCCCAACGAGAAGAGCACTGAATTCAGAGCCAGAGGCCAGAGTGCTTCCGAGTACGGTAGGCTGATAAATGACAAAGTCCTTTCCAGTCTCTCCTTACCCTTCACGCAGGTGACAACTTAGTGCTTCCTTGTCTCGGTGGAATTTTCCTGTGGCGGGTAAAGGAGATGTATGGGTACATCTGTTCCCTTTTGATGTGTCACCAACCAATCACCCCAAAATGCGGTAGCTTGAAACAACCATGACTGACAATTTCTCATGACTGATTGCGTCGTTGGTTCTTCTCTCCACAAGGGGTTGGCTGGACTCACTAGTATAACTGTGTTGGGTTGCGTTTGTCCGAGAAGGTCTCTCTCAAGTGTCTGGGGCTTCAGCGCCAGCCGTCGGCGGAGGCATCTCATTCTCTCCCCTCTTGCTGCCCAATTCCACACGGTCCCTCTTTCTATCAGGACATCCTGGACTTTTTACCCAGAAGCTCAAGGATCTAAGAGAGCAAACGTCAAAGCTTCCGGGCCTATTAAGGGCTAGTCCCCAAACCAGCAGAGTGGCTACTTCTGCTGCATTTATTGGGCAGGTCAAATTCTACTGGACAAGGCCAGCCTGCTTCAAGGGGAGGGGAAATTCCGCCTCTTGATAGAATTAGTGTCATGTGCACACAGGGAGGGGAGGAATTGTTGGCAGCTCATTTTTGAGACTATCTATAAGAAAGGTACGTTATTTTTTAATGCTGCCCGGATTAATTTCTCCCATTTTTTTCAGTAGTCATATCCATTTTCCCTCAGGAAATTATTCTTCCTACTCTCAATCCACGTGCGTTGGGTGAAGTCCCATCCCCAGCTCAAGTATAACGTACGGGACTTGGGTTTAGGTCGTTCAGTGCATCGTATTACATGAGCCACCGAGGTCAGGAGTGAAATGCGATCTCATCAAAGTCAAGTGGGTGCGATCTCAAAGTTTGTTTCCCTGGTCTTTGTGGGACAGAGAGCCTCATTCTCCCCTAGTGGTCTTGAAGCTAAAATGGTGATGGTAACAAGAGACAACAGAATAATCATCAGAGAACAGATTCAAGCAAGAAGTAGAGCCCTAAGCTGGAGAGAGGAAAAACAGACCCTGATGACATAACTGAGTCCTGGATCTACCTTGCTGAGGCCAGAACCCCACCTTGGTTTTCTCAGTGTTGTAATGCAATACATTTCTCTCTGTGTATAACGCCTGTGAGTTCACTGGATGGGAAGAGTTCCAAGTCATAAAAGTAGAAAGTTAAAATTGTCTGCAATTCCATTCCCTTCTTGGCCTCTGTAGCCCAAAGTTTAAATGCCTTGAAGAGAAGGGAGTGAAGAGAAAGAATTCCTCTATTAGAAATATGAAGAAAGAAGGAAGGGTTTTTCCAATATTAAAAAAGAGGTTTTGTCAACTTGAGCTTGGGAGTGGGTGGAGGAGACATCAGTTAGGATCTGACATTGCCGTGTGCCCTCAGTGGGTGGCCAGGCCTCAGAAGAGTTGTGAGGCAGGACCCTAGGCTCCAGCGCACTCACTTTCTCCAGAGAAACCCCAGCCAAGCGTGGCACGGATGCTGCAGAGCTGGCTGGCTTGAAGGACTCACGGAGAATGGGACAGTGACAGCTTGAGAACAGGCTCTGAAAATAGCACACTAAGCCCCAGGGGTTCTGCCATACCCTCGTGAGGAGAGACCTTGGGACCCTCAAGGTCGAGTGGCCTGCCATCCTGAGGGAGTTCAGATTTAGGCTGATGTTAAATTCACTTTTAGAAAATAAAACAATGACTTTTTGTACATTGGAATTTGTAGACTGAGATTTATGCTTATTGAGCACGAATAAGATACATGAATTAAAGCAAATTGTTTAACATTTCTGGGCAGGAGTGTTCTCCCATACACAAGCTGGAAGATGAGGGATCATGAAATCAAAATATCTTGTATGCCTATGATAACTGGAGATTATGTGTGTGTAAAATTTCAATTAAAATATTGAGCACCTACTATGTGTCAAGCACTGTGCCGGACGCTGGGGACACAGTGATGAGAAGAATAAGCCTGGTTCCTGCCCTCCCAGAGCCTGTAGTTTAATAGAGACGCAGACCATTAGAGATGGAACCACAGTGCAGTCGCTATGATGGGAGGACGGGCTATGTTTGGGGCATTTAGATGGCGGTTGTGCCTGTCCGAGTCTCCAGGTCGTGGAGAGCCACTGAATCCAAGTTGGAAAATAAAGACAGCAGATCTTTACAGAGCAAAGTGGGAGTTTGTTGGGGGCAAGAGTTGTTTTAAGCCGAAGGAACAACATGTTCAAAGGTCAGAGTGGAGAGAAAGCACGGCAAATTACCGGAACCTGAACGGTGATGCACAGTTTGAACATAAAGATTGATGTGGTGAATGACAGCCTCGAGAGGTAAGGCTGGAGGGCTGAGCGGACGGCAGCCATGGCACCAAGTCCCTTCTATGCTGCTTAAAATGTTTGTCTTAATTTACCAATATATCCCTACCCCCACCTGCCCTTTCCCCCTTGGTAACCATAAGTTTGTTTTCTACATCTGTGACTCTATTTCTGTTTTGTAAATTGCTTCACTGAGATTGACATATACACACTACTAGGCATAAAATCGATAATAAGAACCTACTGTATAGCACGGGGGACCCTGCTCAGTGCTCTGCAATGAGCAGCACGGGGATCGAATCGAAAAAAGACGGCATATATGTACATGTATCGCTGACTCACAGCAGAAACAAACACAACATTGTAAATCAACTCTACTCCAATCAAAATTAACTACAAAATGTTTGTCTTGGGGCTTCCCTGGTGGCGCAGAAGTTAAGAATCTGCCTGCCAGTGCAGGGGACACGGGTTCGAGCCCTGGTCTGGGAAGATCCCACGTGCCGCGGAGCAACTAAGCCCGTGCGCCACAACTACTGAGCCCGCACGCCTACAGCCCGTGCTCCGCGACAAGAGAAGCCACGGCTCACTGCGACTAGAGGAAGCCCACGTGCAGCAACGAGGACCCAATGCAGCCAAAAATAAATAAATAAAATAAACTTATTTTTAAAATATGTTTGTCTTATTCTGATGTTTAGGTGAAGAATTTTAAACCAGGAAATTACATAACCAGATTCACGTTCTTAGGATGATCAGTTGGGCTGCCGAAGAGAGGATAAAATGGTGGGGGGAATTGTATGCTGTAAATCGAATGGTTTCTGGCAGGCCACTCCTGCTCGGAAATGCGGTTGTCACTTCCAGGCTGTCATTTCCGACTCTGGCCCAGATGTTCCCCGTCCAATTTACAGAAGCAAAATCTACTAGCGCTCTTTGGTGGTCTCAGGACTGCTCATTTCTTTCCCTATTCAGCTTTGCCCATCGTATTTGGCTCTTGTCCTCGGAGCTCTGCTAACAATGCCACTAACTAGTCTCACACAGACGTATAAGTCACTGCAGGATCTGAGCCTCACTCTGCTGTTGGAGAACTCCTCTGACTCTGCCCCAACATATAGCAGCATCATTATAAATTAATAGTAATAATCCGCTGAATTCAGAGTTGTTGGAAGAACTGCATATGTGATGTTTACGCAAAGGACCTAGCACATAGTAGGCACTACAATACATGACTATTATTTATAGTTGATCTGATCTTTCGAGCAATTGCATCCTCCTTGCCCTGATTACCTAGAGTAAATATATGCAAGGAATCAGAATAAATTTATACCATATTTAGGTCTATCAGCACAAGAGATAGTATCATAACTCAAATGTTGCAGTAAAAACATAATACCTGGCATCTCCAAAGACGCAAAGGAATAAAGAAACTTGAAAATGATTATCTTCATTAAAGAAATATATGAGGTGTGACTGAAGTGATGTGGCTTAAATGGGGCTGTGAAGGCTAGCTCCACAGCCACACAAACAATGAACCCCCTTATTTTACAGTTGACAGCAGGAGTACTAGATAGATAAGGGATGTCTGGTACTTCTACATTAAGTGTAGATCTCATCTGAATTGCATTTTCACTATTGTGTTTCTGATGTCCTAAAATAATTTATTATGCTACAAATATGCTCATTTTTTTTTCTGGGAATTCTGGAAAAGTTTTGTATTTATGAAACAGAAGTAGAGAAGTAGAGTCATGGATGTAGAAAACAAACTTAAGGTTCCCAGGGGATGGGGGGGGAGGTATAAACTGGTAGATCGGAATTGACGTATACACCCTACTATGTATAAAATAGATAACTAATAAGAACCTGTCATAGAGCACAGAGAGCTGTACTCAATCCTCCATAACGACCTCTATGGGGAAAGAATCTAAAAACAACAACAACTATGACAAAGTACTGTGAGTTTGGAAGAGAAATATAGATTGGTTCATATCATACTGGAAAAGAATTATCAAATCATTTTTATCCTTACTATATCTAAAGTAAGTTGAACGACATTTAAAACTGCTTTAGTGGTGGAAAAAAATGATGTCTCATTTGCTTCTGGTAGTTGGACCACATTTCACAATAGACTGAAGGTGAAGTTTCTTAACTTTCCCCCCTATCCTTTGGGGCATGTAGAATGGCATATCCTTCAATGAGCTTATTTTACAAGCAGAATCTACATTTCTTCTTACATAAATTATTCTAACTTCTGCCCGTCACACTTTACTTTTACTATCTAAAGGGCATCTGTGATCTCTTAAACATGTTTATGTGACTTTGAAAAATGGTGTTGGTTGTGCTTATTTACATAATATGGCACACATGTGATAATTTACAGTGTACTACATCACCTAACACTTTTGGATAAAATTACAGATCATGGTCATACTTCCTGATTTTTCATTTAGATCAATGTCAAACACTCTTAAAAATATTTAAAAAAATTTTTTTTCTGCAAGTCTGGGAAGAAAGACACTAAATTTGAAACTTTTTTTTTAATTTTGAGGACAATCAAAATGTACTAATGTTATCCATAAATATTTATTGGTCTTTGGCAACATTTTCTCTAAATTATTATCAATGAGCCATAGTGTACATCTTCCCAACATGGCTAGTTTTAAAAAGGAACTGTCTCTTATTCCATTTTGTCCTGATGGAGTTATCAAACCCAAAATTGTATGTGCAGCGTTCCTTCTGTCTCCCAAGTGGTAGCTCAGGGCTGGTACATGAGCCGCGCAGACTGAGGGTAGTGTGTCAACCTCTTGACAAAAGTGAGCAGCCCACAGGTGGTCACATGACCTCCAGCAGAGCCAATCAGACTCCTCCATAGACTGTGGTACAGTATCCGGAGTGAGAAAGGTCCTTTGCTGTAGGGCTTCTATGCTGGGAAAAGGTAATCACAGAAGGTTAGTGCCATCTTCCATGTCACATGTAGAAAACAGAGACACTTTCTGAGGGATTTTACATCTGAGAGGCACAAAGTGCCTACCCAGGGAGGAGGAGAAGTGTAATTGGTATTGAAATGTGTTAAGACAACGTTACAAGAATGAATCGTTCTGTAGAGAGAAAGGAAAGGGTGGAGATATTCCCGAAGCAACATCCACGTGAAGTTCTAAGCTCATAGGCACCCATCACAAAAGATGCCCCTTATTTGTCATCCGTAGAGGAAGGGCCTCGGACGACAGTGAAAGGCAAGCCCAGGGACAGTCAGCTGTGAGTGTTGAGTAGGGTCACTGGCCAGAGCCACCAGATGTCAGGGCGTCACTTGGTTCAGTCTTCTGACCTATGACCCCTTTCAAGGTGTGGTGGAGTTGGGCCCCCCTGGTTTGAGAATAGAGAGCTGTTGATAGGAGTACATTGTGGGCAGCCTGGAGTGTCTGGAGGACGCTGTGGAGACTTCGTAGAACCTGCTAGGGAGGTGTATTCACAGCCTGCAGGTCTGCCTGGAGGAGACGTGCTGATCAGAGCCATCGCACTTCTCGTAGGTGTTATTTAGTTCTGCTTGTCCGCAGGCTAAGCATGGATAGCTTCTTCCCTGGCTGTGACCCCTGAGCTCCTGCACTGGTTAGGCAGTAGCTGGGAGGAGGGTAAGGTAGCTGAAGATTTAACATGAGAGTGACCATTGCCCAAGTGTCTTCAAGAGAGTGAGCTAAGCCTGACATCTCCCAATAGATGGAGGGGGGCGGGGAGATAAAGACATCTATAATGAAGCATAAAGTATTTTCCCTGATCCACTGAAATGTGAGGTGAGAGAAAAGAGCACTGGATGGAATTAGGAGACTCCTAACCCCTTCTCTGTCAACGATCGATGCTTTGAAGGACACATTAAAATTAATAATAACCATTTGAGTCTCAGGGTCTTGATACATCACATTCTAATTTCCCTGTAATGATTAACTTCAATTGAGTAAACTCAAATGACCACTCAGCACTCAGAAGTTTGCTATTATCACTCTCTTAGGTGACGTCTCATACTCTTCTCCTTTCTTCATGCCTTACACAACCCTTCTTTTTATAATTCTTAAAAGAGGAACTCATTTAATACTTAGCTGAAAAACAACAACCAAATGGAACAAAAAATGCTACGAGGGGCTTCCCTGGTGGCACAGTGGTTGAGAGTCCGTCTGCCGATGCAGGGGACGCGGGTTCGTGCCCTGGTCCGGGAAGATCCCACATGCCGCGGAACGGCCAGGCCCGTGAGCCGTGGCCGCTGAGGCTGCGCGTCCAGAGCCTGTGCTCCGTGGCGGGAGAGGCCACAACAGTGAGAGGCCCGCGTACAGCAAAAAAAAGAAAAAGAAAAAATGCTACGAGGGGGAAACTGTTCATCTGACAAAGCCCACTGCAACATCCTTGTCTGTAGCTGTCCGCCCCCTCCTCCCCTCTATGGACGGGCATCCTGCCCCTGTTTACCTTCCCTCTCGCAGCTGCGATTTCTCCTGCCCCCCTGATTTAGTCAAATAAGCATATAAACGTGCTCTGGAATCCACCTTCCTCTCATCATGCCTTTCTATTCCCAACATCCTTGCCCTGTTTCTCTTCTTCCTCTCCGAGCAAATTTTCTAACAAGATGCAACGTTTTCACTTTCCCTTTTCTTTCACTCTTCAGCGCAATCTGTTTGCTTCCATTCCCACCACTCTTCAAATATTACCCTTATCAAGGTCACTAGGAATCTTCAGTTTGCCAGATTTAAAGAGTACTTCTTCAAGCCTTCCCTGACTTGTCTCTGAATCACCCCTTCTTAGAAACAATCTCTTCCCGCCCCTTCTCTCACTGTTTCCAATCACATCAGCCACTTCTCTAATTCACTGATTCCTACTCCTCTGCAGTACATCAAGGATAATCCTCAGGTTCCTTCCTGGAATCTCTCTTTTACCCTCCCCCTAAGTAAGTCCTTCTATTTCTGTGGCTTTTAATAACATCTCTGTGCTGTGAAGACATACAAGTGCACCTGCTGCTCAGTTCAGTCCTCAGTTGTCCAACTGGCAACTTGACATTTCTACCGGGATGCTTCATGGGCATCTCAACACTTAACACGTACAAATGAGGTCTGTCCAGGACCTCTACTTCCTCCCTACAACTCTTTCATTTTAATAAATGGAGCCTGAACGGGAAACCCAGGAGGCATTCTTGACCCCTTTCCCTTTTTCAACTCACATCAATCAAACATCCCATCATGTCAGTTTTATGTCCAAATTGTCTGTCCAGTTTTCTCCATCTCTCCCATTGCTTCAATTCCAATCAACATCATCTCTCAACTGGCCTGGTTTTTCTGTTCCTTTCTCTTCCATTCCCCTTTTCACAATGCAAACAAAATCATCCTTTAAAAGTAGGAATCAGCTCAAGTCACTCTACTACTTAATATACATTAGCTTTTTCCCATTGTAGTGAACCTGATTTGCAGACTCTCTACAATGGCTTATAATGTCTAATGTGGTAGGACTCCTTGCTGTCTCTCTAACCCTACATCGCCTCTCCATCACTCCTCACCCGCCGTACTGGCCCACGTCAGCTTCTGGAACAAGGTAAACTCTTTTCCTCATAAAGTAAATCTGAAGTGGGACCTGAAATCTACATTTCTAACAAACTACCAGGTGATATGAATGCTACCCTTTCAGTTGCAAGGGCCTAGATTGACAACCAAAGCTTCAATTCACTTTTCTATATTTATCCTATAGATGATATCTATTGGCCATCCACTTAGTGTAAGAACTACAGGGAGGAACGTAGGTAATGAGAAAAGAATAAGGCACTCTACCCAGAGAGGAGTAATGCTCTGATTGAAGGATAAGGTAAGTAAGCTAGTCACTCCAGGGAAAACGGAATCCATTTAAAAGGATGTGGAAGAACAATTGATTTGGAGATGGTGGATTATAAGAGGGCAAAAGACGCGAAAGTTCTGTCTCAAAAAATAGGTCCTTCCACAGGTGAAGGAGAAGTAAATGACAAACAGAAGTAAAGGTACTTTGGACATAAATTATGGAAGATGCTAATTATAATAATAGCATTAATAAAACTAACGCTGTTTAGTAGGGGCTTCCCTGGTGGCACAGTGGTTAAGAATCTGCCTGCCAATGCAGGGGACATGGGTTTGAGCCCTGGTCTGGGAAGATCCCACATGTCTCAGAGCAACTAAGCCCGTGCACCACAACTACTGAGACTGCGCTTTAGAGTCTGCACTCTAGAGCCCACGAGCCACAACTACTGAGCCTGCGTGCCACAACTACTGAAGGCCACGCGCCCAGAGCCTATGCTCCACAGCAAGAGAAGCCACCGCAATGAGAAGCCCGTGCACAGCAATGAAGTGTAGCCCCCGCTCGCCGCAGCTAGAGAAAGCCTGCCCACAGCAGTGAAGACACAACACAGCCAAAAATAAAAATAAATAAATTAAAACAAAACAAAACAAAAAACTAATAGTAGCAATAAAACTAAAATTCATTGAGCCTTTACAATATGCCTGGTGATTTCAAAACGTATCTATTTATTATTTATGTACATAATGTATTTAAATATAGGTTTATGTATTATATATTTATACTTCAAGCCATATATATTAATTATCTATAGTATAATAAATATATATTAAAATTATAAATGTATTATTTATTATATATAATATAAATTATTTATTATATAAGTTCATTTAATCTTCAAAATAACCTAGAAGTTGGTGCTATAATTATGCTGTTTTCCAGGGGCAGAAGTAGAGGAGAGAAGTTAAGCCACTTGCCCACGTTTACCTGTTTAGTCAGTGGCAGAGACAGGATATGAACGCAGGTGGTTTGTAGCAGTTGGTGGTTACAAAACTCAGACTCTAGACTCCAAACCATTGCATCAGATTCCTTCTAACATCCTAAGCCTACCAAACTAGAATATATACTTCAAGTCGACCCAATGTTATTTATGCATGTGATGGTTTTAGAAGCTCTGCTCCAAACTAAGTGAATTCTGAGAGCTCTTGTAATTCTGAGGTTTTATTATAAAGCTTCTGAGGAGCATTTAGTGTCAGCAGTGGGTGCTTGCTCAAACTATAAGCATTTAATGGTGAGAGGATATTAACTAGAAAACTCCCTTTTTTCCCTAAAAATAGGGTGGTGATGGGGCAAGTGCAGTTAGAAAATATCTCTTGTGGGTTAAACATGTGAACAATACATGAAATAAAATAAGGACTAAAATGTATACTGAAGGGTCACCTAGCATAGTTTTTTTTTTTTTCCACATATCTGAAGTGTTTGTCTTTAATTCCATATAAATTTCTTACAGATTATACCATCAGTTAGCTGAAGTGAAAGAGCAAAAGGAAGAGAAAGCAAAGCAAGATGCAGATGCCCAAAACAGAGCAAGGGCAAAAGAATTTCGTAAGGTGAACAGCGAGCCTCACAATTTTTCATGTCTAAGGCACATCAGAACTATAACTGATAAATTGAGGGAACTCCACAGAAAACACTAGAGAAACTTCGAGCCAAAAATATATGCTGACTTTCCACACAAAGTGTAAAGGTTTTTTTTTTTTTAAATTATGTGTAACATAGACAAAATTATTTAAGTCAATTTTTAAGAAATTTCATGTTCTGATTCTTTCCAAGGCCAATCACCTTAGTTCCTCCAAACTCATAATCTTCAAGATAAAATAGCGCTCTCAGAAAGAAATTGTCATGTGAATCAACCCACAATTCTTTTAGTTGGGCTTCTTCAATCTCCAGTGGAATATGGACACACTTCAGAATGCCCCACCTGGAATCTTTGGGATCCAATTTCTTCAAGTGATTTACTTTAGGACCATATTTAGGGTCAGGGGATGGATCTGCCTGGTTCTGAATTTGACACCCTCTAAAAATGTATTAGGTTCAAATCATATTCACTCCTAAGCCATCACACCCTAGAACAGTACAGGTGATTGGGATATGCCAATACCTAAGATAAAAAAAGTTTGACTGTTAGGTTTTTCATAGTTTACTTGGCAGCTCTGTCTTGTAGTTCTTTCCCACAGATCTAACAGGTAATTCTATGAGTAAAGGAAACCACGCAGTTACTCTATGAGGCGTTTCCAACGAAGGTTTTTTAAAAGATACACCAATGAGCCTAACTCAAGAGAGATGCTAACGTGATTATAAATGTCAATTGCATAGAGGACAGTGCAAGAAACATGCCACATTCTTTAAGAGTGTGTGAATACAAACTAAGGCCATAGAATATAAAGGGTGCTGAGGCCTGATACTTTCCACACCCTTAAGTCTATGGGCTCTAAATACAAATCTGGTGTGTTTACAAAATAAGTATGGATACAGACCAAATATTAAAGAGCTGAGAACGGAAGTAATAACAAGAACAAACAGAAGAGAGGAATCACGTCACCATCCGGGGTTTCTGGTGACCTGGGGGATCTGACCAAAGTTAGCTATTTTGCTCTTTGACTTCCTCGTCTATTTTGCTTGTTATCCCCTCACCCCGTTTTCTTCTTCTTCTTCTTTTTTTTTTTTTTGCGGTACGCAGGCCTCTGCGGACCTAGCCCACGGACCTAGCCGCTTGGTGGCATGTGGGATCCTCCCAGACCAGGGCATGAACCCGTGTCCCCTGCATCGGCAGGCAGACTCTCAACCATTGCACCACCAGGGAAGCCCATCTTCTCACTATTTTTAATGCCTTACTCTTTTTTCTTTTTTTTTGATTTTTTTCTTTTCTCATTTTATATTTTTTTGCATTTTTGTATTTTTTCTTTTTCTCATCTTTTCCTTTTTATTTTCTTTTTCTTAATTCTTTTACTCTTTTAATTTTTCTCGTTTTAAAATTCTTTGTGCCTTATTTCAGTTTTCTTTTTATTCTTTTACTTTTCTCACGTTGTTCGTTTTTCTTTTTCTCAGTTTTCTTTTTCCTTTATTCATATTTTCTTACTTTTAAATTTAGTTTGTAGGGTTTTTTTTGTTTACTATTATTTTTGTCTGTTATTGTGGTTTGATCCCTTTATAATGACTAGTTAATTGGGTGAACTGTATTAGTCAGGGCTCAACAGAGAATAAAACCAATAAGATATATAATATATATATATGTATTTTATATATATAATGTATACATATTATATATGCTATGTATCGTATATATTTTATTATAGATTATATAATGATGTATTGCTATTATATAATAATGTAATTGTTATTTATAATTTTATATTATAGTATGGATTTATTATAGGTTATATGCATATATGTATAATAAGGAACTAGCTCACAGGATTAGGGAGGCTGAGAAGTCCCATCCCACCATCTGCCATCTGTGAGCTGGAGCCCCAGGAAAGCCAGTGGTGGGATTCAGTCCAGTCTGAGCAAAGTCCTGTGAACTAGAGGAGCTGATGGTATAAATCCCAGCCTCAGGACAGAAGAAGACGTGATGAGCTGTCCCAGCTCAACAATGAGACAGGAAGAAGGCGGAAAACATTCCCCCGGCCTCCCCTTTCTGTTGCCTTCGCAGACCCTCAGTGGAGGGGAGGCTGCCCATCCACACTGGGGCAGCGGAGCTGCTTTGCTGAGTCTGCTGGTTCAAATGCTCACCTTCTCCAGAACTGCTCTCACAGACACACCCAGAAATAATGTGTAATCTGGGTCCCCTGGGCCAGTCGAGTTGACACACAAAATCAGCCATCATGTGGACTTTGGGCCCGGTCTTACTTTGAGGGGTTTGGACCAGCTTTTCACCATTTTAAACTGACCTTTTAGAAAATGGAGCAGTCAGCCCCACGCACCACAGGGCCTCTCGGCCACCTCGGGTTCGACCCAGAAAGGCAGTTACCATCTCCTCAAGCCTGTTGGCGATGGTGGGTGCACATCCTGCCTGGAACGCGGTGGCTGTGCAGATCCGTAACCTGGTTCAGCAGAGCTGCACCAAGCTCCGGGGATGGTCACACAAAGTCCAAAGCACGAAGGCCCTGAAGCCCTTGCCGTGCAGTGAACCAGTGGAGGAAACTTGTCCCATTACCTTGTGGCCCATGGCAGCAAGAAAGAGAGAGAGAGAGAGGCCTGAGGCAACCTCCACCAGATCTTGTCTGCTGTACCGTCCTGTCCTCAGGGGTGGCTCGTCCTCAGGGACTGTCGTGGCCTGATTGTCTGTGTCCCCCCAAATCCATATGTTGATGCATTTGGATCCCCAACAGATCCCCCATGGATATCCTAACGTGGCGGTATTTGGAGGGGGGCCGTTGGGAGGTAATTGGGGTCAGAGGAGGTGATAAGGGTGCGGCCCCATGATTACAGGAAGAGGAAGTGAAACCAGAGCTTTCTCTCGCCACCATGTGAGGACACAGGGAGAGGCAGCCATCTGCCAGCCAGGAGGAGAGTTCTCTCCAGGAACCAGATCCACTGTACGTTGACCTTGGACCTCACAGCTTCCAGAACTGTGAGAAAGAAGTATCTGTAGTTGAAGCCACCCAGGCCGTGGTATGTGGTTACAGGAGCTCAGACTGAGTGAGAGATCCAAAGCAGAAAACCTATTTTTGGAGGCTGATGGTGCAGATTTTGGCTCCAGCAATGAATTCCCCCAGGGCAGCAAGCTGGGCACCTTCTGTGGCACTGCCCCATATGCTGCCCGGAACTCTTCCAGGGCGAAAAGTTACCACAGCCCTGCAGTGCATGCGTATGGCCTGGGAGCCATCCTCTACAGGCCGGTCAGCGGGTCCCTGCCTTTTGATGGACAGACGACAAGGAGATGTAGAAGCAGGTACTGAGTAGAGCAGACACTATTCCACGTGTCCACGGAGTGTGAGACCCGCTCATGAGATGCCTTACCCTCACCCCCAGCAAGAGAGGCACTTTAGCAGAAACCATGAGCATCCATGGATGAACGTGGGCCTTGAGGACAGTCAGGCCTTGCGCCGAGCCATTTCCTGACCGCAAGGATCCCTGAGAGATGGAGTAATGGTGTCCATGGGTTAGACACGAGAAGAGGTCCAGGACTCGTTAATGGAGCAGAAGTAAGACAAAGTCATGACCACCTGTCTGCTCCTAGGCTACATGAGATCCAAGCAGGGGGGCTACGCCATCACTCTGAAGCCCCCAACTTTAGCTGGCCCCACCAACACCTGCACTTCTTCCCCATCCTGCAAGGTACAGCGCAGGGTTTCTGCCAACCCAAAGCAGCGGAGTTTCAGCCAACGTGTCATTCTCACCTTTAATTCTTACTCGAAGAAGAGTCAGAGTAGAAGCAACTCAGAAAATCAGTGGCTGATGAGGAATGGAAGTCAGGGCAGAGGCCAGCAGCGTAACTAAAGCGCCTTCCAGGGCTTCCCTGGTGGCGCAGTGGTTGGGAGTCCACCTGCCGATTCAGGGGACGCGGGTTCGAGCCCCGGTCCGGGAAGATCCCACATGCCACAGAGCGGCTGGGCCCGTGAGCCATGGCCGCTGAGCCTGCGCATCCGGAGCCTGTGCTCTGCAACGGGAGAGGCCACAGCAGTGAGAGGCCCACGTACCGCGGAAAAAAAAAAAAAAAAAAGTGCCTTCCAGCCTTTTCTCCTGCGCGGAGACGAAGACAACCACCCTAGCGCACCCCCCAGGGTGGCCCTGTGACTGCCTCTCCTCCACGGCACCAGCAGCCGTGTAGGAACCCCAGACAGTACCATCTCCCCCAAGGGCGTATCCTCCGAAGGACACTTCCTCCCCTGTGGGCAGCTGGTGCAGGCGCAGAACCAGTGGAATCTGCCTGATGGTGTGAGGTGTGACCCAGGCCCTTCTTCAGGTGATATCCGGGGCAAGCAAGGGGCCACTGGGAGGTTTTTCAACTCCTCTGCAGACGCTCACGTTTCAAGTAGGCCAGAAAAAAAAAAAACGAGCATCAAGTTGAAAGCAGACTGCAGTAGATCAAACATCACGTGGTGGGCAGCAGAGGCAGGCGAGGCAGTGATAAAATCAAGAAAGAGTGTCAGGAGGGCATCATGGTCTCTGCCCTTCACATGGAGCCAGAAGGTCATGAACTCCACGGAGCCCCACAGGGCGGTGCTGGAGATGAGGCAGGTGTGGATGAGAACGGCTGCGGGTGGGAGCAGAGCAAGAAGTACACGCTCTGTGTGTGCATCGTACACCAGCCAAGAGGACTTCGTGCAGGTGTGCAAACTGCCCTGGTGTCCCCTCCACAGGGCTCAGACTAAGAGGGTACCCAGCACCTCCATGGCCTTCAAAAGCATAACTGCTAAGCTTAAAAGTCTGCCAGGAGCAGTCTGGGACAAGAGGGGAAGCCACGTTTGTGGAACAGGAAGGATGGCTCTATAGAAATAAACACATACACACACACACATATATTCTAACTTATATATTGTGTTTAAATACAATAGTTAAAAACAAACAATAATGCCCTGCTTTATTGTTACAGCTGTCATAAGACACTTGTCCACAACTTTGCAAGAGAAGGTCTTGACTCCTTCAAAATTCTCTTGTGATCCAACTGAAAAAACAAACCCAAAAAACAAAAACAACACCAAAAACACCAAACCCTTCCCTTCAAGGTGAACGAAAGCCTGGTGAGACTATCCTAAGAACAGGACTCATGTCAAGGGACTGGAAAGGGGACGATATTGGGAGGTGTGGTGGTGTTTTTTCTTGCTTGAGGGAAAACAAGGCTTGAGGGTCACATCTACATGATGAATATTGCTATGAAAAGACCATTCCAATATTTTAAGCCTAAAAGAAACAAACAGAAAAACTAATCAGCAGAAACGATATGAGTCTTGTGGATGGCATTTCCACTCCCCGAAAAACCAGCTTGCTCTCCAGAAACCTCCCTTTCATCATTCGGTTATCCTGCTGGAGGATCCATGGCTTCCTCTTGACTCTTTCATATATAAATTATTTTGATTGGCTTTTATGGCCACCCCACCCATAAACTATTTCCATTCATGTTCTCTAATATTTGCATTTGCAACTAACATTTGTATAGCTCTTTAACATTTTCAAGGTCTTTTTCAAATGCATTATCTCATTTAAATTTGACTCAGACTTTTTTTTTCTTTCCTTCCAACTCCTCACATCACTGCAGTAGACTTTAGAATCCCTGTGGATGACCCTCCCAACACCTGTCCTCAAAGTCCCTCCCCTCCATACCAATTACTATCACCTCCACTGCACTTCGCAAATCCACTCCTTTGGTCTTACCCTGGGCCTTACTCCCAGTTGTTCAACTTCTGAGATCTTGAGGTCTAATTCAGCAAAATTTGAACATAGGTGCTGTCTGTCCCCATCTTTCAGCTTTATTTCCACTAAATCGGCTCTTGAACTTCATTCACACTTTTAGAAACTTTACCGCTTTTGTTCCCCGAGTCCCAATCTACTTTCCTTCCCTGCTGAGCTACGAATAGGGTGTCTCCGTTCCCTTCCTGCCCCCCACTTCCTCATTACCTATTGTCCTTCAAAGTTATCTGCTCCTCAACTTTGACAATACTCTTGCTAATTGTGGGAGGAGGTCATCGTGAGGACGGACGTGACTGGAGAGTTGAACCCAGGCAGTGGAGGCTCCTCACCCCCTCCCTGTCCTTGGACTGTACTTTCTGCCCACTGTTCCCACACTCGGAGTCATTTTCAAGGACGCAGCCTTGAGAGAGCAGTGCGTTATTGAGACCATCTGGATGGTCTGCATTACTGAACCCGCTTAAGGGCTCTCTCTATAAACTCTGAAGAGTCTGGCGGGCAGGGGTGGACATCTACTGGTCTTGCGGCCCCCAAGACAAACCTCCTAAGTCAATCCACTCCCTTATTACACCTGCTACCTCCCAACCTGGAGTAGCTGCCTCTTCTTTTTGGTCTCTCTTTGTCCCCCACGTACGGGGGGCCAGTTTCAAATTTCACCCAGGAACCCTTGACGTATTGAACCAGCACTCTTGTTTCACCAGTGACTTGATAACTGCTAAATCCAGAGGGAACTTCTCAGCTCTCATCTTATTGGCTCTGTCTGTGAAATCTAATCCAGGTGACACTACTTTCTTCCCGACACTCCCCTCGCAGGACTTCCTCTGGGTTCTTTCCCTAGACTGAGATGCTACTTTTGCACTCCTATTCATGGACTCCTGTGGCCCACACTAATTAACGTCTGTGTGTTCTGATCTCCCACTGATGGTGTTCCTTCCTTTTCATTCTACGTTCTCCCAAGATGAATCAAAACTGTGGCGATGTTGGAATGATATCTGACAGAGCCAGAAAAGGCTCATGCAAACTCCAGTCACTCTGTGCCTAGGTCAAACCCCTGAAGTTTGCAATAGAATGTGGAATGAAACTCCTCCACTCATCTCGGGATTTAGCTAAAGCCTCAATTTTGAGTTTGGTGGTGGATTAGAGCCTCCATATTCTAAAAAAGAAGTGCAAGTCTCATCCGCACATGACTTGTGAAGAGGTGGCCCAGGCAGTGGGGTTGGAGAAGAAGGACGAGTGGGGAGATGGTTTGGAGGCAGAATCAATCGTAGGGACTGCTGGACAATTAGGTGAGAGGAATGAGAAAACAGACATACTGGAGAATCGGCGTTATGAATAGAATATATTGAGGCAATGAGTTAATTGAATTCCCATATAAAATTATGTAATTTATTAAAGCTCAGGTGAAATAATGGCTTCTTTGTATCTGAGATCAAGAATATCAATGCCCATTTGTATGGTCACTGTAAGGGAGATTACTTAAACGTTAAATTTCGGCACATTAATTTATAATCAGCCAAAAGAGAGACAGCATCAAGATTTTGATTATTACATAGCAGTATATAAAGAGATCTATCTCTATTGTATTTCAGAATTCCTACTGGGAGTATCTAAAATATTTATGAATTATTCTTAATATTGGAAGATGATACCACCATCTTTCTCAAGCATGTGGCTATCCACATAACTATTGAGAGATAGTGTGGTGAACTGATTAAACTCATGGACTCTGGAGCATTTCTGCTTGGGTTTGAATCTCACGTTTCTGTTTATTATCTATATGAATTTGGGTAAGTGATTTATTTCTTTGTGGCTCAGTTTCCTTATCAGTAGAGTGGAAATAACTGTATCTCCCTTATAAGTTTGTTGTGAAAACTATATGCGTTAACATAAAGCCTTTAGAACAGTGCCTGACACAATAAACCACACTTAATTTATAATCATTACTTCGTATTTCAGAATCATGGTATAATTCCACTGGAAAAAGAATAGTTCTAATTTTAGAATTATAATATCTTGAAATAGAGCCTCAGGAAATAAGAAGTAAGTTGTGTGTGGTGATCCAAAAGCTGTGCTTATGAATTAATCTCCAAACATTCATCATTTATCTTTCTTGGACCCAGGTGTAAGTATTATGATTTGCTGCAATCACGGCTCACGTTCGTCAATTTCCAGAACGGTGATGCATTTCTCAATGGTACGTTGAACCCTTTTAACTTTTATCGACTACTTCCTTTCCCCACCCACAAGAACAACTTTCTATTTCTGTTTAACTGAAAGGCATTCACGGCATCCTTCCAGGAGTGTGCCTCGTCCATTACGTGAGAAATAGCTGTGCAAACGTTTCTGTGCCGTTTTAATGATATGCTCAGCATTCTTCATGTTTTTCTGCCAAACGTGCTCTGAATTATTTTTCGTATCGTGTCTTCTCCATTATTTAGCAATGTTCCTCAAGGTTGGTAACCATGCACTTCATTTCATTCTTCTGCTTGGTCATAGATTTGTATACTTTAGGGTGTGTTCTGTTCGAAAAAGGAGCTTGCGATACTTTGGGGACTGACTTACTGAAATAACTTCTCCACTATGAATCCTGAAAGAACTAGGCCAATAGCCCAAGGAATTATATAATTTTTTTTTTTTTTTTTAGCTTGAAGGGACCTTAGAGATCACTTTTTCCAGATCTTTCATGTTACAAATTAAGAAACTGAGTCCCGGTATGTTAGTAGTAGAGCCAGAATCACAACCGATTCCTCCCACCTGGCAAGCCCAGCGCTTTTTCAGCACTACCTACTGCTTCTTGCACTGAGTCATTTACTTTCCAGGTGACTTCTGCATATGATGGTGTGTGTGTGTGTGTGTGTGTTTGTGTGTGTCTTTTAGGACTTTATAGCTTTACCAGGTTACAGAAACATTTATTCAACAGAGAAGAAAGAAGAGAGACATAAATTCAAGGGAGAATTTTCTCTTCCTAATGCCTTAATGTTGTTATTAAGGGCAAAACTGGAATACTGAAAACAAGAGATTTTAGGGAATGTAGAAATCATCCCATCAAACTCTTCTGGAAGAATCTTTCCTGGTCTCCACATTGGGGATGATTATCTTGGCTACCCAGTCGTCCGTGGGGCGCTGAGACGGTGCGGGTGTGTAATGTGTGTTTAACGTATGGGGGGCGGGGAAGGGCGTTTGCACGTGGCTCGCCCGGGCCTGAGAAGGGAGGGGAGGGGAGGGGAGGGGAGGGGGCCCGTGGAGGGGGGCGCGGCGGGAACCGCGAGGCCACAGCCAGTCACCCGCGGCGCAGGTGGGAAGAGGGAGGGGTCTGCGCGGCAGCCGCGGAGCCGGGAGCCCCGGGAGCCGGCGAGGCTGGGAGGGGCGAGGCCGTCACTCGCCGCGGCGCGCGGAGCAGGGGAGGCGCGCGGAGCCCTTGGCCCCGGGCTGCGCCGGCCGCTTGCGCTCCGGAGGGGCCGCAGGGAAGGCGGACGCGGCGCCATGGGTGAGTGAGGCTCGGCCTCGGGGGCGGGTGTGGCGGGAAGAAAGTGGGTGTCGGTCGGCCCCGGACTGCGTCCCTCCTCGCCTCCCCCGTCCGTCTGTGGACTTTTCCCGGGCGCCGGGGGAGGGGCGCGGCCCGGGGGTCGCCGCGCGTGAGCGGCCCGGGGTCGGATAAGGAGAGTCGGGGGGCGGGGTGGCTGTCCCCACGTGTGCCACGTTTCAGTGTGCGGTTCGGCGAGCAAGTTGAGACGGGGCTCGAGGAGTGGCGACGTCGTGCACTTTCCATTCGCCCAGGTTTGCGTGCGGGAAGGCGCTGGGACGAGGCGAGTTGGGGACCCTTTCCAGCCCGCGCCTCAGCGGGCCGCCACCGCGGCACAAAAGGCTTGACGTGGAGGCTGAAGGCCAGCCTGCCTCCAGCAGAGCTGGGCCGGTGGCGAGGGACGCGGGCTGTCCGTCCCGGCCCAGGTCCCCGGGCGCTGGGGCGCGCGCCGCTCCGCTCAAGTTTCTAGACGGGGTCCGCCCGCTTCAGAGCTGAGCGGCTGGGGCTGCAACGGCCCGGGGAATGTGGGTGGGCGGAGGGGGACCGGGTGTGAACCCGTCGGACCGAGCGGAGCCCGAGGAGGCGGCGTCCCACGAGAAGGCTTGGGAGCCGAGCAGGGCGCGGGGTCCGGAGAGCAGGCGTCACGCGCCCTGCAGAGGCGGCGCGGC
Organism: Phocoena phocoena; assembly: GCF_963924675.1. NCBI lineage: Eukaryota > Metazoa > Chordata > Mammalia > Artiodactyla > Phocoenidae > Phocoena > Phocoena phocoena. The sequence continues at coordinate 30,669,259 of NC_089239.1, read as the reverse complement.
CCGTCCCGGAGGCCGGAGAGAGCCCGGCCGTGCCGCCGCTCACGGTTACGGATCAGCGACCCACCGGCAGCCCGGCTGGCTAGTCGACGCCAGCGTTCTCGTTTCTCCGCGTCCGAGCGCGTTACGCCCCTCCCCCGGCCTCTCGCTTGTCCTTTGTTGTCAGGGATTTCTTCCAGGGTACAGGAGGCCTTTGGGATTGACGTGCTCGGGTGGAAATTCCTAAGTTCCCACAGGCTCGAGGGTTAGGGGACGCTTTGACTGCTAATCGGTTCAGTTCATAGACGCTGGCCAACTTGGAAGAAAGGAAAAAAGAGAGAGCCGAGGACATTTTTGCCTGTGAATGTTAATTGTGGTCAAGACATGTATAGTCTCTTGCGTGATTCTGGAGAAGTTTTAGAAAGACCCATTTTTAGGGCCTTTGAATAAAATAGTATTTTAGATGATCTGCAGGAAGAACTGTCTTTAAAAGTTTTCTGAAACGGAAGGAATATTTTCAAGTTAAAAAGGAAAGATAAAACACCTTCCCAAGTATGGCAGAATGAGTTTCAGGCCCTTCCTTCCTTCCTTCCTTCCTTCCTTCCTTCCTTCCTTCCTTCCTACCTCCCTCCCTTCCTCCCTCCCTTCCTCCCTCCCTCCCTCCCTTCTTTCTTGCCTTTCTAAATACATGGGCATATAAACTCTTGTTAGAATAGCACATAGAGGGAAAAAGCTCTCATAAATGGAAAACCAAAGTAATTGACTTACGTAACCCTTTCATTTTACTAAAAACTTTAAGATGCTATTTGGATCCAACATAAAATCTCTAGAAAGAATGACATTTTTGCCTTGTAACCGTAAGCTTGAGTTGACTATCTATCAAGGGGTAAAGTGCACATAATTTTGCAGTTAATTATTTCTCTAGGTTGCATTTCCAAACTATAATGAAAACAGTTGGTCTTGGCTTTTACCTCAATGTCCTCGGGTAAATTACACGCGATCCCAGGTTACAGGAGAGTGTTCTCCGGGACAGGGGGTGGAGTCAGCACCTGAGCTCTTCTGCTAATCCTGAGCTTGAAGACTTCTCTGTCCTACCTGTAAACGGACAGATACCTAAAATTTGTCTCTTCCTTTTTCTGCCGGGAGTGGACTACCTTTTCCTACTGTAATCAGGGTCACTAAAAACTCGTGTAGGGGTCAGATGGCTAGTAGGAGAGAGTGGGTAGAGGAAGCAGGTGAGAACCCAGAGGTCAGGGAAGTAGAGAAAGGAGCAAGTGGGTGGCTCTAGGGTGAGAGCATGAGGCCAGCACTCAGGACAGTGACCCAGACACGCAGTCCACAAATAGGAAAGCCAAGGAAGGAGCCGAGGGGGGCCGATGAGAGAAAGAAGGAAGGAAATCTGTCCAGAAACTAGAGAGAAAACACTTGGTCACTTAAGGTCATCTCTCTCTTCTTCTTTTCATTTACTTGTGAAAAACACATTACTTAGAACTTCTTTTATTTAGAGGTAGTAGGGGGGTGAGGGTTTAGCATTGGAGTCCAAATCGCTAGGATAAAGGGGAAAGCAGTGTAGCAGAATGCCTGACTATGCCAGCAAGCTGAATCCATCTTTTTCTGGTGTCATGACAACTGAAATTTATCATTTGAGGAAAGGAAGATGGTGCTATGGGAGTGAATATAGCAATCAGTTCTTGCTTGACTCAGAAGAAGAAATCCATCCTCTAGCATCGTGGAAGAATGAGAGTAATTGGTTAATCAAATATTCTGAATAATTGATAGTTATTTATAATGCACAAGGCCAATCCTCAAAAAAAAAAAAGTTATTTGCAAATTGAGAGTTTGGGATCCCTTGCTTCCTTCCTTTTATGTATTTTCTTTCCTCAGTGATGCCTTCAGCTAATCTAGGTATGCAACAGGCTTTCCCTCTGCACCTAAATTTTGCTCTCCAGAAAGGATATGATGAAGCATTTCATACTGAAAAAATGCAGGACTGACTCCTTGCTAAGAATATTTATATTTTAGCTGCAAGGTTAACTTTAACCCACATGGTCTCTAATTATGTAGTTCCAGGCTCCAGTGTGAGATGGGTGGGGGGGATATTTTATATTTCTCCTCTAACCACGTCACTTACGCAGTTCTTTGTTTTATCTAAAAGGTGATGTTGGACATTATTTAGTGCATTATTTAGATATTATCATGGAAAGCTTCATGGAGGGAGTGGTATTGAACCTGGTGGTATTTGGATGGATGTGAAGGATTCGGGAAGAGGTGTTCTAGATAGAATAATGGGCCCCTAACCCAAAGCAGGAAGGAATTTGGGGGAGCGGAGCAGTAAGACATGAACCTGGGTTGACAGGATGGGACTTGATTTTGGAGAGCCTTCAAAAGCAACCAGAGGAATTTAGAATTTATGTAAGAGGAAATAGAGAATCATGGAATGTTCTTGAGCAAAGAAGAATTGTAATGAAATTAGTGTTTAAGGAAGATAATTTGAGCAGTGTTGTTTAAGACACAGGATAAATTGGAGAGGACAGAACCAGTTGTCACAGTAATCCTGAAATGATACGGTACATGTCTAGTTCAGACCTAGTGGAAGAGTGGCGACAGTGGAAATGGAGGGGAAAAAAGATAGATGAATGATATTTCTAATGAAAAGTCTATAAAATTAGGAGATTAATAAAGAAGAGAATGAATAAGAGGTATTTTCTGGAGACTTGAAACCTTGAGGATTGGGGATATAGTAGATATCCCCTGATAGATAGATTATTTAATTGATAGATTATTGATAGATTATTGATTGATAGATTATTTAAAGGATAAAACAGATGGTTTATTTTCTGGATGCTTTGGACAGAAGATTAATTTCGTTTTTGAAGTGTTAGTTCAAAGGTGATGGCTAGATATCTAAAGACAAATGTTAGTAGATTGGAAACATACAGTGAGAAATTAATCAGAGGGCAAGCACAAGAAGGAAAATAAAAGTTAGAAGGTCACCAGTCTTTGGTGAGAGGTAAATCCATATAATATATGAATTATCTGTTTGGAGGCAGGAGTATAGGGAGGTGGGCTGAGGGAAAGGGAAGGAGGATAAACACTGTTCTCTGGAAGAGAAACATCAACTACATAATGTGTATCAGTGCCCTAAAATTAGAACAGTGAAATGTGACATCTTTAACGTTCAGTGATAGATCTAGGAGTCCAGAAATTTTGACAAGAGGAGAACATCAGACAGAAATATTTTGCTGTCATTCAATTTCAGTAAAAATGGACTTAGTTAAGGATCTGTAAAATTATTTGCAAACTTAGGCCAGGAATAATGAGACATGGTATTGTCTTGAACTCACACTTTTTTTTTTCAGGAAAATATGACCCCTAGAGGCAGTTGTCAACAAGGTACAAAGAGCCAAGATAGGAAGTAGGAGAAGCAAATGATAATCTTTGGGTGGATTATGCAGATCTTGGGGATCCTGTTTCCTCTTTTGTTTGATGAGGGGTTGGGCATGATTCTGTACATTTATGTAGCTCAGATCTTGATTTAGTAACACTTAGAGGAAAAAAACATGTAAAAAGATAAGCTCGAGCTATTTCCATTAAACAAATCAAGAACATGTTAAAGATGCTAGACTACTGGGCAAAACCTTTTAAGGGTCAGCTGGCCTCTAGTATGTTATATTCCCTAGAAAATTATAAACGTCTGATAGTCTGAACCTGAGCAGAGAAAGATTAATATTCTGGTTATCTTCGCTGCGTAACAACTGTCTCCATAACTAGTTAATTAAAACAACAATTTGTTATTATCTGTCATGGCTCTGTGGACTGACTGCTGAGCGGTTCTCATTTGAGGTCTCCTGCCTTGCAGTTGTGTATCTGCTGGGGGTTCAAGCATCTGAAGACTTGATTGGGCTGGTCGTCTAAAGTAGCTCCCACCTGTAGCTGACAACATGCTGGCTGTTGGCTGGGACTTCAGGTGGGGTTGCCTCCAAGTGGCTTGGACTTTTCACAACATGGTGGCTGGGTTCCAAGAGGGAACAGCCCTAGAAAAGTGTTCCAAGAAAAACCCGGCAGAAGCTGCAAGGCCTCTTATAACCTAGAACACCTTAGGTCCCCAGACATCACTTCAGCTGTATTCTAATGGTCACAAAAATCATTCAGGACAGTCAAATTGAAGAGGAGGGGCATTAGACCCCCTTCTTCCTGATTGCAGGAGAGAAGGAGGGAAGGAACTGAGGTAGGCAGCTACTTGATCTCGTTCCTAAAAGAGATGTAAGTGTGTTTCACAGTAGAGACATCCTCAGGTTTACAACTGAAAATCTGATACAAGTTTTCTGAAACACATATGGTAAAGCATTGAAACTGTAGTTAGAACTATGAAGAAGTCCAGATAGTCACCCTAAAGTTTCACAGTGAAACATTTGAGTGGCAGTTCATGCCTGGGTGGAAGTGTGTTAGTAAAATGCCGGGATAAGCTCTACTCAGAATAATTTCAAATATGATCAACTAATATTTCTTATTTTAATTTAAATTTGAAGTTTCTAAGGCTATTGTAAATTACTGTTTATTTTACTTAAATTTGAGTTTATGTTATAAATTGGGAGGTAGGTCAATTAGCATAAATCCTTTGTTCAGTATCTCTTGTCACAATAAACTAAGTGTTTTGTAGTGCACTAACTGTTCAGAAGCTTGCTTTAGTTTTCAGAAACGTGTTAACTGTGCAAAATACATAATTGGAATTGGTATGGTACGACTCGAAGCAAGTGTAGTCTTAACTGTACTTGCCTTTTGAAAGATACGTTTCTAAATTAAACGTGTAAGATGGTTTATTAAAACTTGAAATGTAAATCTCATCATTTTATTATTTTTAACGGGAAAGAGTCAGAGCTGTCATTTATGATACAAAAATATAGGTCTTTCTCCTAGACAGTCGAAAAACAAAGAAAAATTAGGGTAAATGAGATGGGTTTAAAGTCAGGGACGGAATTAGTTTCAACCTAGAAACTTAGAGGCCTTAAAAAGGAATTAGATTCTGTTTCAACCTGACTGATTTGAGGTCATTCTATTTTCAACCGTTTGACAAGAGGTGAGGAAATGAGGGTAGATAATATGAAGCCACATACTTGGTGCACAGTAGTCATGATGTGGCAGACAAACAAAACCCACATCTCAACGAGAAATAAAGGCCTGACCTATATAAGCAGTGGAGCCGGAATAATGCCTGAGGAGTTCAGAAGGCACTATGACATGCAGTTAAATTCTTCTTTAGTTTGTTAAGATGACCTGTCAGAATAGCCACTCACTACCTTCTCTGCAAGGTACGAGATCTACCCAAACTGTATAATGATAGCGCAATAAATATCTCTTGCTGTTTCTGTAAGACTTCTTTTTCTAGAACCTCCACGTTTATTGTCTAAATAGAATAACTTAGAGAATACGTTCAATACTAATTGCTGGGTCCCACTGCCAAGATTCAAATTCAGAAGGTTTGGGCTTGACCGGTGGACCTTCAGTTCTAACATGTGGTTCAACCAGTGTTGAGGATGAAGCCTAGGACACGCTTCGGGAATTGGCTCTTCCGGAAAGCCGCTGTCCCCCATCAAGCTGGCTGAGCGCTGTGACAGCTGCTACTCATCACTTGTGTCCTGTCGAGACTTAACCTGACAGAGACTTAACCTAGACAGAGACTTAAACTGATGAAGTCTCTGTCTAGTTGCCCTTTCCTTCCTTACCAGTCACTTCTTAGCCTTAGGATGGGGTGATGCTCTCCAGAGTTTACTGAAACTCTCCCTCTGAAAATTACTAATGATTTCCCGTCTCATGGTTCCAAGTGTAACTTATGTGCGCATAACTCCCGAAGCCGTGTCCCTGGGCTCCAGTGTCGGCTGTCTCCCCACAGCCGCCCCTCTAGTGCTTCAGCCTCAACACCTGCAAAACGGAGTTCCTCCTGCCGGGATCTGACTGGTTCCCTCTTCTCTTCCGGGATCTGACTGGTTCCCTCTTCTCTTCCTTTGCCGTCTTCCTCCTCTTTTTCTTGATGACTCGAATAGACCTGGCCTTGTTGAGCAAACGTCATTAGCCCTCTGGCCGTCCACACTCTCTTGTCCCGTGTCATTGCAGTTGCTTTCCGCCAGCCCCTCACCCGCTCCAGCCTGGACCTTAGTGGTCTTTTCAGTGCCAGTTACTTCCCCGCTTTGGTCTCCTCCTAATCACCCCCATGTGATGATCAAGACACCCCACTCAAGCACAGCTCTTAATCGCATCGCTGTCCTCCCCAACTTCATTTCCTGCTATTAGCGCTCGTGCATTTTATCCCTTAACCGAAAGAAACTACAAATTAATTTCATCTACTCACCCTCAGCCTTTTCTTACCTCCAACTATTTGATCATGCTCGTTTTTATTACTCTGTGGCACGTCCTTTATTTCCCAGTGGAAATGCAAAACTATTCTTAGTTTAAATATATTTCCTGCATGAAAAATGTCCACTATCTGCCCAGCTTAGTGTTTTCCAAAGCATGGGATATATGCTAGTGAAATGCAAAGTATTTTTTTTAAATGTTCGACAAATGAGTTATGATAATGCTTCTTTTTATTTTTTAATATTTATTTATTTCTTTGGTTGTGCCGGGTCTTAGTTGCGGCAGGCGGGCTCCTTAGTTGTGGCATGCAAACTCTTTAATTGCGGCATGCATGTGGGATCTACTTCCCTGAGCAGGGATCGAACCTGGGCCCCCTGCACTGGAAGCGCAGAGTCTGAACCACTGCGCCACCAGGGAGGTCCCCGGTATTTTTATTGTATATATTTCACAAATACTTCTACACTATTTAATATGTGCCATGCACTATTTACAATGCTTTGTAAGTACTTAGTTTAGTCTTCCACACAATCCTGTGATGTGTGTTATTATCACCATCTTCATTTTTACGCAGAGAGGTTTAAATAATTTACTCAAGGTAACCTCACTAGTAAACAGTCAAGAGGGATTCTGAACTGAGGCCCTCTGGCTCCAGAGGCTCTATGTTACACCACCTTTCCATTTTCGGTGGTTCAAGGACATGGCATTAAATAAAGTTGAATGTTACAGTGATAAAGTTATGCTCTTCTCAATATTCTTTCAATTCTTTTGATTAAGTCAAAAAGAAATCCTAATTTAGTGTTATTGGTTATATTCATTTCACAGCAATTACCTTAACAGATCTCCCTTTACATAATACAGGCATCCAGGTTTAAATAAACTGAGAGGTAAAATGGTACTCAAGTCAAAAAAAGGTCGGATACTTAAAGAGTATCAATGATATTTCAGAGAGTTCCCCTTTTTAATAAAGAGAGGGCAGGACCTAGACTTTGAGCCTTTGGTAATCATTGTTTTTAAAATAAGAAATACTGACTTTCTATTTAAGGTAGAGATTCAGAGTTTCATTTAAAATATATTTCAGTAAAAATGTAAATTGTGTTTTAAAATACCAAGTAAAGGAGGATAATGATGATACTTAAATATGGGACAAACCATATACCTGGAGGCAATTTTGGTCTGTAGAAGTAGTTAAAATATAAGTATTTCAGTAAATTTTTATCCTAATTTATCCACTAATTAGCCACGGAACTTGGGCACTTTTGTCACTCAACCTTCTGGGCTTCAATTTATAATTGGTGGGGATAAAACCAACAATATTTATCTTACAGGGATGCTTCTAGAAAAAAAGAGGGGTATTTGAAAAAACTTTGAATGTAATAAGTGCTGAGTAAAGTATTCTGTTTTTACACATTGCTAGGAGAATCTGGTATGGTAAAAACCGTGACTGTGGGGTACAAGTGCCTGGAATTTGGTAAGCATTGCATCTAATGAAAGTCTGCCTTTTCTGTGCACTCTCAGTGCCTTACTTCTACATCTGTGACGCTTAATGGTGAATGTGTATTTTCTCCCCCATTATTTGAGGTCACGTCCAGGTTCTGAAGACGGCACCTTCCAGTTAATTGGCATAAACACAGCAAACACTCTCACCCTTAAGCTGTTTGTCTAACACTGTTTACCTCACTAACTTAGTAGAAAGTTACAGAAATACAGCATTTGACTCTTACTGATGAAAACTGTATTTAGAATTAGTCATGGCAGGAGACAGGAAAGAAGGCAGAACTGTGGAATGACAGGGTTAGGGCTGTGGTCCTGGGAGGGTTTCAGCACCGGGCCAAAGGCCCCAGTGAGATGGGAAACATGAAGGCAAACAGCCCTAGAAGAATCCTCTGAAAACAGACGAGACAGAGTTAGTTCGACTGCAGGAGAGTCCAAGGAGGACAGCGTTTTGAGAAACCAGGAACCTGCAGCATCTAGCCCAACAGAAGGAAGAATAGAGGAATGACATTCCTTTTGCATCGACGGATTTTTCGTTGATATAAGCCCATTGAAGTTACAGTACTTTTAATAAAGGGGTGAAGATACAAACCTGCTCTCACGGAGCAGATTTCAAGGACTAAAAAGAAGAGGGAGGACGGAAGGAAGAAGGGGGGAGAGGAAGGAGAGAGAGAGAAAGAAAGGATTTGGGTGGATCCAGGGTCAGAAGAAGATTTTTATCAGGTAGAAAAGAACTGCAAGAATTCCTTCATATTTTAAGAAAAGGGGAGTGACCTCAGGGAGAGCCATAAACCACTGATGCCTTGGAATGTCAGGATCCCTGGGCAACGAAGTACGGAGCGATTAATCACAGGAACTATTTGGTATTACTTAAACAGGGTTTTTTTTTTTTTTTTTTTTTTGCGATACGCAGGCCTCTCACTGTTGTGGCCTCTCCCGTTGCGGAGCACAGGCTCCGGACGCGCAGGCTCAGCGGCCATGGCTCACGGGCCCAGCCGCTCCGCGGCATGTGGGATCTTCCTGGGCCGGGGAACGAACCCGCGTCCCCTGCATCGGCAGGCGGACTCCCAACCGCTGCACCACCAGGGAAGCCCAAACAGGGTTTTTAAAGTAAAAAATTATATATATTTTGTCTATAAAAATGATGCCATTTGAGGATTTTTTAAAAACTTTATGTATTTTTGGCTGCATTGGGTCTTCATTGCTGCGCACGGGCTTTCTTTAGTTGCGGTGAGCGGGGGCTACTCTTCGTTGTGGTGCGTGGGCTTCTCCTTGCGGTGGCTTCTCTTGTTGCAGAGCATGGGCTCTAGGTGCGCGGGCTTCAGTAGTTGTGGCTCACAGGCTCAGTAGTTGTGGCTCGCAGGCTCTAGATGCATGGGCTCAGTAGTTGTGGCGCACGGGCTTAGTTGCTCCGCGGCATGTGGGATCTTCCCGGACCAGGGCTTGAACCCGTGTCCCCTGCATTGGCAGGTGCATTCTTAACCACTGTGCCACCAGGGAAGCCCAGGATTTTTTTTTTTTTTTTTTAATGAAAGACCGTGCTTCTTGATTGTTTTAATCAGTAAAGATGCTGTGACTTGTCTGTTTTGACAAACATATTGTGTTTATTTTTCTCATATTTCATTTATAGAGGATGTTTATACCTTTAATACAAAGAATATACAGATAAATTTATGATCTATTTCAAACAGTTAAACGAAGCAACAGAGATGAAGCTTAATGTGGTTAAGTATTCCCTAGACCAGAAATCTGCTGATTTCTGTGTGGTTCTTGTCCCAGCTCTGCTGTTATCCATCTGTGTTCCCTTTTTCCTCAGGTACAAATGAAGGATTTGGCTTAAGTGGCCCATAGGATTCCATTCAGCTCTAAATGCCCATAAGCTGATAAACAAGCAAAAAATAAATACAGCATATCCATGAGGATAGTTTCATTGCAGTGGTTCTCAAATGGCAAGCAGATCTGTCCTTCTTACTCATTTCTTTGTGGCTTCAACCTAGACTTTGTAACAAAGAAGACTCTTGAGGCTTCAGCCACAAGATTTTGGTAGTTTTCTTTCTTCATGGCCGTACGTATATGTTTTTATACTTACCAAGTGAGGATAAAGGAACAGCTGAAACAAAATAAAACGCCAGGCATACGTATTTCCAGAAATTACCTCAGGCTTCGTTAGGCTACATTGCTCACATAGAATTCATTATATATCATTATTAATATATCATTAATAAGTGAGGGAACTGGTTGATCTATTTTAACATGTAGGTTTGTATTCCTTATCCTGGTAGGATCCTGAACTTTTGAAGTATGTGGCTGTGTGTGTGTGTGTGTGTGTGTGTGTGTGTGTGGTGGGGGGCGGTTCTTGTTCCTGCATTTTCTTTGATTTAATTTTTATGTGTGTGAGTACACAGTAGTGTCCTGTGATTAAAAAGGAATCATCTTGCAAGTGTTAGAACTGGTTTTTTAACCATCAGCAACGTTCTCTGCTGGTGAAAAGTAGCACCATAGTTATGTCCTAGTCTATGAGTCCCAAACAGACACTATTTAAAAAAGAAATATTGGGGCATAAAGAAGGAGGTGACATATGAGAATATAAAATAAAGTATAAAATATAAAGATGAAATATAACTCACTGCTGGCTAATTCCATCTGGGTGTAATATTTTCTTTTAGTAGAAAAACTATGTAAAAGGGAAATGCTGAAATGGAATTGCGTTTTCAAAAAATGCTGAATACTAAATACGCAGTAATATTTATTTTAGTAGACATTTTCTATTGAGATAAGTCAGCTATCAACTTCAGCCTAGATTTGAAGCGCAGGTAACAGACATCGGGTATGAAGGGGGTTTTCTGCAGCCCTGTGTCAGTTTTTCTACTAGATAGTACAACAAGGACAAAAATTCATTATGAAGTGCTACATATATGTGTGACAAAGACCCATTATTGTCACTGTTTTACACATTCTTTCCTTCCTAAAGGAAGATTTACAAAGAAGAGTACAATTTTGTTTGTTAATTATAGATGAGAAAGTAAACTCAGGGTGACAAGTCTCTAGAGAAGAAAAATCCAGAGCAACTATTAATATAAGTGCATCATTTGTAAGTAATTGGTTCCTTAGGTATAAATGAAGTAGTGATCACTAGAAAAATTAGTGTTATTAGTTTCAGTCATTTCACAGCAATTACCTTAATAAACGTCCCTTTACGTAACATGATAAATACATCCTGTTTAAATAAACTGGGAGGTAGAGTGATACTCTCAAAGGAGGTAAAAAAAATTAAAAATACCAGTGATAGCTCATATATCTCGTTGAATCATATTAAAGGCATCGTTGTGGCAGAATCATTGTACCTAAGGCCACCAACACTTCCACAGTAAAAGAATACGGTGTATTATGTACTTAAAGTTGTTAGAGAGTAGATCTGAAGCTTCTCACCGTAATAGAGAGCTAAGTATGTGAGGTGATGGACGTGTTCATGCACTTAATTGTGGTCATTGTTCACAATGTATGCATATGTCATCATGTTGTGTACTTTACATATATACAATTTTGTTTGTCAGTTACACCTCATTAAAGCTGAAAAAATGTAAGAAAGTGAAAAACTAAATTAGAAAAGAGTACTCCTCCCAAAACAAGCAGACTCTTAAATGTATTTTCTTTTCTTTTCTTTGGCTCTGCTGCTCAGAATGCAGAGTCTTAGTTGTCCGACCAGCGATTGAACCCGTGCCCCCTGCAGTGGAAGCACGGAGTCTTATCTACTGGACCGCCAGGGAAGTCCCTTAAGTATATTTTAATATTGATTTGACTGAACAAGTATTTCTTTTTTTTTTTTTAAATTTATTTAATTAATTTATTTTTGGCTGCATTGGGTCTTCGTTGCTGCGTGTGGGCTTTCTCTAGTTGCGGCCAACGGGGGCCACTCGTTGCCATGCGCAGGCTTCTCACTGTGGTGGCTTCTCTTGCTGCGGAGCGTGGGCTCTGGGCGCGTGGGCTTCAGTAGTTGTGGCTCGTGGGCTCAGTAGCTGTGGCCCACGGGCTCTAGAGTGCAGGCTCAGTAGTTGTGACGCACGGGCTTAGTTGCTCCGCGGCATGTGGGATCTTCCGGGACTAGGGCTCGAACCCATGTCCCCTGCACTGGCAGGCGGATTCTCAACTACTGCGCCACCAGGGAAGCCCTGAACAAGTATTTCTTAAGGATCAACCACATGCCTGCCCTTCTACACATAATGACAGTGAAGGATGCAGACTATAATTTCTGCTCCAAAAGGATTTATGTATTAATTGGGAGATAAAAAACTCACCCACACACAGAAAACTATTTGATAAAATTAGATAATGGAGATCTAGACTAATATAATAATTGCTAAAAAAAGCTATTGGTCCAGAATGGAAGAGACCAGTGGAAGCTGCAGTCATCAGGGAGGTTTTCTGAATAAGGGACCTTGAAGAGAACGTGGACTTTCTGTGAATCTGTCAAAAGGTAGGGTGGGAGTAGGTGGGCGTAGCCCAGGAGGAGCAGAGGTGCAAAGCCGTAGAGGTGGGGTGAGTGTGCCCTGGGGCCCACCTGAATCTGCTTCCCCTCCAGCTGCCTTGCATGAAGGCTCCTGACCTTTCCACTCTCCGTGACCTCTGGACTGGGCCATGGGGTGCCACCCTGGTAGAAGTCTGCCTCTGCCGTTCAGGCTATCTGTCCACTTCAGTTTCTAGTTGGCTTCTGCATGCATATTCCTGCCAGTCCTGTTCATGTATAGACTACGCCCTCAGCTCTTTTGTCCTCTTACTCCGTTCCCCCAGATCTTACCAGCGTGTTGGCCCACGTGGGCATCTCTTTCAAGACTAGTCATTTCCATCCCCGTACCGCCCTCAACCCTGGCTCTCCCAACTCACCCCTGGATTCTGTCCTTAAGTGGGATTTGCTGACTATGTAAATTAAAACCAGTGTCATGCTTAGAGCATCAGTAACATTGCACAACACCAGAGGGTGTGATTCCCATCGCACTCTATGTGCCCCGAGGGCTTCCTGTCGGGTAGAACACATGGGAGTGGTGCCCGGCGGTGGGCAGAGTAGGGTCTGCTAGTCACAGCATCAACCTCTGTGCTCTCACTCTGTTTCTCCAGCTCTGACCCTTCTCGCTGGCCTGCTAGAGGCCTGACAGCCTCATTTGCTTTCCCTCTGCTCCAGCCCACCGTTATTTCCCTTCTCTCAGGCATGGCCCAGAGCCCCGACCACTCTGTTGCAAATCTTCTCAACTCCCTTGATCTTTTGTCCCAGAGCCTGGATTATTGCAGCACAGATAGGAGGAAGCCTTCATGCAAGGACTGAGAAAACGGTTCTAGTGCGTGATCATGAAGTTGTAGCATCTCAGCCAGGGAGTGATAAAGAAATTAGCAGATTTTGTTACAGATGAAGCAGAAAGGAAGGAAATGTGAGAGATAATGAAAAGAAAAACTATCTTTTTGTCTGTTGAAATACCAACCAGAAGAAATTGTATTCTGATGAAAGAGAAAGAAGCCATCAAGGATGAGCATAAATAAACCGAAAATATTCACAGTTCAGGCAATCGCCAATTAACTGTATATATCAAATCCCAAGTTATGAACTAAGAGGGTGATCTGGTATGACTCCTGTCAACCCAGGGATTCAGGATTGCTGTCTTGATCTACTTGTCCAGAGGGATGTTCTGTTACTTCCTGCTACCTACGTGGTCCTCCCTGGAAACTGTGCAAGATGACCAACTTTCCGGATGAAAGAGTATTTTACTAAGGTTATGCAATTGGCTTCACTCGCTATCTAAATAGAACCTTCAGACAAGCTCTTAAGATCAAATTTCCTTTGACTGTGTGATATAATCAGAAATTTATAAAATTTGACTCAGAGATGTAAAGCCATCCACTTAATTACAAATGAAATAACTTAATTCTACATATTTAATTACAGATTATAACAGTGGACAATTATACTATTCAAGCTAGGTTGAAAAATTAGAAATTTGAAACTTTAGGTATCAAAGAATGCGATATAGTTAAGTATTGATAATGACAGAGTACCGACAGTTTTTTTATCCCTAATTATTTAGCATTATGCAATATTTTCTCCTTTTTCCTATTTTTTATATTTAATATGCATGATTTGAGATGAAGGGCAAAGAAGAAAGACCCTTTTTCTTAACACCTTAGATTTCACATTCTTACTTGTAGGTCTCCCTAATTTTGGGGCTCCCTTCTGTTTCCCTTCTTTTTTGCCACTCTGGTTTTTTTTTTTCTGTTTCTTGCTTTTGCTTGGCTTTTAAAGTTCCAAATGATGAATATTTGAAGAAGGCTATATCCTTGGGGTTGAAAGACTCATTCAGTCCCCCCGCGCCGTCTTCTATGTAAGGGACTGACCCAAAGCAACGTAATTAAAATAAAACACCGTATAATTAAAACAATGCATTCTGGATAGGTGAATTAAAAAAAAAAACTAATTGGATATCTGTAATGGTGTCTTTTCATTTTCCACTGAAGGTTTCTTAAATTAATATGTGCTGCTACAGGCAGGTGAATCTCTAGATTCCGACGTATACAGGGAGGGTCTCTCTACCCCTGATTGCTCAATAGCTCCAGCAGGCATGCCTCTGGTCTTCCAGGTCCTGCACGGACTACAGAATCGAGGTGCAAGTAGCTGTTTGCTCTCAAGTCCAGCCAGTCCTTCTGTTTTCTCGGTCACTGGCTTTCTTCTTCTGTCCCAGTGGCTGTAGCTCACTGTTTATTTTTTGGGCGTTTAGTATGAGAAAACATCTAGTCTTTGATCACTGACAACAAGTTAGAGCAATAAGCGTGCCCATCACGGTACATTGGGTATAATCTTTGGCTCTTAGGCTCTTGGCTGGTTTGCTGCACTATACTGTCCTGAAAGTTGGAGAAATCTGACTGCTTTGTTGGTTGTTGTTGCCCTATTCTTATTAACACTTGCCAAACCTTTTGTCAAGCATCTTTAGAACCATGACAGCTTCTAGGTCAAATTTCAGTTTTGATCCCTGCATCTTTAGAAGTAAAACTAAGAACTAAAATAGCCATTTCCTCCCAGTGATTGCAGTGGATACTGATCAAGCTGTGTGCTGGTTTTTGGAGTCATAGTAACAAGTCCTACTTACTATCTTTTAAGAATCTCAATTAAGTTTCTTTAGTCTTTGAATATCTAACTACAAAAAGTTTAATTTCCTAGGGAAAATGAATATGTTCTTTTCTTGGAGAACAACACCATAGAGTTAATTAAGCATTCCTTTCAAAGGTTTATTTGTGAACTAAGCTAGAAATTATTTGCACTCCTTTTTTTTTTTTTTCCTAGTTTTCATAATTAGGCTTTCAGTGGACTTAATCTTTTAATTTTAAAATGATTAATTGCCAAGTTGTTGGGTACCATTGCTTGGGTTACAAAGATAAACATACCCAGCGATAACAAGAAGTTCATTGAACTTGCTACAGTAACAGCAAATAATCAGGTTTAATTTTCAACAAAGACTCAGGACATTTTGCACTTGACAGTGTTATCTTGAGAAGAGCTATAGTTATTTTATTTTTCTAGGGAAAGGTCGATTTGGGGAGTAATTAATTTTTTGGTGTTAAATTCTACTATGATATAGTAGCATGCCTCTTTGGAGGCATAGAATTACAAAGTTTAGACTTTTCCCAGATGGGTTAATGGTGGAAAAAAAGGTTAAGTTATTTTACTTTTTAAATCAACTTGAAAAGAATTTTGTATTCTCCAATTCATTAATTTCTAAGTGAATCTGAACAAATCAACCTTCCCTGGCAAAGTCATGGCACTTTCTTTGCATTTTTTGATTTAGAAAAGTCTGTTTTCAGTTCCTAGACTCACTCCTTTGGAAAGGTGATCTAAACTCCCTAAGCTTCAGTGATTGTATTTTGTTATCTGTGGGCCCAATAATAACGCTGATAATAACGCTGTGTACTACCTGGAGTTGTTGAAGAATAAATGATGGGATATATTAAAATAGTATAACAACATGTCAGACGAAGAGATAAGACTCAATACATATAAACACACGTGAGCACGTGTGTGCACACACACACACACACACACACACAACTATGAAAGTTAGTCTTACCAAATCTTCAGTCTTAATTTTTTTTAAGTCTATCATACAGGAAACTGTCGATTTGTGAGTGTAATGCAAACTTCGATCAAATCAGTGCTTATTTTTCAAAACCAGTGCACAGTGTAGTCATATGTTTTCTTAGGAATAAACTGATTAGCTATGGCTTTTATAGTTAGAAGATATTATCAGGAATAGGCTAGAATTAAGAGCAAGGTTGCTCAAAAGATGTCTAGGAATGGTCTTAAAAATCAGAACTTGTACAGTCTGTCTGTATAATCCATTCATCAAGCAATTTTAAACTTGTTATTTGCTAGACAGCATACTGCCGTCTAGTTATTTGCTAGACAGCATACATACATATTGCCAGTACAAAGATGAAAAAATGTGATACTCGATACAGTGGTAGAGCAGTTGGAATTACAAGCTATAACAGATGCTGCAGTGGAACTCTATATGGTGTGTATGGACAGAAGAGAATAGTTAAAATTTCTCCCAAAATGTCAGTAACGAATTCCTAGAGACAGTCTGGGGCTGAGCCATAAAACTTGAAGATGGTTTTCCTGACACATGGATCAGGATAAAGGCATTCTAGCCAGGGGAGTAGTAGGAATAAAGCATTGAGGTGACAAAAGCATGAAGTTGTTCAGTGCATTTTAAGCACATCAGCTGACGGGAGTATAGAGATGCGGGTGGCATGCATTGATCAGGAGGACTGAAGAGGTAAAAAGGAGGCAGACTAGGGGGTCTTGGTCGACATACTGTTGGCATTTAGCGTAGGAAGCATGGGGAGCCACTGCCGGGTATTCAGTACGGGGATAAGATACTTAGATTTTTATTTTATTAAGATTATTCTAGCAGCATTGGAGATAAAAAATATTATAAGTGGGAGAGTAGAAAAAACAGGAAAGAATACAAAAGATCATTTTTCAGAATAGAGGTAAAAATATCAAATAAAAGACTAAAAGATCTAATCTAAAAATAGTTATGTCCAAATAACATGTATTGGAATGGAAGGATGGTTAAAGATCTGAAAGTTAATTTTTATGTTTAAAGGGGAAAAGCCATATGGATCATCTCATCAATAGATATATATTTAATAAAATTCAATAGTAATTTATGGTAAAAATTGTAAGCAAATTAGGAACAGAGTAGAACGTCAATAAGCAGATCTAGGCTATCCTACAGAAACCTACAAGTATCATTATATTTAATGGTGAAACATTAAAAGCATTCCCAGTACAGTCAATAGCAGGACAAGGATTCTTACTCTCACTTTTACTGCTCAGCACTGTCTTAGATGTCCTAACCAATGCAATCAGAAAAGAAAAATAAATTAAAGAGGAACAATTGGAAAGAAAGGCAAATTTGTCGTTACTCAGGATGATATACTCGTCTCCGTAGTAGATTGAAGAGATACTACAGACAACTAGAAATAATAAGAGATACCAGCAAGGACACTTGGCGTAAGGTCACCACATATGATTAAGAGTATTGCTATATGTCAGTAATACCAAAGCAAGGTTAATTAAAAATCCAATTAACAGTAGCAGAAATTCTAAAAGAATCCTATAAATAAACATACCCCCAAATATATGGGATTTTACTGGCAAAAAGAAAATATGAAACATGACAAGATATATCTGGTTAGTGTCTGTGAAGTATCATTATCAGAAATATTCCAATTCCCTTTCAAATTAGTTTATATATTCAATATAATAATTCCAGTAACACTCCCAAAGAATTTTTTGGGATTCTAAAACTCTGTATGGAAAAGTGGTGTTCTACACATTGTTCACAAAATTCTGAAAAAGAAAAAGAAGGAGGTGGGGACTAGGCCTTCGAAATATCTAGATTTATTTCTTAAACTATAATAATTATAACTGTGGTTTAACGGAGTAAACACAATAAAGTGGTATCTTCACTGGGACTCAATAAAGATACCAGAACCAGATTCAGATTTCTGTGTGTCCTTGATGTGTGTTAAGAGAAGGATTACTAATCCTTATAGGATTATTCAGCAAATGGCATTGGGACAAGTGGTTTGCATATAGAAAACAAGTTATTTTAACGTCTCACACATTACCTAATACCTCACTCCATACAGGAAAATAATGATCTAATTGTGAAAAGCCGTCTTAAAATTATAAAGTTCATAAAGTTGAAACAATGGAATGTATGTAACAAAACAGAAACAGACTCATAGATACAGAGAACAAACTAGTGGTTACCAGTGGGGCAAGGAAGCCAGGGAGGGGCAAGATGGGGGAGGGGAGTAAGAGGTACAACTATATATAAAATAAGCTACAAGGATATACTGTACAGCATAGGGAATATAGTCTATATATATATATTTTAAATTAATTAATTAATTTTTGGCTGTGTCGGGTCTTCGTTTCTGTGCAAGGGCTTTCTCTAGTTGCGGCAAGCGGGGGCCACTCTTCATCGCGGTGCGCGGGCCTCTCACTATCGCGGCCTCTCGTTGTGGAGCACACGTTCCAGACGCGCAGGCTTGGTAGTTGTGGCTCACGGGCCTAGTTGCTCTGCGGCATGTGGGATCTTCCCAGACCAGGGTTCGAACCCGTGTCCCCTGCATTGGCAGGCAGACTGTCAGCCACTGCGCCACCAGGGAAGCCCCATAGTCAATATTTTATAATAACTTTAAATGGAGTATAATTTATAGGAATCTTGAATCTCTATGTTGTATACCTGAAACTAATATACTGTAAATAAACTATGCTTCAACAAAGTTAAAAAAAAGAAATAGAATCGAGGTAGTCTATGAGGTTTGCAAACTTATACCTCATGAAACTGTAGTTAGTTTTTACATTATTGTGTCAGTTGTTTCTTGGTAGAGACTAAATTTTTCTTCAAACACTTGCTTCTTATATGAGTATTTAATTAAGGGAAGGCTAATATTTGCCTGAAATTGAAGGACAAATTTATTGGCAGCTATTGTAAAATATCTATTGGGTGTTTTTTCTATAAGAGTTCCAGATTTGTAGTATGCAGAAATTTTGCCTTAAATCGATAGCTTTAGGCTTTACATGAGCCATGATGAAATGGATTAAATACTGTATTAAGATACCACCTTTATTATAATTCAGTGTAAATTTAGCTCCATGGTCAGCAGTGGTTCTCATCCTTTAGTGTGCTTCAGAATTACTGGAGAGCTTTTTAAAACTAGTGGTATTTGGCCCACTCATAGAAATACAGTTTCAATTAATTCAGATTATAGCCCAGACACTTTGTTTGTTTGTTTGTTTTGTTTTGTTTGCGGTACGCGGGCCTCTCACTGTTGTGGCCTCTCCCATTGCGGAGCACAGGCTCCGGACGCACAGGCTCAGCGGCCATGGCTCACGGGCCCAGCCGCTCCGCGGCATGTGGGATCTTCCCGGACTGGGGCTTGAACCCGTGTCCCCTGCATCGGCAAGCGGACTCCCAACCACTGCGCCACCGGGGAAGCCCGACATTGGTGTTTTTAAAGAGCTCAGTACTTGAATCCAATATGCAGCCAAGATTGAGAGCACCTGAATTGAACACTAGGGTCTTTTATTTCTATATTATTCACTTATTCTTGATAGACTAATTGCTGTTAAAAAAACAACAAAAAACAAAACCTGCATCTCAGTGGTTTTGCAAAATAAAGATTTATTTCTCCCTAAGTCACAGCCCCAGTGACTGTGGGTGTGGAGGCTAGTGGGGAGGGGCCCCACCCTTTTATTCTAGTAATGCCATCATCCTGTAAGAGTCTCAGAATTTTTCACATGGTAAATGAGGGAAGAGAGAACAAAGGAGACCAGTGGGAGGTTTTCTGTTCAGCCCTGAATTGGTAGATACACTTCTATCCATATTACCTTAGCCAGATTCAGGCTTAAGGTCTCCACTTACGTTCAAGGAAGTCTGGAATTCTAGTCTCAATTTGTGCCCTGGAGGAAAGGAAACTGGGTTTGGTGGATACGGGGCAACCTCTACCTAAAACCGATTTTGATGAAAACAAGCACAGAGATACTCTCAAAGACAATAGTAAATGTAGCTCGTCAAAAACTGCTTTATTCCTTAAACTTTTGTGTAGTATCTTGAAAAAACATGTGCGTGTTTATTTTTACGCGGTCACAGGGCTTGGATTAATGGCTTTTGAAGCCGAGAGCCATGCAGGGGAGGAGCATACATAACAGTCAGTATGTGGAGGACTGTGCAAGTGTGCGCTTGAAGTGCTTAGGAATTCAGGGAGGTAGAAGAGAAAGCAGAGTCACATTTTCCCACCCTTTGGTTATCAGAGATCACCTCTTGGGGCTTCCCTGGTGGCGCAGTGGTTGAGAGTCCGCCTGCCGATGCAGGGGACACGGGTTCGTGCCCCGGTCCGGGAAGATCCCACATGCCGTGGAGCGGCTAAGCCCGTGAGCCATGGCCGCTGAGCCTGCGCGTCCGGAGCCTGTGCTTCGCAACGGGAGAGGACACAACAGTGAGAGGCCCGCGTACCGCAAAAAAAACCCAAAAAATAAAATAAAAATTAAAAAAAAAAAAAAAAAAAAAGATCACCTCTTAAGTAGGACCAGAGATCCTTACTTCTGTTTCGGTGTTAATAGCAGGGCACCGTGCAGATACTCAGTTTGGTTTCACACACTTTACTTCCCAGTCCCTTGTTGATAATCTCACTGTAACGCTGCTCCTGTGGGAAAGAGAGAATTATCGAGATTGTCTTTAACCTTTTATATGAATATTGTGTTGCATAAATGTAGGTTTTGAGTCACAAGGCTGTTTCTATAGGGTTTCTATTTAAAATAGGGTTACTTTATTGCTGTTTTCAGATATTGGGAGGAACATAGTGTATTTCCATTCACCAGGAATGTCTAGGTTCTTCCAACAGTTACGTAGACTTTAGGTAAATTAAACTCCACATTCCAATATATTATTAAAGAGCAAATAAGACTTTTGTTCTCCTTTATTCTAAACTCAAGACATTGAAATAAGTTGCTTATTTTAATAATATTTGACAGCACTCTCAAGACAGCATGCTGAATAGAATACTGCAAACACTTGGTTTTACATGGATATTTTTAACGGCTGTAGGAATGGTAAAGATACGAAAATTGTTTTCCAATTCATGATAGGAATTTCCATTATCAGCACGTCAAAAATCATTCTGATTATTTTATAGTCGTATCATATTCTAAAGTCTGACTTCGATGAATTCTTCTGTCTCGGTTGTGATTAATTTTGGTCACTAATTATTCAAGCTTTCTAAAATCTATTTCTTTGATTTGTCTGTTAATCATTTCTCCAAAGAATAAAATATTATTTTAGTATTGAAAACCAATTTCAGTGAGTATATTACATATTAGTCTGTTAGTCTGTAGAATATTTAGATGATTTTTAAAGAAACAGTCTCCAGTGGCTTAATTATGTAAATGTACCTACACGTCTCATATCCCACCATATTAGGGAATGCAGGATTTCATTTTTTTTTTTTTCTAGATTTATTCAATTCTGTTTGTTTTGTTGTTGTTGTTTAAATCTGGGCACTTCTACTTGTTGGTTATGCCGTTTGTGTAATTTGTTGGAATTCTCTGAGTTGCAGCTTCTCTTCGTGGCAGTTCTAGCTTACTCATAGGGTCTTAATGATGATCCGAAACAGTGGGTTCTACGTGAACACCTAGTCTCTGACTCAGGGCAGGATTCAGTCAGTGGAGCTTACTGCCGGATTACCAGTCATCGATACCTGTTACACAGACAAGCCTCTACGATAGTTGGCCCTCCTTGTTGTAAACCTTCACTTAA
The DNA here is from genome assembly GCF_963924675.1 of Phocoena phocoena. Taxonomy (NCBI): domain Eukaryota; kingdom Metazoa; phylum Chordata; class Mammalia; order Artiodactyla; family Phocoenidae; genus Phocoena; species Phocoena phocoena. The sequence goes on along the minus strand of NC_089239.1, from coordinate 30,647,570 downwards.
TGAATATGTGTGGTACATACCACTTGTTCTGAATCACAGTGTCGCACTATAACGTCTGGTTTATTGAATTGCCAAACGGTGACCAAAAGGACGGTTTTAACATAAGAAACCAGTTTGAGAGACAACGTATTTTATTTTATTTATTTATTTATTTTGCATTTTTCACATAGAGTTTTATTTGCTCTTTCCACAGAAATAACAATCTGCATTTTGTAAAGAGCGCACACAAATTCGAATGTCTCAAAATACGTGACTTTTTTACTTATCCAAGAATAAATGGTATTCATACTTAGCAGGAACATCATGGGTTTCATTTTCAAAGTATTTTGCAAGCATCAGCTAATTAAGCCTCCTGTAGTCTTCAGTTTGACAGTTGTTTTCAAAAGTTGAGAGACAACATATTTTAAACCACAGACAATGAGTTAAAAACTGAAGTACAAAAAACCCAAACTGGTGAAAAACATCAGTGTAAAGCATTTTAAGATGATTTATTAAAATTGGATAAGACAAGTCTGAATTAGAAGAAAGTCTAAATCGCTGAATTTTCAAATGCCAATAGCATGTTTTTAATTCCTAGCACATATGAGGCCTTCAAAGCAACTGTTACCATGGTTTTGGAAAGCAACAGCTTCTATTTCTACCTCAGTGAATGAATCAGAATCATTTTAAATTACCTCAGCACCTTTTATATAGAAATTAATTTAGTATGATTTTAGTATAGTTTGTTTTCCAGATAGATAACTAACAAAGTACTAAGACTGTGAGTCTAATTATATTACTTTATCTTTGATTAATATTTTTCGTTGAATAAAAGTGAACAATTACCTGTGATCAAATAATAAATTAACTGAATAATAATTATTAATGTTTTAATTTACAGTATAAGAGTTTAAATATTTCTAAGGCGTTAGCTAGAAACTGGTGAGGACTGAAACTCTGACGGCATTAATGCAATGCCAAGGAGTTCGGGTTGTGTTGTTGTTTGTCCATTCATTTACTCACTAAATAAATATTGATTGAAGGCCTACTGTGTGCCAGGCACTCTGCTAGGTGCTCAAAATATAACAGTGATGGAAATAAACATGGTTAGTGACATCACAGATATTCATAAACTAATAGGGGAGAAGCACAAGTAGATAATTGCTACGCAGGCATTGGTATTTGAAAAGATCCAGTTAAAAAAAAAACAACAAAACCCTTATTACCCAAGTTTGGATTGAAGACAAATGCTCTTGCAGAAGGAGCTCGAAGTATTATAGCTCTTTTGCTACTGACAGTGATCTTAGAGAACAGGATTTTAGCTAGTCTCTCCAAGGGGGCTTTTTAGTATGTCAGCTCTGAGTTGGACAGACTCACTCAGATGCAAGCATCGTGGACCAGTGGCCACCTCTCAGAGCCTGCCCTTCTACTGATGTGTGGCGTGGAGGGGCAGAGAATTATAGACAAGTGTGAAGGCTGAAGGTGGAGACGTGCGAGACCGTGGACTTTAGGGAACTCGCTGTAGTTCAGATCGGTGTATAAAGATAGGAGAGATGTCTGCAGGAAGAGGGGGGATCCGTATGGCACAGGGCCTTGGGGTCATGTTGGCCAGTTTCGATTTTATCCTAAGAGCAGCATGGAGCCATAGGTTTTAAATAGATGGTTGACAAGGTCGCATTATTTTTTTTAATGTCATCTAGGAAGCATTGCTCAGGGTGGATCTGAAAAGGACAAAAGTGAATGAGCACCTACTCTACAGGCCGTTTTCCTCCTAGAAAATAGAGGCCACACAATGTGAACAGGAGTAGTAAGAGTCTGAGTGGAGAGGTTGGAAGACATTTGCCGTCTCATCTCTCTAGCCTCTTGTAGCCATTTCACTGCTCTTTAGCACCTCCACCAAGAGGGGGCGCAGAGGAGCTGAATCGGACCTTCCTGGTGTTCTTGCAGAACCGCCATTCTGAGGAATGAGTAGTCATGTTTTTAATTGCAATGAATAGTCACAGAGTGGTTTAAATGAAAATTTCATTTATTCATCCTGTCCCGAGATCTCATTAGTATGTGTGATTGAGTTGGAAATGATTTTAATTATTTACTTGACCCTTTTAATTGCCTCATTTTTCCTGTGATACTTTGTAAGCTTTCTGCATATTTTTAATTGATCACATCGGAGGAGTCGCAGCTTCAGTAAGATGGGTCCTGAAAACAACAGCAACACAAGCAGCAAAGCCATGTTCTAAAGTTCTGTGAAGTTCATTTTGGGATTAGATGAAAAGCAGAATCTTTCTTGGACCATGCTGTTTGTTTAAGATTAAACCTTTCCTGTTGAAGTGGGATTGCTTTTGGTTTGAAGACCTAGAGTGGACACCGCATGCCTAAAGGCTCAACAGTCCCAATGTTATCTAATCCTTGACCTAACTTCAGAAGCTTCTGTATCTACAAAGTTAAGTCCTCTTAACTTTGCCGTGTCATTTCTGTAACCGTCTACTTCTGTGCTTCACCATCTTTTTGAGATGGGTATTCACTGTTGTGCACACATTTTGTCTTCACTGACCTAGCGCCGTACATGTATCATTAAGAGTCAGAGATGACAGTCCTGTGATCGTGCATTCATTCCACTACCACTCAGTGTGCTCTCCTGTTGTGCCTGGCACTGTTTACTGCTCTGTACACCCAAAGATAATAAAATGTAACGAGTATAGCTACAACTGCTCGTGATAAGTGTTAACAGAGGTACCTGGCTCTCACAGCATAGAGAAGGGAATGACTCATTTTCCCTTCATTATCTAAGAAGGAAACTTTGGATAAGGGTTTGAGGAATGGAAAGGAGTGTGTCAGACTACAAAAAAAAGTGAGCATATGCCAAGTAGAGGTATTAGCATATGTAAAACAAAGCCCAGAAACAAAGATAATGGAAGTGCCCTGTATTTTTATTTTCCACTGTGTTATCAAGGCAGAGTCTCCCTAAATTTTAGATTATAGAGTACGTATATGTAGGTCTTGGAGCTGTGAGAGCTATAAATTATGTTTGGAGATCCTAGCCCAAACCACTTACTTTATAGCGTAGAACTTGAGACCCAGAACAACCAAGAGACTCGCCAGAGGTGATGTGGCTGATCAAAGGCAGAGCAGGGCCTCCCCACTGTCAGTCAGCAGCTCTGACCACACTGACATCCCCAGTGAAATCAGAAGCCTCTTGGTTGTTACCTTTGATACCTTATTTTCTGCCTCTTGTTTGTGAATCCTTAGGAAAGGCTCTGAAGTTTGAAGCTCAGCTCTTGTGAAAGCAGAGATGTTATCAGCGTTGATGTCAGCCACAGTTTTGTTTGAGGTGTTCCGCTGCATCCTTGATCAGCGCTGTTCACTCTTCCACCTCCTTGCCACTGAAGATAATTTTGAGTGGAGGCTTATAGCCGGAGCATCCAGAGAAGTGTTTATAGTTAGCTGAAGATGGTTTTAGTCTCGGATCAAGATAAAAGCTCTTTGGAAGAGTGATGATCTGTTCTACTTTTTTTCTGGTGTGGACAAAAATATGTTATGAAGGAAATAAAATTACAGTGTGAGAGAGGTTTTGAGTCTGAGATTCAGGTCCCCATAGACTTCTAATAAATAAAGGAAAGCTGTGTAGAAACATTTACACTCATCTTTCAGGTGAGCAAGGGGACTAGCAGAGGCATCCATTCTCCCCAAGAGGTTTACATTTTCACAGCTACCAGTTCAACAGTTGCAGGGCACAGGGATTATGCTGATATCTGCAATGCAACTGCCATATTTCTTAGAATATATAGATATATACCAACTCTACTTTCTTAAATTATAAAAGGTTTTAGGGAGATTTTTTTTTTCTTTTCCTTTTATCTGCCCAGGCAGTATGGATTACAGATTTATCTTTAACAAATCCCATGTCATTTTTAAAAAGACGTCAGCTAACGGTTTTCAATAACAAAGATTTCAAAGAAAGTTTAAAAGGATTACTGGTAAAGTAAAACAGTTTGCAAGTGAAAATGTCCATATTTTAAAATTTCATGTTCAGGAATTTTTGTTGTTATTTCTGTCAGTCTTGCTAGAAATAATTATTGGCATGAATTGAACAGCCATCAAAGATTTTGCATTTTATTGCAAATAAAATAATTTTTGAGCAAAATGTCTATATGTTAGTAGTAGTAAGATACACTGGAACATTGTATTGTTTGTAAATTTATTTCCAGCACAAGAAAATTTAAAACAAAATATCTAGTGCTTAGTAGCTGCATCTGATACAAATCTAAAAACATTTTGCTTTTTTAAAGTAAATTTTAGAGCTAAGCTAGGGTCCTTTGAACAAACTGATGGAGAATAAAGTATATGCAGAGAATCTTACTGTGAAGGGGAGAATGAATAGTAGCCGCATGGGAGAATTTAGGTCAGTTACAATGCACATGACTCTCTCCTGACTGAAAATATTTTTCAAGTAGGGAACAATGTACTCAGCGCCTCCCCTACCCCCAGCAGTGTGGCCGGCTTGTCCTGCCCGGGAAATAACTCTGTTTCCACCGCCCAAAGTACGGAGAACCCATAACTGACTTCCCCAAGATGTACTTTTTATCTCTTATTTGTTTCTCTTTCTGAAACCCCAGAGCCACACATTATGTACATTGTAGCCATACTGTACGGCCGATTTCAACACCATCACTATCCTACTTTCATTTTTTTGGAAAAATACATAAGTACTCTATTTCAAAATCTTTACTTTAAAAAGGGAAAGACAGCATCAGTCAGAGGCTTCTGGGCCGTATCTTCCCTGTAGCATCTCTTTTATTACCTTGCCCGTCTTCTGCTCTTTTTTTATTTGGTTCTCTTGTTAGTTCCATCCTGTTCTGCTTTCTGTCTTAAGATGGGAAAATACACTACCACGTGTAAAATAGATAGCTAGTGGGAACCTCCTGTATAGCGCAGGGAGCTCCGCTCGATGCTCTGTGGTGACCCGGATGGGTGGGATGGGTGTGGGGAGGGAGGCTCAAGAGGGAGGGGATATATGCGTACATATAACTGATTCACTTCGTTGTACAGCAGAAACTGACACAACATTGTAAAGCAATTATACTCCCATAAAAAAAGGTTTTTTTTAACGGGAATATATCAGTAGTAGAGTTGGGCAGGAGTATAAAGGGGAGAGGAAATGGATTTGGGGAGAGGAGTTGTGGGATGTCTTTATGAGTGCGTTTGGTCTTCATTTTTATATGGAAGAGATGAATTTTTAAAAATACGTTTACACATTCTTTAGGCATATAAGCATCTACTCTATTTCCTTGGTTGAGTCCAGCTTTGAAAATACATGTGACTCAGAGAACAGGCTTACCTAGGTTTGGATGAGTAGTAACCTAAAGGCAAGTAAGTACAAGCTCCTTTAAAGAGCCCGTGTTTCCATAGCAGATCAAGGCAAAGCGTGTGTCAGTGCCGCCCTGAAGGACAGGTTTCACAGGAGATGGCAGCAGGGGTGGGCCAGTTTTGATCCGAGCTGCTAAGATATTAGGGCTATAGAAAATCTAAACATGTTCTATATTTTAAAATTGGGCCGAAGATAAATGCCTGAAGGTGATGGATGCTGCAGACAAGCAGGCTTTTTCCAGCAAGTGGTGTCTTGCTGAGGTCTGTATCCTTGACTTTCCTAACTAAGGCAGCATTGTAGTTGCGACTTTTGCTGAATCCCCCAGGAGTGCCCCGTGCTGGTCAGTGGCAGGATGTGACTTCAGGCCCTGGCTGACTCCTTTGTCCTGAGACCGTGCTCTTCCATTGGAAAGCAGTGGGCTGTGAGTATCAGATGATGCTGACAACCAGGGGAGCACAGTGGACCTACCATTCGGAAGACACGTTCTTCCAGCAGTTTGCTCATTTGAATAAAGGGGTGACAGAGGACATAGAATCTTGTTTTTCTTACAGTTGCTATTCCTGCCTTTTAATGTGACCTTTTATTTCAGAACAAGGGAGTTTGTTGTGGCTTTGAAGATAAGGCTTTCCTGGACTCCTTTCTCCTTTTTCCTTTTTCACTTGTGATGGTATTAAGCTACACAACCCTGCGTATGACCCTTTAAATCTAATTTGAATAAGGAAAGCAATAAGCTTAGAATGAATTTGTTTTGTTCTTTCAAAGAGGGAAGGAGCCACGTCCAACTTCTTTTGTATGTATTCCTTATAGCTCCCTCTTCAATAAACATTTCTCAGTGGATACATGTGTGAAAACACACACATGCACACACACACACATCCACAAACACATATAAACTAACCAAGAGCTATACTGCAGTCTGTCATTACTGTTTACTAGTATTTTTTCTTCATTTTCCTTGATTTCTCTATTTTTTCTTTTCCGTTGAGAGTCTCCTTATTGTAGCTCTGAAAACTGCCATCTTCTGGCAGTCAGGTGGCCCATGTGTTCACTGCAACTAGAATGTGACCTTCAACCTTCGTTTCCTTCTCTGCTGTAAAGCACAAGTCTGGCGTGTTTTTGTAAAAGCCCCCAAAAGCAGATTTCCGGTGAAAACAAACTTGTTTATTGAGAGGTGGCAAAGTGCATGGGCAAAAGAGTTTTATTTCCAGAGAATTTGCCAAATATTTTTTGGTAGGAAACGTTTTCTTTGATGAAAAGGGAAAAAAAAAAAAAAAGGAGAAAGGAAGGACACAGTGGAATATTTCAGCATCATTGTGTTTTGAAGAACAATAATATCTGAAAGCTATTGCTGAATTGGCCTTGAAAGTAAAAATAATTTAATAACTTTATTTTTCATACTTAATGATCACTCATCTTCAAACTGTCCCTGTGTGCTGTTCTGTGGCATTTATTGAAAAAATTCATAAGCATATTTTTTAGAGCAGTTTTAGGATTACATAAAAATTGAGCAGGAAGTATAGAATTCACACTTACCCCATCATCCCTCCTCAGAAACACAGTTTCTGGTATTATTAACGTTCTCCATTAGTGTAGTACCTTTATTACAATTGATGAGCCAATATTGATGCATTAGTATCAACTGAAGTCCAGAGTATACATTAGAGTTCATTCTTTGCATTGTATGTCCTATGGGTTTTGTCAAATGCATAAAGATATGTGTCTACCATTATAGTATCATACAGAATAGTTTCAGACAGTAAAAGTCCTCTGGGCTCCACAGACACATCTCCCCCTCCATCACCCCAGATCCCAGGCAACCACTGATCTTTTTACTGTCTCCACACTTGTGCCTTTTCCAGAATGTCATATAATTGACATCATTCAGTATGTAGTCTTTTCAGATGGACTCCTTTAACTTAGTAATAGGCATTTAAGAGAAAAGTTCCTCCTTGTCTTTTCATGGCTTGATAACTTGCTGCTTTTTAGTGCTGTATAGTATTTCATTGTTTGAGCATACCACAATTTGTTTATCTGTTCACCTTTTGAAGGACATCTTGACTGCTTCCAATTTTTACAGCTTTGAATGAAGCTGCCATAAACATTTGTGTGTAGCTTTTTGTGTGGGCATAAGTTTTCAGTTCCTTTGCGTAATTACCAAGACATGTGATTGCTGGATCATGTGGTAAGAAGACTCATCCCTCAGGAACCACGGGGGATGGTTTCCGGGATCTTCCCGCATGTACCAAAATCCTAGGATGCCCAAGTTCTTTATATAAAATGATGTAGCATTTGTGTATGACCTACACACATCCTCCCATATACTCTAAATCATCTCTAGATTACTTCTAATACCTAATACAATGTAAAGGCTGTGTAAATAGTTGTCTGTGAGCTGCAAATTCAAGTTTTCCTTTTTGAAACTTTCTGGAATTATTTTTTGTAGTATTTTTGATCCAAGATAGGTTGAATTCACAGATGTAAAACCCCTGGATACAGAAGGCCAATTGTATGTTTATTTCATAAGAAACTGTTAAATTGTCTTCCAGAGTGTCTGTGTCATTTTGCATTTCCACCAGCCATGAATGTTTCCCTGGAAGTTCCTTCTTAAATAAGGTCTGAGACTTGCAGCCCTCTCAGTTTTGCTCCCCTGCTGTTACCCAGGAGTCCTTTAATGTGGTAAGGTGGGAGGGAGAGAAGCACTGTAGTCCTCCGATTAGGTATTAGTGTTTCAGTGAGCCTCTGCCCTTGGGCTGTGACCTTTCCCAGGGCCTCTCTGTTTCCAACACCACCCCTTAGGTGAAACTGAAACTCAGGAGTGGGCTGGAATATTTCCCTTCTTCCAGATCAGTTTAGCCTTGGTAAAATATTTTGCTTGAGGGCAGGTCTTGTTTAGAAGAACAGGATGCTCTGGGTGTATTTCAGAAAGGCTATATTCCACCCCCACCCCCCACCCCCCACCCCCCCCCCCCCCCCCGCCCCCTCCCCCCAGTGGAAGCATCAAGGAATTTTTCTCTGATCTTCTTCTCTGTGAGAACCTAGCAGGGCTCTGGCTGGTGAAGCTCACAAAAGTGCAGGGGCCTCCCTAAGACTGGGACCTCCTGGAGTTTTAAACTCTCAGTTAAAACTCGAACTGAGCCTTCAGCAAGCCATCAAGTACAGACAGTTGAGGTTTTCTTCCCGTGGCGCTCGTTTCCAGCAAGGGTCTCTGCTTCTGCAAACTGTGGTTGTCTGTATCTGCCTGTCTCTCCAGTTTGGGGGACACAGGTTCGTCCTGGGACTTAAGTTCTGGTGAATCATAGAAGAGTCGTTCATCTTCAGTTTTTTCAGCTCTTGTTAGAACAGCGTGGTGACTTCTAAGCTCCTTACATGCCAGACCAGAAATGGAAGTCCATTCCATGGTATTGTGATTTTTGTTGAATGAACACTCCTGCTTAAAAATAATCTGCAAGCACTGTAAAAATTTGTTTTTCAAATGCATGGTATTTCCAATAAAGGGGTTCGTGTGAATATCGTAAGAAGTAATCAAATGATAGTGTCATGACAGTATCATGAGAAGTAACCAAATGACAGTCCATCAGCTCGAAATGTGCTTTATAGCGTTAGCTATATTTAAAGGATGTTTGGGTTAATAAAACTTCAGAAATTAGCACACTGGCTCACCCAGGCTTTGGAATGCAGAAGCCAATAATAATGCTTATAAGGCATACATATTTATACATTACACAGTATGCATGTGTCAAACTACATTACAGATCTTCCTCGACTCACGATGGGTTACGTCCCGATAAACCCATCAGAAGCTGAAAATATCCTAAGTTGAAAATGCATTCAATATACCTACCCTACGGAACATCGTACTTACTAGCTTAGGCTCGCCTACCTTAAACATACTCGAAACACCCACATTAGCCTACAGTTGGGCAAAGTCATCTAGTACGAAGACTGTTTTATAATAAAGTATTGAATATCTCATGTAATTGATTGAATACTGTACTGAAAGTGAAGAGCAGAGTGGTTTTCTGGGTCCAGGATAGTTGTAAGTATATCCCTTGTTGATTCTCGTGATCCCAGGGCTGACCGGGAGCTTAGGCTGCTGCCCTGCCCTGCCCTGCATCACAAGAGAGGATCAGACCACATATCTCTAGCCTGAGAAAAGATCCACATTCCAAATTCGAAGCATAGTTTCTGCTGAATGTGTATCACTTTCACACCCCTGTAAAGTCGAAAAATCGTTAAGTCGAAACCTACACAAGTCAGGGACTGTCCATATTTACCTTTATCCCTAATTTTCAATAGAAAGGTAGCTAATCTTACAATTAACTGTCATTTTTCCAAAATTGAAACAACTTTGTAGTTAAGATAGCATGAATTTTGTGCACCCTAATGCGGCAGTGCTCTGGGATTTGTCTTTTGACACCACAGACGTTTAGAATTTGAAGGGATCTTTAAAATCACTTAGCGTTTCTCATATTGTACAGATCAAATGTATAAAAGTTACGTTTCTCGTCTAGGATCAGAAAGCTAGGATGTGGAATGACTTATTCTGGACTTGCGGTACGCGGGCGTCTCACTGCTGTGGCCTCTCCCGTTGCGGAGCACAGGCTCCGGACGCACAGGCTCAGTGGCCATGGCTCACGGGCCCAGCCGCTCCGCGGCATGGGGGATCTTCCCGGACCGGGGCACGAACCCACGTCCCCTGCATCGGCAGGCGGACTCCCAACCACTGCGCCACCAGGGAAGCCCTATTCTGGACTTCTTAATGGGATTTTTCAGTCTTGGCCCCGAGACAGACTTAGATCACTTTGCTCTTATTTACTTGATTAGGGGACTGGTGGAGAGTAGAATTTATAGTGTTGACCCTGCAACCCTGAAAGATTTCAAAGCCATATCTGACTCATCACAAAATGGCTAAATTCTATGCCTAGAATTCGATTCTACTTTTAAAATGTTTACTTTTTATTATATTCAAACTGTTTGAAAATTTACCCCAAGTTTGGCCAGGTAGTTTAAAAAAGAAAAAAAGAGGTTTAGTTGGAACACATTGGTGCCAACCTGTGTGATCTGATAGGAGCTTATTTAAGCAAATTAACCAGGGTGGTGTTGACTTCCAGAGTATGGTATTTGGCAATGATTTTGTGGTATTCAGTAGGGATACCACTTAACCTGCTGGCACCTCAGTTTTCTCCTCTCTAAAAGAGGATAATAGTTTCTATCTCATAGTGTTTTAATAATTAAACAAATTAAATGTATACATTACTTAGAAGAATGTCTGGCAGTAGTTTCCTAATTAACGTTAGCTATTATAATTAAAGAGAACAGTGAATCAGACTCTCGGGTTTTGCATTTGTGGTCCTCTTCCATTTAAAACTCTTTCTGAAACCGTCCTGGATGGATGATTGGCCATTTCTGGGTTATCTCTAAAGCAGTTCCTCTCATTCACCCATTCTGTGTGGATATCTGTGGGGAGTGGCCGTGAGGCAGAAGTATATCTGAGTTTTGGTCACTGATTCTGTGGTCACGCAGGGCAGCAAAGTCCAGTCTTAAAATGTACTGCATACACCCATGTGTCTGTAGGGACTGAACTACCGCCCCAAATTGCCAGTTCTGCTGGCATTCTGATGTTCGTCTTTTCTGTTAGCATCTTTTTGCATAACGTTAAGTAAACCAGTGTAATTACAGCAGTCACTGAATTGTATGCATGTGACGTGTGTGTGTGTGTGTGTGTGTGTGTGTGTGTCGAGGATCAATTCTAGGTGCATGAGAGGTTATGAAATGGCAATCGTGCAAAGGTAATGAGCCATACATCCAGTCGTGACGTGTGAGCCTGGCTGTGCTGTGAGCTCTCATCACGTATAGACCGTTACACTATGTATTATGAAGATAGGGACATTGCTGTTTATGAAATGTGGATATAGGGACTTCCCTGGTGGCGCAGTGGTTGGGAGTCCGCCTGCCGATGCAGGGGACGCGGGTTCGTGCCCTGGTCCGGGAAGATCCCACACGCCGCAGAGCGGCTGGGCCCGTGAGCCGTGGCCGCTGAGCCCGCGCGTCCGGAGCCTGTGCTCAGCAACGGGAGAGGCCGCAACAGTGAGAGGCCCGCGTACCGCAAAAAAAAAAAAAAAAAAAGGGAATATAGAGTTCCCCAGGACTTCGAGTCCCCACCTATCCGGACATTTCGAAAGCAGTTAATTTTGTTTGTTTTTATGTTTCATTTTGGCAGAGTGTCTCTGTTTTCTGTCCCTGCTTCTTGAATTGATTTTGTAGAATGATTTGGTTGTTCTGCCAGCCTACACTGCAACTGTCCGGTTCTGCTGACAGTCGATTAAGTGGAAGCCTTTTTTTGAGCTGGAATTCCAAGCAGATGTAGTATGTATTCAGACACCAGTGGCACTCTTCATTCATTTACCTCACGTGCAGCCTTGTGATATTAGGCCTCAATCTGAAGCCAAGAAATCCTGGTCTTTACAAATGACGAGGCAAATGTATCAAAGTTGATTTTCATTCCAAAGTGAAGGCCATGGTGACAGAGCAGTCAGAGGGCCGCTGTGACTCTGGAGGGTGAAACCAGAGAGGGTTCCTTTAGTGGAAACCTGCCTCCTTCTGGGAACCCTAGTGCTCTGGCAAAGCAGACGTCGTGGGTCTAGGCAGATAACACCACAGTGCATTTTAAGATACGATCTAGATTCAGGCTTTTAATGGACTGCTGATGTATACTCAGAGTGACCAGGGGCAAAGTTCTCCAGAGATCTCCAGAGATCTGTGGAAACCTGTCTTTCTGGTCAGGACAAAAAAAAAAAAACAAAGAAAAAGACAACATCTCTGTTTAGAATACAGTTTCGGCAGGTTTTTTACACTTTGCCCTATCACTTAGCAAATGAATTTGGAAACAGGGTTTGAAAACTGCTTTATAGTTCTCAATGGCAATGGCTTTGAAAATGCATTTCAAATACAACTGCAGTTCCTACACCCAAAACCCAGTACTACAAAGTAGAACAGTAAACTTGCCTCAGGATAAACAACGGTTTCCTAAACTCTGCGGCACTCATTTCTTTAAGGGACCATCATTCGAAAAGTACTTTGAGGGTGAATGATGCCATTCAAGTATTTTGTTTGGCCCAAATAACTTTTTACAGGAAATATAAAAAAAAAATACACAATGATCTAGCATTCCGAGTCAGTAGTGACAGGCCAGGATCACAAGTTACATTGCTGTTCTCATTGCTGGAGGCACAAACAAAAATTAGGCTATGTGTATGTTTCATTTCTTTTGAGCGCAGATCAACACGGGGCAAATATATTGCTTTGGCTTTGCAGAGAATTAACACACAGATCTAACCCACTGCTTTAAATTTTGCAAATCTGGAAAATTTACGTAACACCATGTAACAACCTTGTTTTGGATTTTGTTCTTCTGCATTTTTAATGGGAATGCTATTTGATGTTGATTTCCATTTTCATGTGGCGTTAGGGAAACGGGCACCCTGACACACAGAATTTGCTTTGGATTAGTTACAGTTACCGTAAGGGTGAGCTGACGTCCTGTATTTCTGGTTACCCCGAGACCTAACTCCAAAAGGGATTCTGTACTTTGATTCAAGCTTTCCTCAATATTTTGTTCAAAATGTTTTCCTGCTTCAGACTGTGCAGTAGAAATGCTATAGAGATTTCTCTTCCCCTTGGTGATTCTTAGTCTACTTCGTGATGTTCATTACATTTTTTTTTTCATACAGATAATCACAGAATAGACCTGCTCCACAGCTCTCTGCTTTGATCTGGAACTTCGCGCAGCGTTTGCCTCTTAGCTTACTGTCGTCCTAAAGGTCTTTGAACTTCCACATCCCATGCACAACACACATATACACACACATTTTCACAGGACTTTTGAATCCTGCAGAACTCTGCAAAAGATATCTCTGTCTGCCTTGCCTCTTTGTACAACTAGACAATTCCCGTGGGCCCGCACGTAAGTAGTCAGCCTAAAACTTAACTCCGACCATCATGCCTGATCCAAAGTGAATGACTGCAGGGCAGCTTTGTCATTACGACGATCGGCATCACATTGGCTTCCCTCGGCTCCCTGTCCTAATTCGGTTTGGTTTTCTTGTCCAGCCTTCTCGTTCCTTCTGTACCACACAGTTTTCGATTTGTTGTAAAAATTCTTTCATTTGGGGTTTCAACCAGGCTATGGGTCATTTCTGGCTGGGGAATTAAGTATTTCTCCTGAGCACCTTCAGCGTCTTGCAGAATGTCAGGTACACAGGTGTAAAGTTGGGGTTGATCGACGGGTATGTTCAATTAAAATGAAAATAAATGAAGTTCCTTGAGGGCAGGTGCCCTGTCGTGCGTCTTTGATATCTACCTTCCACTTAGCTTATTGGGAAGAACAGAATTTTCGCTCAGTTTGTGGTGTAAATGGGAGTATGGGGTGGAGAAGAACTAATGGAAACAGACGGAGAGATCAGAGGCTGTAGTGGTGTGTAAAGTACATCTGTTCAGTGTGTTACATCTTCATTTGTCAGCTTCCTTTAAATCCTGATGGTTCAGTTCTGGACATTTCAAAGCTGCGTGCTCTGTAAGAGCTAGTCTTCTCTGCAAGCCTTTCAGGTGGCGAATACGTTTTTTTTCCATTTCCCTTTCCTCCAGTGTTTGTATGAGCAATTGTTAAATATGTTTCGATAGGCCTTATTTTAGCCTGGGCCATTGAGTCACTTCTGTGTATTTTCCCCACTAAAATATTTTGAGGTAATAATCCCTGCCAATAGGCACACTAGCATACATGATTTGTCTTATTCTCATATTTATTTATAATAGAGAATAATAAATACCATCACATTGTTACTTGTACCAAATGGTCCTCATTCCCCCCACCACCTCCTTTTAATATGTATTTTGCTGTCATAAAGTGGGGTTAAAATTGCATTACAGGGGGCTTCCCTGGTGGCGCAGTGGTTGAGAGTCCGCCTGCCGATGCAGGGGACGCAGGTTCGTGCCCCGGTCCGGGAAGATCCCACATGCCGCGGAGCGGCTGGGCCCGTGAGCCACGGCCGCTGAGCCTGCGCGTCCGGAGCCTGTGCTCCGCAGCGGGAGAGGCCGCAACAGTGAGAGGCCCGCGTACCGCAAAAAAAGAAAAAAAAAAAAAAATTGCGTTACATTGCTTAGGAATATAGCATTCAGTTGAAATGAGTACTTACATATTTAAAAATTAGAGTCAGGGCTTCCCTGGTGGCGCAGTGGTTGAGAGCCTGCCTGCTGATGCAGGGGACATGGGTTCGTGCCCCGGTCTGGGAAGATCCCACATGCCGCGGAGCGGCTGAGCTTGCGCGTCCGGAGCCTGTGCTCCGCAACAGTGAGAGGCCCGTGTACCGCAAAAAAAAAAAAAAAAAAAAAAAAAAATTAGAGTCAGAGGATGAACTGATCAACTTCCCAGCCAAGCCTAATTCGCTGAACACCTCTGTGTGCACATTAACTGGGGAATAGCTTCCTATCTCACGGAATCTATGCCTAAGTAATTAAAAAAGTTTTATTTGAATAAGAATAATTTCGGATCTGACAGTTAAATTATACAGCCTAATTATTTATTTAAAACATTATTTAAAACGTGTTAGTACCTTGCAGAGGTATATAAATTCCTCAATGTAAACAAAGAAGTAGAAAGATGAGGTTAAAAAATGGTGAAGGGGAAAGAGGGCAAAGGGAATTTAATTTAGAAAAATGAAGTGAAGCTGGGTGAGAGTCTTACACAGAGTATATATATCATTAAATTCTATACATTTGTAACCTATAAATTATGTCTAGTTTTTCTAACATCCGACACGAAAGGGATACAGTTACGTGAACACCATTTTCTGCAGGATAAAAACCAAGCCAGAACACGTGTCTTTCTGGTATGTAAGGGAGAAATTTGGCCAGTGGGTCCTCAAAGAACAGGAATTTTAAAAATTTGATGCCAGTATCGTCAACAAGATCCTTCTCATATATCTGGTACAGCGTTAGACTTTGTGTGACTCATGTCCGCTCCGGCTGATGGCACTCCATCCCGTGCAGGTCTGTGGTCCCAGTGGTATGGTGGTAAGTGTTTAACAGCCAGTTCTCTGGTGAGGGTGGGGTAAACCCTTATCTGAAGTGTTTGACCACTTTCACGGTGTATTTCCACAAAGTTCAGTGTCACTGAAGGCGGAGCTGGAGAGACTGCACACTTAGCCCTCTAGAGGCCGCACCAACGAGCCCCAGTAACCCCCTGGGTGGTGCCCTCACAGCTCTCCCCAGATCTTGGCTTTATCCCAGACTGGATATAGACTTTTAGAAATGGATGGTTTATTCACCACACTGAGGAATCAGGCTCTATCAGTACTTTTTTTTTTTTTTAACTAAACCAATTTTTGTTGTTGTTGTTACTATCAAGTTGCAGTGATTTTGAATTATACTACTTAATAATTACTTACAATGAAGTTATTCCTTAATACTGGTTAAGAGCACAGCCAAATGATTTAACAATCGGGTGAACCAGAGGTAGACTGGATGCCCATAAATAAAACTGAGAACCCTGAAAATGACCTCTGCCTGAGAAGATTTTACTTTACCTCTGTACTGATCAAGATATATGATAACTAACATTATATTTGAGCACTTGTTTTGGGCCAGACACAGTTTTTGTTGCTTTACATATATTAGCTGGTTTTACTACTGTCAAAATCCTGTGAGTTGGGTACTATTGTTATTATTTTCTCTTTTACCACAAGGTCAGACCTAGTGAGTTGTGCCTTTGGGATCTGATCTCAGGTTGCCTGGTTCCATTAGTCCAACATACTTGAATTTTTGAAAACGTATTCTCTGTTTGCTATTGAATATTTGTTGAATAAAGCAAAGGACACAACGGCATTGAAATAGCTGTTCTTTAAAATGGGCTTAGTAGATGTTTGCTCTCTCCCCTGGGAACCCAGGATTAGGTACGGTGTGTAAGTGTTGGTACAAGTAGAGAGGCAGTCCCTCGAGCTATCTTGAAAAGGTGAGATGTCAAGTGTGGGCTTTGCCCAGTTGTGGATTATCTGTGTGGCAAAAGCCCAGCCACTCTTCTTCCAGACGATGGACGATTTGTCTCTCCTTAGGATGCCGTCTAACAAAAGTTGTGGTTTATCTTGGACTCCTAAAAGACAGAGAGTGTTTTACCTGTTAAAGGTCACTGTCTGACGCTCTTGACTTAAATGTTTATTAGGCTCTCCCAGCCCCCTGCACTGCCTCCTCTGTGCTGCCGGTGTTTGGTTTAGTTCCTGATTATCTGTCTTTGGTTGCGACTGCATGCCTTGCTGTTGCTCAGACAGCAGAGGTAAGGGGTTACTCTTACCCTGGTTAAGTAGAAAATGCCTAAAGTCTAAACTATGTTTGAGACCCAAAGCAATAGAGAGATATGAGACCCTGTGAGTAATGGGGACAGAAATATAGCTGGGCTATGAAGGCTGAACTACAGCCGTAAAACCGTAGACACCTAATAAGCTTACTTTTCAAGCTGTCCTTGCTCTCAGAAAACAGAAATGTATCACCTTCTTTAATGATTGAAGGAAGGATGGAAATGATGACTTCTGTCCCTCTCAAGAGATGACAACCTGACTCATCATTTCAGATTCACTAGTCTTTAGCCTCTTGGGTTTTACTTGACTTTTTTAGTGAGAAGATAATAGATATTTCTGGGTATTTACTTGAGGGAAACAAAAACGCGAATTTGAGAAGATACATGCACCACCATGTTCATTGTAGCATTATTTACAATAGCCAGATATGGAAGCAACTTAAGTGCCCATCAACAGATGAATGGGGAAAGATTATACATATATATATATATATATATATATATATATATATATATATGTATATATGTAGTGGAATGTGTATATATATACACATTTATATACACACACGCATACATATATACACACATACATATTATATATACACATATATAGTGGAATATTACTCAGCCATAAAAAATGAAATCTTGCCATTTGTGACAACATGGATGAACCTAGAGAGTATTATTCTAAGTGAAATAAGTCAGACAGAGAAAGGCAAACACTGTATGATTTCACTTATATGTGGAATCTAAAAAACAAAACAAAAGCACAATCATAGATACAGAGAACAGATTGATGATTGCCAGAGGAAAGAGGGTGAAGGGTATAAGAGGTGCAAACTTGTAGTTATAAAATAAATAAGCTACAGGGATGTGATGTACAGCAAAAGGAATGTTGTTAATAATTTAATAACTTTGTATGAGGACAGGTAGTTACTGGACTTATCATTGTGATCATTCTGTCCTGTATGCCAATATCGAATCACTGTGTTGTGCACTGAAACTGACATAATATTGTATGTCAGCTATATTCCATTACAAAGTTTAAAGGTAAATAGCTACGTGTGACTGGAGTCTACCTCATTAGTGAAGCTCTAGACCATGCTACCTCTCTGGGAGGAGCGAGGTACATCCTAGGTTGGCAAGGAGAGCCAAGGAGAGTTAATTGGACACTTTTCTATTACCCAGCTTTCATTGCTGCCAGTGTTGATTCCAGCTGTGAAAAAAGAGGATTATAAACCAACTGGGTTAACATTACTAACTCCCTTTTAACAGTAACCGTGGTAGCACACACTGTACGTCTGCCATGCGTCCAGCAGGCTTCAAAGTCGTGTGGTGTGTTGTAATCAAGAAGGCGATATTACTGTATTAACTAAGAATAATGGCAATTAAGGGAAGCATCAATTAAATTTCTGCCATGTTTCTGCTTTGCAGGCATTTGGCTGCCCTCGTTGTGGTTAGAAAGTTCTTTCTCCTCCACCCTTTGTACTACATATCTTAAAGTGGATGTAAATCTAGGTTTCTGAAAATGCTATTTCCTGAGCCATTTTCACATCTAGTGCACAAATTATTTTTCTCCTAGAATACTTCTCTGTGGAAAATTGTCATGGTACAGCAGAGGTTCCAACACAGTCTATTTATAGGCTTTTCAGGTACAAAAACGATAGAATTCTGGGAACAGTTTGATGTAGAATAAAATCTCCCTGCCCTTGATATTCTTCTTTATTTGATGGAAATTAGGATTGTAGATATTTAGAATGCATGCCGTCTTCCATGGTCAGAGCAGAACCTTCTCATTATTTAACTGTCATGGTGAGGGGATTTCTGTTTTCCTTGGGCATTGTACTACAGCAGGACTGGACTCATTAGTGGAAGAGATGGGTCACTATCCACATTACTGTATGATTTCATGCGCTCTGGAAAGGCACTCGTGTAAAACTTTTCACAAAAGAGACACTCAAAAACAGTTGTGGAATAGGTGAATGAACCAATGCTTTCTAAATATTCCTAGTTTCATGTTGCCTAAATAGAAGAATTTAAATAAGCTGTTTGCAAAACCACCTACTCAAGGAATGTACTAAATGTGCAGAATGAACAGGTATGGGGAAGCCTGCCAGTTGGACTTTATCTTCTAAGTGCACTTGAAATCAAACTGGTGAAGGACTCTGGAAGGATCGGCCAGAGCAGATGCCCGTGTTTCTTTGCCAGTTCCGAGGAATCTTTACTAAGGTCAGCTCTTGATAAGAAGAAACAGGGAGTACTAGGTACGACTCAATCTAATAGCACTTGATTATTTAGCTTCTTAGATTGAACAAAAAAAAACACAACAGCTTAACCTTTTTTTTTTTTTTTAAATTATTTATTTATTTATGGCTGTGTTGGGTCTTCGTTTCTGTGCGAGGGCTTTCTCCAGTTGTGGCAAGCGGGGGCCACTCTTCATCGCGATGCGCGGGCCTCTCACTATCGCGGCCTCTCTTGCTGTGGAGCACAGGCTCCAGACGCGCAGGCTCAGTAGTTGTGGCTCACGGGCCTAGTTGCTCCGTGGCATGTGGGATCTTCCCAGACCAGGGCTCGAACCTGTGTCCCCTGCATTGGCAGACAGATTCTCAACCACTGCGCCACCAGGGAAGCCCTTAACCTTTTTTTTAACACAAAATATGTGCCAAACAGAGATAATTTTAAGATCAGATCTGAAATTTATACTACTGGAATTAAAAAAATCTCCCCCTGGTTCAAAAAGTAATTCATTTTTCATTGTGAGCAAATTGAAATTATAGGAAAGCACTAAAAAAAATCAGTATCACTTCTAATAGCATCACTCATCGATAAGGACTTTTAAATTTCTGGGTATTTCTTTTGAAAATATTTTATGATATCTGGGAGTATATGAAACTTTGGGTTAGCTGTTCATTTTAGGAGCTGTTTCGTGATTCCTTAGTTGCATGGAAGAAGTTTAACTGAGGGAGAAAAGGTAGCTGGTTTCCTCTCCCCACCCCAATCCCCATGTATATACATACCACCAAGTGCAGCCTTCTTGCTGGAATAGGAAGAGTATCTGGTCTTTCTCAGGAAATTATCACTTGTTTTCAGGGATCTTTAGTTAATTTCAATTATTGCCCTTTACTTACTTTAATAGCAATTAATTGGTGGTAATTATTATTAGTTATAGTATCAATATTTTTATTTCACTTGATGGGGCATAGGCCCATAACATAACTTTGTGGCAAATGTTT
The DNA here is from genome assembly GCF_963924675.1 of Phocoena phocoena. Lineage (NCBI taxonomy): Eukaryota > Metazoa > Chordata > Mammalia > Artiodactyla > Phocoenidae > Phocoena > Phocoena phocoena. The sequence goes on along the minus strand of NC_089239.1, from coordinate 30,627,649 downwards.
CAAGATTCCAGCAAAAGGAAGGGGTAGCATCACAATTATAATTCTCCTTTCCTCTATTTAATTGTATCTGCTTTCCTCTGAGGTTAACCCATGTGATTTAGTTCTATATTTGTTATAATAATGCTTTATATAAGATTTAGTGGAATAATCAGAATTTCCTAGTTTAATTTTCTAAAGTCAAACAGTATAGAGAAGGTGGAACAAGACGAAGTGTATTAGTCAGTTTGAGCTGCCATAACAAAATACCATAAACTGGGTGGTGTAAATAACAGGTATTTATTTCTTGCAGTTCTGCAGATTGGAAGTCCAAGGTCAGGGTGCCAACAGATGGCCATCTTCTTCTAGTATTCTCACATGGCAAAGAGAAACAAACCTTCACTCTTCTTTTAAGGGCACTAATCCACTCATGAGGGCTCCACCCTCAGGACCTAATCTCCTTCCACGGGCCCTGCCTTCTGACATCATCACATTGGGGCTTAGGATTTCAACACAGGAATTTTGCGGGGACACACCGACGTTCAGTCCATGACATAAGGATTCCATGATATTGGAGAAAGGATTACAAAGTTCTGTTCTTCATAGGGCTTATTAAGCTGCAAGTAATATCCTTAGGCATCCTTGTAATTACTAACTTGGAAATGAGATGTGGTTGGAAAAAAACCAGGTATCCTTTTGCTAGGTGCAGTGGTAGCACACGCCGCTGCGGAGAAACAAGAGGGGAACTTCATTCATTCACTCGTTTTATTCATATGTTAATTCATCCATACATTCAGTGATTATTCAAGTGTCTACTGTGTTTCCAGGTATCTTGCTAAAAATCTAGAATATGATGAGAAAACTGAGACTGTAAACTTTCTATTTTCCTAAAAAACCTGGTGGGGAGACCATATAACATGCTTGAAAAAAATACTCAGACCTCCGTTCTGCTCTTGATTGTGCAATTAAAATCTTGGCTGTCTGGTTAAATCAACATTTTAAAATTTCACCTGAGTGGTCATCATACCTGCTCTCTTAGCCATTCATTTGGAGAAGTAAATGAGGTAATGAATGTAAAAGCCTTTGCAGAATATGTATTATAGCACAAATGCTAATTATTATTGGGACTCATTTGAAAATACATATGAGATTTGCCAGATGCTTGTATACATAATCTTTCGTCTTGGAGACATCATTATTTTTGAGTTCTGCAGATTTAGGAAACATATGAAGATAATACTGAATATTTTTAAATGATTTTCTTCAGTAGAAGTTTTCCCTCTAGCGGTTGCTGTGGAAATCACATGAGGAGTTTCTGTTGGTACACATCAAAATGGAAAAGAAAACAATCAAACTAAAGAGAATTGAAAAGAAAAGAAAACGAAATAGAAAAACATACTCTGAATTATTGAGAAGATGTTAACTGTTTTTTAAAGGCTCTCCACTTGGACTTTTAAAGTTACGTGACATTCAGTTTTCGAAAATGAGGAAGAACAATCTTTGCTCCTTTCCTGGTGCCTGGTTGATTTGAATGGAGATGGCGGTTAAGTCATCTTTGGTTTGGAAGAAGCAATAAAGAAGGCTGCCCTCTCCACCTCGTAATGTGCGTGAAGACTTGGGACTACAGGTTCTGATCTGCTCCAGTACAGCAGTGATCTCCAATCTTGGCTTCCTCGCAGGAAGTTGAACAGAAGTTCTGGGTGAGTAAGCATATTTGGTCTTTCTAACAGGCACCTTTAAAGAAATGATTCCAAAAGGTAAAAAAAAAAAATTTCATTTGTTGGGAAGATTGATACATTAAAAAAAATCCAACCTCTAACATGGCCTACCAGGTCACCCGTTATCTCTCCCTTGCTGGCCTCTGCAGCTGTGCACCGTCCTGTTCTCCTGTTCTCCTCTTTGCCCCCTGTCCCCGTTTTCTGACTGTGCAGTCATCTAATAATTAATTAATTTATGGCTGTGTTGGGTCTCCATTGCTGTGCGCAGGCTTTCTCTAGTTTCAGCGAGCAAGGGCTACTCTTCGTTGCGGTGCGTGGGCTTCTCATTGTGGTGGCTTCTCTTGTTGCAGAGCACGGGCTCTAGGTGCACAGGCTTCAGTAGTTGTGGCTCACGGGCTCTAGAGCGCAGGCTCAGTGGTTGTGGCGCATGGGCTCTAGAGCGCAGGCTCAGTAGTTATGGCGCATGGCCTTAGTTGCTCCGTGGCATAAGGGATCTTCCCGGACCAGGGATTGAACCCGTGTCCCCTGCACTGGCAGGTGGATTCTTAACCACTGCGCCACCAGGGAGATCCCTGTGCTGTCATCTGATGTCCCTCAGACACTGCACATTTGGACGTGCCATTCCCTATTCTTGGGATGCTCGTCATTACATCACTGGCTCCTATAGACTGAAACCTCACCTACCTCGAAAAGGTTTTCCCTGACCCACCTAACAAAGTAGGCTTTTGACAATTAATCTTTGTCACACCCCCCATTTATTCACCCAGAGCTCTTACCACAATCTGTTTACTTACTAATTTCCTGTCTGCATCCCTGCCCAGAATGGAAGCTATGTGAGGCCGGAGATTTGTCTCTCTTACTCACAATTGTATCCCAGAACCGAGAGCAGATGCCTGATGTGGGTTGACACAATGCATAAATGAATGGGCAATGATATTAACATTAACTCATTGGACTCAATTGCGTAAAGCTTTCTCTGAAACATCTGTCTTTGGTGCCCTGTCTTAGTTGAGACTAATTTTTCCGCCTTTGAAACCATTTAACTTCCTAACTTACTTCACATTGAAATAAGCGTTGTAAAAGGTTTGCAATTCTTTACCCAGAAGCTCTATTCCAGAATTACAAAATTGAAACATGGGGGGAGAAATGTTTAGTGAGCTCTGTTTGTGCTAAGTAAGAACATGGTGCTTTTATTTCTGTCTGTCATTAAATTCTGCTTGATTCTGACAGCTTGTTTAGTGATATGTTGTTTCTCATATCTGTACAATAAGAAGTCATTTCATAAATTGAAGTTGTTTTTCTGAAACTCACGTTATTCCGTCTTGCTCCGTCTTCCGTAAAGAGATAATTGCTGTTCGCACTCACGTCGTTGGCTTCCTCAGAATCTTTTCCAGCCTCAATAAATGATAAAAAACAAATCAAAACAAAAGCTCTTCAAAAATGGCTTGTTTTTTATACCCGTCATCAGTTTAGATTGATGTTCTCTTTTGAAACTGCTTTAAATATTCCTCCTATTCCTGCATGGTTTTGAGGCTAAAAAATGTACACTGAAGGCCAAGGATTCCAGGTCTGGGAGACTGGGGTGTCTGTACGGCTGTCTCTCAGTGGACTGCCCTGGGAGAGCCTCTGAGACCCGGCACTAGACATGGATCTGGTGGTTGCCTTCTATTCATGTTTGTGTCCTGCTAACGTGAGCCTGTTGCCACATGCAACTAAGAAACAGGTGGTTTTGCTATAAATTAGTAGCAAAAAGGCTAAGACACCAGAAACTGTGAATTTCTTACTTAAATTTTCTGCTCTGTCACTGTCTCCATGCAGCCCCGTGAACACAAGGGCAATGTGCACGAGGTTGTATGAGTGCTTGCCTGGTAGTGTGTGTGTGTATGTTTAAGGAATGATATGTTTTAATCTATTGGCAATGAATGATGGGAAGTGGAATAAAGTTAATATGCATTTTATAGATAGTTCTACTTATTACAAAGGCTCTAAAAATAAACAGAGGAAGTGCAACTTATCATTGGCTTATTCAGCCTCTCTCTTTTTGCACTTACGCTTGCCTGCTTTCGTTACCATAGTTACTGGTTTAATCATGATGCACAGAACCATTTCTAATTACAGTAGATGCCAGCACAAAAATTAATTCTTTGCATATCTTAGGCCACAAACAGCTTGTGTGTAGCTTGCCTTTGGGCACCTTATTACCATATATTCTGAAACAGACATTTGTACACCATTTTAAAACTGTTATTTTCTGCTATTTGTTATTAAGATGAAAATAAGTCTCTCAAGTGGATTGATGTTAGGACAAGTGACGCAGAAGGTTTGGAAGAGAGGACGGTTTATGACAAGTGAGACATCATCAATATTATCCCTAAAACATGACTTAGTAGCAGTGAATACATATTTAACATTCTTTTCCCATCAGAAAACATTACTAAAAGGATGTTCATCATTTAGAAACTCAAATTATTAGGTTGTGTGACTAAGCGGTTGAAGCAGATACCACTATCTGAGCATTCATATTTTCTAAAAAATGGGCAATTTACCTCCAAATTCCCTCCTAGCTCCTCTTGCAGTTATCCTAATTACATCAATCTAGTTGGAGCAGGTACCACAAAAATTTTAGAGGCATTTCTATTCACTTTCATTATTATTTGGCAGCTGAGTAGCAGTTTTAAAATATCAGTGAATTATTATCAACAATAGAGATTTTAGAATGTAATTACTTTTATGGACATTTTTCTCGTTAATGTGAAAATGCTGTTATTCTTAACTCAAATGTAGTACCCACCTTTTCTGCCTTAGTAAAATGTTTGATAAACCAAAAGGGCATTCTTTTCTCTCACAAAATTACAATATATCTTTTCCCCAAACTTACAGGTAAATGTTCTCTATTCGATTGCTCAAAGTAATTTTTTAAACAGGTTGCTATTATGCTCCCAAATGTAATTGAATCATATTTACATCGGTTGATACATACATTTTCTAAAGCAATCAACGTATGGTGCTTTCATGACTGCGCTGGTTCTAAAACCTCTTCTGTATTTCATAAGTGGTAGTCCACCAGGCATGTTCAGTTTCACAGATAAAACTGTTCACAGTCACACAAACAGCATTTCTATCATAAAATAATGAAGGGACCAGTGCACCATCATTGATCTAACCTTGTTTGGCGATCATTTGCCGCTGTGTTCCTACCTTGACTAGCATGGGATCCTTAAAGCATGTGTGCACCTTCCCAGAAATAGCACATATAGCCTGGAACCAGGCCCTAGGGTTCCATTTGTGCTTACAGGAAAACCTCTGACTGCCAGACTATAAATGGTTTTCTGCCGGTTAAGACTGAAGCAGATAAATGTAAAATAAAAACAGGAAAGCTTTTCTGCTACAAAGACTAGATTCTTTTTCTTGCTGCTTCTGTTTAAATTCATTATACTCTAGTTCTACGTCAAGATATGTATCCACTCGTAGTTTATTACAAAATAAATGTTAATTTCCAATTGAATTTTTTCTGACTTTTTCCATCTGGTGGACTTATATTACTGTGAATGGACACATATAATGCATATATTATGTTCTCAACTGAAATAGCTTTAAAATTAGTGCACTATTTAATTTGCCAGTTAAACTGGTAGAGTGGCCTCTCTTTAATTGGGGAAGACATGTTTATTGGCTTTTTAATTTGGTATTTTAAACTAGCCTGGCAGCAAATGTACATCAGTTGGGAAAGCATAAGTCTATTAATTAGCTGAACTGATTTAGGAGAGACAAAAGCCTCTTAATTTGGATAACAGGTTTTCCATCAGGAAGAATACAGATTATTAAGTTATTCACAATTCTGAATACTCGGAAATGAAATTGTAGACATGAAGATTACTACACGAGCTTGTCTGTTTTTTCTTAAAGGATTATTTGATATTCCTTTGGACTGCAGCAGTTGAGTGCCATTAGCTGTATTTGCTAGAGCCATGTTGGGTCTTCTCAGAATGTATTCTGAATTCAAACCATAATCCATATGTGACAGACATAATTTAAACTTCTATGCAGTGTACCGTCAATTTGCAATCATAATAAACGGGGTTGACCTTTTTGGGTACAAGCATTTTCAAAACAATTTTAATGAACAAATTTAGAAAATTTGCATATTAAATCACTTAATCTTTTAAAATAAAATGATTTGTTATCCATTCATTCACTTGAGGTCACTCACATCTATATAAATAATTGGTTAACAATTTTTAAATTAAATTGGTTGATTGAGAGTCACCTTATTGATCAAACCAGTTGCATTATTTGATTTCAGCTTGCGATCTCAGTGGCACTTGTCAATTTAAATGCTGTTTTTCATTGTGAAAATTGGCCCATTCGTTTAGCTTTTGGCTTTGTTCTGAACTTAATGCTTTTATGTGAACAGTTTTCTGATAGGTTACTTTCTTTAGATTTTCACTGAAATTAAATTCAACTCTTCAAAAATAACTTGTTTAAAAAATTCAAGTAAATATGTAATATAAAATGTGACAGTCCCCTTCATAGCCCCACAGTGTTTTCCTCCCCCATTTTGCTCTCCGGTCCATAGGTAATCACTGTTATCAACATGCTTTCGGATTTCTTTCTAAGTATTTATTCAGTGACTTGTTCATTCAATAACCCAACATTTTAAATACTGTCATGAAGAGTGTCATATCCATTTGTATGTGTTGGGCACATTTGTATTTTTTATAACATGAATTTGGTCACACTCTACAAGCTGTTCTATAACTTGTTCTTTTACTTTTTATTTTCAGTAACTTTTTCCATAGAGGTACATATAGACACAACTCATTTTCTTTAAAGGCTACATAGACCCATACTAGGTATGCAAAGTAACGTACTTAATGGAAGGGCGTTTGAATTCATTCCTTTTTGTTTGTTATTTCCCCAAAATGCTGTAATGAAAAGTTTGTCCTTACGTGCAAGTCAGGATTTCTGTAGATTAGACTTCTAAGAGTAGAATTGCTAAGTCAAAGAAGATGCACATTTATAACTTTGATATTTTGGTAAGTTGCCTCCTGCCACATTTATTTCCATTTTAAATTCCTCTAAAAGCAGATGATGGTTTTGTTGTCCTGTACTCTTGGTGGAGCTGGAAGTCATCAAATCTTAATGATAGGTATATAGTAAAAGATGTCTTTTAATTTAAATTCCTTTGATTTTGAGTCTTTGAACTCAGGGAATATGAATTTATTCAAGTCATGTTTTATTGCTTGTATTTTTAGTATATTTAATGTTTTGTATTTTTCTTCATAAGTAATACATATATATGTATATATTTCTAGTTTGTTGGTATTTAAATGGGGATTTAGAAAATTCTTTATTTCTCTCAGTATTTCTTTTCTTCTGGCAGTGGTTTTAGAAATCTGAGTCTTCCAGTGGCTTTGGGGTGGCTGCAGGGAATACAGAAGATGTACGCCTGGGCAGGCTTTCTTTAATATTGGAGGGAAACTTCCTTTCTGTGCAGTGACGGGTTGTACCTTTGAATGAGTAATTCCTGAGAGTTGTGATAAACAACCGTGGTTGGAAGGGATCTGCCACCTAAGAGGCCAGCGGTGTCGGGGAGGTGAACTGCAGGCTCTTATGTAGCGGTACAGACAGTGGATTAATGCCTCATTGCTGTTGGGCCTCACGGTAAAGGCACATTATTCCCTCTGCGGTGTCAGTGCTTAGCGCAGAGCCCCACACAGCGGGTAGGTTAGCAATCATAGCATCAGTGTTAAACTAATCGCGAAATCCACGTGGGATTAAATGGGACTGAGAGATTATCATTCCTTTTTCAAATAAACGGGTCTTAATATCCGCTTTGGAAATTTGTGCCTGGTTGTGACCCCTGAGCATGAGATGGGGATTTGAACAATCATTGAACTTTATCATTATTGTTTTTAAAAATATACACAGAGGGTTAGCTAGTTTAGGTGACAGTCTAAAAACGGGGACTATACTTTATGGCTAACATAGGCATTATGAAGAAGTTTGTTATACAATTTGTAAATATTCCCGGAGGCATAAATGATAGCTTCAGAGTTATCAACAGAAGGAAAATAAATGTGAGGGTTTTACTGCCTTGCTCTTATGGGAAGGAGTATCTGAAAGCATTTATGCAAAGGTAATTTCCTTTTTTTTATATTTACTTTTATTGAGCTAGTTAATTTCGAGCAAAACCCCATACATTTTGGAACCAAATGTATATGCCCTCGAACAATATACATTTTGGTGTTCAAGCAGTATCTTCTGAAAATTCTGGTGCCAACATTTATTGAGAGGAATACAGTCTATGTAATTTCCTGTATCTTCAGATTTGGGTCATATTTTAGAGCAGTCCAGTCACTACAACTTCAAGTTAACAGCTTAAGCAAACAATTTAGTTTTTACTGTCATAAATTATTTATTTGATCTATAGCCAAAATTTGGCATATCTGTGGTTCCCTAGATTCATGGGTATGACGCTTTTCCTCCTAGGTGTTAATTGATGAGAGTTTGGGAATCACTGGCTTACAAAAGAGAATAAATGCTGTAAAATTAACATTTAAAATCAACTTCTCGGGCTTCCCTGGTGGCGCAGTGGTTAAGAATCCGCCTGCCAATGCAGGGGACACAGGTTCAAGCCCTGGTTTGGGAAGATCCCACATGCCACAGAGCAACTAAGCCTGTGTAGCAACAGCTACTGAACCTGTGCGCTAGAGCCCCCGAGCCACAACTGCTGAGCCCGGGTGCCATAACTACTGAAAGCCGCACGCCTGGAGCCCGTGCTCTGCAACAAGAGAAGCCACCGCAATGAGAAGCCCACACACGCTGCAACTAGAGAAAGCCCGCACGCAGCAACGAAGACCCGACACAGCCAAAAATAAATAAAATAATTAAAAAAAAAAAAAAATCAACTTCTCAGAGGAAAAATTTACCCGTATAAATAAAATGCACCCATTTCAAGGGTAGCATGACTTCTGGCAAATGTCAACTGTGTCACCACTACCAGTCCTCAGAAAGATCACTTGTGTCCTCTGCTGGTTATCACCTGCTCCCTTTGTCCCCGGGCAATCACTGATCTGCTTTTGCCACTGTCGATTAGTTTTGCCTGCTGTAGAATTTACTGTAAATGAATGTAGCTTTTTGTGTCCGGCTGCTTTCACTCTGCATAAAGCTTTTGAGATCTGTACATGTCGTTGTAGATATTAAAAGTCCATTTCTTTTATATGCTGACTAGGAACCCATTGCATGGATTTACAGTTTTTCCACTCACCCATTGATAGACATTTGCGTTATTTCCAGTAGCGGTCTATTAAAAAAAGAAACTTTTAAGAACATTATGTGCAAGTCTTGGTGTGGACATACGTATTCATTTTCCCTCGTTAACTACCTAGCAGCATAATTGCTGGGTCATATGGCAAGTATTACGTTAGCTTTGTAAGAAACGGTGAAACTGTTTTCCAGGGCTCTACCATTTTACATTCCCACCAGCTGTGCATGAGACAGTGTGACTCCACATCATCGCTGATACCAGACATTGTCACCCTTTCGTTTCCAGTCATTCAGAACGTGTGCACTGGTACATCATTATAGTTTTAATTGGAATTTCTCTGAAAATGGATTCTGAGAATCTTCATGAGCTTATTGATCATTTGAATGTATTATTTTTTGAAGTATCCTATCCTTTGCCCATTTTTCATGGATCTGGTTGTTTGCTTGTAATTGGGATTTGCATGGAATATCTTTTCTAATCCTTTACTTTTAACCCTATTTCTTCCTTTATATTTAAAGTGTATGTCTTACAGAGAGCGTATAGTTGAGCATTGAGTTTTTTTAGAGTCTGACGTTCCACATTTTATTTGCAGTATTTAGACCTTGACTATTATTGTAATTGATAGTATAAGTGGGTTTAAGTCCTCCTTGTTATTTATTTTCTGTAAGTCTCATCTATTGTTTGTTCATTATTTAATTTTTCCTGACTTCTTTTGGGTTGAGTATTTTTCCTATTCTTCTATTTTGTTTATCAACTATATCATATTTTTAATTCTTAGTAGTTGCTCTGTGGTTCACAATTTGCTCTTTAACTTCTTATGGTATAGCTTGATATAATATATATCTTCATGTATAATGTAATAATCTTAAAACAGTGTACCATTTCCACCTTCCTTTCTTTGTCTTATTGTTGTCATACATTTCACTTTTGTATGTATTATAAATCCAGAATACTTTGCTATTATTTTTGTTTTAAACAATTATCTAATCAAGAAATGTTTTAAAGATGAGAAAGTGCCTGTAAGGTATTCTTACCTGTTTGTTATTTCTGGTGCTCTTCAGTCCTTTATGTAGACCTGGGTTCTATCTAGTATCATTTTCTTTTTGCTGAAGGATTTCCTTTACTATTTTATTGTAGTGCCCCTACTAGAAGTAAATTCTCTAAGATTTTGTTTGTTTGAAAAAGTCCTTATTTCACCTTTATCCTTAAAGTATATGTTTCCCTGAACGTAGAGTTTGAGGTTGACAGTTTCTTTTCTCAGCACTTTAAAAATGATGTTCTATTGTCTTTTGGATTGCATAGTGTCTGATGGGAAGTCTGAGATCACATCTTTGTTCCTTTACATGAAATATGTCTTTCCTCTCTGGTTGTTTTTAAGATTTTCTTGTTATCATCTGTTTTCAAATTTTGATTATATGCCTTGGTATGATTTTCTTTGTGTTTATACATCTTGAGACTTGTTAAATTTATTGGATCTGTGGATTTAGAATTATATTAAATTTGGGGAAATTTTAGCCATTATTTGTTCAAAATGTTTTTACTGTCTTACACTCTCTTTTTTCTTTCTTAGACTCCAATTACATGTATATTAAACTGTCCCAGAAATCACTGAGATTCAGTTCTTTTTTTAAGTCTCTCTGTAGTTTAGTTTTCATGTTTTCAGCTCTTCTTTTCTTCATAATAGATTGGGCTATTAGGTCCACCCAAGGCTCATTTTTAAAAATATTATGTTCTTTATTTCTAAAAGTTGCATTTGTTCCTTTTACATCTTTGTGCATTTTAATAATAGCTGATGTAAAGTTTTGTTTGCTAATTCCATTGTCTCTGGCACTTATGACTTAAGGGTCTGCTGTGTTGAATGATTTTCCTTCTGGTTTTCATTTTTAGGAATCACTCACTGGATGTCAGAAGTCATGAGTGTTTGGATTTTGCGTCTTCCACTAAGAGCACTGAAGTTTGTTTTAGTGGGAAGTTAAGTTACTTGCAGGTCAGCCTGATCTTTCTGGGCTTGCTTTTAAAATTTGTTAAGGTCTATTTACAGTTGTCTTTACTTTAGGGCTGGTTAAGCCCTGGTGCTTAGACATGACCCTTCCAGGGTGTCTATTGATTGCCTTGAGCCTCAACAAGGATTGTCTACTGTGGCTTGTTGAAATTAAAAAACGCTCTGCACTTTGTTCAGCATGTGTCTCCCTGACTGTTATTCTATATAGAATAGTGATTTAGAGCAAGACCTCTTAAGCTGATTGCCTGGGCTCCCATCCCACCAGTTGTCATGGGCTTTTGACCCAAGAATGTAACCCCTCTGCCTTAGCCTGTTTGGGCTACTGTAACAAAATATCACCAAGAAGGTAGTTTATAAGCAACGGAAGTTTATTTCTCACAGTTCTGGAATCTGGAAGTCTGAGATCAAGGTGCCAGCGTGGTTGTGTACCGGCGAAGGCTGTCTTCTGAGCTGTAGACTGCCGACTTCTCACTGTGTCCTCACATGGTGGAAGGGTCTAGGGAGCTCTGTGGGATTTCTTTTATAAGGGCATTAATCCCATTCATGCAGTCTCCACATTTATGACTCAAGCACCTCCTACAGGCCCCACTTCCTAATAGCATCACCTTGGGGTTTAAGATTTCAACATATGAATTTGGGGGACACACAGCCATTCAGACCATAGCACTTTCCATGCTTCAGTTTCTTCATCTGTAAAAACAAGACACATTATGGTACCTACATCACAGGGTTGTTGTGGGTGTTAAATGTATTAAGACATGTAAAGTGCTTAGAATACAGATTGTAAGTGCTCAGTAAGCTTTGAAAACTATTACCAAAACTCTAATACTCTTATTAAATGTAGGATATTCAAAATTATTTTATTGTACAGGTGTGTTTGTGTGTTTATATAGTGATTCATGTATGTATGTATTGTGTATGTTGGTTATTGAAACCTCAGGCATAGGGTCTGGGTTGGGAGTGGAAGGGGTTAAAAACTGCTAATTTAGGGTTGCCAGTTTTTAAATTTTAGCTATTAAAATAAAAAATGAATTTCAGATAAACAACAATACTCGTTTAGTATACATGTGTTACTTACATTTTAAATGTTGCATAGAACGTAATTATAATAGAAAATCATTTGTTATTTATGTACAATTAAACTTTAGCTAGGCATCTTGTGTTTTATCTGGCATCTGTAACTGCTATCCACGAGCAGAGGAAGGATGAAAGCAATCTTAACCTTTAGACCACCAACCTAAACTCAGGCTTCAATAGGGGTTACATTAGATAATATTTATTCAGTGTTTCTCTCTGCCTTAAGTTCCTCCTCTGTAAAATGGGCACAAGAATAGTGATTACTGCATAGGATGGCTGTGTGGATTGAAATAGGAGAAGTAAGTGGTTAGTCTGTGCCTGTCTCAATCTAAGTGCCCAGTAAATATTCACTCTGATGTCAATGACTGTAATAATGACGATTATACCAAGACAGTGATTACTCCTCTTACTGTTTGTTTTCATTGTTGTTTTTGATGGTTTTAAAACTAGATATGATTTTCTGTTTCAAGAATCTGTCAGTTTAGCTAGTAAGAGTAAATACCATCACAATAATGGATAATTCATTTATAAAATTCTGTGCCATGCATTGTCCAAATCTCAAATGTTGCACCACATAGTTATTTATCAGAGTATCAACTGTCTAATAATACATCCTACCAGAATTATGTAATATTAACTGAGAAGAAAAAGATCTATGTTTGGGAAATAGTTGTACTGGCTTCGCTCTTCGGTATGTGGGAGGACTGGAATGCCCATTCTATCTGCAGGACAAGTGCCAGGATTCTTGATAGAAGTTTCAAATTATTTGAATAGTTTTTATTCTGAAGAATTCAAAGGGATTAAAATGAAGTTCAGCGTTAGAGACTCAAAAGAACCTCACCAAGCCCCCCCCCAAAAAAGATTCTTTTAAAATTTAATTCAGTTGTGTATAATTGTCTAAATTTAGCTTGTGAAGTGCATAAAATAAGCTGTATAATACCCAGAATGCTCCTTAGGAAGATGACTTCATGTTGAAACCTTTTTTCAAAAATAACAGAAGACAGGTTTATAAAGTTTTTTTTTTAAGTTTAGGCTTATGCTTTTTGTCATTGATACGCTGTGGCTCATCTGAAAACCTTCTCCTTAAAAAGAAGACTGTTTACATGGAGGTAATCTTCACGATGAGCTTCTGTTCTGTTTTTTTTTATTTTGAGACTCCTGGTGCTGTTTTCAGTCAGAGGCAAAAAAAAGGCACCGTTTTTACAGGGTGCTTTTATTAAGGAGAGAATCTTGCCTCAGCGGAGAGAGACCGAGTGTTGTCTCTGTGTCCATGACGGGGACACCGTTCATCTCTGGAGCGCCCACTGCATGTCCAGCAAAATAAAACAGCTGCTGGCGGGGGGGGCACAGTTTGTGTGGAAATCGGAAAGAGGAAGGAAGTTGAGATGAAATGACTTGTGGGTTTGCCTTTATCCATAGGGAGTAGGTCCGTTCCTTGGGAACAGGGGTGAGACAGACAGGTACACGGCCCTGACACTTACAGGGGAGCACACGCCTTCCTACGTGATGTGAGAGCTCCATTATACTCCGCACTCAGTGTGTCTACCTCCCAGGCGCAGTGATCACATTCTGCTTTATAATTTAATGGTGTAAATACTTCTGTCTCCGGCTAAAGTGGATGCACAAGACGTGAGTAGCCTAGTTTTGTCTGTATTCACATCTGTTGCATGAACTAATAAGGTGATGTACACATGCCCAAGGCTCTGTACACATTTTTTTGAGAATTGATGGGTCATGATAGCTGAAAGGGGAAAAATAAACAACTATGTTGACTCCTGAATACTCCGTACTCCGCGTGTGTGGGTTCCCCCTAAACCAAGCCGCTCTGGCACTACCTGCCTGCAGTTAATACCACGTCCCGCAGTCCCAGAAACCTGCATCCCACCTCTTATACTGATACATGCCCCATCAACGGATGTGTTCCAGGACAACTGTACAAATGCAGAAGAGTACTATTTTATTGTATTTTAGTCACTGAATTTATCTTTATTTAACCCAGAGTCCTACCAATAGGGACATGCATTTCAGAAAATAGCTATGGTGCAGTGGACCTCTTAGAAGAGCACACGAGAGCCCTCTTGGCTTCTAAGTCCTCCTGGCTTCTGGAGGCATGAGCTAATGAGGTTTCATGATGAGACTGAGCTTCTTTTGACCGAGATAGGTGACTTCAGGCATATTAAAATGTTCCTTTTTGTTTATGAAAGCGTTCTAAATACAGAAAAGAAATCCTTGGTGTTTAGAAATTGAAGCCTGCTCTTGTGCCGCGTGTCATAGAGCTGTCATCTTTGGTTTTCGTGGCTATTTCTGGGAAGGCTGTTGCTTGGAAAATTTTGTTTATTTATTTTACTTAATCCCAGGCCTGAAACTATTGAGAGCTGATGTGTGTTTATTTATTCCACATAAGCCTTCGACTTCCAGCATGAGGAAGCCCTATTCATGACTCACTTCTGCATTGGCCCCCTAGTAAAGAAGATGCTCCTGGGAAATGTATATTGTAGAGATGCGTGATAAGATGTATTGTCAGACAGCCCCACCCACCAAAATGAACCAAGGACATAACTAATTAATTAGTGTTTCCCTTAGAGCTTTGTTATTTTAATTTTGAGAGTTTGATGTTAAATAGAAATTGCTATTCTAAATCGGAGTTCTTTGGTCAGACTGCTCTATAACAATGAGTATATTGAAATGTGATGAACGGGAGTTAAATCTGCTTATTCATATTCTCTTCTGCATATGATAACTCAAACAGGGAAAAACCCTGACTTTTTTTTTTTTTTTTTTGGCGGTACACGGGCCTCCCACTGCTGCGGCCTCTCCCGTTGCAGAGCACAGGCTCCTGACGCGAAGGCTCAGCGGCCGTGGTTCACTGGCCCAGCCGCTCCGCGGCATGTGGGATCTTCCTGGACCGGGGCACGAACCCGCGTCCCCCTGCATCGGCAGGCGGACTCTCAACCACTGCGCCACCAGGGAAGCCCTCCACGCCTCTTTTGTGCCAAGCTTTTTTGAATGAATTTTTAAATTTTAATGTTTATTTTTGGGTGGGGGAAGTCATAGTGGAGTGGGGAGTAATTTCCCAGTCTCCTAAACTTGTAATACTTGTTATCAAATCATATATCCAGGCACTGCATGTGGACAAACAGATAAAGAGAAAAAAGCTGGATGATTTTCCCAGGTTAGGGATTATGTCACCAGAGCAAGACTTTTCCAATATATACATTTTTTTTTTTAGAATAACACCTTCCAAACTGTATTATTTCATTCCATTTATTCCAGCGTTCTTGTCCCAAGTCACCATCATGTTGTTGAGGAAGCTTATATCATTAAAGGGCATATTGTAGACTTCTGTGCAAAACCTGAGTCTTCCCAAGCCTTCAGGATTCAGAAGGGAAGAGTTTGCTCACTTCAGGACACTCATTTTATGAAGCAAAATGTAAATTTATGAGAAAAGGAGGAACTCTTCTGTTTTCTGAATACTCTGTCTTCTCTTGAGGAAGGACTGTCGTTACACATTCTCCTTAAAAACGAGGACAACAAACTTCCTAAACAGAATAATCCTTCCGCAAGCGAATTAACCTCAGGGAAACAAGTAGGTAGAAAAAAAGATTTGCTAGCATGAGATGAGTTATACCTTTTTCCTTAATCAGTGCCTCTCCCGTTGCGGAGCACAGGCTCCGGACGCGCAGGCTCAGCGGCCATGGCTCACGGGCCCAGCCGCTCCGCGGCATGTGGGATCCTCCTGGACCGGGGCACGAACCCGTGTTCCCTGCATCGGCAGGCGGACTCTCAACCACTGCGCCGCCAGGGAAGCCCCCAGTACAGTTTATTATATGGTTATTAAATTTGAAATTAGTACGCCTTCAATTGGCATTTCTCTGTAAACCATAATATTTTGAACTGTTGCTATCCTCTCTGTAAATGAGGTTCTCATAAACTCAGAGAAAATTTGGCTAAATGAAAAATATTCTTGATTAAATATTCTCATGTTATAAAATAATAAACATGTCAGGTCAGCTCTTTTCACAAATACAGTCTTTGTGCCTCAATTCAGAGTAATTTTCTTGGACGAATATATAAAAATTTGTCAAATAAGTTGATTCTTTCAACTGTTTTATCAAATTTAGATACCATGTAATTGTAGGTCGTCTCAATTTTATTTTGATCTCATACACAATACAGAGTTATCCAGTAAAACATAGGGGCTTTATTAAAAGATTCTTCCACAAGCCAAGCTATTCCTAAACACAGAGAATTTAAAAATTAAATCCTGCAGTCCATTTTGATCTCGCATCGTCCAACTTGTTCACTTATTGCCTTGCTCTTGTCTATTTTTTTCTGTTCCCTTTTATTCTCAGTAACTGCAATTGACCTGAAGCTTCAAAACCAACATTTTTGGCACTCCATTTTCTGAATATTTTGAAAAAGCATTCAGAATTTAGAGATATACATTCAAAATTTAGGGAACTCTATAGACGCACACAAATATACATAAACACACGTAACTTTTGACAACTACAGCTGTATTTTCATTAGTACAATATTGAACTAGAAACTAGGTTGGATATAATTATGAATTATAATTCATTTCAACCAATTTCAAATACATTTCTTAGGAATACTGTTTTTATTCAAAAGCTGTGCTGCAGCAAAGCTTGTATTCACTTTATTACCATAAAAACAATTCTTTTTTGTCAACAGTGAACTTTCTAACTACAGTAGTATTTACCATAATGTTACGTGTTTCGGTTTCAACAGAATGAGCTTCTAAAAGCTTTGTCCCAAATATATTCAATTAGATTTTAAAATTAAAATCAGTCTGGGAATTAAATTTCACTGAGTTTCATTTCTGTGCTTTTCTTTTTGAAGCATTTATGACACAGGATAATTTAACTGTGAAGTTCATTTGCTAAATGAACAACATACTAATAGCTTTTCCTATGTGCACAAGATAATATGCACAAAATTAACCTAGAAGTCAGGCATCTTATGTACCTGCAGTCATGCTTCACGGAGTGCAGTGTAAACACCTCTGCAGCTTCTCATCCTAAATCATTGTGTTCAGGTCCAGGCTTCTTAGCATAACTGCTGCCTTTCAAACAGTCACTCTTCCTCAGCAGATGGGTGTCTTCTGATTTTCATGTGGTCAGACATATTACCGTGACTCTCAGTGGACAAACATTTTGAAAAGTTACACAGTTATCCTCAACTTCTTCGAGAAATGGAAATTCGGTACTTAGTATTTTCACTGAACGTGGCCTTTAGCTAATTAATGGCAAAATGGTTCATTGCAAAAGGAAAAGCTTTACCAGAATAAGCTCTATAAATAACTGTAGGTTTAATGACTCAACCACCGTAGCCCGAGTGTTGGGACGCCTCTCGGTTTGTTCTAAGGAGAAACTGCTCAGGTTCTGCTTCCTCCTCCCTTTCCCATCCATCTAACCTACAACTTCTCAGAAATCCGTCTGGCTGGTGGCGCGATAGCTCGGTCCCTCTCACAGTCTTTAGCAAGGGCCGCCGCACGTCTGGTCAGGACAGCACGCGACCCAAGTGGCAGCTGCATCAGATTGCTTCCACCCCCCCGCTCCCCGCGACTCGGTCGGCCCCTACCCCTGCCGTCGGGTGTGCTGCATGTGATCTTTGGTCGCGCTGCATGCTGTCTTTGTCAGGAGGATTCAGTCGTATTTCATTTGGAGAGGGTCATCGGTCGAGACAGTGTCTGAAGGAGGTGCTAGTTTTCTTTAGATGTAGGCAGGACCAGAAGCAGGAAGTGCGAAGTAGAGGACGCCCCGATCCATCCATCCTGGCTTATTGGAGTGCAGTTACTAATAGTGACAGTTGATTTGAAAAGAAAGATGCCAGGGCAGAGACGGAAGTAGAGCATACCAGGCGAACCTAGGTGGCTCCCACAGACTGGGAGTTAGGACCCTTGTTCACCCTCATGCTTGTCATGCTGTGGCGGCAGGATGGCTTGCTGCGCTGACGGCCGTGGACTCCATTCAGGAGCGGCAAGGTGAGCGGGGTGTGGGGAGGGAGACAGGGACGTACAGGAAATACCTTCCTCGGAACCTTCCTCGTGCCCAGCACACTCCTCTATCCAGGCGGCAGGTGTCCGCTCCCTTCTCACCGTTGAACGTGCGTTACTCTCTGAGGCAGCTCATGGCCAGAACTTGGATGCTTGACTGCAGCGTTCTTCCCCGTACACATCCCCACAGCTCTCTTCCTTTGGAGTAAAGTGTTCTTCTAAAGAAAGAACGTTCTCACATTATTAATCTTCTCAGTTGTATGGTGTATATAAATTATTCACACTACCAAATGTCAGGAACTCTAAAGACTGCCTTTGACAACATGCGTAAGATCTGTTTAGCTCAGGTATTGCTAGAGATTCAACACATTTTTCTACAGAAAGATATTTATACATCAGTGGTGATATGGATAATAACAGTATCTAGGAACTGATGCTATTATTATAATATCTTAGATAAATGACTAGTGTGGACTGCATTGTAATTCAACAATATTGAGATAAAGATGAGCTCAAAAGTGCACTGATTAAATTATAGGGCAGCAGTATTTTGGGGAACAGTGATGTGCTTTCCATTTATAATTGCTAAATCAGTATCCCTTTCCATCCAAAAAATGAATAAAATAGAGCAAAAGAAAATTAAAAGGATGGTTATAATCAGTTAGATTTTATGTTAGGTTGATTTAAAATTACTAGTAATTAGGGATTTTGCTTAAGGGTTTACAAAAATTGTGTGATGTAAGTATTACTAGTGCGGACACTCCAGTAGGTAAATGCAAAATCCCACCTCAACAGCAACAGAAAACAAAGGGTAAGAAACCTGATGTAGCAAACAATGATAGGTCATGATCAGATACGAATATGTTCTGTAGAGTAAAATCTGTCCCGTTCTATTCTTCCATAAAAAAACTGAATTTCCAGAAGGTGTGAAACTCACTGCATACCCCAAATTAGGTCCACATGGTACTTTCTCAGGAGTTCCTTGATGATTTAGGTATTTCCTGGTCTTTAACAGGTTATGGAATATTTCATCTTCTTTGTATCCCATTTTTTCATTGGGAACAGCAGTCCTTGACTTTTTGGTAGGATAGAGCGTGGACGTCCTTGGAGAATCTGATTAAAATATTGAAGTTCTCCTCTCCACGTGTGAACAAAATTTCATTTTAACCTTAGACAGTTTACAGGTTTTGGAAGGCATCTGTGAACGCATGGAATGCAGATTAAAATCCTATCACATTGCCTGGCTAGTTAACCAAATGAATCTATGATCTGTTTGCACATTCCTTTCTTCTTTTTTTTTAAGGAAAGAAATTAGTCATGGTTGTGTATTGTAAGTGTTCTTTTTAAAGGATGGTTTTAATTTAACCATGTTTATGATATAAAGTTAGCATAGTCTGAATGGAATCTGTGCCTGCATATCTTGGATGATTTGCAGTGTGTGTTTAATCTTAAGATTTTTTTCCTAATACGTAGTTCTGCTATCTCATGGCATTTGCAGAGTAATTGCTTTATCTTTTACAACTCTTGCTTTAGCAATATTGCAGAACCATTTTCACATCAATTAACTAGTGCATCTCAACTAGGAAACAGACGCTCATCTCAGAATTAGCAATAATTTCCAATTATCCCTGCCTTATCTTACCATCTTCTCCCAGGATACTCATGTGGCCCTTAAGGAGAACCTTCCTGGGGATATTTATGGAGAGTGATGATTTTTGATATAGTAGCTATGAAATGTTTTCGGGCATTTCATAATAAACTACAAAAGCTATTTTGTTGTAGACGTGTGACGGAAGTACTACTGTAGTGCCGTGCGGCTGAATTTTTATATTTTTATTAAGCATGAATAACCACAAGGGCCCGCATGAGGGAAGATTGTTTGACAAGAAAAGCCAATTGTTAGAGCTTAAAAGCTACAAATTAGATTGGTCCATCCTGCATCTGTTTGATGCCGATAACATGCTTTGAGCCTCATCATTGCAACAGCTCTACCCAAGACTCTACACCAAATAACAGAAGTCTAAGAAACTCCTTTCCTCAACTTTCCAGTGTGTGTCTAATTGATAGACGTCATGCATGTATTTGTAGCCTTTTAACTCCTTCTCTTGATGTGTCCACCTATCTTTTCTTAACTATGTTTTCAGCTTTATTGAGATATAATTGACAGATAAAGTTGTAAAATAGTTAGTGTAGATCATGGTGGTTTACTCTGTGTTCACACTGTGAAGGGATTCCCTCCGTCTAGTTAATTAACACACCCATAACCTCACCTGTTACTCGCGTGAACATACTATGAGTGGAGACCAGGCTCTGTCTGGTAAACAGTAAACCTTTAAAGTTTACTTCACTTTCAATGAGACTTTAACTCATGACCAGAGATGGCCAGATGTGAGAAGACAAAAGGAGAATCTGTGAAAGAAGCCTGTCTCTGCTACACGGCATCCTTCAGCGGGGTCTGGACGAGAGAGAAAGGTCTGAACCAGAGGGAGTGTGTGCTCTTTTACACAGAGGACGCGCCGTAATCTGGATACACAAGGAGATTCCTGGAACTGGATAGCTATCCCTTCCCTCACAGGGAAGTTCTGAGGTAACAGCAAGGTTCCAAACTGAACTGGATCTCTGCTCAGCTACACGGAGCAGCTCACCACCCCTTAACTGGTCTGGCAGTGTAACCAGTGCCACATAGGCTGGGAAATGTGGTCTTTTAGTGTGCTGATTCTAAGTGGGAGTTCTCATCATTTGAAAGAAAAGGAGAGAACGTGTGTTTGGTAGCAATTGGCAGTCATGGGCTTATCTATTGATTATGCCTTTTTTTTTTGCGGTACGCGGGCCTCTCACTGTTGTGGCCTCTCCCGTTGCGGAGCACAGGCTCCGGACACGCGGGCTCAGCGGCCACGGCTCACGGGCCCAGCCGCTCTGCGGCATGGGGGATCTTCCCGGACCGGGGCACGAACCCGCGTCCCCTACATCGGCAGGCGGACTCTCAACCACTGCGCCACCAGGGAAGCCCCTGATTATGCCTTTTTATCAAAGATGAAAACTTGGGCCCAATTCTTCTTTATTTACCCTTGTGTACTATTAAGTAGAAGCCCGCTCAGAAGTCTCAGGCAAACTTCACTGATGCTTCTAATCAGGGTGAGTTTTGTTGGTGATTAAAAAAATAAAAAGACCTGCTGTTTTTAAGTTAGAAATGTTTGGGTGAAAGTGTCAATTGCTATTTATAGCTTATTCTGACTCAGTCTCTTCTTGTATGTGGGTCTTAACTCTGTCACGAAGGTGAGAACCTAGATTTGAGGATCACGTAGACATCATGAGTAACTTTTATGATGCACAAAATTTTTACAAGTTCCTCTGCAGAAAGCCATTACATTTAATTAGACTGCCAGAGACCTCATTCTTACAAGACAGATCACTAGAAGAGTTGAATTTTTAAAATAAGTGGTGGGCAGCAGTCCTAAGCAGATATTTTAATTCACTGTACAGTTATTTTTAGATGTACTAAAAGTGGACCCCACCATATCCTAAGTATAAAAGGTGATCTTTCCACCTTCCCCAGTTTCAGACCAGTTTATTAGTATGCTCAGTTTTGCTTCAGAACATGAGGCTATAAAATCAACAAATATGAAAAAGGTCTTTGCCTTATTATTCTAAGATAGCTTATGAAATAATAAGACAGATACATCTCAAGTAAAAACTAACAAAGGACATAAATAGACAATTCAAAAAAGAATGGGGATAGATGTGGAATAATTCTTTCTTGTTAATTTCAAAGATACACTAGATAAATGATGTGCTGGAGCTTAACAAATTGCTGATGATTTAAAAATACACATTTCTGTATGTTTCACATATTGCATTATAGACATATGTTTTGAAAAAAATTAGGAAACACGGTATGCTGCTTTCTCAGTAAACTCTGGGAAACCAAGTTAAGAATCTTTCAGTCCAAACTCTTAGGTTAAGGAAATGCTGTCTTTAGTTACAAGCATTCTGTTAACTCTTGCTAAACTTTCTTCCCTGTGGAAATGGTCAACAATAATTTAAGACATTTTTTTCAGAATTTGTCTAACATCAACATTTTTGGTTAAAGACAGGAGCCATGCCTATACCTTCTTGATATACACTAACGTTTCTTCAGAAACCGTTGAAGTATTATCTCTCTTTTTTCCCCTATTTAAACATTTTTCTTCTTGATTCTGTTTTTTTTTTTTTAAAAAACTTCTTCCACACGTAACTCAACAGCTGCTGCTCCCAGCACCAGTTTCATTACCTAAGCAAAACTTTGCCTTTCTTAAAAACTGACAGATTCCCAGCTTACATCCTTATAGTTTGTCCAGTGTTTTTAGAGAAAATTCAGAGCTTGCACATACGATTATCATCAAGTTTGTGTGAAATATGTCTTCATTGTAAAGTTTCTCTTTTTCTTTTTTCCATTTTCAGTGTCAGGGTTTTAAATTACATATGCAAAATATGCCCCCATAAACTCTTCATTGTGAGAATATAATATGTTAGAAAAAGAATTATTATAATTTACTTTTTTATCTGGTGGGATTTATTACTCAAGCATTTTCTTTTCAGTGAAGTTTAAAATGAGATAGCTGTTTTGAGTTTCATGAAATGAAGAACTAGGGGAAAAAGGATCCAATTTTTAAAAAATTACAATAACAGTATATAATTCCTTACAAATCACCCACTTGTAAGGCTACTTTGTTGTCTTTCTGTGTTGTGTTGTTTAGAAAGCTTTCCTCTCCTTGGGTTGAGGTATGTTGAACCATTTGGTATTATTTTTCCATTGCTTTTTTTTCCTGTGTTTTTTGTACCAACTCATTTCTCCCACATATTAGAGTTTTTAACTCTAATATTATTAGATATAAAGTCTAATACAATATTAACTCTAATATAATATTAAAAACTCACAGTTTTTAACTTGTTGTTCCTGAATTATATATATCATGATTCTTCCCCCCTTTGTGCATTTTATAAATTTTGTATCAAGGAGGATGAATGAAAAAGAAACATCTGATCAGCAGATTTTTAATAGCTGCCCACGCTATTATGATTTCATACGGGGACAGATAAAGTCTTGTCAGCCTTTTTTGTATTTCTTTGTTCTTGTTAGAATTACATGTATGCTACCTTTCTTTGGTCGGTATTCGTTTGCTGTCTCAAGCCCTGCCATTTCATTCTTTTGCGTATTTAGTGCTGATGTTTCATTTCTTACAACATGCAATCAACAACAGCTGCTTCTAGCAGGGCCCTACAGTGCAGGGCCCTAAGGGCAGTGCTGAGGGGAGGAGGTGACTCATTTGGGGGGGAGGATTAAAATGAGGAGGGCATCTTAAATGTTAGGACCCCTACAGATAAATGTGATCGATCTTGTGGAGGGCAGCCTATAAGAAGCTGCCTGTGATCCATTCACTTGTTTTAGCTGGGAGATGACTCCCTGCGCGCCCCCTGCCCAGGGAAAGGTAAACAGTCAGGTGATCCTGTCTAATTTCCTTGCTTAGTGGACTCCTGCAGACTAGTGCTATTTGCCAGGAGAAAGAGACTGTTATCTCTTCGGTAGGAATGCTTTTAGCAGGACGTCCTTGGCTAAAGGATTGCCTGTATTGCAATAGGAAGTAAACCCTAGGTCTGTGGATTCACGAGGCAGGAAAACGTCTGTCAACCACCAAACACTTTGGGGTATAGAATAAAGATATTTCATAACTTAGAAATTCCCTTCAATGTGTGTAACAACCTGTAACACGTCTCCTCCACTCACCTGTTATTCTGGGCCAGAGAAAACACGTCCAGTGCAGGAAGGCGGGACCTGGGGAGGCACATGGGATGTCCCAGTCTTCTTTGTCTGAGCCCCTTGATTGCTCTTATCCTTAAAATTATTCGTAAAACTTGATATTGGGAAAGAACTCTGATTTAGGGAGTCTGATTTGACAGTTTGAAAGTGTGGGCTACTTTAGATTA
Source organism: Phocoena phocoena (assembly GCF_963924675.1). Taxonomy (NCBI): domain Eukaryota; kingdom Metazoa; phylum Chordata; class Mammalia; order Artiodactyla; family Phocoenidae; genus Phocoena; species Phocoena phocoena. The sequence continues at coordinate 30,603,623 of NC_089239.1, read as the reverse complement.
TTACTTTTTCCCTCATGGTGTGTACACTTTCTAGACCACCTTCCTGGGTTACTTTCTGTCTCAGGGCTGCTCCTGATGTGATATCAAATGAGGGAAGCAAAATAAAACACAAGATCAGTACTGGAGTCAAGGGAGGGCCCCCTTGCTCAGGGCCCCTGGGTGATACGATCTATGGCTTTCACAGGCTCTTATAACTTTCCTCTAAAATGGCAGGCACAGGAAAAAGACAATGTTCTAAACGATTTGAAAGAAAAACTTAAAAATTTGCCAGGAAATGGGGTAGTTTTGGTTTACTTCCGAAGCTGATGGGGTTAAGTGGCCTGTATATGCTACATCCTTGGAGCCACCCTTTCCGCTGTCTGTTTTGTGGAAAAGAGAGTCAAGGAATGCAATAAACAGAAAATTAGATTTTCTGTATCTGTACGGATGGTTGTGAATTTTTAAAAGATTTTTTGACGTGGACCATTTTTATAGTCTTTATTGAATTTGTTACAGTATTGCTTTGCTTTATGTTTTGGTTTTTTGGCCCCGAGGCATGTGGGATCTTAGCTCCCTGGCCAGGGATCAAACCCACACCCTCTGCATTGGAAGGCCAAGTCTTAACCACTGGACCGCCAGGGAGGTCCCTAGTTGTGAGTTTTAAACCCATACTCCTCGCTGTGTACTGCAGCTCACAGGAAACAGGGAAGAACCATGTGGGGAGGGATGGGAAGTGTGGTTCCACTGGGGGGACCTCCGGCCCTGGGTCTCCGGGTGCTCTGAGGAGTGCGGCTGTGCATGTATCTACTTTCTTGTTTGCTGTTTTATATTCGTGTCCTCCTGCCCTTGGCTGGGAGCATTTCCAACATTTCTCCTCTCCTCTTCCCTCCCTTCCCGTCCCTTCCCCTGCCCTCCCCTCTTCTCTCTATCTATTCTTTTGCTCTGAACTAATCCTGTTTCTACTTAGTGTCATCTGCTTGTCTAGGTTTCAGAATCTGTGTACATGTAGCCACATCTCAGCATTAATTCTCATGACACATCTGACGCTGCCTCCTGGACAGTCCCAGTTTGGTGTGTGGACATCACCTAAACCCTGCCTGTCCTGGAAGGGAGTAATGATCTTCCTCTTTGCTCCTTTTTATCCCCTTCTTGACTTTTCAGTTTCCCTCTGTCATTTTTCTGGCATCTTATCTTGAAGAAAAAAGTGCACTCACTCTTTTCATTTGATGCAATCAGTCATCTTCAGATTTTTTATCTCTTTCAAGCACTCCTTTTTTTGGAACCATTTTCATGCGTATAATCCTAGTTTGAATTATCATATTATCTGTATGAACCTTCAAATTATTTCCCTGCTGTCAGAATATCTACTGATTTTTTTTTTTTTTTTTTTTTTTTTTTTTTGCGGTACGCGGGCCTCTCAGTGCTGTGGCCTCTCCCGTTACGGAGCACAGGCTCCGGACGCGCAGGCTCAGCGGCCACGGCTCACGGGCCCAGCCGCTCCGCGGCACGTGGGATCCTCCCGGACCGGGGCACGAACCCGTGCCCCCTGCATCGGCAGGCAGACTCTCAACCACTGCGCCACCAGCGAAGCCCTCTACTGATTTTTAATCCATCCAATTCATTGCCAAATTTATATTTATTAAACAGTAGTTTCCTTATATCATTCATCAACTCTCAACCCTTAAGTACTTCACTGTTATGCAGTGAATAGAGGTAAACTCACTTTATGTTTGGGGTATATGGCCTGATACGATCTGTGCCAATACTCGTATTAAACCTTTACAACGTGATGCTAAAATGGAAGTTTCAGCTAAAGTACAAGGAAGTATTAGGCCTTATGTAGTATGATCAGATTAAGGGAGAAAAACCCTCTTGACAACAGTTAGAACATAAAAAGCGTTAGAATTTCTTGATTTTTTTTAAAGGGCAGCCTCTGTACTATGAGCCTCATTCTCCTCACTTACCTCCCCTTCAAAAAAGAAGGGTCCTAAAGGAGAGCACTTGGATAGCTGAATATATGCCCTTGCCATTTGGCGGACAGGGTAGATTAGTGTCTAAGACACCTGAGAAATCTAAACGTCTAAGCTTCAGAGAATTATTTCACCCTCCCGGGTACGTAGGATATACGAGTGTTTACTATGGACCATGTGTGACAGTGAGGCAGCAAAGGTCAAGATACATGATACCTTAGGCTATAAAGCAGGTGTAGGCAAATTCCAGCTCTCCGGCCAAATTTCACTGCCTCTTTCGGAAAAAGAAAAATTCGAATATAGTCACAATCATTTATTTTATCTATTGTCTATGGCTGCTTCGGGCTACAGTGACAGAGTTGAGTAGCTGCTACAAAGATCAGGTGGCCCGCAAAGCCTAAAATGTTTACTGTCCCTTACGGAAGAAGTTTGTTAACCCTTGTTTACAGAGGTAAGCAGTTTCAGCAGCAGAAGCCTGGAATTGTTGCTTGATTCCTAAGTCCAGAGAGAGAAAAAAGCCAGTAACTAGACGGTGAGGGCAATCAACCTGATACCCATGGTGGTCTAGTTGAGCGACGCCAAAGATAGAGAAATTTCAGCAAGTATGGGAAAAAGCTACCTGCTTTTTGCATCTTCCATCCTGTGATTACAGAGGCTTGTGATAGTCTCATCTGAGTAAGTGTCTGCTGCGTTCCTTTTTTCTTCTCCATTCACCAGCACAGGAGGGCTGAGAAACTGGATTATCGACCAGAGGAGTGGTAACACTGAAAGGGAAAAGAGAAGGCACCTGCCCCCTTGCCCAGCTTTAAATCAGGTTCAAAGCTTTTATTATTACGTAGTTTTCTCCATTTTAATTCTTAAAATTAGACTGTTTTACAACCTAAAGAAATCATGCAGTTTTTATGCTATTCAGAGTAACCAGAGAGGACGCGTGGAAAGCGCAGATTTTCATCAAGGGGAAGGGGAAGCCAGGGGCATGTGGGATCAGGCCCCAGTGGCTTATGAGGGTTGGTTGTTCAGTATTCAGAAACTCTGTGATCCTGTGGGTAAAGCATTAGTTGCTTGAAATTGGCCGCAGTGGGAGTATTTACACCGCAGAAATTGGTAATCGCTATAGATCAGGTTCTTTTTCCCCCAGAATGCCAATTTCCTAGCACACGGCTGGATGGTAACAAGCCACACTGACTACTTTGAAAGTGCAGTGGGAGACGAAATGCACATGCTTTTCATTATACCCTATGAGTTATTCATGTTTGATGTAATGGTTGTACTTGATTCCTTTTCCTTTGATTCATAAATATCTTGTTGTCATTTTCACTGTTCCCTAAACATACTATGGCTGTTTCTCATTAAATATGTTGTTTAACCTATGTTATTCAAAGTAATGTTTATCTGTCTCAGGTCGTCCTATCCAAACCTTATCAATTTTTAAAACTCACTATAGACTGTGCCTCTTTCTTAAATCTTTCCCATATGACTCCATTTGATATTGAATTTCTCTTCCTTTTGTATTTGTGTTTCAGTGTGTAAATATGTAATGTAATGTGCTGCGTGGCTTTTAAATTTGTCTTTCATGTTTTTTCTTCCCTCACTTTTACTGTAGGCTAATGGAAAGTAGAAATCGTGGCTTTTTAAATTCATGTATCACTCCCATGTTCATAGTTAGCATTATGTAAACTTATTTCTAATAAACATATTAATAAAAATTTATTCATGAATGGATATATTAAAATATTCTACATTTAGTTACTTTCACTATGGTATTATGGTAGATTGAGGGTCTTGGAAATTTCGCCAGCAGATGGCTGTACCTATGTGGAAAAAGAAGACCATTACAGCAAAAAATTAGAAAGCTTAACTATGTTCCCTTCCATGTCAGCTTAGACAGTGAATTTACTCTCTGAACATCTGCTTTTTATCTGTGAGCTGAATTTAATAATACCTACCTTCCCAAATTGTTGGGATGATCAAATTAGATAATGCATATGAACTCCTTTGATCCATGTTGGGTAATTAGATGTTTGCCCTGACATACAGGTGGGCCACTCAGATAAATTTTTCTCTCTCGTAATAACTCTTATTCTGTGAAAGACCTCCAATTTAAGCTCTTCTAGATTGTTAAGGGAGGGACAAAAGTTTCTCTTGAATCTACAGGATCTCGATTGCCTTCAGTGCAAAATAACGGTCACGGTAAAGTGGCACGCTTGGGGGAAGCTCGTTCTGAACCCCTTCAGGTGGAGTAGAGTGGCAGCTGGGCACAAATTATTTTTGACTATAATAGATTGCATGTTAAAAATGATCACTAAACAGATGGAGTTTCAATTTATGATGTCATAATAAATATGTTATTTAGTTAATAGTCTTTTTTTTTCCTATATTTACTTTTTTGTATTCTTACATTTGCTCTTAACGTTCACTTCTTCCCTGCTTCCTGTTGACGTCAAAAAGCCTTTCCTCTTCAGCGGTTTGGATCTTTCATTCTGAGGATGGGACTGACTGAGCATGAATACTGTGTAGATTTAGGATTCATGGAATCTCAGAGGACATACATGTAGATGCAGGTTCATTTGGACTGTGTCTAGAAGGTCTGCTACTTCAAACAAATGAGGTTTTTTTTTTTTTGTGGTACACGGGTCTCTCACTGCTGTGGCCTCTCCCGTTGCAGAGCACAGGCTCCGGACGCGCAGGCTCAGCAGCCATGGCTCATGGGCCCAGCCGCTCCGCGGCATGTGGGATCTTCCCGGACCGGGGCACGAACCCGCGTCCCCTGCATCGGCAGGCGGACTCTCAACCACTGCGCCGCCATGGAAGCCCACAAATGAGATTTTGAGATTAGATATTTAATAAAAGGCAAAGGGAAGCAAGGAACAAAGGAGATTTGATCAGGATTGAGATTGGAAAAGAGCAGAAATGAAATTAGAGGATTCATGGAAATGCGTAGTCCTTTCAGGCATGAGTGTGTGTGTGTACACACGCTTAGAGGTGGAAGAGTAGCATCTTAGTCTGTTTGTGCTGCTGTAACAAAATACCTTAGACTCAGTGTCCTATAAACAACAGAAATTTATTCCCTACAGTTCTGGAGGCTGGTAAATCGAAAATCAAGGTGCTGGAAGATTGGGTGTCTGGTGAGGACCCACTTCTCCATTGGCAGCCATCCTCTCACTCCATCCTCACAGGGTGGAAGGGGCAGGGGCTCTCTGGGTCTCTTTGATAATGGCACTAATCCCATTCACAAGGGCTCTGCCCTCGTGACCTAATCACCCACCAAAGACCCCACCTCCAGACACCATCACGTTGGAGGTTAGGATTTCAAACTACAGATTTTAGAGGGACATAACCAAGTGGTATGTAGATGAGGAAGACCAGATCATAGGCAGCAGGTGCTCTCTAAGACAGACCAGGAGGAGGTGGCATGACAGTCCAGAAGCTACGCAGTGAGCTGGGGGGCCACGGCACTCTTGAGGTGCCCGCTGAGCCCGTCAGCTGTAATGACTGGGAAGCAAGTTGTGTCTAGGACGATTAAGGAGAAACATATTTAACTGAAACCATCACAGGTCGTTTGTCTTTTGTGGTGGGTGGTGGTTCTGCTGTGGTTCTAAAGGTCCGCTTACAGATTGGCAGAATCTGGTAGACAGTATTTGCTTTCAGAAATGCCCTAAATGCCCTTCACTTTGACGTACTTCAGTGGCTGAAAACGTTCCTAAACATCTGTAGCTGAGATTTCCCAGCTTAATTTGGTTCTCATCAGAGTAAATTTCCATCCAAGTCAGTGGCAGCATCTGTGCCTGTAGCTCTGAGAAGGAAAAGATGTGCTTGATGGTCTCCCCAAGTCGGCAGCATCAACGTGAACTCATGAGAATTATAAGGAAATGAAGTAAGGAAAGGTAAACCTGGATTTCAAAGGAGTCTGGGTTGGGCTGCTGTCACGGAGGTGATGAAAAGCAGATCTGCAAGCTAAGAAGCTGTGCAAGGAACAGAGCTGTGTTTCTGAACAGCACCATGGTTACGGTCTATAAAAATAATAAAACTGGAAGAGAAAAATAACAGCGCAGGAGTTTGAGAATTTTTTTTTCCGAAGGTTGGTTTTTATCTCCTTGTCTGATCAAATGAAAAGACCCTGTAATTTGCATGATCGTACCTAAATCAAAAACCAAAAGCAGATTATAGACGTCTCTTCAGATGCTCATTGCTAAATATTCAAGAATGTTTGTGCTCTCTATCCCTCCTCTAGACACCACGAATGTTATGTTTAGCAAATCATTGTGAACTATCAAAGTCTCCCTCTACTCTGACTGCAGATCTACAATCAAAACTCAGTGATGACTTTGTATCTTTTCACCCACCACTTCTTAGACTTACTATCACTGATGCAGAGAGAGAGTCGTTTGAATTTCAATGCTTCTTGCATCCAGCTGTGGCCATTCACTCATTGAATCCGGTGGTGTTAGGCACAATAAGGGAGATGACTTAATGGGTCTTAAATGTTTACTGTTATCGAAACCATTCTGCAATTTTCATTACCTAGAGAAGTCCCTGCTGGAATGTTATTCTTTCTACTTCCCAAATGCTTCTTGTAAGCAGAGATACAAGGAAATTCAGTCCACACCAGCTGTTACAGGCTAATTTAGAGAGAAATGAAGTGCCCATATTCAGTAAAGCCCCACTAAAATGCTCTTCTTTTCTTAATGATGAAAAGACAAAAGGGCATTGCGTTTTCACAATTTAATGTACGCCTAGCTGTTGACGTGTTTTTTTTCCTCACATTAGCATTCTTACGTAATGTGAAGACCAGTTCCTTTAGAAGATGTTTCCTTAATGTGAGAGGATATATTCTGAAGGGCATCAAAGTACAACACCCCCAAATATGCCGCTGTGGCAGAAAGATTATTTTGAGTTGAAGGAAGTGGAGAAGCAACAGACAGAAATGTTCTTTACCCTCCCCATTTGCCTAACAGCAGGGCCTCCATTTCCCTTTGTATGAACCCAAACCCACTCTGTCTCTTGCACCAGGGAGGGCAGAATGAGATTAGCCCAGAGACAACAAGGAGAGGAATCTGTATAACAGACCTTACCGAACAAACCTTATCTTTAATTAGTTTCCCCTATACATTTCCCTTACAATTTACCAACCTTAAAGCCTTAACACTTCTTTTCTTTCTGTTGTTTCCACAGTTTATCTCTCTTTGTTAAAATGGTATATAAACCCCTGGCACTAACTGCTTCTTTGGGTCTTCAATTTTTTTTTCTAAAATAGTTGTACCATATTAAGTTCCCTTCAGAAATACCTGAGAGTCTGGTAGCTCCATATTCTAGCCAACATTTGGTGGTGTCATTCTTTTTAATCCTGGCCATTCTAATGGATATAGTCCAGTTCCATTTTTTAATAATTTTTATATGCATTTTTCTGATTCCTAATGAGATTGAGCACTTTTCATGTGTTTACCATCTGTTTGTATATCGTTCTTTGTGAAGTATCTCTTCATGTCCTTTTGCTCATTTTTAAAATTAACTGTTTGTCTTTATGTTATCGAGTTGTAGGAATATTTTATGGAGTCTTGACGCGAGTTCTTTGTCTCTGGTTTTCCAGGACTAGTGGAATACTCCAGGATAAGGCACGTAAATACCAAGTTGCACAACACAGTAGAAGCAACATGAGCTATGGAGGAGAGAGGAAGAAGCAAATAATTCTTCTGTGGGTGTTGACAAGTGGGTAACATATGAGCATGGCCGGAAGGTGACTGTGATTTTACCAAGGAATATAGTATATGTAAGGAAAGGTATGAGAGAGCATAGAAGGTCAGCTCTGTAAGCACAGGGGCTTGTCTTTCATTTATTATTAGGTCTAGTGCCTAACCCAGTGCCTGGCAAACTAATAGGTGTTCAACAGATACATGTCGAAAATGGATCATTGAATCCTTGTACCCTACAATTGCACGGGTGCCATCAGCAGTGTTACAGCAGAGAAATAACATGATCTCATTTATTTATTTTGAAGGCTAACTTCGGTGGCATGTGTTTAGTTCATGGCAGAAGGAAGAGATAAAAGAAGCAGGTCTGGAATCTTTTGGTGGCATTTGGTCATTCATTTAGCATATATTTATTCAGAGCTGTTGTGTGCTTCTTAAAATTGGTGCGTTTAGTAAGGATGAGAAAGGCGTGATCTCTGCTCTCAGGGGGCTCACGGTCCAGTTTGGGGAAGGTAGAAATAGAACCAGACAGCTATCTAATGCAGTAATTACAATGATGGATGTACCCCTGGGGGCATGTGTTTGCAAGTCCACCTTTGGGCATTAGGATTTTTTAACTTGACTTGCATCTATATGGGTATCAACTAGAAGAGGGAAGTTGGGCAGGTGTTTCTACAGAGGCCTCTTATGAACATAGACACTCCCTGAGACTCAGCATTGGGTCAACAGTAAGCAACCTGAAATTCATAGAGGTGCAAGGTCAAAAATAAAGGCAGAGGTGGTCACAGGGAGCTGGGCTCCAGGTCTTGGAGGACTTATAATTACACATGGAAGAGTCATTAATGAGGAATTACTGAAGTGATATAGGGAGAGAAATGACATGGTCAGATTTACATTTTAGATAGGTCACTTTTAAATGGTGTGTGAAGAATGGATTGAAAGAAGACAAGATTGATATGGCAAAACCAGCTGCATTAATTGAAGACAGAAATGATTAAGGAAGCCAGAGGATGTCCACTCAGAATGATAGCTTTTATTTATCGAGATTCACCAACAATATCAAAGAAACTTGATATGATTCTGGTTTAAGATAGTTGTACTTTGCTAATCGCTAATTATTCACAGCTTGAAATTGAAAAGAAATGCTTAGAACTGTGTTACTTGCCAACTTCGGTAAAATATGTTCGGTAAAACGTAATATACAATATTTCAGTAAAGTATAATATCACTAATATAGCAAAAATAAAATGGATTCTAATTTAAGTACAGTCACTGTTCGGATTCAGTAGCTGGTAGAGAGGACCTCATTCTGCCGTTCTGAAACCTGGGCTGATTTCATTCTTTAATCGGAGTAACTCAGTTGACTCAAATGACAATGCCTGTGAGCACACACTTCAGAGATTTTGGAAGAGATTCTAGCATGAGAGGAAACGCAGAATCCAATCCCTACGTTTTTCTCTTGCGTCCTCCATTGCATGCCTCCCTGATCTTAAACCATCTTCTGTTTCCTAGAATGGCTCTACAGTATTTTTCCAGTCTAGGCAAGAAGCAAATTCACTAGAAGAACCCAGTGGTGGCTAGAAATGTTGTTCGGTATCTGAGGGTAGTTCTGCCCCGAGTTATGCTGGGAGTTCCCAGACAGTCCAGTCTCTGGACTGTTGACGCCAAGGCCCAGGCCTCACCCTCCCGTGCTCAGTATGTGGGGAATGCCGACCTCTGCAGAAAGCAGGCTGCTTATCCTCTTCTTTCTCCGGCTCCAGGGCTGCCTCTCACCACTCCAGTGGCTGCTGCAGCTCCTGCCATTTAAGCCCATTGTGGATTCAGCTACTTCCACCGGCCCTGGATTCCAGGAACTCCAGCTGTGGGACCACATCAGCCTCTTGCTCTTACTAACCCGAGGACCCTTCACTGCCCTCTGACTTCTCAGCAGTTCCCTGACCTGGGCAACCTCTGCCCTGTACTGGCATCTCTCATTTCAGTTCTCACAGTGGTTTTTTGTTTTCCAGGTTGAGCCCTGACTGATGCATGAGGCAAACGAGTTCTTTAAAAGGGCTCGAGTTAATCATCTCGAGCTGAACATTTTCAGTGAATATAATCATTGTCCCTGATATACCGTTTGGACGAAAGACGCCACTCCAGAAAAGAGGATTTCTGGGTGATAGAAACACAAATAGATGAACCAAAAATCTTGTCAAACTTCACCCTCTTTTCATTGACAAGTACAGAACTTGGCCTTGAGTAATAAATACTGTAGCAAGTTGCTTTACTGAAATATTATCTTTTTGCATTTCTTCTCAGATTCCACTGTGCCCACCCCCTCTTTCCACCGCTGACCCCAACCCAAGAAGATAGGCATGTCCTTTTGTGTGTATCTAACTGGGTTTTTTTTTTTGTTTTTTTTTTTTTTGCGGTACGCGGGCCTCTCACTGTTGTGGCCTCTCCCATTGCGGAGCACAGGCTTCGGACGCGCAGGCTCAGTGGCCATGGCCCACAGGCCTAGCTGCTCCGCGACACGTGGGATCTTCCCAGACCGGGGCACGAACCCATGTCCCCTGCATCGGCAGGCGGACTCTCAACCACTGCGCCACCAGGAAGCACTAACTGGGTTTTTTTTTTTTTTTTTGCAAGGCAGGAAGCAGAAGTAGAGGGCTCCTGCAACAGCACTTTGAATTCTGTTCAGCTCTTTAAGCAGTAATGCCGGGTCCACGACTAAGGTGGAATGAGGACAGCAGTTGGGTGAGAAAGCTTTGGAGTAGCTGCAGACAGCCTGAGGCTCAGCAGAGGACAGAGATCTCTGGAACTCAGAGGGAGGTGGGCCTCACATCCAGCTCCTGGGCACCTCCCCGAGCAGAATGAAGGGTCTCAGAGGATTATTATCTGATGCATTCAGGAGGTGTTAAAGGAAAAATTTATTCATGACACTTGTTAAGGCACAGTGAGACAGACTTTATTCAAGGGGGTGCTATCAAGAAAGGCATGGGGACCACTGCAGTGGGGTGTGCACTGGGAGAGAGATGGGGGTCAACTCCGAGCACAGGGTGGACAAGTGGAGGGTTCACGGCCACGGAGCAGGGTGGGGATCAGTGGATGGAAAATTCCTAAGAGCAAACTTCAGGGGGAGGAGGGATGCTGAGTAAACCGACCTAACGGATTCTCGCTGAAGGCAGGCCAGGGAGGTGACACATCACCTGGGAGGTGGAAAGGGGTGAGGAACCTGATCAGATATCAAGGATGGCGAAATTGACTTACCAGGATTCTTGTTAAAATTGAACAATGTCGGTATGAACACAGAAGCCTGAAGGTCAGTTGAAAAGGAGCTCAGAAGCATCTGAGTAAGGTTTGGTCAATGAGAGAACATTATCGGTGGCAGAGTCCCAGGTAATTGTGACTTCAGTGTCCCAAGCCTGCCACAGACTCTGCAGAGGTTTCTGACCTGAGTGACTGGAGCAGACAGATGGGGGCAATCTTGCCATCTACCTTGGTGCTCCTTGAGTCCAGAAAAGCTCTGAGCCTTTTTCAGCCTGAAAGTTGGAGCTCTCTAAAAAGATGAAAGTTGAATTTCCTGCCACTCTTGAAAGATGGAAACTAGAAGTCAGAATTGTTGATTTTAAGAAAATAAATAAAAGTAATACTAAATTGTATCTAGATCTGCTGACTCAGATGTATACCCATTGCAAAAGTAATCATACTTACATTATGCTTTTTAATTGGCAAAGCTATTGCAAATCATATTTTAACTACCAGATGTTAACATCAAATTTGCTTAATAAAGCCAGGTGTAAAAGGCCACAAATGGAGAGGCTCAGGACCAATAGAAGCCAAAACAGGATAAATCAGAATAAAATCAAATGCAAGGTAGATCTGAGATTTGGGGGTAAGAGTTTATGCTAAGGTACTATTAGGAATAGTTATTTTAAAAGATGTTAAAACATGTTTTAATTTGAAGAAGTAACTGCAAAAAAGGCCGTTATGCTTGTATATGATAGATCAATGCCAACGTACTTAACATAGTTTAGCAAATATTACAAATCCCATAAATATTAGTTTTTCAGATCTTTTCTTATTATTAAGCACCAGAAACAATTACTGAGAATATGGCTATGTGTTACTGTATGAATAGGCTGGCCTGGAATTTTTAACCTGCTCATAATATGTTTTCTTTTTAATTTAATTTGTTTATTTATTTTTGGCTGCATTGGGTCTTGGTTGCTGTGCGGGCTTTCTCTAGTTGCAGCGAGCAGGGGCTACTCTTTGTTGCGGTGCGTGGGCTTCTCATTGCGGTGGCTTCTCTTGTTGCGGAGCACGGGCTCTACGTGCACGAGCTTCAGTAGTTGTGGCGCACGGGCTCAGTAGTTGTGGCGCACGGGCTTAGTTGCTCCACAGCGTGTGGGATCTTCCCAGACCAGGGCTTGAACCCGTGTCCCCTGCATTGGCAGGTGGTATTCCTAACCACTGCGCCACCAGGGAAGCCTTCATAATATGCTTTCATCTGTTTAAATTTATTAATAGCTGTATATATCTTGGTGATACATTTATATGTCGATATCCTTTTTCCTCATCTGTGTTTTCTAAATTTTCTACAAAGTACATCTGTCATTTTCGAAATAATCATAAAATATTTACTTTTAAAGTCTTTAGTTAACTGCAAATTGGCATTAGAAAAGATTAATTTATTCGCTATTTAAAAGAAACAATGCAGGGGCTTCCCTGGTGGCGCAGTGGTTGAGAGTCCGCCTGCCGATGCAGGGGACACGGGTTTGTGCCCCGGTCCGGGAAGATCCCACATGCCGCGGCGCCTGTGCGTCCGGAGCCTGTGTTCCGCAACGGGAGAGGCCACAACAGTGAGAGGCCCATGTACTGCAAAAAAAAATTTTTTTAATGCATTCTTTATATTAATATCACTTTTATTGAGATTAACCTAAATTTATTTTGAGAGGAGAAATTTAAATAGAATTTTGAGTTCTTTATATTGACCAAATGGAGTCCTTTGGCCTTTATTCTATCCCATAAAGAAAACTCACTAAAGAGAGCAAAATTCAGACAAGCTGGCTTCACCAGTAGTAATCTCAAGGCATTCATTGACATTCCGGATCATAAGGTGATTTTCTTTTAAGGATAAAGTAAGATTTTGTTTTGTATTTAAGTTGTACTTGAGTTTGCTTTGAAGCTGACTCCATCCCATTCTAGGTCCCCTGAAATACTAGGTGACACAATGAAATGTAGCAAGGAACCCATCACAGCAGGTCTCATCAGTACTCACTACTGACCAAGGAAGCAGCGTGGTGTAGCAACACTGACTTAGGTCTTGGAAACAGAGACTGGCATAGAACTTGGATCTTTACTTATTGGCTGAATGACCTTAGATATGATGATACTCAATCTCTGAACTTCAAAGACCCCTCATGTGAGAAAAGGGGATCATATATCCCCTGTATATTTTTTTATGTATAGGTTTTCCCCCTAAATGATATGATTGTTCTGAAGCTTTTTTCTTTTCTACTTATGTTGTGTTGGAGATCTTTACATATCATTATATGCACAGCTAACCTCTTCTGACTGCCACAGAATATCCTTAAAATGAACTCAGCCAAAATGACTTAACCAACCCCGTCTTGATGAACTTTTGAGTGGTTTCTAGTATTTTATTGTCCTAACATGAAAACCCGTATGTCTGGTTGTTTGAGCATGTTACTCTGAAGAAGCAGTGATGAAAAGGTGGAAGGGTTTATGATAGAGAATGAAGCCCCATTATCAACTAGAAATAGAACATTCTCCTTTTGCAATTGCATGGAAATCTCTTCCTTTTTGTGAAAAAAACAGTTGTGGGCAGAATGGAGCAAATACTTCCTCAGAGAGGTCTCATTCTATCAGACAAAATTAGTCTTTTGTATTTTGTGAGACTATCTTTTGGGCTAAGGCAGGGCAGCTGCTTCTTTTCTAGAGGTCCTTTTCCTTGCAGTATACTTTGTGTAGATTAGATATAGATGATTTCTCATTTTTGGACTGAACTAATCACTTAATCTGAGAGCATTTAATTGGGTCTGTGACTTTTTTGAGTGAAAGTATATCTTCAAAGAAATCACACAAGTCTTGCAGTTCAGAGACGGGTATGGTCTTCCATCCTATCTTCTGTTCTCCAGCTAGATCTACCACCTCAGTCTTAAGACTGCCAGCAAAGAAGGTGAGAAGGTGAAATTGTCACCGTCGTTGAGACCAGAGTATTCTTGGAAGGTGGGAGTTAAATGGTTGCTGAAATCAGAGATGAACTCATCCTTTTTTAGGACTAGATTTTTGACTAACCAATTTTGACAGGTAAGATCTCAGAAATACAACATGAAGTTTGGAGTTACCTGGGGTCAAATTTTTATCATTTTATTTGGTATCATTTTGCTAATAAATAACTTCACACTGCTTTTACTTACCAAGTTTTAGCATCTCCAGGTTTCACAAGGAGGTGAGTGAATTGATAGATATCAGGCATCCTAGACTATAAATTCCTAGGGTTAACTTACATTCTTTAGTGAACTTCTGTCTCTTCTTAGGAGGATTAGGGAATTTCTTAACTAGGTTAGGCAAATTTGACTTAAACTAAGATTTGAAGATATAAGACCAATAAGGCTCTTCCTCACCTCCACCTGTATTATAAGACATTAGGAAGGAATCTCATGCATTCAAGGGGATGTGGTTAAAAGGAAAGAGAGTACCGTGAATGTGCTGGAGGAACAGGAAAAAAGAACAGACCAAGGGGGAGGGAGACGTCAGTCTACAGGGGGTCAGGAAGGAGGCTGATTGGAGTTGGACCAGGAGAGAGAGAGAGAGAACAGTGTTTAAGTTTGGATGTTAGCACTGCCCGTATTTATTACATTTTCTAAGGAGTTCTTAACAGAAGCAATTTTAAGTGTTAGAGGCCTCATCATAACAATAAAAAATGTAGCTCATTGAATATTTGGAATTTTTAACTCCCTTTTTTCTAGGGCATCTCACAAATGATTATTTCATTCATACACCAAGTTCCCCTCGCATGGTCCATCAGAGTCAATATTGTCTATGATGAAACCCGGCCGGAGTTGAAGAAGCTGGACAACAGCCCACAGGTTCATTGAAATGACCAGGCAGTCGGTTGAAAACAAGAGAATCTGAGAATCAGACCCTTTGAAACTTGGGTCTGCCACCACTGTCCTCCAATCCCATTTGCCTCTCTCAGTAGAGAAACAAAATGAGACCAAAGCCTTCTACCGAGGACGATGAAGATGAAAGAATAAAAGTTTAGGCAAAAAAAAAAAAAAAAAAAAAAAAAAGTTTAGGCAGTGTTTCCAAGCCAGGCGGCAGACTGCTGGCCAGGAGGAGGCTGCTAGCCCATCCACGGTCATGAAGGCTCCTGGGACATCCACCGGGTGCCTGCCTACCCAGCCCTGACCTGAGTCTCGGCATCAAAACTGCAGAAGGAAATCAACCAGAACAGGAATAAAAGCTTTATTTACAATGCCAGCAGGGACAGCTCAGAAGAAAGTCGGAATTTTTAATGAAGTTTAACAAAAGGGCACAGTTGATACTCACCTAATAGTAGGAATAGTTGCTCCGAGATGGTTCTGGCGCATCCACTTCCATTGTCTGCACAGTTTCAGTTCTATCAAGAGGGAGTGAAGGAACCGTTAGAGTGAAGGCCACGTGCAAGAGAGGATGGGGCTGGGACACAGCTGTGCGGCTCGAGGACATGCAAGACCCACTGTGGAAAATTATTAGTTCCTTCAGCACCTCTTACAAAGCGAGAAAAAAGTACTACTTCCAGTAAGACTGTTCAGGAATATTTATGAAATAGCACATGAGTTACACACTGAAGGTTAGAGAGTTTGGCACATGGGAGAAGAGAGTAGAACACGGCAGAGAGAAGAGAGTGTAAATGATGCTTGAGACCTTTGAAAAACTAGGGGAGGGACAGAAAACAGCGAGTAGCACATTGTTTTTCTAGGCCTAAATTTTTTTTTAAGGCTAATAAAGTAAATTGGAGTGGGACGAGAGAATACACTGAATTCCTATCCAAGGATTTTAACTATTCAAATGCTGGCTATCTGTGACATCATCTCTCATAGGTGACGATTCGTATTAACAAGATGCCATTTTGTGAATTTTGTCCTTCTTGAGTGGAGGCTGTAGTTTGCTTGAGTGACCGAAAGGTGGCGAAGTTACATGCTCAGTAGGTTTAAACGGTAGCTTGCTTCCCAGCGAAGCCCTCTTGATTCCTTTCAGTCTCAGTGGCAACGCACATACAACATGCAGAACAATGGGGAAAAGCCACACAGAAGCTTTCAGTCCCTTGTGTTGCTTTGTGCTCTTGGCAACACTGCAGCATCACAGCTTGCAGTACTATGAATCATAGTCTTGCCTTCTCATTTTATTCTTTATTTAGTACTATCATTATCTAAATGAGCTTTGAAATTATGAGTTGACGCTTCAGACTAGTCTCTGACTCTGCTCTTCCCATCTGAATTTGGTTCAGTACTTTATGTTTTTTAAAAAGAGTAGAGAGCAAAGTAATTTTTAAGATATAGCTCAAGTTCTCACCACCTGCCCTTCTTCCTTATTCTCTCCCAAGGAATAACCACGGTCCTGAAACTAGGGCGATTTTTTTCTTTGTATGCTTTCGTATTAATTACTTATTATACGTGTCCGTGCCCTCCAGAGACCACCAGGAACATGCCTGTATTTGAATAAGTTGGGTGTATTTCAGTGACGGAGAATGCACATTATAGGGAAGTGTGTGGAATCTTAGAAAGGACTTATAGTTGGACTTGGGTTAGGTGATTAGGGGGTAGGATTTAAGGAAATGGGGCTTTGCTCTGAATTGTTTACTGTTAGGAAGCAGGAATAATTCTATTATTGAGTATCTTAATAAATCTTACCTAAAAGGAGGGAAGGACGTGATGAGACTAAAGCTGTAATTGGTAAAGAAGCAACAGTCGGTTGTATTAGCCAGGATAGGGGATGCTTGGTCAATATTCCTGGTTTTCCTTTGTTCAGCGTGAATTCATAGTGGTCTTATTTTTTTCTCTTGATCCATAATGGTCACGGTGTGGTCTTGTTTGATGTTGACGTTTTGTGAAGTTATTTATGTTCAACGGAAGAACATAAAGGCCATGTGCTATGAAACTCATAGAGGGAAGTACCAGGCCAGGTCCTAGTTGATAGAACCAGGTCCACTCACAGATGTCAAGGGCTGCTTTTTTCAGATATCTATATATCTGTATACATATGAGTATCCATGTCTATAATTTATTATAATTTTGATATTTTTCTTTAAACTTTACACAGATGACATCATGCTATGCGCGTGATCTTTATTAGTTTGCTTTTTAAACTTCTCATTCTTGATGCATCCGGTTCCTTGCTTTCAGCTGTGCATATGGTGTCTCGTATGAATAGGCCATATTGAATCTTCTATAGGTGGACAGTTTAATTACTTGGGTTTCCTATTATAACTACTGCAGTAGAACTGTCAAAACATAAGTATAAATATCTGTTACATAGGTATTTATTCTAAAACAAAACTACCATTTCAGATGTACTAGGTATTGTTAAGTTGGTCTCCAAAAATTATTTGTATACATTTGTACTTTGTACTGTATGAGTTTCTGTTTCCCTACATCTTCCAATGCCTCCTATTATCAAACTTAAATTTTGCCAGTCTTCTGGCTGAGCAGTAGAATCTCACTGCTATTTTATTATGCTTTTCTCTAATTATTAATGGGCCTGCATATTTTTATGTGCTTTTTGGCCATTTGGTTTTCCAGTTTTGTGTATGACTTATTAATATTATTTGGTCATTTTTCCCACTGAATTTTGGGTCTTTTGTTTATTGTTTTGTAGTATATTTTGACATATTTTGGACACTAGTCATTTGTACAGTCTGTGACTTATCTTTTCTCTTTTTTATGATACTTTTTCATGCAGAAGTTTTTAATTTTAATGTGATCAGATGTAGTAATGTTTCCTTATGGTTTGTGTTATTCATTTCTGTAAAAAAAAATCCTTCTCCATCCTGGTGGCATGAAGTTAATCTCTTTAATTTTCTTCTGAAAGTTTTAAAGTGTTATTTCTTACATTAGGTCTTTTGCTCACCTGTTGTGTTTGTATGGGTGGGGTAGTTTGAGGTAGTGTCTATTTTTCCTTTTTAACCATATGGTTAGTCTGTTATCCAGCACATCTTTCCCTTCTAATTGATGATGTTACCTCATTCCTAAGTCTAGTTTCCATATAAGCACGGATCTATATCCGGGGCTCTATATTTTTCTTCCATTCTTCAATTGGTGAATGGCAATATCACCATGTTTTTGTTATTCTTTCTTCTTCTGTTTCTTTAAAGCTACTTCACCTATTTTTGGCTCTTTTTGTTTCTGTATTATCTCAGATTTGGCTCTTTTTGTTTCTGTATTATCTCAGATTCAGCCTTTGGGAATTCAGTATGAATTGCATTCATTTATAGAATTATGGGGAAGATACCCACCTTTAAAAATTGAGACTTTTTACTAGGGAACATGGTATAATATCTGTGTATTAGCGTAAGATTTTCTAACGTTCACCCATCTTTGTATTCATACGTTAAGCCATCCTTGAATTCTACTTAGTTATTATGTATTATTTTTACATTTTAAGTTAGATTTTTTGAATTTCTATTCATAAATAAAATCCATCTTAAAATTTGTTTTTGATGATGTCCTTATCTACTGTTGGCATTAAGATTGATCTGGTATCATCACATTTAATTGCAAACTTTGCTTGCTTTCTATTCTGCGAAACAGTTTGTTTAAAATGGGATTATCTTTCCTTAAAGTTTTCGTGGGGTTTTCATTTAATACGGTTTGCCTCTTGGTATTCGTCAGTGGGTAAATTTTAAACTACTGATTTGTTATTTAAGTTGTTATAATGATATTCAAGTTTGCTCTTCCCTTTGAAACATTTAAAATGTCCATTTCATCCACATTTTTGAATATACTTAAGAAATTGTTTTTAGTGTTTTCTTGTTTCAAAAGTTTTCTCACAGTAATACTCTATTGCATCTAGAGCTCTTTGCCTTTTCTCTGTTGTTCTGTGTGAAACTCGCCAGTGGTTTGTTTGTACGTATGAGTCCTCACTAGGTATGAACTCTGCAGCGTCTAGCTTCCATCACCTAATTTCCTTCTCGTGAGACTGTTCCTTTTTGTCGCATACAGTAGTAGTTCACTCATTTTCATTGCTTTATAGTATTTCATTGTATCATTACATTTTTTTTTCTGACATGAATGGATATTTGGGGTGTTTCCAGGCTTTGGATACTGTGAAAAGGGCCACTTTGAACACGTTGTATACATCTTTTGCTGTGCATACATGTATACATTCCCAAAAGGTGTATTCCTGAGGAGTGAAATTGTTGAGTCATGCTTTAGATATGCTCAGATTTAGTATCTAATACCAAAGAGTTTTCCAGTTGACATTGTTTCCAGCAGGTGTGTGAGAGTTCCAGTTGCTCAGTATTCTCACCAGCACTTAGTTTTGCCTCTTTCATTTTACCATTTTGTCTCCAAGGACTTCCAAATTTAAAAACACATTTGAACTCCATAGTAGGCATTTTTGAGTATTTGACATATGTCAAAGAAGCATTTCATGTTGATATGAAAAAAAAACCTCTAACAATAAATGGTGCTCCCGGTATGTTAGGTCAAACATCAGATGTATTGGAATTTTAAAACAAGAGACTGACCTTTGCCTCACTGCTCTGTTCCATTGCGTGATACATTTTGAAAATTTTTGTGCTCAGTTTCCTAAAGCAGACTCTAGGAAAGAGTCATAGATGCAGTTGTTAAGATGGTTCAGAATGTATGTGTAAATGACCTGAATCATCACTAGTTATGGAAATGTTGAAAGAAGTAGAAGACAATGAATTCAATCATCTTGCGTTCTTTGCCAGTGCTTGCTAGTTGAGTCATGAAGAATTTTTTATAGACTCTACAGTTCTGTTAACTCCATTCAAAATTTCTTGAAACAGAAACAATGCTTGCCAAATATTTAAAAATCAGAGACAAAATTGGCAATGTTATTTACATTTTGTCGTCAGTATCACATTGCATACACGTAAGCCAAATTTGAAGCTCCAAGGAAAGTCAAAGTTTATTTTTTGATTTAACTAGATAGCAGTGAGGATTTATTTTGAAATAAAAACTTCATACTACAAATCAGTAATGATTTTTTACAGTTTTCTAATGGGAGTCAGTGTGTAGAACATTTTAGTTGTAGTTACCAGAATTATATAAATTGGCTATAAAGCCAACAAGAAAAATTTGAGCCATACGTTCTTGCTATTGATAGATTTAGAGTTGCTTTTCAATTCATACGATATCTCTAAATTTGGTATTAATACTGAGTTAACACAAAAGTTAGTTAATTTACTTACCTTGGACAGATGTACCTTTGAAACATGGTTTTGAAACTGATAAGCTTTTGTTTACATCCAAATCTATTATTCTAACAAACGTGAATCAGTTTTATTAATATTATTGCAGAAATCAAAGAAGATGATTTTTTGATATCCAATTCAGTTATTAGGAAACTTTTAACTATGTTTGGAATAACTTGGAAGTGTGAATCTACTTTTCCTACTGTAAATTCTGTGAAGTACAAATACAGATCAGGTATTTCTGATGAAAATTCAGCATCCACGTTGAGACGCGCTGTAAGCAGAAAAATACATAGTGGATGATGAAGACCGAGGAAGAAAAAAGAACAACGTGAAATATCTTCTTAATAATTTTTAATATTGATTAGATTTGCAGCAGTAATATTTGAATCCTTTGGATCGCGGGTTAAATACATTTTATTATTAAAATTAATTTCCTCTTATTTTTACTTTTTAAAAGTTGGGCTACTAGAAAGTTTAAAATTACATGTGTGGCTCCCTTTATATTTCTGTTGTACTAGAGTGATAATCTAGAGTAGTCGCTTACATGTGCATATTTTCAGGACAAAGAGTCCCGAACCAATATGCTGCAGAAGAAATTGGGTGGATTATCATCTCACGTTTTGATCCTGTGGGTTTCCATTGGCTTCAGGAAGTAATATAAGTTCTCTAAGAGGGTGCGTGTTCCACGGTTAGCCTCTGGCTACTGTTGAGCAATGTGATCTCATCTCTCCCCCTTGCACTTCCGTGTGCATTAAAACACGAGTCTTTAAATATCGTTGATCATGTCGTGCAATTTCATGAGTTTTAAAAATTTGCATAAATTGTTGCCGCTGCTTGTCACCTTGACTGCTTGGTGAATTCCTCCTCGTTTCTCCAGGACCCTCCCCGTGTTTTTTCTTGTTTGATATGTTCCTTGACTTCTCCCAGTGGAAGTTTAATCTTCCTCTGTGTAACCATTGTAAGTTCCTGACACCTCTGTCATTCCTCTTTTTCATGATATTTTTATTTTACAAATCTGTTTCCCTGCCAGACTGCGAATTCTTTTTAGCCTTGTTCCTTACACAGTATAAATATTAATATATATACTGTGAGCTAGGTGTTCATTACAGGCATAATACCTAGATCATAGTATATATACTAATGTTTTTTAAATGTATGACTGAGGAAAATAAAGTAAAGCAAACCATCAGATTCCAAAGAGAGGATGAAATGGATAAAGGGGAAATTTTAAATTTCAAAGTTTATAAAAATGGTAGGCTGAGTTTCTATGGCAATCTTTTGAAATATGTGGAAGAAAAATTTTAACTATGTCAGAACTCTGAGGGTAAATAATATGAAAAAGGATGAGCTTTTCGGTTTTTATTTAATGTGAAATTCACCATTATATAAATTCAAGATATTAATATTGAATCCTTACCATTCTTTACTGATAGTTTTATTAACCATCCAGTACCATAAAATAATTTCAGTGCTCACTCATGCATTAAATTACTAGTTGTGTCAGCTGCCTCTAAATATTTTGATAAGTATACCGCAGACCTCATGGGAAATATTACAGACAAATGATGTCACTAAAATAATAATAGGTATTATTAAAGAAGTGCACTATCTTAGACAAAATGGAAAATGTATATTCTTTTTTGCCTTATATTAACTGGAAATGGATGACATGAGTGATAGGGTTTCTAATTTTAATTGATTAGAATGATAATAAATTACTACTAATATATTCACGTTAAAGTAAAAAATGAAAATTATACATCTGTTTGTAAGGATAAATATATATTTCTTTATAAATGTATAACTATTAATCTAAAAAAATTAGGTGTAAATTAGTTTAATCAACTACTCCACTAAATTTTTTTTTTTTTTTTTTTTTTTGCGGTATGCGGGCCTCTCACTGTTGTGGCCTCACCCGTTGCGGAGCACAAGCTCCGGACGCTCAGTCTCAGCAGCCATGGCTCACGGGCCCAGCCGCTCTGCGGCATGTGGGATCTTCCCGGACCGGGGCACGAACCCGTGTCCCCGGCATCGGCAGGCGGACTTTCAACCACTGCGCCACCAGGGAAGCCCCCACTAAATATTTTTTTAACTCTGTTGACTCCAAATTATATGTTGATTGTTGCTTGACATAGCGGGTGTTTAGAAAAAGCTGTTTCAGTATTATTATTATCCTTATTATTTTGATTTTCTCAAACATTCAATAGTAAAATAGGATTATTTTTTAACCAAAAATATTTACCAGAAATAACATGAACTTCCTATACATAACATTTAGCAGAGGAAAGAAAGCCATTTCCTCCACTATTTTGATGTTCCTCTATGACATTACTGACTTTTTTGTTATAAAGGTGTAGAACACTGACCTGTTTTGTTATAAAGGTGTAGAACACTGCAGCTAGATTGTTGTCCTGCTACATCTAGAGTCATTTGTTTTTTGGGTTTTTTTTGCGGTATGCGGGCCTCTCAGTGCTGTTGCCTCTCCCGCTGTGGAGCACAGGCTCCGGACGCGCAGGCTCAGCGGCCATGGCTCACGGGCCCAGCCGCTCCGCGGCATGTGGGATCTTCCCGGACCGGGGCGCAAACCCGCGTCGCCTGCATTGGCAGGCGGACTGTCAACCACTGCGCCACCAGGGAAGCCCTAGAGTCATTTGTTTTGACTGCCACATTAAAACGACTCTGATTTACTGTCCCCACTCTTCTCCTGGAGCTGAAGCAGGAAGCAAACTTCTTCCCCAGAGGAGACCGCAGTGGCCTGTGCCTTCCATGTGCCCACAGATGAATCTGCTGCTGCCTTCACCTCAGGGCCGATGTCACCTCTGGCTGGATTTGCTCTTTGACATCCACTGACTTTCATTTCCCTGATGGCCGGGACTCATCAAAGTGTACTCTTTCTAGTAATACTTCTAGAGCCTCCAGAACTGGACCTTGAGACACACTCTGCTTGTGCAGAATCCCATGGGGACAGTGTCACTGGACTTTTTTTTACCTTTCTTACCCCTTAGCTGGAATCTTATCATTTCTGGTCCTTCTCTTTTCTAAGGATGGGCTTCAACCCTGGTGCACAGAACCAGGAGAGGTGCAAACAGCAGTTGAGGATAGACAGAAGAAAAAAAAAAAGAAAAAGAAAAGGAGAACTGGATTGTTCAGAGCAGTGACAAAAGTGGTACTGGTTGAACCCCCTTCCTCTTCCCCGTTCTTGGCATTTCATTTTGGCTAAACTAGCGATGGTCCCACGTTCGTATGAAAGCACGCCCTTTCCGGTCTGTTTAGTGGGATCTTAGGCGGCATTTGCAAATGTCTTAAATTGCGCATCTGACAGGACAGACTTAACAGCAAGGATGTGGTTACCATGATACTCAGAAAACAGCTTTCAGAGAGAAATGTATCTTCTCCACAAACAGAAGCAAAGCCTGAAAATAGATGAGCGTGTTTCCTACCCCGAAATCGAGGACAGAAAGTACAGTGTACATTAGTGAAATGCAAAGTGTAATTTTAGTTTTTAAAATGTCCTTATGAACTCTAATCTATTTTATGAATTTTTTTTTAAAAACTCTTATTTATTTATTTATTTAGGCTGCGTTGGGTTTTCATCGCTGGGCACGGGCTTTATCCGGTTGCGTTGAGCCGGGGCTACTCTCCATTGTGGTGCGCGGGCTTCTGATTGCGGTGGCTTCTCGTTGCGGAGCACGGGCTCTAGGCACATGGGCTTCAGTAGTTGTGGCGCACGGGCTTAGTTGCTCCGCGGCATGTGGGATCTACCCGGACCAGGGCACGAACCCGTGTCCCCTGTATCGGCAGGCGGATTCTTAACCACTGCGCCACCAGGGAAGTACCTGAATTTTAATTATGACGTTGGCCCTTGCGTGAGTCATGTTATTACCCCTGTAGCTCATTGTGGCAGGAGAGTCAAGGTTCTGGAAATCTGTTGGGAGGCACTTCGTGAAACGGCTCATCTGAAACTCATGGGACTGTCACCACACTCCTCCTAGGTTTCTTCCCACATTAATACTATTTTTAGGGTTATGTACCATATGGGAATCAAACTACATAGAGAAATCACAGCACGGATTTTGGAAGACTTGAGCTGGGTGAAAATTTTTGACAAAAAAACCTCCATTTACAGATGAGGAAAATAAAAGACGAAAAAAGGTATCAGACTTTTCTAGTCAAGCAGATGATTAGGAATAAACCCAGCCCTTGCTGTTAGATCTGGGGTTCCTTTTCTTGCACTTGCTCGTAGGTTTCTACTGCTTGTTTTGTCATTACAAGACATCAAGGGTTAGTCTACCGCAGGGGAGTCATATTTCTTAATGACAGGTTCTCCTCTTTAAAGTCTGCCCTTGAGAAGCAGTGTGCTATTTCTGCTACCAAGGCATCCATTGTTTAAAGGGTTTAAGGGACCTTGGAATGGTCTTGAATGATCATCTACTGCTTTTCTACAGGTCGCTGAGCCTGGAAAAATTCGCCGTGCTATAAATCATTTGTCTGCGGATATCTCTGCATTTTTGTTTGGCAAATGCAGTGGTGTATTTAGGGAAGCAATGTACGATGCTTTGACCGGTAACCAGCATCTTGACCGTCTAACTCTTGGAGTACATTGCATGATTTGTTATACGGATTGTAAGGTGTGGAAAAGAGTTATCATGTAGGTCATTACATACACTTGACCACGATAAAACTGTAAGTGTATGTTCTTTCATTTTAACAGGGTTTTCAGGGCTATTGATAATTCTCTGTCACCTTGAATTGTCTCTCTGTTAATTATCCCACGATCACAATTATAGCTGCTTTCTTCCCTCCTTTGATCTTCAACTCCTGTGCCAGTTACATCTGTGTGTGTGTTGCGGGAGGGGAGCGGTTGCATGAAATACAACTGCTTATGGATAACTTAAGCCAAATGACACCTACTGGCTTGATATCAAAAGCTCATGGAATTGCAGGAAGGCTGGAGAAACAGCTTTGGAGGGGACAAGACCGAGGCAGCTTGGAAGCCAGAAAGCAGGATCTCTGGTCGAGAATGGTTATTTGGCAGGAACATGTCGGCACAGCTGCTGGGCAGTATGTACTCCCACCCTTTCTCCAGTCTTGCATCATGGTTCAAAGTCCCAGGAGTGAATCTGGCTAAGCTTAGGTCCCATGTCCTCCTCTTGGCTGTAGCGGGTGGTGAGAAGTAAGATCTGCTGCTTCAGCTTTTTTAAGTGGAAGCAGGCACCTGGGTTTCATGTTGCAGCACGTCCACAAAGGTTGGGGCGTAGGCAATGCCACGAAAGGAAATCGAAGTAGGAAAGAGGTATTAAGAAGTGGGAAGGAACACAGTGTGGAGAGCAGCAGTTGTTCAGTGATCCTGCATGCTTCCCTTCTAATTCTTGGCAGACGGCTGGGCTTCTGGATTAATCGAAATGATGAATGCCCACTGAAGAGAGCTGTACAGATTTTCCTCTTCTCCCATTTCCCACTTATTTCAAAGCAAGGATCTGTTATTTTCAATCCCATCTACCTTTACTGGAAGTTTCTGTTGTCACTGTACCTTCTCTCTCATATTCAATCTCATTGTCACTGTCTCTTCCCCCTTGCCTTTTAAGAGATCTGTTTCCAGATTATTTTTAAAATGTTGCCTTTGACATTTTTCTTGCTTAAAGTGCCATCAGATCTCTCCAGTTTCTCAGTGAAAGTTTCAAGTTGAAGTCATCCCCGCTAGCTTTGCTCCTTCAGTATCTCCTCTTCTCTTTCTTCTGAAACTGTTTTTTTGGGTCAGAGACCTGACCCGATGCCAAAGGTCTCTTATCTATCCTCACTCTCTTTGAACTCTCAGAACAAAATGGACCACTTGTCTTTTCTTGAAAAATTTCTCCTTCTTTGATTCACAGCGTTATGTTCTATTTTTATTTTTCTATTTATTTATTTTTGGCTGCATTGGGTCTTCATTGCTGGTCGCGGGCTTTCTCTAGTTGCGGTGAGCAGGGGCTACTCTTCATTGCGGTGCGCGGGCTTCTTGTGGTGGTGGCTTCTCTTGTTGCGGAGCACGGGCTCTAGGCACGCGGGCTCAGTAGTTGTGGCTCTTGTGCTCTAGAGCGCAGGCTCAGTAGTTGTGGCGCACGGGCTTAGCTACTCCGCGGCATGTGGGATCTTCCCAGACCAGTGATCGAACCCGTGTCCCCTGCACTGGCAGGCAGATTCCCAACCACTGCGCCACCAGGGAAGTCCCAAGATTCGTTTTAGAAAGTGCGTTTTGGGAAAAAATGTAATTAATTCACTGACAATTATTAATCATCTATGAGAAAAATCAGTGTTGATCTTTCAAATCTTTATTACATTAATTACTTCATAACTTTATCATGTTTTCATTAGAATATTTTTCATTAATTTTATTAGAATATATTTTCTTATTGTGGAAATTATAATAACATAACTGAATAGCAAAAAAGGTAGTGGCTATATATATTTTCAGAGGTAAACGGCCACCTATTATAGCAGAAAATGTGATTATATTCTTAATTGTAATTTAAACATCTCATACAAAATGTTTATGGTGATCATTTTCTTCTTTTCTTTACTAAGCAATTTGCTGACTTGTGGATAAGTTTTCAGTACATATAAAATTACAAATGATAAGGTAATTAATTTAATAAAAAATATCTTAATGTGATATTTAATTATGAGTAGTAGGTAAGTGATTGTCTTTAAAAAAAAAAAAAGACCTGCTATTGTTAACTCCTTAAGCTGAGGAAGGTACACACATTTCCCTTTCATCTGAAAATCAACATATTGTGTGTGTGTGTGTGTGTGTGTGTGTGTGTGTGTATACACATATATACAGGTAATTGAAATAGCTAAAATGCAAGCATGTACATACACATGCACATATGCATAGAAAAACAAAAATTTTTAAGATATAGCTTCATATTTTATCCTTCTTCTTCCCCAAAATACCTTAAGTAAAATCAGTTGGTATGTTTGTCCAGTACACATGCCATTTATCTTTAGCCCTTTATGAAGGTTAATTAACATTAATTGTAAACCCAGAGGAATATAATTCAATCAGTCCTAATAAGACTTGTTAGCGAGAACTCTAGTGATCACATTTTGGTTTCAGAGAAGTGTAAATTTTAGAATCTTATTTCACAGGAAGGTTATACCATCTGTCTCCATGTTAATTTATTGCTTCAATGCATTAATTTTTTTGCACCTTGTGTCACATAAATTTTGGCATTGCTTACTTATTAACTCTTGTAGTCCTAAATTAGAACAGAATCACTTTTAATGTACATGCTCCTAATAATAAAGCAACTTTAAAGACAAGAGTATTCATTAATACTGTATTCACTATGATAGAACACCTTTAATATGCTTCTTCTAATTCTCAAAGAAAGCCAACTAGAGAGAATCCTATTATATGAATTTTGGAAATCTTTCAGTCTCTCTCTTTGCCTCAGTTTTATGTATAATTTGTATGGCAATTCAGCATACCTACTTTTTAGGAATATTTTAATGCTTCTTGGGCAAAACCCAAGATGACTGATGCCTCAAAGAGAAAGAAAGAAACTTTTGAAGCAATTTCAGGAAGTGCCTGGGAATAAAGGAGAAGAGGATAAGTCTGGAGGGGAGTAGTGGGGGGGAGGTGGAGACTAGAGCGGGGCTGGGGGGTGCGGTGCACCACGGTGCAGAATAAGGACCAGAGGCGCCACAGAGGTGCACAGAGCTGAAGACCACAAGTCCCGAACCTCATGAATATGCGCACCTGTAATCTGTAAAAATGAGAAGAGAGGAGCTTTTTTTAAAGTTACTTTTAATATTGATTTAACATATAAGCTTGACTAGTTAACCAGGAGAAAAAGGAAAGGCCAGTTGAGGGAAATGAATGAATATGTGAAATCTCGGTGAATAAGAGAACAACAGCAAAAACAAAACATAGATTATCCTTTAAAAGTCATAATTGTAAATTCCCTGTGGAATGTGTCAGACATTTTCTCTGAAAGCACATGTCAGGAACAAAAAGAGTGTTAGTTAACCTTTAGTAATGAAATGATCTGTGATCTCTTTGGGAATATCTGGAGGAGGTATATATTTGCTTAATTTCCAAATATTTGGGATTTTCCAGCTATCTTTGTTTTCTGTTCTTTACATTAGAGCTCTTCATACATTACCAATAGTTGTGGTAAATTCATGGAGACACAGCATGGCTGGTTTCGTTTCTGGACATCAAGCTCCTACCAGTTTGATGTTTTGTGATAGATACAGGGTATTCTTCAGGAAAATCCCAGAGCACACCGTCTGGATTCTTGTCACCTGTCTTTGTATGCTGAAAGTCACATTCTACATTGATATTATTTTTGTTTAACCAATTATATTCTTTAAAATTTAGATGTTAATTTTAGGTTTACAGAAAAATTGAAAAGATAGTGCAGAGAATTCCCATATACTGCTTACACACAGTGTCTTTGATTAATTTCCTCTTACATCAGTATGCCATATTTGTTAGAATTAATGAGCGAATACCGATACATTATTATTAATCAAAGTCTATACGTTATTCTGATTTCCTTACTTCTTACCTAGTGTCCTTTTTTCAGTTCCAGGAAACCACATTGCATCATCGGCGTGTTTATCTATATATTTTTGTTTTTCGAGCAGTTCCTTACTTTCTAGCACTGTAAGATACTCCAGGCTCATCCTGTATCTTTCCTGCCAGTTCTAGAATTGGCCATTTCTCCAAAGACTCCTGGTTCAGCGTCCTGGAGGGTGGAAGGGTTACCGTTTCCAGCTCTGTGTGAGTCATGGTGATGTTCTTCCTGATCTTTTCAGATGGTCTTTTCCTGCCTGAAACTCCAGGCAGACCCTGCGTGGGCCCCAGAGCTCGCTCTCTCTGTTCAGCTCTCTCCTCTCTGGATCTCCAGCCGTTGGCCTTCTAGGTCTCTCTGTGCCCTCAGCCCAGGGAGTTCAGCAGGCACTGGCTGGGTTTCCCTTCCCAGCACATGAGATGAGCCCCGGAAATTCTTTCAGGGTGGTACCGGGGCAGTTACAGGGCTCACCTCACTTATGCCCATCTCTCTGTCTTTTGTTGCATGGGGTCTTTTGTCTTGAAAGCCATTGTTTCAGATCTCATGTTCAATCTTTGGTTGTCTCAGGTGTGAGGGTAAATCCAGTCCTAGTTACTCAATCTTGGCCTGAAGCAACTGTCTGCCCACGAGTCATTCACTAGAACTTGCCTCTTTCGTAAATCCTGGGATTTCTACCTGTCTGAGCTCTCAGTGGTATCAGATTAACACAGTTCTTTATGAAACGTGGGCTCTGACCTCAGTCATCTCTAAGTGCAAGAGGCTTCGGGTAAGTTTCGGATGACGCCTTCCACTCTGTCTTCATGGCCTTCTACTTTCTTCCCTTCTGCTGCTTCCTTTCTTGGTTTGCTTTTGAATTGTTTCTAAGAAACTGATGATCTCAGGGTCTTTCTCCTGGAGATATTTACCTTCTGCTAAGTTGTGCTGATACACACCTATTTCCAAAATACGTGCTTCTTTTATAATTAAAATTAGGTCCTCAGAACTTTGTTTAGCAACATTTTCAGTTGACCTGGCCAAGTCAGAAATATGCTTCCCTTGTTTATCCCTTTTTCCTTTCACGGGAGTCCCTTTTTTCTTCTAATTTATTGGCTCAAGGCAATTAGCAGCTTGCTTTGAGTGTCAAGGTAACATGGGTACCTAGAGTTCAAATGAACATGGACCAGTTATAAAATATGTTGCATAAAGACTCTGATAGTGAAATAGTTAAGAATGTTTAGGCTTACAGCAATTGTTCAAACTTGCTAAGAAGGCTTAAAGGTTTTATTTTTGGTAACTGAGTGATATTAATATCATAATATCCTCACACAAAAGTACTGCTGAGAAATAAAGTCTCAGAGAGTCATGTGAGTTCTCAGGTTGCCACCACTCATATCTATTGGGTTTGTCCTTTCCCTTAAAAAGAAAAAACCTAACCCTTACATGAAAGCGAAGCGAATGATTCTGCTTGTGATCATGTTAATTCCTTGTAAAGAGCAATGAAGATTTCCTGATTTTCTTACTTCTTGATCTCATTGTTTCTGAGACTTTGCAAAGCTAAGAAAAACAAAAAAAGAACCTGTTTGATTTCCCAATTATTGTCTGATTTGTGTTGCACTATTATTTAATACTTCCTTTATATTGTGATAAGCTTCAACTCAGGTTTTTAGTTAAGCTCAGGTAAAAAGGGGGAAAGAAAAAGAAAAGCTTCTTTTGTTAATACTTTCTTGTAAACTTAGCTCCAGGGTTTTTTATGGGGTTTTTTAATTAAATAATCCTTTTTGATCCAGTGCCCAAAAAGCCTCATGTCAGTAATATTCAAGAGTGCAGTTGAAGTAATCACTGTAAATATGTATTAGTTATTAACAATAGAAGTGATCTCTTTGAACCAAAGTGATTTGAAAATTTTTCCTTAAATTATAAATAATGGGGAAAAATAAGGCAAGTTAACTGTAGCGCTCAATCATCTCTGTAATTTTCTACAACTTGATTTTTGTAGGATTAGAGTAAGATCTGAGAAGAAAAGTGATGGCAGCTGTAACCGGATGGCCCATTTGGGTACAATGTTAACAAAAGGAAAACAACGTTTATCATTGTTGATGCAAAGTCTTTGCTAGATTTTATATAATCTGTCCCTTGTTTTAAACAAGGCTATATATCTTTTCTGATGTTCAATTTGCTGTAAGAGAGACTTCCCTGGTGGTGCAGTGCTTAAGAATCCGCCTGCCAATGCAGGGGACACGGGTTCGAGCCCTGGTCCAGGAAGATCCCACATGCTGTAGAGCAACTAAGCCCATGCGCCACAACTACTGAGCCTGCGCTCTAGAGCCCACGAGCCACAACTACTGAAGCCTGCGTGCCACAACTATTGAAGCCCAAGTGCCTAGAGCCTAAGCCACCGCAATGAGAAGCCGACGTACCGCAACAAAGAGTACGCCTGCTCACCACTACTAACTAGAGAAAGCCCGTGCACAGCAACGAAGACCCAGGGCAGCCAAAAATAAATAAAATAAATAAATTTTAAAAAAATGTGCTGTAAGAATGTGAAATATTTTATTTGATTAGTGTTTCCGCATTTTCATGAAAGCTTCAAGGTTTTCTTCCTTCATGTTTTTTTCTGAGAGCAAAAAAAAGACTTTCCTTTTTCTATGTTAAAGGCAGCAGACTATTAAACAAGTAGGAAAGAAACTTGAATGTTACATAATTAGTGCTCTGAAATTATTTTCCACACTCCATCCCTTAAGTTTTCTTTAAAAAGCTAAGTGCATTTTCGAATTCGGGAGCAGAAACACTCGTTATTAACATGAACTCTAAGAGCTATCAGACTGGAAGGGTTTGGGATGAAGCTATGACAGGACGCAGTGGAGGGGTGTTTCCATTTTTCTTTGTCATCTCTAATAAAGTGCAAATTAGAGCAAGAATGAAGATGAGTCTTTGCCCTGAAAGAACACTTTAATTTTTAAAAACCAATCTATATTTAGTCTCTTTTCGTTGGTCTCTGTACCACAGTGCTTTCCAGTGGCCTGCCTGTCTCTATAACTATCCCTTCCTTCCTATCCATCTCTTTTCTTATTACTACCTTTTAATAATATAGGTCTTCCAAAAAGTTTTTCTTTTTTTTTTTTTTTTTTTGCGGTACGCGGGCCTCTCACTGTTGTGGCCTCTCCCGTTGCACTCTGGACTCACAGGCCCAGCAGCCATGGCTCACGGGCCCAGCCGCTCCGCGACATGTGGGATCTTCCCGGACCGGGGCACGAAGCCATGTCCCCTGCATCGGCAGGCGGACTCTCAACCACTGTGCCACCAGGGAAGCCCCCCAAAGTTTCTTTTTTCCATTATCTTTTCTCTCTCAATTTTCTCCATCAGGATCTCATGCATTTCTACTTATTTATACATTCATTCCAAACTGATTATCTATTTTGTTCCAGGAATAATACCAAATGCTAGGGATATTGATTCTACCTTCTGATTTCATCCCTTTATTTAACTTCTAATAAGACGACTACAGGTCCCATTCTAATTATGGGGAGGTCAACACCCTCTCCTGAGAGCTTGCTTTCCTGTAATCCTTGTGTCTTTTTTTTTTTATATATATATAGCTCTTCTGTGTGTGTGTGTGTGTGTGTGTGTTTTAATTATTTTTGGTTGTGTTGGGTCTTTGCTGTGCACGGGCTTTCTCTAGTTGCAGCGAGCGGGAGCTACTCTTCGTTGTGGTGCGTGGGCTTCTCATCGCGGTGGCTTCTTTTGCTGCAGAGCACGGGCTCTAGGCACGCGGGCTTCAGTAATTGTGGCTCGCAGGTTCAGTAGTTGTGGCTCGCAGAGCTCAGGCTTAGTAGCTGTGGCACACAGGCTTAGTTGCTCTGTGGCATGTGGGATCTTCCCGGACCGGGGCTGGAACCTGTATCCCCTGCATTGGCAGGCAGATTCTTAACCACTGCGCCACCAGGGAAGTCCCAACCATCACTTCTGAATAGGAAAATTCTTTACACTATGAAACTATAAATATTCATAAAATTAATTACCAATTTTGAAGTTAATGAATTTTATATGGAGAACAATATTTCATACCATTTAATATTATCAGTTGAACAACAACAAATCCAAAATTAAAATTGAGTCTCATCACTTTTCCTAATATGAATCTGAATCGTATATATTTATTTTCTTATTAGTTTCTTACTTGCTCTAAGATTATTGTAATATCTCCTTAGCTTAATAATAACAACAATAACAAAAGCAGTAACAATACTTATTAGGTTTTATGTTTATTGGTTAATAAATAACAATACTTCTGTGAACCATCAATAGAAACACATTGCCAAAAATTTTGTTTACATAATCTCCTGAAATTTTCAGAACATTCCCCTTTGGTAGGTAAATTACTATTATTCTCATTTTATATGTAAGGAAATTGAAGTTAAGATAGGATATTTCCAAAAATACCACAGTTAGTGCAAGGTAAGGCTAGAATTTGATCCCCATTATGTCTGACTCTAGTCTCTAAGCTGTAATGTGTTCTCAGGTAGACTACTAAAAGTCCTAATCATAACTTAGTTTGCCTCTTAATCTCCAGAATATTATATTTGATTTTAAAGTCTGTAAGACGGTTAGATAGTTTTAGAACTTAAATATAAAACAAGAAAGAAGATTTAAGAACTCATTCATCTGATGGGTCCTCAAAGGCATCTGATAGTATTAATTCATTGATTTTTCAGAGGCAAAAATGGAAATGTATTCATGTGGGAAAAGGCTTTTCTTTTCATTAGGGGCTGCTATCTTTGAAACTAGAAAGGCAAGACAACTACAAAACAAGCTGTCATCAACATTATACATAACTGCAAATGTTCAAGAAAACACTGTTTCAGCAGGAGGCCGCCTAGCCGGTAGATTACAGCCTTGGGGTTTTGACAACTATTCAAGAAGAGATATGAGCTTTCTTGCCAGCAAACAACTAAAAACAGCTAGGAATTGGGGAGTAGGCGGAAGGGAAATGAAGATAAGATCTTGAGAGAGAATTAAAGACTGTATTGTTTCTTTTGCAGAATACTGTTCTTGGTTAGAAAAATATACTGTGAGCTCCCTCAGGAAAGGAGTTTGTCTTTATGGGCTTATATATATGTGGAAACCTTGTTTGTAGATCCGAAGAAACGAGGGTCATCCAGTGGGTAGTTTCAAGTGAAAATTTGCATTCCAGTGCATAATTCTTGAGTTCATTTATTAGAATACGTGCGGGATGGAGGATTCTATTCCTTGTTGTCTATTAGGCCAGGTAACTGCCTCCAACTGGCTTACTCTTTTGGTTTGGTAACTCTATATCTTGGCTATATCTTTTTTCTATATATTCTAGTATGCTTTAAACCAAAAAGGGAAATTCATTGATTTCTGGCTTTTATTTATATAGCTTACATTGGCAACAAAAATATTCCAAGAATATCATTTGTTTCTGAGCTCCAAATGAAGCTGTGTGAAACAAATGTAATGAACTCCCCTTCATTTCTTCATATTTAGACTAAGCCACATTGAGGCCCATACCATACAGTTATGAAGTTGAATAAACATCTAGAAGCTTTGTGTGCTTGTATTAAAGTGCTTGATATAGTGGCTACATGTCTGAGATTATTTGAGTTAATATTCTGTACCTCAGTTTCTTGACACTGTGTGTAATATTCTATTTTATGGGCTCTTGAATTCTCGTGCAATATGGCAGAACCAGTCACATGGAGTAGGAGACTGTGCTTCAATACGTTCATTCCTTTAATCACTGAGAAAAAATTATAGTTTCTGAATATTAAAAGTTGTACGTTTTAAGTAATTATTTGCTATGTAATAGTTTTCTTTTGGAAAAAAAATTAATGATTTACTTGGTATCTAATTGCCTCTTGTATCCAAGTGCCTCTTGGGTTAAAGACCTCACAACATGTGCAAAGAGCATAGTGACGGGCTACAAGGATAAAGCAGCCACACTGCCTGTGGTTACTGCTCCCTCTGCATTTCTTGAGAGAAGAACCAGTGTTTGAATTTTCCTTCCAATATTGCAGAGTTTTTCAAACTGAAGTTTATAGGACTGTAAAGCATGGTTTCATATTGGGCCTCATAAAACACCAGAAATGTACACAAGACTTGATAGGTTTTCATATATTTATTTGTAGGGGGGCGGGATAGAAGATGCAAAGCTTTTATCAAATTATCAAAAAGGCCCATGATGCACAGGCAGTTGAGAATCATTGAAATGATAATTTCTTTCCTTCGTTGTTAAATATAATGTAAACTGGAATAAGTGACTTAAGAACAAAGTTGAGAACAGAGATGCAGTGCTGTTGTGGAATATTAGGATTTGAAAAGGGTGCTTGTCTCAGTCCGTGCAGGCTGCTATAACAAATTACCATAGACTGGGTGCTTGAACAACAAACTTACGTTTCTCACAGTTCCGGAGGCTGGAAAGTCCAAGATCAAGGTCCTGGCAGATTTGGGTTTAGTGAGAGACCACTTACTGGTTCATAGATGGCCCTCTTCTCGCTGTGTCCTCACAGGTCGGAAGGGGAGGGAGCTCTCTGGGGTCTCTTTTATCAGGGCACCAATCCCAATCATGAGGGCTCCATCCTCATGACCTAATCACCTCCCAGAGACCGCCCCCCACCTCAAATACCATCACATTCAGGGGGTTAGGGTTTAACATATGAATTTGAGAGGGGCACAAACACAAACATTCAGTCCATTGTGGTACGTCACTAACTATTTCATATAGGAAGTATGCTATGAACTTGAAGTTGACCAATATTTGGAAAAGTAAAGTGGAAAGAAGGTGATCCAGGCCAAGAGAAGAGCTTGAGACCATATGGGGTATATTTGGGGGACAGCAAATTATTTGATTTGTTCCTACTATTAAGTACAAGAAAGGGTGCAGTGCAATATACATTTGGGCAGATAGCTTGGAGCCAGATTCATGAATTCAATCATTTGAATGATGGAGAGAAGCCAAAAATGTTTCAGAATAAGAATAATGTGATAAAAATCCCTGCTATGAGGCTTGTCTTAACATTAGAAAGGGGAGCTTTGGAACCATAGAAATTAATTGGGATGTTATTGTAATGATCCAGGTAAAGATTACTAAAAGTTGAAATTGTGGGGAATAGAAAGGTCTAGGTTATTATAGAAATTTCAAAAAAAGGAAATACCACCAGACTGGATGAGGGAGAAGGAAAGAGCAATCTGAACTGGAACGTGGATATTTAGTTTCAGGTTCTTTGTTTGGAGGGGATTAAATGTAGTTCCACTCATTCAGTGGTGAATATGCGTTCTATGTAGAAGGGCAGCTATGCACATGTAGATGTTTATATTGTTAAAGTGGACATTTAGTGCGAATGAGAAGTTACTAATCAAGGTATCATTTATTCAAGAATTTAAAATAATTTAATATTGGATTCCATTGCTGTTGGTAAAACAGTGAAGTAAATTCGGGAATGTCATGTTATTCCTGTAAGTCACGTGTTTACATTAGAAATGAATAATGTGGTCCATCCTCTCCTCTACAATAGGAATGTGTGTGTGCTCATTGTAATTAAAAACTCTTTGCTGGGAAGCCCTTGAAAATATAATCCTGTATCTCTTCTGCATAGACCCACGAGGAGGTAAGAGCCTTTTAAGGACACACTCATGTTTTCCACATAACTAAGAAAATGTTCTCAATTGACTTTGTCACACAGACACACACAAATATCTATTTCTTTTCTGGTGTTGTTATTGAGTATAAGGGAATAATTCAAGATACTGGCAAGGTGTTAGTTGACTTTAGAAAAAGAAGAGGATTGACTAAAGCTAATGTAGAGCAAGAATAAATGCAAATACTATACAATAAGAGCCTTTTCTCAGCAAGTCTAGCTGGAAAAGATGAAAGAGCTTAAGATGATTTTCACCTATACCTATCTTCATAAGAAATAGCAATTTGTAGAAAAAATTTAAAAACATAAATTCAATTAAAAATAAAATAATAAAAAACAGACTCAATACCATGAGCCCAAGAGACACTTATAAAGTCTTGACAGTGATAAGAAAATGAGACATAAGTATTTAAAAGAAAATTAAGTGGAATTTAATGAATCCTTAGTTAATTTAAGATAATTTAGCTCTTGTGCTACAAGACTTCTTTAACTTCCATTTCATGATCTGAAGGATCACGGATGGGGGGAGGGAGGCGGCATCAGGGGGAACCTCTTCTCAGTAGGGGTCCAGGTCCAGATTCAGCTTTAGCACTTTCTGTGGCAGGAAAAAAGTATGTGCAAAGAAAAGACATGTGGAGAAACTAAAGGTGTTGTTTGTTAATTTGTCTCTGCTTTTAGGTGAAGTAATTTTTATGCTCTGTATTTTGTTACATGGCTTTCATCTTGGAAATTCTGCATTTAATTTTTGGCACAAAAATAATTTTCCTAGAATTCATGGGTGTAGAGAGATGGACCTGTTAACTTTGTAGAGTTAGAGATGGAAAGTTTCCTATTTGAAGATTGAGCTCTATCTATCTATCTATCTATCATTGATCTATATCTGCAGATGGTATAAAGAATAGGCACATAGCTAATAATTTTGATAAACCTCAAATCAAAGACAAATTTTGCATCAATTGTTGCTAAGTAGTTATCATTCTTATTATAATTAAGTTAGCAAATATTGGTGATTAAAAATGTCCTCTTTTTCTTTTTTGCATAAAACTATTAACGGACATTCTTACTAAAGTATAACTAAAATGAACTATGATGATAGTTATTAATTTTTTTTTTTTTTCTTTTTTTGCGGTACACGGGCCTCTCACTGCTGTGGCCTCTCCCGTTGCGGAGCACAGGCTCCGGACGTGCAGGCTCAGCGGCCATGGCTCACGGGCCCAGCCGCTCCGCGGCATGTGGGATCTTCCCGGACTGGGGCACGAACCTGTGTCCCCTGCATCAGCAGGCGGACTCTCAACCACTGCGCCACCAGGGAAGCCCGATAGTTCTTAATCTTTTAAATTAAGTGTGAGATGTAGCATCATAGAAGAAAAAAGCTGAGCATAGAAATATAAAGAACTATGTTTAGTCTTCTTATGGCCACTTAGCATGTAATGCTTGTGAGTGTCGTATACTTCACCGATGCAAAAAAGGTTGATAACAGTATCTGCCCTTTCTACTTTACATTGAGAGTTTCTGTGAAGACCAAATATAATCACGTAATGCCTTTAAAATCTATAATCTCATATATATAATTTTACCTTGCACAGTCAAACCTGTCTTACATAATTTAATGCTAAATTTGCCTTTGGAGAATATTTTTAACCTTGGAAACATCTTAAAAAGGAATTCTGTACAAAATATTGTTATTACTTTACAAAAACAAAGCTATTTTTCCAGGATTTTCTCAAATTTTTATATATGCAAAACCAAAAAGAACTAAACTCTAATTTTCAGAAGAACTGAGTAGAAATGACCATGTATGTCTTATATTATAAAATAGTATTTTTTTCTGAATAAAAATTTATTTTAGCTACTTGTGTATTCATGAGCAAGCACTCTCTATGTTGTCTTAAAACAAAATAGATTAAATGGATTTTGTTAAAATGATAAATTGAATGACAAATATGGAAACTACAAAACCCATTTTGTATGCAATGTTAGTTTATATCTTGCATTTTATTTCCACATTTTCTAGAATCAGAGAACCTGCTGATCTTGTATATAACTATTAAGATCATCAGCTTTTTATCTCTGTTTTTAAAAAGGGATAGCATTTTTTTATATGTTCACACACATATTTTAGCATGTATGTGAAAGATTCTTCCTCTTCTCGAAAATATGTCAGATGATTGCATGCGTCGGCAAGGAAGCAGTGCAGAGGTGTGCTGGCCCTTTAATGCTGTTTCTGTTGTCATGGAAATAAGATTTTCAAGTAGGTTTATCTGCAGCGCTTTGCTTTTTATAGATTCCAGATCATTTTAAGTTGGTTTTAGACAAGCATCTTTATCCTTTAAATAAAAACACCAATCGACCAACTTTCAATGTTTTCTCCAATACGATTTCTTAAAAACCTAGGAGTAAGGGAGTGTTAGATTTTTCAGGAGTGTACATTACATATACACATGGAAAACGAAAAAGCAGGATCCAGCTCCAATGTCAAGCTTTGAAAATGAGTATCTCACATTATTGTTAGTTGTTTAAGTACAGTGTATATGGGAAAAAAATTGAAAAGTGAACAGAATACGACTCATGTTATTGGTCCAAATTCCTAACCTGGGCCTCCATTTTCCTTCATGACTCAGCAGACGCTTAACCGTGAAGATTCATTACTACAGAGAGATTTGCTGGGGCTGAAGTTAGGTTCTCCTCCTGACCAGCTGTGCGGTCTTGGCAAGTTATTTCAACTCTCTCTTCATCAGTTTCTTTATCTTTTTCCATCATGTGATAAATTTATGTTTCCTCATCACGTAAATGTGTTCTAGTCAACCATATTTTCATGTGTTACTGATGTATTCACGTGTTCTTAAGGAGAAACATGATAGCAGTGGTTTTCCAGGATAAAAGGACCTGGGAGATGTAGTCCTGGTGGGTTTTCCTAGGCTCCCAGGAATTGGCAGTTTGCAACAAGCACCCAGGAAAAGAAGATCTAGTTTACAGTACCCTCTTCTCAATGCCAACACATGAACACATGGTGGGATCCCATGGTGAGGGCAGGCCAACCAGGAGAGACAAAGGAAAGGAAGGACAGCATGGTATAGAAAGTGCTAGAACAGAGGAGAGAGCAGGTGCTGTGTGGCACAGTCATGGGGCTTCTGATCCAGTCTGGGGGATTCAGGTATCAAAAGAATTAAATTGACAAGTAATCAACCAAATGACCTTCATGCTTCTTTATTCTTCTCGCTCTTTGCGTGGGTGAGGGTGATACATGAAGCAAAGGAGTCATGAGAGCTTCAATAAAATGAAGAAGGGCTGTGCCTTTTATTATTATGTAGTGACGGTCATAATAATTCTGATATTTATTATAATTATTGTTTTCATGATTCAGACACTCTCAGCTCTCGTCAGTGTCAACTTATAAACAGGGTTGGTTTTTCTTCTTCTTTTTTTTTAACTCTTGTTAAGGAAAAAGTGCACAGATGAGAGAATGTGATAGTTTAATCCATTCCATTCAGGATTAGAAGTATGATGGGGCCCCTGTGTACATACTCCAGCGTCGTGAGTTTACAACACACATTCGGTACAAAAGGAAGTCAGGAAGGGAAAACAGTCTATGAAGGTCAGAGATGCAACCCTCAACTGTGAACACGCGAGCTGACTGCATCCTTGAGTAGGGAGGACTGAGAATTCGGCCCCATTTCTCACTTTTTAAAGATTTCATAACCACCCGAGCAAACAAACAGGCCAAGAACAGAAT
This sequence comes from Phocoena phocoena, assembly GCF_963924675.1. Taxonomy (NCBI): domain Eukaryota; kingdom Metazoa; phylum Chordata; class Mammalia; order Artiodactyla; family Phocoenidae; genus Phocoena; species Phocoena phocoena. The sequence continues at coordinate 30,563,629 of NC_089239.1, read as the reverse complement.
AAACTAAAAAAAGTAGCTGAACAATTCTGTGGGATGGGGGAGGCTTTTGTCCTTTTGCTGATGTGGGTACTTGCCCCTCCCCCAGGCCGGGCTGGGAGCCAGAGGGAGGTGTGAGGGGAACATTCTATATAGGAGATTGCACTTTGCCTTGGGAACACCAAACCATCACTTTGAGATGAAAGGCCTGACAAATATTTGAGTAAATCTGAACGCATCTCTCTCGGTTGGGTAGTCAGAATCCACCTGGGTGGCACCAAGTGTCCGCTGGCCTTTGAAGTTGCTGTGGTGTCAGTCCCTCATTTACCTCACACCCTGGCTACAGGGAGCCGAGGACACTGGCTTTCTTCAAGCACGCTGGCTCGGAGACTTGGCCCTGCAGCGTTCCCCTGGAGGACCTGGGAGGCTTCTAGCCCAGTTTCTCCACTTATCATTCAAGAAACGGTGACCTAAATCTTACTGGCCCAAGTAAGGGCTTAATAAGACAGATTTTTCTCTCTGTTCTCAACTCACTCAGGCCCGGCAACTCTTTGTTGGTTTTATGTACTGGGTATTGGTGATTTGAGGTGCCACTCCAAGTAATCTGAGGCTGGCAGTTAGGGAGACAAGTTCAGAGGATCAGAATGATGCATGGTTTCTGCTATGACTCATTCTACCTTCGAGCTTGCTGCTTCAATTCTCCGCCCCTTAATTTCCTTACTTGTTAAATGGGAAAATAATATATCTTAATTTCTCTACTGGGCACAATGCAAAGCGGAATTAGACCTGACTAAAGATATTTATCTGTTTGCACGTTCATACCTTGCCTCATTCCCCTAAAGATGCCGGTTGGCTAGGAAGACATAAACTTGAGGGACTGAAGACTGCTTTATCAGCTGGATTAGGGATGTGGTAAAGAGACTTAAAAATAAGTGAGATGAAACAGACCAGCCTTATGTTGAGTCTCTGCATTTCTCTCTCACACTGCACATCTTCAGAAAGCCCAAAGGAGCCCAAACGCCAGGATAGCAAAGATAAGCCCTTGGCTGTGAGTAGAAGAAAGAAGGACGCTAACAGGCACGCGTCCAGTTTTGGTTTTGACTTCCAGGATGGAGAGTTACGCTAGGCTTGTATATACTCTGGCCTTTTAACTTCAGTGCTAGGTCTACTGTTTAGTTTCCTCTGTGACGCTGAGAATCTCCGTGCAGCCTCGTGCCTTGGTAGAGATTCCTAGGTCCACTGCAGATGCTGCCTCTTCCTTGAGCTTATCCCAGATGAGCTGATCTACTCCACCCTCTCTTCCGTCTCCAGTGGTTTCTTGTTGATACCAGTCTAGCGGTGCTTAGTAACAATATGAGGTAACGTACCACGTATGTTAGCTTCCTCCTGATCAGGTTTTTGAGGTTGGAATCTGTTTCTTAGTCAACTTTTTTTTTTTCTTTAATATTTGCAGTTCCCAGGAGAATGCCTTGCACCAGGTATTTTGTTACTACTGATTGAAAGAATTTAACTCATTATCAATTTTAATGCCTTTCTCCAAGGGTCTACCAGTTTTCCTATGTTATGGAATGATTCTGCTGTGGTTGGGAGTAGGGGGCTGGGAGGAAGGGTCCTCTCTAAACCTGCCTGACATGCTGTTTTGTTTCACTTTCGATAATTTTTCCTACCAACTCTCGACTCTCTGCCCTTTTCACTGGCTCACATGCTTAAACATTTTGTCTTCTTTCTTTACTTTCTTCGCTAGGTGTCTTTTAATAGTTTTAACCAGAATTTCTCGCTGATGATGTTTTTGCCTTTTTTTCAAAAGCCTATCCAGAGAAGACATTTCCCATCGCCTGCCCAGCTCCTCTTATCTCCTGGGAACAGAACCTTTTCATGTTTAGGTGGAAATGGTTCTCCCAGTAAATTTTCCGTCAGATGGAATGAGGAATGACCCTTCTGTTGTTGCTTTGAGGTGAACATTGAACATTGAGGCTAGGTGGTGTTAACCATATTCCCTGCTTGGCGGGGAAAGCCTGGAACAGAGATGGTGGTGTCACATGACAGAAATAGTAGAGGCTGGAAAACCTTTCTCATCTTTTTGGGTGTAGGCAGACGTTCTTGTGACCAGACACTCCTCTGTCATGACAGGTCCACTTTGTGGATGTACACGTGAAACTGTCCTTTGGTTTAAGGTTGTAGGAGTTTGCTTTCTATCTCTTGCACCAAAAGAGCCTTGAATAATATACCAGATAAATGTAATATTTATACTTTAATAAATTCAAAAAGGTTGTATGGTTTTTGGAAATGGGAAAATAGAGATCAAGGTATAAAATCATCTAATTTCTGTCATCTATGTTAAAATTTTCTAAAAAAATAAAATAATACACAAGTAAATCCTTCCTTTTGCTTCAGCTACTGTTGGTTCCTTCTGCCAGACCCTAAGCAGATGTTAAGTTCTTGGTGGGCAGATAGGCTTAATTAATTTCTGTGTTGTTGGTACCTTGCACAATTTCTGATGCATAATAAGAACTACACTAGTAATTTTGAATTGAAATAATATATTAATATTAGCATTAGCTAGTTATAATATAACATAATAATATATTGTCCGGAAACAAAATCCTTGGAACAGCCAGGATATTTCTTAGATGTCCATTACATTATATACTACACTATTTTGTTTTATACTCCTTGTATTTATAAAGAAAAAAATATTTAGCTTCCCCTTTTACTGTCTATTAATTTATAAAAGGGAAAACTATCTTACCTAGTAATTTATTAACTTATTAATTAAAATTTATTAACATATTTAGTTGAGGTGAAGGCTTATATCTCAACTACTTGGGAGAGGTCAAGATTAAAAATATTTTTAGAGTCACTCGGCCTAAGAATAATAGTTTTTTTGTTTGTTTGCTGGTTATTAAATGAATTGCTGGATTCTTTAAGCGATTGGAGAGCCAACATTTTAAGAAACAAACAAGAAAAGGAGACAGGGAATTGGCAGTCAGAGGAAAGATGAACAGGGTGCTGATCTAGACAATGCAGCATCAGTGAGGCACTTACAGCGTTGAGAAGTCATCTAGAATGAAAATGGTAAACTGGCCCTTAAAGTCAGAATCACAAGTTCCATTCCTGACTTTTGAGAGCAATAGTAGGGGATGAAGTGAATGGAAATCAAATTGCAGGGGCCCTTCAAGAGGTGGAGAGGGGTTGGAGAAGCCTGTCAATTAATCTAATTAAAGCGTGGATTTGCTTTGCAAAACAGAGAAAGAAGATGTTATGTTCCTGACATAGAGCCCATCAGTGGAATATTTCCCATTTCATGTTGAGGAATTTGTATTTGATTCCCATGGGCACTGGTCTGTTCAAAATAAATTACTCTCTACAGTCAAGTCATAAAGTAATTGAGACTCTGGGAATGTAAGCCAAGTGCTTTAAGCTTTTGTTTAAAAAAGTGTGCCGGGCTTCCCTGGTGGCGCAGTGGTTGAGAGTCCGCCTGCCGATGCAGGGGACGCGGGTTCGTGCCCCGGTCCGGGAAGATCCCACATGCTGCGGAGCGGCTGGGCCCGTGAGCCATGGCCGCTGAGCCTGCGCGTCCGGAGCCTGTGCTCCGCAACGGGAGAGGCCACAACAGTGAGAGGCCCGTGTACCGCAAAAAAAAAAAAAAAAAAAAAAAAAAAAAGTGTGCCAAAGGAGGTAATGTTATAATAAATAGAGCAACCACTCAAAAGCGCCTTCGGTTTGACTAATAATTTTTTCTTGTCCTTTCCTGTTGTCTTCAGATTTAAGTATGTATTCTGTTAGATTCAAATATCATTTTGTTTCCATCTAATGGGTTTAATTTATCCAGATTGTAGCTCTACAGGGATTCACAGTAATTAAATAAAGGGCATTTCTCTCAACTACTGTTTTGATAAAACTCTAGCTTTAATTACTAGTTGACAATAAAAGCGCAAGAAGAAATAGATTCTATATTATTTCCAATTAAAAGGAATTTTTGTATAAGTTTTTAAAAAATAGATAAATAAATGAGATAAGTGACTCAAGTGTGATCAGCATTTGGATTTATTTAAGTTCAGGGATTGAGTAAAAATCGCCAAATTAAATATAAAGTTGTTCAGTCCAGTTATTTTTTTCTTAACCCAGTTAGCCAAGGACGTATGGGACTACAGACAAAAATAAATCAGAAAATATAAGTGAGTGAATCAGTGGAGAAATAAGTCAGAATAATGGAGTCTGCATATGAAGCTGAACAGATAAAATAAGGAAAATAAATAAACACAGAGTGGTGGCATGCATCCATCACAAACAGAATAAGAGCGCTCTGTTTTATGTGCTCACTTATTTTCTTAAAATGGATGGAAGTCTGTGGCCTCTGCAGGCAGACTGTCTGCTTTGAGTCTCAACTCCGCCAGTCTGTGCTTCGGTTTTGCTCTCTGCAAAACGGGAATAATAACAGTACCTACCCCATAGAGTTGCTGAGAAGATTAAATGGGGAAATACATGTCATGTTCTTAGAACAGTGCGTGGCACGTCAAAAAGGCTCATCTAGCATTAGCTCTTATTATTATTGTCATGACCATTGTTAGGGATTCCGTGTGGTCTGTAAACAGTAGAACCACTTTGCAAAGAGTAACTGTCGTCTTAAAACCACACAGTGAGGAGGTCGCCTGCCTAATTTTTTCTACTTCAGGAACTCTTAAAGTTTTAAGATGCGGTTATGTCAAAATGACACCTTTGACTAAGCCTTGGACAGTTTATAGTATGAAAAGTCACATGCTCTCAGTTATATCGTAGTGGCTTGTGAGCAGGCTGTAGGTATCATGCTTCCTACCCAACCGGATAACAGTTACAGGACAATTCTGCTTTGTGGTCAGTTTGTTTAGGCAGACCTATGACTTGGGCAGGTATAGAACTGACCCAGGGTTTGCTAAGCTGGACCAGTCCCCCAGTGTATCAGAGGGAATCTACTGACCCCTGAGAAAATCAATACACACTGTTTTAGGAAGGAAAAACAATTCCTACTTATAGATACTCAGGATAACATTGTTTTTACAAAGTGGATTACCTTATGACTCAAGACAGTAATAGTCCATTTCAAGCCTAACACTTCATGACCTGAGGCCTTTCTCTCATCTTTTCTGAGAGTTTATGGGAGAGTAAATTATCTGAAGTGATGTCACATTTGAGAGGTCAGAGGGAGGGGGTCTCACACGCACTGAGTGCCAGCCAGCCGTGCCCTGTGCCAAGACTTGTGCCGAATGCACTTGATCCTGCAAAATCCCTAATGAATAGGCTTTCTTTTTCTTCGCTTACAAGTGAGAAACAGACCTGTAAAGAGGTCACAGAGGATGTATAGAGTTGGCAGAGGTGCCCTTGGAGACCGATTGCTAAGCTGAGCCCCTGCCAGGGCACGGTGCTGACCTCACTGAGCCCAGAGAATGGCCCAAAGGCTTCTACGAGAGGAAAGATAATCCTGCCATGTGTTCCGTAAGCTGTGGATAAATAGCTAGTTGGTTTGCATCCCTCAGAGCCCACTTCACAGGAGTGGTTTAGTCTTACAAGTAGGAGCACAGGCTTAGAAACCAGACTGTCTGGTCTCTCATCCCAGCTCTGCCATTCACAAGCTGTTCCCCGGAGCAAGTTCTTTCTCTTCCTCTGTTTCCACATCTGTAAAATGGGGGTAACAATAGTGTGTGCCTCAGGGAGTTATTTTCAAGATTCTTGAGTAAAAGTATGGACAAAAGTGCCAAGAACTGGGACTGGCATATAATAAGCCCTAAACGTTTTGCACTGTTTTTCTGAATTGTATCAGGTGGACGGCTGTGCTGCTGTCAACTTGCAATTTCCAGGATACTCTAGCGCTAATATTTTTCATTCAGCATGAGTTCCTTCTTCCCGTTTAATTACAGCCATGGTTATAATTATATGTATTTTTAACAATGGTTATAATCACACTATTTTGTACAGCATTTTATATTTCTGGAAGAAGTGTTTCATCTGGAGCCTTCTTTCCCTCACCTGCTAAATGGCTTTAATTAACGATGCCTGTCTCGTGAAGATGTTGGAGGGGTAGAATGAGATGATGTATATAAAACACTTAGCGCAGTATCCGGCACCTGGTGCAGTCGCCTTGCGAAGACAGCAGGGCAAGTATTGGTACATTCATTTCGTATTTGAGGAAATGGAGAGAGACCATCCTAGCCTAAAGTCATGCAGTGGATAGTGGTACAGTTAGCACACAGCAGAGTACTACCTGACAGGATGCCTGTTGACCAAGTAAATCACCCATAGAACTCGTTTTTTCACCAAAGCTCCTCATTTGATTGTATTGCCTGATTTGACATACGTATTTGGACCTGGGGGTTATGAGTTCATTAATGAGAATCTCAGTAAGCTCTATTTTTTGAGACCCGAGAAACTCGTTGACTAACAAAAGGTGTTTTAGATTTCACTGCACAGATTGGACGTTTTTGCATTCCCTTCTCTCTCGACCGTCCAGAGAAGCTGCTTCTTACCACTTGCTTCTAGGACCAAGTTTTGCGTACTGTTTCTGTTATATATATGTCAACATCTACCTCCTTTTGGTGAATGTAATCAAAAGTCAACATAATGTTGAAACTACTCTGTTAACAACTCAGAAATGCTGAATGGCCACCTGGTTGTTCTATTTAAAAAGCAGAGCTTTATAGTGAAAATTATGATAGCCCGGGTGTCACAGACTTGTGTCTCAACCCTGATCCTGATGCAGGACACACGCGCACACACACAGAATGGATTCAAGCATTAGGTAATGTTTTAGTTTTAGGGTGTTCTAAGCCTCAGGATACAGATTGATGACAAATGGTTTTTGAGATTGAATACAAGCCACTTCTTCTTTTAAACGACAGCCTTGATTTCAACCTGACTTGAAAATGTTCCACTTAAAAAAAAATGTTGCACCACATCCAAACAATTACAAAAGATCCAATTGGGACAGAAAACATAACATTTACGAGCACTGCTGATTGCTCAAGCCTCTCTTTCATTGTTTTCCTTCCTAGCTAATAAATAATAAAATTCTACTAGAGACTTTTGGGTATGCATTTATTATTATGGCTGGATAATGTTCAAGAACCTCATATGTTGACAGCACAAGCTACAGGACCCTTTTGAGCACTCTTTAGTGTATTTTCCTGATTTATTTTCATCATTGCACATATCAGAACCTGATACTGTCTTCTTTATGTGCTTGTTTATTTAGCCTCTTACTTTCTTCTTCTAGAGTGTAAATGCCATGAGAACAGGGACTTACTATATGTTTCCACTGAACTTGCCCTAGAAGTTAGATTTGTATCTGGAGGAAGATAAGCACTCAATATATAGTTGATGAAGGGCTTCCCTGGTGGCGCAGTGGTTGAGAGTCCGCCTGCCGATGCAGGGGACACCGGTTCGTGCCCCGGTCCGGGAAGATCGCACATGCCGCGGAGCGGCTGGGCCCGTGAGCCATGGCCACTGAGCCTGCATGTCCGGAGCCTGTGCTCCGCAACGGGAGAGGCCACAGCGGTGAGAGGCCCGCGTACCGCAAAAAAAAAAAAAAAGAAGAGTTAAACCTGGCCCTGGGAAGCCTGTCACTTCAAAGTAGCTCTATCCTCAGTCTCACTGCGTGAAAGGTTAGAAAGAAGACAAGTGCAACTTATGGTTTCTGCTCTCAGTGACAGGCAGAGGAAATACATATTGAAATAGCATCTGTATTGAGATGTTAAAAATGAAAAAGATGTGTGATACTTGGCAAATACGTGTTGTAGACAAATGATATTGAAATTCAGGCAGTGGGATGGAGGGAGCAAATAAATCAGTTTTCCCTTAATATTTGCAATATCAGAGCCTAAAAACAGCTTTGCATTTATCTCGGACAACTGCAGTGGGGTGCTGTGGGTGACCTGAGCATCCCGCAGGAGACCTAAAGAACAGTTGCAAATGGATGGCTTGTGTGACTGGAACCAAGGGATCTTCTGCAGGGTTCATTGAACCTAACACTGTGTACAGGGAGCAGAGGGACTGTTAGGACGGAAATTTCTTGTGTTGTTTGAAGGCTTGAGTGTGTCCACCTTCCTGGAGCCACGGTCTCATCCAAATGGACCCTGCGTCATTGCCGATAAAACTTTCTTGGGAGAATGTTTTCTGGTACGTGAAGGACTTGGGCATATTTGTCTTCTCCTTAATTCGTGGAGAGTAGATCACAATCAAAGGCGTCTTGCTGAAGACTAGTAACCCACCCAAATATCTTCAGATATCCAGCTCCCCAGGAAGGAACGGTACATAAAATCACACACCCCTCATAGAGGTAGGAAAGGAAGTGACTTTCATTTTGATCTGCCCATTGGGAGAAGCCCGTGATGCCCTGCATGAGCCATGAGTTCAAATGTGTTGGTAGAAGGCATTTTGCAGACAAGTTGTCAGTCTGTGACTAGTTTCCTTTTAGGATAAGGAGAATGTTTAGGTTACCTGAGATGATCTCTGGAAATGTAAGAGTAGACTCCAGTATATTTTTTTCCGCTATGAAAGGACTTGCAATCTAATGTATAACCAAAAAGACCAGAATGCTCATTATAAAGCTGAGAAGGCTTGAATCTGATTTTTCCTCATCATTTCTTTTTGCACCATCTTGTGTAATCAGCTTTTTCAAAGGATTTTTCCTGTCATCTGTGTCTGCAGGAACATTCAAAGCCAGATTTAAAATCAGTATCTCAAAACTCAGAACTTCTGACAAGCCTTACAAGCATTATGTTTACCTCCCTCTCTTTCTTGTTCTCTCTCTCTCTCTGTCTCTGTCACTCTCATTCTGTTCTTTATTTATTTTTACAGGCTTGTCATTTGCAATATCCAATGTGATGTGTAAGGTTGGGCTTACTTGAGATCTCCAAATTGTTGACCTTTGATTCAAATGAATGGAGCAAAAAAAATCATCTTTCAGCTAAGGTATAACCTATGTCTGTTGTCATTAATGTAACACCAAGACTTTACTCAAAAATGAAGAAATGCTAGCATAACGTGCCTTATGACTGTGTTAATTAAGGACCGAATGACTTACCTTCTTATGGGGGGTGAGTTTAGAATTAGGAAGACCAAAATTCAAATCCCAATTCCTTCATTTACCAGTTGCGTCACCCGGAGAACGTTACTTAAGCTTTGAAAGCCTCAGCTTTGGTTTACAATAAATCCTTATAATTGATTCTTCCTATTTTGAAAGGGCAAGTTTGGTCTAAAGGGTGTTCTCTTGACTATATCTGTCTGTCCTTACCATAATCAGTGCTTATGGCAATATAGCCCTCCCTTAGTAAAGGAGGCATGGCACACAGTGAACGATTTTCCACTTGCCTTTTTGTTTTACAATTTGCTTTTCGAAATATCTCCTCAGTCGTGGCATTTGTTATATATGAATATGACATGTGTCTCCTGGAACTATTGTAAATGATGTTGACACTCCAAAATACTTTGTGGAAGTTGCTAAACATATGATAAAGTATATTTTAAGCCATTGGATTTTTTCGTTATTCATCACTATTATTTCATTCATGTGTGCATGCATCCGGTAATTATCTATGGAAAGCTTACTATGTGCTTGTCTTGTGGGAGGTGGAGACAGAGGGCACCTGACCTCCCGGGGCTTGGCGGCTGTGGGTCAGTGGGGAAAATAATGGAAAATGCAAACGCCAGAGAATAACTGTAATGACATGTGTCATCAGTACTGAAGGATGCTTATTCTGTGGGTCAGGGAAGATTTGCCAGGGGACATTCATTTATGCTGAGGTCTGATAAATGAGTAGATCCAGCTGTCTAAGGGTGGAGGGAAAAGTGTTTCAGGCAGAAGGAACAACATTTAAAAGTGGACAGTTTTGAGAAATGAGAAGGGGTGAGTGAGTGAAGGATAGGAGGGGAGGTTCCTGCCATGTCTGCCCCATCTTTCCAGCCAATCTCAGGAGGTTGAGCGTTATCCTGAGAACACGGGCAAACCATCGACTGGTTGTGTACAGGCCACGAAACTGACATGACAGGTGGCTTGGCCAACTCTGAAAACACAGTACTGCTAGATTGCAGAAGACAAGTCTTTGTGTGAAAGAGCCCGAAATTCCTGGAGATGATTTCTTGAGGAAAATATAACAGGTTTCTCATCTTTTCCTTGTTAAGACTCCAACCTTAGGGCACAGGACATGTCTCTGGAGTGTCTCCCTGCCTCTCCAGTTACTCTAAGGAAACTAAGGGCCCTGACTCAGAACTGGATTTTCCAGCCCAGGGCTCCTGGACACCTTGCCTCATAAATAGTAAAAGAGGGTCCCCTCCACGTGGCCAGGTGTTTGTCTCTTACACGTTGTCCGAAGAATATGAGCTTTTGAGTATTCAGTGTCGACCGTCTTGAAAACCTTTCCCTTCTCCCCTATTCTATCCTCTCCCTTCTTCCTAGAGAATATCACTCACTTTGGGTATCAGGTCAGATCTACCTCACCCTCTCAGAAAACAGGAAAACTTTCCCAACCATCAAAACTAAAGAGTGGGTAGGTATCCTTGCTGTGGGCTCATGTAGCAGCCTGGGTATTTTGTCCTTAGTGGGTATCACTTGTCACAGTGTTGAGATGCTCCGGACGCGCAGGCTCAGCGGCCATGGCTCACGGGCGCAGCCGCTCCGCGGCATGTGGGAGCTTCCCGGACCGGGGCACGAACACGCGTCCCCTGCATCGGCAGGCGGACTCCCAACCACTGTGCCAGCAGGGAAGCCCTCTTGCCTTTTTGATAATAGCCAGTCTGACAGGTGTGAGGTGACAGCTCATAGTGGTTTTGGTTTGCATTTGCCTGATGGTTAGTGATGTTGAGCATCTTGTCGTGTGCCTGTTGGCCATCTGTGTGTCTTCTTTGGAGAAATGTGTATTCGGCTCCTCTGCCCTTTTTTTTAAACTGGGTTTTTGTTGTTGTTGTTGAGTTGTATGAGTTTTTATATATTTTGAATATTAACCTCTTATGTATTATTTGCAGACATCTTCTCACAGAGGCTTTAAGTTTAGTGAGCAATGTGTCTTCTGGTTTACACAAGAAAATTGTCATGTATTTCACAAATATTTCTTAGGTGGTATTTGAAAGGGAAAAATCATACTTAACATTTAGTATATTTTTAAACTCCTACTGATGGACTATCATACATTTTAAATCAATGACTGAAAACAGAGTGTGGCAAACATAACGTGATGCGATGGAAAGAATGTTAGATGAGGCATCTCGTCATCTCAACGTGAAGATCTTAAAAACAATCTAGAAAACAGCATTGCCAATTCTTAGGGTTCATGTAAGCATATTTACGAATTCATAAAGTTAAACTGCAGTAATAGCAACCATTTTGAATTACTTGGTAGTTCAAAAAATTTTTAATTTAAATGAGATCAAGACTTTAAAAAACAATTGTAAACACAACAATCAGTCCCAGGAACTCAGCTGCCCTCCAGTGGGAGAGAAGGACGTAAGGAACTGGTGTTTAATGGGTCAGAGTTTCTCTTTGGGGAGGTGAAGAAGTTCTGGAGGTGGAAGTTGATCATGGTTGTGCAATGGTGTGAATGTACTTAATGCCACAGAACTGTCCACTTAAACATGGTTCAGACGGTACATTTTATGTTCTGTTTTACCACAAGAAACAAATTAATCTCCACTTACTGAGAGGTGATTGCCGTAAGGAAGCTGTGTGCACGCTTGTTTCTCCTCATTAAGAGTCTCTTCAGCCTGGATTTTAGGTGGTTCTTTGCATGTTTGAAAAATCGGTATAAGTTGGTATTGTCTTCTTTTAAAAATTTGTGCGTGAAAACGTCTATTTAGACAAAAAAAAAAAAAAATAATGATCATTATAGGAAGTTGTTGCTCTGCTGGAAAGTTTCCAGAAAGAAAAGAAGTTATAGTGACTTTTCCACTCATCTTTTGCCCAATGAATATGTTTTACAATTTCCTTTTCGTCTTCCTTTCACTCGTTCCCGTGGTACACATGGTGAAGCAGGAGGCTGTGGACTGAGTCTGATTTGTGCGGGTGCTGAGGACACTCATAATGGGATAATGCAGGCGGGAAAAGCAGCCTCAGGTTCAGAGCATCAGTCGAGGAACTGCTGACGTGGAATCTTAGACTTACTTAGTGGTTTACTGGCCCAGTCCAGGGTCTCCCTGAGTCTCAGTTTTTTCCAACATAAAATGGGGAGAAAAATCACACTTTCCCTCTTTGTTTTGCAAAGGGGTTAATGCATGTGCATGTGTCTTGTAGATTGTAAAGTGCTCTAAAGGCTTAAAATGGCCTTATTCTTTCTACTGCTATGAACTATTAATGACTTGTTTCACTGATGATTCCTGTGGTATTAAATGAATAGAGAATATCACTGAGAAGTAATGCTCCATTCTGTTTTGACTGGATACCAGGTTATGTCAGCCTGGGGAGAAGTGGAAGCAGAGATGCTGCTATGATTTGACTCTCTGATTTCCCCCTTGGTTTCCTTATTTCAATCCATGCCCGGAGCAAGCAGCTCTCTCATGAACCCTTGAATACAGATTGAAATATATTCAGAGGAGATAGGCGTTTGATTTATTTGATTATTATATTTACCTTTGGGTTAAATTCTTTTGAGGAGAGAAAATAAATAGCAAAGAATCGTAGACGTGAGAAGGCTAAACATTCCTTTGGGAGAAATCTTGGGAAATACAGAGGACTGTTGTACAAGAATTGCCTTTCTCCCCAATAGTTGCTTTTGTGATGGTTTTGAGGGTGACATGGAATATGCTGCTGACCCACTTTAAAAAACGTATGTGAAGTATATGCTCTGATGCAAGAAACGTATACTGTGGGTGATGAGGAGGCGAAGTCTTTTTTTATTAAAGGTAAGGAATTACAGTTTTGTGTGTGTGCGCACATGTGTGTTTCTCTGTGTGCTTGCTTCTTTAGAGGTGGAGACGGAGACAGGGATTCTTCCTTTCTTCATACTCTAGGCAAGGTTTATGCCCCCTGGGAAGTACTGTTTATTTTTCTTCCTGTACCTTTTGTGAAGTATGGAGACCCTTGGATCGCGCCCTGTCACTCAGTAGGCTGAAGTGCAAATGCTAATTTGTTGCCATACTGCAACGTTGTGATTTGCATTCCAAATCAGACTGCAGAATCCCATTATAAATCGCTTATCCTGTCGTTCCTCATCTAGCATTTGTTCTTTCTGCTTCCCCAAGAATGACCCTTGAAACAATTCTCTTTCAAGACATTCCCATTTAAAATCAGTTTTCATGGCCGAAAATCACAACAGTATATCACAAAGACATCCAGAGATTCTTTTTACAGAAATTGCAGTGTTTCTCTCCCTTTCTTTCAAGAGTTTCGTGGCGCTGAAGTGAAATAATGATTTAAAACCTATCTCTCAGGCTTAAAGGTTTATACTCATCCTTTTGAAAACCATCCTTCTCTATCTTTTTAAACCTGAGAGGTGTGAGCTTACAAGTCCTCTCTCAATGATCATCTTTTACAGATAAACCCTGAGATGGTATAATTGCATCCTTTCTTGGCACCTTTAAATCAAATTAGCCAGATACGTGGGGAGGAGAGAACAGGGGAACGCAGTTTTGAAAGGTATCTGACTGGGTGAGCAGTAAGACCGCAGCATAAAGAACCGCCGGGAGTCTGGGCTTTCCCACTCTGGTGGCAGGGAGGGGGAATTACGGGTTGGTGGTCTGCTTCCTGTTAGGAGAACACCCCTCCATCTGTTCCCAGCTCAGCCTGTTTCCAATTTAAAGCCCAGATTTCAATACAAACCTCAATTTCTTTTCCCCATTTGAAATGCAAAGCAAGCCTTTCACGTCCTAGAGCCTCTGCCACTGGGATTCAGACCAAATTTCCCCCCAAAATTCTCAGGCTCTTTGCTTGAATACCTGCTTGCAGTGGTGCACAATGGACAGCATTGAGAAGAAAAATTAATAATCTTCACGGAAGAGTAATTTGAATGAAATTGCACTTGACAGCCTGTCTCCAAGCAAACAAGAAACGCGAGGGAGCCTGAGCTAAGCTCCAAGGACTTACCCAAGCCACTGCTGGGGGAGCTTCCCAGGGACAAAAAAAAAAAAAAAAAAAAAAATCGCTCGCTTCTCCTCCATCTAATTGAGCTTTTGATTAATTCCTTGTACCAGATTCTACTGAAGAAAGGTAGCCATGGAAGAGAATATGGAAGAGGGACAGACACAAAAAGGTACTGTGCTAGAAAGGGGTTATTTGTAACTAAGTCATTATTTTGCAGTTTCCTTGTTTGCTTTAGACACTTGCCAGGAAGGCTAATGAATGTTTCTGTCTTGGAAGGCGTTTTTTGTTTCGCCTTTAGTCTGTTCCCCACTTGCGTTCATATCTGGCGTGAATGTTGCCACTATTTGCAAATCTTTCAGATATAAGTATCCAGACGCGGAGTTGAGTGTTAGTGATGAGAGCATTGCGGTATTGTTGCGAGCTGTCCCTTGGACCTTTGTTCATCGTCATTTATTTCATGTTTTCATGCTTGTCGAGCTGGGTCAAGGGATTCCTGGTGTGAGCCATAAATGCAATATTGGGAGCTGGTTGTAGTTAAAAATCTGGTGATGTAACCATTATCAATACCTCTGAATGGACATCTGATAGAACAAAGACCGAGAGTGTATTTATTATATTTTCCTTGGTGTGCCTTTTTTAAAAATCCTTTTTTCTTTGAGTGGATGCAGTTGAGTTTTAATAGAGATGGAGCAAAGGTTCATAAATTTTCAGAGTGTATGTACGGTGACATGAAGGTTTCCCTTTCTATAGAGTTGATTGTCATCAACTTCTGCATAATAAATGTCAAGGATCTTCTCTGATGCATTTTCTAAGCGGGTGAGGTATATCTGGCTGTATAAGTTAAAGTGAAATTGTCATTTTTATAGGTTGAAAATGGCCAGATATTGGCAATTTTAAATGATTCCAATACTGTAGAATTTGTGTGTGTGTCAAGTGGTAGCTTTGGAGGGAACGGTAGCTTTCACCCCAGAATCGGCAGCATTTTCTCTCATGTCTGTTCAAGGCTTATGTAATGTTATAGAAAACACTCTTGTGTTCTTAGGATGGAAAGAAACATTAATACAGGTAATGCTACTTAAAGGTTACATTTAAGAGTAGTACGGAGAAGATTCAGCTATCAAATTTGATTTCAAATGTACGTAAATGCATTATTTTAGAAAATTATATTTTACGTGATAAAATAGGTAGGTTGGAAGTATAGTATAGTTTTTACATTATTTTGAACCATTTAGCTTTGCTGGGTCTTTCACCTCAACACACACGTACACACACTCACATATACATAATAAGAGACATTAAATACATAAAGGTTTTATAGAAGCAATAGAGGAAGGCAGTAGATAAACCAGTGCCCAGATTTTAGACATTAGCACACTTGTTAATGATACTCTGTAACAGAAACACAATAATCTACCTAGATAGAATGTGATCTATTTTAAATGAAAAGAAAACCTCAACTGCCTTTACTATGTGAACAGACAGCTGAAGTGTTCATCAGTGATATAAAATGGCAAATTTTCATGGTAATTTTCATCCTTAAAAGGCATCTCAATTGACTGTTTTATTTTAGGAATAAAATACCTTATTTTAATATCTTTTTATAGCACATAAGAAGATCGCTTCTCGGCCAGTCAACCTGTTTAAGGAAATAGAAGTTTATCATTTTAAATAGAAAAATGGTATTCCTTACACTAAATAAAACCTTGAGATAAAGCACGGATTGTGGTAACCGGTTGAGTGTGTCTGAGCGTGCCTTGGTAGATGCAAGAAAAATGATGCCAAGAAAAATGATGTAATTAGTTGTGATGTTTTTGTCTCCAGTAACACTGAAAACCTTTCCTTCATTGGGGTCGGGGTAGCGGTGATGTGATGATCACCTCCACCTGTCTCACCGGGTTCTTTTTATCATAGATGTGCATACTTAGTTCAGGAACAGCAGTGGAAAACAATTTTTAAAACTTAAAATTTGTATAATGATCTCTAAGTATATCGAGATATATAAGTAAAATATCTGTGATTAAGCTTTTTTCTTCTTAATGGAGAAAGAGAAGGTTTAATTTTCTTCATTCCTGGTCTTCTATTCCTTTCAGCTATGACTATGACACCTTTTCTATATGTTTGTTGTTAGAAAGTTATATTTGAATGTAAATGCTCTCTCTACTTGAGTGGAGGCAGGAAACAATGTGATGGGATCTAAGTTGGAGGAGTTCCTTGACAAGCAGATAAAAATCATTAGAGGTTTTTACAGAGTTTAGGTGGACAGATCTGATGATCCATCCACTTAAAGGAAGGCAACACTTTGCATCAACCCTTACCCTGTTTTTCTTAAATTGCATAGGACTTTCTTAAGTAATATTTCAGATAGCACAGAATTCTCTGACGTTTGAAAGATGCTTTCCTGTCCCTTCGTAACAATTTAAATCGATTCTTCCCTGTTACAAATTTAAAGGACTTAAATTCATGTCAGTGTTTACTCATGTCACCTTCCAGATTCAGCTAGCATGTAAAATGGAAGGCAGTGGTCTCATAAACATATTTGGAAAAATGCAATAGAGTTGTTATTTAAGGACTTAAAAAGATATTCCATAGGAAATGTATTTTTCTTCAAAATGAGTTCTCCCTTCCCCACTTACTCTGAAAGGCAACCGAAAGCAGTCCTGTGACATTTGCACTAATTTAACTCTATGTGTTCAGTTCGGGAGAGACGATAATAAGGGGTAACTTCACCGGCCGTTCTACTCGGTGAACCCATGCCTTGGTGTGAAACGGAAATTGGGTCATTAATCTGTTATTCCATCCATGTGTGCCACCCTTCCCAAAGGTGAGTATATCTCATTGTGCTGAGTGGGAGTACAGTGTTTTAAGGAAACATGTTTTTTGTAAAACATGCCCTCTAAATGAAAGTCAATTATTTTCTCTCGAGTTCAACCAGAGCAACAGTGTTCTGGTATTGGAGGAAAAAAAAAAAGAAAAGAGGCTGTTTTGAACTTAGCCCTTGGGTTCAGCCATAATAAACCCAGCATCACTGTCATGAAAAATCGAGATACGTGATCACCGAATCCAGAAACAAGGGCTTCAGTTGTCATAGAGAGTTGGGCAAAGTACATGAAGAGATTTTTAACAAAGATTTAAAAGGTATACGTTTATGACTTGTAGATATGCAACTATATCTGGAACATTTGGCCCAGTCCTCTGGGAAGAGATGTAAATGATTTGAGGGTGTCTGATCATTAGTGAATTAGTGAATGTGTGTTCATATGGCCAGCCAAGTGGGTAGCCATTACTTTGTAGATAACCTCAGTGAACACATTACTGAATTAGGAGAAGTCACAGAGAAGGTCACTGATGAATCAATGATTAGAAGAAGTGATTTAAAGAAGTGATTATATAGAGATGAAAAGAAAATAACAATGGACAGAAGAGTGAGTAAGTGGGAATCTTCATAAACTGGCTGAACTGTTCCTAACAGCCAAAAACCTGATGGATTTCATTTCTGAATAGGAACATCGTATATGAAAAAAGCCTCAAAATTACAAGCTATGTACCGGAAATGTTTGATCAGCTCAAAAGATAGCCTCAGTGTTACTCACCATGTTTTTCTAGCATAATTAACTAGCAGCATATGAATCTACGCTGTCAACTTGTCCAGCTGAACAGAGTCCACCGCTGGCTTCCTCTGAGAATCAGTCCTTGGTGACCCTGAAGGACTGGGTCACTGCAGGACATAGAAGGTCACACTTGGTGGGAACAGCCCAGCTTCCTCACCTCAAACGCATCACGTGGCCACTGCTTAATGGCGCTCACTCAGCCTCAGCCCAGCACCACTAACATAGGTGTCGTGTCAGCATCCTTAACTTGTTAAAACCAGCAAGAACATCTCAATGAAAGGACAGTGCACAGATCTGTTTTTTCCCGGTTAGTTGTCATGTCTGTCTATCTCATAATTAACAACACCGTATGATTATATTTATGTCTGCTTATAATTATATACTTTACATTCGACAAGTATACACACATAGGACAAAAGCATATATATCATATTTGTGGGCTGACAAAGTCTTTTCAAAGCTTTTTTTGACTAGGGTTATTTATGCCTTGCCAGATGACTTTGGAGCCTAACTCTTCCTTAAACAGATGTCATCCCTGAAGAAGAGACACCACTGTAGTAACTGAGAAGAGAGGCGGCTTCAGCTCATCACCTCTAGATGATGTTGGTCAGTGTAAATTACCCTGTGATTTCGGTGCCAGACAATGGCCTAGGGACTTCACATAAATTAACTCATTGACTCTTCACAGTGACCTTTGGTGGTACTAATATTGAGAAGACTAAAAATCAAATAGGTTAATTAACTGGACCAAAGTCTCATAGTAGCAAGTAGCAGAGCCGGGGTTCGATACAGTCAGATGGTGGCCATGGTCTGACTTTCAACTACACCCTGCGTTGCGCTAGATGTCAACGTGGCCTGCCTGCCACACCCCCTTCGTAGTGACTCAGCTCCAGCCACATACTAACAGTGCACTAGTCAACTGTGCTTGGTAACTCATGGCTGTGTTCTTTATCACCAACTCTGGCTTGTTTGGCCAGATGTGAACAGCTTCACCAAGGGCAACCAATCCGTAGGTGAGCCAGCAATCTATGACCTGTAAGTCTTGACTCCAAAAAGATGGGCTTGGTCAATGGGACTCCTCTCTTGAGGTTGGGAGAAGATGCTTCTTGGTGTGTTGGGAGGGTCTCTTTATCCCTCCATGTATCTTTCTCGTGACTGTGCTGCCCATCCCCCCGCTAATCTGAGTGAGTCTCAGTTCTTGGCAATCAAAAGACCTCTAAATAAAACAGATGCCCAGATCCTTTTAGGAAGCTGATATGAAGGGACTTAATGTTAAGAACTTTTCCCCAAGTTTAACCTGCTAAGTGGCAACTGAACCAAATGTACACTTACTGTATACTTAAATGTCAACTTGACACGTTACTCTTGAACACATCCTAGGTGATGCTGAATTTTTCCCTCACCTATATTTTATTTTTATAATTTGAATAATTAATTCACCCTAAAACTTACCGAGTAAGCATTGGTAGTAAAATATTTTGAGAACCATTGCAAGAGAAATTAAAGAACCAGAATGAGTCAAAATGTCTGCTTTATTAATAGAATTAGAATCTTTAATAGTGTGCCATTGAAATCCATAGGCCTATGACTAGGAAAATAACAACAACATCAAAAACCTTCGAACAGTCATGGAAATGGAAGAAATTAATTAGCGTCCCTTTGCTTTTTGGATGTTAGCTACTTGTGGACTCAAGCAAAAGGGAATTTGTCTTGTCTAGACAGTAGCTCCAAGTGGACAAACTTCATCTCAACAAGCATTGTCAGATGTCATCAGCATTTGGACAACAAAGCTAGAAGAAGCTTAGAGATTGAGATTTTATAAAGCACATAGGAAAACTCTGTCCCGTGATTTGACAGCCATGCTTTCACTAGTGTTTGAAGCACTTTAAGAAATTAACTTCATGTTGTTATCAGATGTTCTGAGACACCTGTCAGCAGGGAAAATTAGGTGTATTTTTCATAAAATTTGGTAAATATTACCAGAACTTCTGCATTGCCCTGGTTTTTACGACTTCCGTAGTTTAGATTTCTTTTTTGGAATTTCTGAATTTTATTTATTTATTTTTATACAGCAGGTTCTTATTAGTTATTCATTTTATACATACCAGTGTATATATGTCAGTGTAGTTTAGATTTCATGTTTTAGAATATTGTCATCTTATGTTTCCATTGGATCTGTTGCAAATTATGTTCTTTAAAACTGTGGGTGCTATTTGTCTCTGAGACTCACATGCTCAATAACACAAGTTCTACCATCTTGTTAGGATAAAGGATATATGTCAGGGTTTTTTTTTTAACCGTATCATTAGAATGAGTGTATTCACCTTTTAAAGTGAAAGCGCTTAATATAGTTACTTCATTAACTCCTTGAACTGAAACTTCGTCTTAAACATTTAAGGAAACTGAGAAGAACAGGATGGTGGACTGAGATACTGATACAGAATGAAGGTAGAGTGATGACTTCAGAATGGTTCTTGGAAATTAATTATTCTTTCATCTCAAAGGCAGTGGTGCGTGTGGGATTCACAGGATACAGGAGAGGACTCCTAGTTTGTCAATTTTGGTTTTCCTCTACACATACGCTCCTCCCAGCCCCCTCCTCCCCATGCAAAATGTTTGACAGTTTTCTTTTTTCATACATCGAAGACAGACTGCCTGGCTTATTTTCAAAATCCTTTTGGATAGCATCCATACTAACAGGTGGCACAGCTGTGGATTAGCTGACATTGTAAAAATAATTCACGTTTTCCCATGTGTTCTCTATTCAAATGGGGACCATTGTCTTAGATATTCTTAATCTGCAAGAAACTTCCTCTTTTTGCTCTGAGAAAATAAAGGGAAAGAAAAACAAAAGATAGCTGACTGTTTCTCTCAACTTGCAAGTGGGAAATTTAACTTTGGTCACAGGTGAAATTCTGTTTTCTGGGGCCCATTTATCGAGCTCACTGGGGAATAAGTTTCAATGTGAGCAAATCTGAGATCAGAGAAAAAAAAGAAAGAGGCCTGTTGGGTTTTCAATGATTTGTGTTCCTAAAGTATCAAGACATATCAACCTGTCAGAACACCGCTGCTGTGTATAACCAGAGGAGTTTCCAAAAGAGAGAAACACATTTTTGGCACATTGTTTAAATCGCTTAATGTGTTTGGACTTACATTTCTATCATACGAGAAGTAATAATCTTTTAGTACACCTACCTCTACAAAAGAGAGTGATTTGGTGGAATCAATCCCTGAGAATGACTTTAGGAACGTAAAACATATTGTTCACATTGCCTCCTATTATGGAGCATGTGTGCTTTTATTTTGTTCTCAAGTAAAGGTGAGAGAATTAAAAATTTTTGCTAATTACCATTTTCCACTAATTGGTAATAGAAATTTCATTGTTTTGGCAAATATTTCCTCTCTTTTAATGCAATTTATTTTCTCCATTAGAAAGGTCCTTTGAATGATGAATTAGCTATTTTTTCTTAATAAAATAGAATGTGGGGCTTCCCTGGTGGCGCAGTGGTTGGGAGTCCGCCTGCCGATGCAGGGGACACGGGTTCGTGCCCCGGTCTGGGAGGATCCCGCGTGCCGTGGAGCGGCTGGGCCCGTGAGCCATGGCCGCTGAGCCTGCGCGTCCGGAGCCTGTCCTCCGCAACGGGAGAGGCCACGACAGTGAGAGGCCCGCGTAACGCATAAAAAAAAAAAAAAAAAATAGAATGTGGAAGAAAAAACTTCATAATTGTTTATATTCCTTTATTGTTATTTAATGAGAAAAAGTTCTAGTAAATTATTCAAATAAAGAAATAGTACATGATCAAATCCCTTTCCCTGAAAACTTAGCCAGTTTCTTCAATTTGGGGGATACCTCTCCACATTTCCTGTATCAGTGGATGTACATTTTCATGTGCAATAATCTATACCGTATCAATCTTACACTTCAACTTAGTGACTGAACATCTGAAACATAGCTAACTGCCTGTACTAACACGATTTATTTTTCATGGAAAAATAGTAAATATAATAGCAAATATTGAATAATCTAGGCACTGTCCTTAGCATTTCATGTTAAGTGTCTAATGTCAAATATATATGTTAACACTAATTCATAACAAAACTGTATTGATTATAGTTTTCTTATCAGTTTCAAAGGTTCTTTGATTTTTGAGGACACTATCTAGTCACTGGCTATTTAGTTCAAACTTAACTCTACAGGGAACTAGAAGAAAACCTTATACAAATATCCAGAGAACAAAGAGGGTTTTAACTTAATGAAATGAGATGGTCTTCATTTCAAAGCAAATAAAATGTGTCTAGTTCGAAAAACCATTCTTTCCCATAATAAAAATATTCAAATACAAATTTTGGAATTTTAGACTGGAAATTTCATTTTCAGTGCTAGTAAAGAACTGTATATATATATATTTTTTGTTTGTTTGTTTTGTGGTACGCGGGCCTCTCAGTGCTGTGGCCTCTCCCGTTGCAGAGCACAGGCCCCGGACGCGCAGGCTCAGCGGCCATGGCTCACGGGCCCAGCTGCTCCGAGGCATGTGGGATATTCCCGGACCGGGGCACGAACCCGCGTCCCCTGCATCGGCAGGCGGACTCTCAGCCACCGCGCCACCAGGGAAGTCCCTGTATATATTTTTGATGAAACATCTTTCAGTATTTTGCTACTAGAATCAGTCTTTTAAAAGATAGGATTGAGCATTGTTTGAGCTATGGAACGCTCAGATATGACATTGAATAAGGTTTGTCCATTAAAACCAACCTTAGGCTTTGAGAAGTTCTGAAGGTCTTAAGCAGAGCCCATATATCATTAAACCCAGATTCATTTAATACTTAAGAAATATTATAGTTTTGCATCAGTTTTAAAAAAATTTCATCCTTTTACAGTAAAGATGACTTTGAATGCTACTCATACAATAACTGAACTTAAAACATTTTAAATCTCTTCACCACCCACGATAGAAAGTAGTCATTAAGCCATAAGATCTGGGATTCAGAAACCATGTACTGGATTCTCTCCATAAACCATAACCATGTAGAAAACGCAGACATTTTTGTAGCCAGCTAGCATACTGAGTGGCCCATTAACTTGTGGGTTTCCAGAGCAGGTGACTTTTGCTACATTCGTCTTTTCCAGTAACATAATTTGATTTCTGTATAACTTCATCTGTACTATTCAATCCTAGTTTTCTCAAAACCCATTTTTTAATTTTTTTTGAGAATTAGTTTCCTCTACCATTATCTCTGGGATTGATGGGTTTATCGTGAGTATTCGATGGAATAGTGAATAGGTGAACGTGCGTATCACAGAATCTCCAGCAGAGTAGGAGTGTAGTCAGTTCAGGTTCATTCTCCATGTCTCTTCCCTCTCATCATAACACACTGTGACCATTTGCACAATAACCAGGCAACTTTCCTTGAGACAGAGCCAGAACTGCAAATTAAACAATACTAGATTTAATCACTTGCTTGAATTGTTGTGACAGTCATTTTCTAAATGTTGGTCTAGCATTTAATAAATGACCTCTCATATTATCTTTTTATATACATGCTATGTCCCTTCTTAGGGGTCTTAGGGGTGTAGTGTAGATTTTACCGTTCTTGAACCCAATCTGCAAAGTCTCGTTCATGTCTTGTGGTGATGATGATGGAAACTCAGAGGAGAGGAAGAGAAAGAGGAGGGTGAAGAGAAGAAGGAAAAGATGGGGTCAACCATACAGGCTAAAAGGATGAAACACGTTTCCTTCCTAAATAAAGACAGACCTTACAGAGCAGCTAAACCTAGCTTGGAAGAATGCTGCCATGACTCCATCTTATGCCATTAGATTTGAATTTTAAAAAGTTCTTTTTTCTTCTGGCCTGCAGTACATTCCGTAGTTTGACAGCGACCTTCATGAAAATGAGTAGACTTTCATTTTATTATGAAAGAACCCACATATTATTCACATTCCAATTTTAACAATTCAGTGAAATTCATTGAACGGTCAAGTTTAGCAGATGGTTACTGAAACTTTCAAAGTTATGTCTTAGAACTTTTTATAAGATGCTGAGAAAGAAAACGTAACGTAATGGTTTATAAATTTGCCGACACTAGGCTCACTGTTGATTGGAGTTGAACAAAGAAAAAAGTGCAAGAGGAAATAACAGTTTTAAATTATTGAGAATTTAATAAAATGAGGTCTTCCTGAGGCTCTGTCTAGTCAGTTTTCAAGATGATAAATTCAAAGACTAACACGTCAATAAGGAACAGAATTTCTTTTTACCTTCTTTTATGCTTTCCATTCTCATATTCTTATCAGTATGTAGTCTGTACCGGTTGCCCAGTATTGTGGCTGTGAACAAGGCTTAGTCTGGAAAAAGGGCATTTCAGCTCTAGTCAGTGGTATGTGGGGAGTATTTCCATACAATATTTGCATGTTTATGTCTATGTCTTCCTCCCTGCAGTTTGGTGTACTAATTTTTTGGTATATCATCACTGATTTATGCTTGGAATCAACGTATGATACATTATCTGGTGAAATCGAGAGGGAGTTCTTCTCGAACATCTAAAGTTATGTAACGTTTTGTATGCCAGTTATATAGTGAGATCAAAAAAGTAAAATCTTGGGAGAAGATAAACTTATTTATTTATATGTTCTTTTTATACAGTGATATGTTGCAACCCTAGATAAAAACTTAGTCATCAAAGAGGTGACAGACACTTGCTACTGTTACTGATCTCTACTCCACAAAAGAGTGAGGGAATCCGCTAATATATGACATATATGATTCTTTCATAATGATGTTTGGAATATCATCTGTATATCATATGTGGATACCACTTTAATATGAATATTAAAAGTTTTTTTTTTTTTTGTGGTACGCAGGCCTCTCATAGTTGTGGCCTCTCCCGTTGTGGAGCACAGGCTCCGGATGTGCAGGCTCAGCGGCCATGGCTCACAGGCCCAGCCACTCCGCGGTATGTGGGATCTTCCCGGACCGGGGCACGAACCCGTGTCCCCTGCATCGGCAGGCGGACTCTCAACCGCTGCGCCGCCAGGGAAGCCCATATTAAAAGTATTTTTACCCGTTGTTTCTGGTAAAGTTGGAGGAAAGTTTATGTCACATTCACAGAAGGGTCATCATTACAATATCTGGCCTCAACTCTAGTACTTTATTTATTCTTTCAAATTCTGCAATAATGCAAAAGCAACATCATTATAACCTAATGATTCTGAGGTCTCTTCAGGCAGCTGGATTCCCATGCCTCTGTCCCACCAAGCATTGCACAGTTTTAAAAATATTAAAAATAGAGTGTATTTTTTCATCTAATATGCTCAATTAAAAAAAATCAAATCCACTGGCCACTCCATTCCATCTGTGTCAGATTGTGGGCACAGTTCCTCCTGTTTATTGACATATGTTCATTTTGCCTCAGCCTTTAAGTATTAACAGAATTATTTTAAAGTGTCTCCTGGGTGATTTGTGACTTATTTGACTGTATTGTAGATGTGTTAGTTTGACCATCTCAAATTTCTAATACCAAACAATTTGTTCTACAAAGATGACATTTCAGTGTACTGTCAGTGTGGTACTTTTAATGAAAAAATTTAATGAGTTCATAGTTCCTACATAGGAAATAGAGGAATAATATATGATATGACATGATTAAGATTTGCAGATTATATTTACATGGAGTTTATAGTAAATTTATCAAATATTTCCCCCAGATCATTGTGAGCTCATTAATTTGTTGTGCTATTTTACCTTTTTAGCAAAAATTGGCCAAATGTTTGGAAACTTGATTGATGTATTCGTATGTAATGACAAAGCTAACATTTTTGTCAATTTTGAAGTTGTACGAGTTTGGTACTTTGGTGGCCTGTTCAACAGTACTACTCTCGTGTCTATGATTTACTCTGCCTGCCTCAGAGAAGATGGCGTGTCTTTTCATGTAGAGAGTGGAATATCTGCTTTGTTTTTCCTTGGATTAAGTAACACTCCAAAGATCGTTTTCCGTACATGTGGCATGACTCAGTGGAATCTCAGCTCCCACAAGCTGAGGATGCCATTCTGTCATGAGTGGTTCTTTTTTTATATCATCTACGATACGTTTACAAGGCTGTTTGTGGTCCTTGAGGTATAAAGAATTATGTACCATTTCAATATTGAATGTAACTCAGACTCAGAGATAATAATAATTTACTTATTATCGCTGGTTATTTTGAAGTTTTATTGTGCAAGAAACAGAAGCCCTCACTGAAAGGGTCTTACAATCTATGTTTTAGAAATGTAATAATGCAGTCATTTTAAATAATAATTTTTAAAAATTGGGCTTCAGTTGCACAATAATGCAGGACAGCACTGGTGAACAATGGAGTGCCCTTTAGTTTATGTAGATGCATAATTTTATCTGTTAATTTTTAAGCGTGGGTGTGAGAAAAAGTGGGAATGGATGGGAAAGACTTGGGTGCCCCTGATCTTACTATAGGGTGGTCTAAATAGTTTTAGACCAGTTCTGACCCAGACGTTGGGGAGTCCCATCCCTAAGTTAGATGATGTACATTTAGTACAATAAATATAAAAATCACATTATGAAATTGGATTTATGTATACATGGTTTGCATACATTGATTAAGTAAAGCAATTTATTTCTCAAACCCAGGTTTTGGTACATGTATAATTTTATGGTTCACGGGCCCAGCCGCTCCACAGCATGCGGGATCCTCCCGGACCGGGGCACGAACCCGCGTCCCCTGCATCGGCAGGCGGACTCCCAACCACTGCGCCACCAGGGAAGCCCTCGAATATTCTTTTTAGCTCTTGATGTTTCCATTTTGTAAAATCTGAAATAAGATCCCTCTTCAATCTCTGTGACAATGTTTAATCATGCACTCCAAATTATAGAGCTACTGGAGTTATTTAATGACTTCCTGACCACGTAGAAATCCATATAGTTTAAAAGAAAATTTTGTACTCTCAGGATTGTATTATTTGAAACAAAAATTGTTTTAATTTCTTTAAAATTTATTATCAAAAATCTATCCCACTTAAGAGACCATAACAAGTTGAACGAAAAAAGAACTTACCTGGAAAAACATTTGAATCTTATCCTTATGAAAAGGGTTTTGCAGTATGCCTTTTGGCTAAGGGTTGCTCGTGTGTTTTTGAAAATATGTTCTATTTCTAGGGTGACAACTAGACGTCTTTCGGAGGTGTCCGTTGTACCGGTGCCCACTCCGTCTCTCACTACGTTATTAAATTTTTACTTTTGTATATAAAAATGTCAGTATTGCCTCTGTGCCCTATATGCTTTAACTTTGTTGCACGAATATCAGTCTTTATTATAAGTTGAGTTTCCACAGTTGTTTTCAGTTGATTTTTAGGTTCATGGAATTTTCTAGTAGTTCATGGAGTGACAGGGGAACATCAGCTCAGTGTCTGATGCATTGGAAGAGGTCATTGAATGCTACACTCCAGAAATGACAGTGGTTCAGCCAGTCATTAAAGAAATGGGTATATGTTTGCGCCAAAACAGAAATGATGTGTATTTCAGAAGAGGGCTGATGCCTGTGAGAGTCTAGAGAAGAGATCTGGCTGGAGCTTCCGGGAGCTGAGGACAGAAAGGTGTGGGCTTTGCCTAAGGTCTCCAGGGGCCGGCAGTGAGCCTGGTAGAGCTATTTAGAGGGCATGGTTGGGAAAGAATAATGTTGTTTCCCATTTTGCAAATTGAGAAGGAAAAAAAAGGATGTTACTATGTATCCAGCCACTGAAATCTTTTTACTCTTAGCTCCTAAGTAGCCTCTGGCAATGATTTCCAATTTCCTTCATTTTCTTTTATGTGAAATACAGCTGAGGCTTTGCCAGACAAAATGTGCCAGACAAAAATTGAATACCTCTTTCGGAGCGGTGTAAAAATTGCATTTTACATCTTGGTAAAATTGCTTTCCCGAGGAAACCCATTGATTGTTAATCCATTGTGATCCTCAAGTTTCCTTCATTCCATAACCAAGAGCTTCTGTCTTGCTAGTTAGATGCAGTGGCACTAAAAGGAAATGTTTATCCACCCCTGTAACTAGATTATAAATGTCACAAATGGAGTTTTATTCACCTTAAAATGGTGAATCGAGCACTATTATAGAACATTTGGTTTAAAGATAATCTCAATATCAAGTTGAAACAACTGAGCTTCCTTAAAAACTGTTAAATGATACACAGGCAGCCTTTGGGGGAGATAAGGTGATGATTTTGCCTTAATCTATTAGCAATGAATAACTTGTAAGAGAAGAATGATTATTAACTGTACTTTGCAATGGATGGGCTATTTTTGTGCCTTTGGGATTTACGTGTCTTTGTAAGTTGTACAAGGGTAGCAGTACCAGAGTCTAACAGAGTAGTTCTGCCTTTGGTTTGCTGGATGCTCACCAGTTTTGGGGTGTGTTAAAACATAGGTTGCTGCCCCTCTTCCCCTCACCTCAAGTTTCTGATATAGTAAGCCTGCGGTGGGGTCCAAGAGTCTTCATTTCTAATACTTACCCAAATGATGCTGTAGTGGCTAATCCTGGAACCACATATAGAGAACCATTGGTCTAGTATATTGCTTCCACTGGGTAAAACTCACAGTGAATTTCCCAACTGAGGTTTATAATTTATATATATCCAAATAAAGATAGTATGGATTTGAAACCCGAAAGCCTGAGAGGAAAACATAGAAATGGCAGTCATTTAAACTAAGAACCTTCTGGGTAAATAACTCAAACATATTGCTTTTGAAAATCAAAAGGATTTTTGAAATCTGTGATCATAAGTTCTTGATTACTTCAAAAAGTTTTGTGAAATGTGCAATGGTATAGAGTCCTTCATCTGGATTATTCAGTAGCTGTAGGAGAAAATTACAATCATGGGATGATGGGGGAAATTGACCGAGTTAGAAGACTTACAGTTATTGAAAATGTTAATAATGCGTGCACCAAGAAAACAGTTATCATGTATTCAGTATACATGGGAGCTCAGTTATCTTAGGGGATCAACTCCATGTCACACCTGACTGCCAAGACCTGTTGCTGGTATGAATGCTATTGTCGATCTCAGTAGCTAATTAACAAATATTATAAATAAAGAAATTTCATGTCAGAGATCATGAAAGAGCCCATGAAGACCAGCTCTAAACTAAGTTGAAATAGTTGGTGATCACTCTTGGTAAATAGTTGGTTATGACTACGATCACAAGGCATCTTTTACTGGCAAGTTAAATAAGATGGAAGCAAAAACTGGAACTGTCGAGATACCAATTATCACCATGTATTATAGAGTTATTTACTTGGTTTTTTTTTTGCATTCTCTTTTTAAATGTACATAAATTATCTTGAAGAAGTGAAATAACTAGCAGTTTTTTACATGTTGCTATGGAATATGATATCAAATTAGCTAATTTTTCTGGAGAACAGAATGCTTAAGTAAGGTAATTGTTTTACTATAAAAAATGAAGACATAAGCTTAACACACACACAAAACATAGTTGAGGACTTTATAGAAATTCTTGAAATTATTGTTTTGGATGAGAACAACTTTCAGGGTGAATTCAGTATGCTCTGGGGAAGGAAATGCCTGTGGGAACTTATTACATGTTCATTAGCTTAAAAACAAACCAGCAAACAGCTTGCATGGATGGAAGAGCTTGAAGACTGTGTCTTCCATCAGTACTACCCCTAGGAATTACACCTCTTCTCTTCCAGAATTCCCAGATGTAAACATCACTGCTGAATTACGATCTGGTTTTGGTAAACACAACCCAAAAGCTTTGTTAATGCAACAGCATGGGGCAAATGACTTATATTCTAGCTTTTACATATTCATAATGCAAAACCCTCAACTGCCAGAGGGAAGGTGGTGGAAATAACCAGGACCACTCAGACGTGGATCCTAACTCTTCCATATACTGACCTTACTTTTGGTCCTGTAACTTAGCTTCTGGTCAACAGACTTAATTTTATCATCCATATGTTGGGATTGATATATCATTAAATGAGATAATGTTTGTAAATCATCTGAATCATCGGCACTACTTGGTAAATTGTAGAGGATCAAAATGGATTTTTATTCATCTTTTAGAATATGTTACTGTTTTCGTTCCATTATGCTATAGGGTCTCCCTGTCCATGCTAAAAGACATCTCATATCTGAAAACTTTGTGATTATTCGTAGATAATTAGTTTAGAATGACTATGTGCCAGCCACTCTGCTAAGTGTCACTGAACAAGACTAGATTATGGAGCTTTTTTTTTTTTTTTTTTTTTGCGGTACGCGGGCCTCTCACTGTTGTGGCCCCTCCCGTTGCGGAGCACAGGCTCCGGACGCGCAGGCTCAGCGGCCATGGCTCACAGGCCCAGCCGCTGCGCGGCACGTGGGATCTTCCCGGACCGGGGCACGAACCCGTGTTCCCTGCATCAGCAGGCGGACTCTCAACACTGCGCCACCAGGGAAGCCCGATTATGGAGCTTTTGACGTGGAAGTGGAGGCAGACGATAACTGAAACAGCATCCACACACAGACAGATATGAAAATATCAGGGATACGCGTACGAGAACAACAGAGTGACAGGATTGCAATCAAGCCGTCGGCCGTGGCTGCAGCCTCATCTGAAGGCGCAGCTTGTTGGAACACATTTGCTCAATAGCTCATATGCCGTCTTGCTGGCAGGCTTCTTGCTCCAGGGTTGCCTCACGACGTGGTAGCTGGCTTCTGAACGTAGAATCTAAAAGAGATGGGAGGAGAGCATGCCAGGTGAGAGCCACAGTGCTTTTACAGTGTAAGCTTGGAAACATTTTATCACTTGTGTCATATTCTCTTCATTAGAAGCAAGTCAGTAAATGTAGCCCATAAATAAGTAAATGAGTGAATGAATGAATGGAGCCCTTACTCAAGTGGAAGAGATTTCAGAAAGGCAGAAAGGCATGGATGCTATGAGGCGGGATCACTGAGTACCATCTAAGAGGCTGCTCCATAGGTGGTGCCTCAGGTGCAACATGTCCTAAATGAAATGTATCAGTTTGCTTCTGAATCTCCTCTGCATCTTTGTTCGTGACTCCCATCACTCTGTCTCCATTTATATGTGGTGTGTCAAAGCCTGAAAGCTGAGGGGTCATTGCTAATGCCTTCCACATTTTCATCTACATCTAATTGGTTACCATATGCTTTTTACCTCAGAAACGTCTTTTAATTCTGGTGTCTCATCTCCGTCTGTTCAGTTGTAGCCTTGGGACTTAGTCAGTTCTTGTCTTAAGCTATTGCAATTGTCTTCGCTATGCGTCTCTTCGTCTAATCTCTACCCGCTTTAGTTATTTTTCTCAAACTAAATATATTCACGAATTCTGTGGTTTAAAGGCTTCCATTATTTTCACTCCCTGTATGTAAGATTAAATCCATTATCCTTATGTTGGCATATCAGGCCCTTTACAATATGGGCAAAGTGAACTCTCTAGCCCTATTTTCTGAGATCATCCTTCAGACAACGTAGGACTCCTTACTCTCTTAGCATGGCACAGCCTCTTATGATGTGTACTGGCCCATCCTGATTTCCCTTTTTATCCTCTTTTTTACCTGCTAATGTCATTCACCATTCGAGTCAGCTCATTGAGTTATCCTTCCTAAACTTCCCTTTCAAACAAAATCCAAGAATTATTAATTCTGAATTCAGAGTTCTGAGTACAATGGTATAACAATTGATGCTCAATAAATATAGATTGGATAAACGAGTCCTCCTTTAAGTTATTGTATGTAGGTGTTTCAAAAAGAAAATAGTTGAACTATAGAAGTTCCAAAGAGGTTCCAGGGCTATGATCAAAATAAATGTTTGATTTTAGTTCCTACTGGGGACTTACAACATGTAAATCTAAAAGAAATTATAATATTTAACATTTGTTAAGATCACACTATTTGCTAGGCACTATTTCCAGTGCTTTATGTTTAAGTTACCCAATCCTATCAACTCTATCAATTAGGTAACTTTTTTGATTCTCACTTTATAGATAAGGAAACCAAGGCACAGAGATTTTTTTTTTTTAACATCTTTATCGGAGTATAATTGCTTTACAATGCTGTGTTAGTTTCTGCTTTATAACAAAGTGAATCAGTTATACATATACATATGTTCCCATATCTCTTCCCTCTTGCGTCTCCCTCCCTCCCACCCTCCCTATCCCACCCCTCTAGGTGGTCGCAAAGCACCGAGCCGATATCCCTGTGCCATGCGGCTGCTTCCCACTAGCTATCTACCTTACGTTTGTTAGTGTACATATGTCCATGCCACTCTCTCACTTTGTCGCAGCTTACCCTTCCCCCTCCTCGTATCCTGAAGTCCATTCTCTAGTACGTCTGCATCTTTATTCCCGTCTTAACCCCTAGGTTCAGGCACAGAGATTTTTAGTAATTTTCCCAAGGTCACGCAGCTAGTAAGTGGTGAAGCTGGGTCTTAAACTGTGGTGGCCTAGCTCCAAATACCCTTATTCCAGAAAGAAGTTGGTTTCCAAAGATACCCAAATCGAGAAAACATAAATTGAATAGGGTTAAAAAATAAAAACTAAAAGGTGAAGGCTAATTATGACAAATGGATGAAAATTGTGAACGAATAGAATCAAGTTTATATTATCATAAAAAAGTATTTTCCAACTTTTTTCTCTCTAAACCCCAGAATTTTAGAACATTGGAAGAACTTCAGCATCTTAAAAGAATTTAAGGGAGAAAAGAATTACTGTTACCATAAACAATTGGAAATGACTTTAGTTATCAAGGCGTTAGGTGCTATGAGTAAAGAGTGTAAGTAGTTTCTGATGTCAGGATGAATTCATGGATACTTTATAGAAGGTTACAGCGCATTCTGAATTGTTGCGAGGCGGGAAAGGTGAGCGTTCAAGACGTTTCTAAGAGTTTACCAACAGGGTCCTACATATCTTAGAAGAAGCATATTCACATTGTATGCAGCCACAGAACACACTGAAGAATGGAAATTAGTAATAGTTTGGGAAAAAGTCCGTAATATAGTCCATAATAGTGGATTCATCTGTACTAGTTCAAAGAATGTATCAGTATGGATACGTTTCTAAAATACAGTATTAAATGAAAACCGTATTTAAAGCCAACACAAGTACTGTTTATATGCACATACATTATATTGTTTATACTTGCTTGCTATGTTACTTGTTTTGTGTTTGAAACCTCATAATTTAAAAAATTAAAAAGTAAAGACATCAATACAATGAAATGGAAATACTACATATACTTTTACCTTTGATTTCAATTTTTCCCTTGAAATAGGCATATGTTGAAAATACTTTTTGTTAAACATAAATTGTTTATAATTGTATAATTTTTATTAAACTTAGTAATTAGAAGTTAAATTCTAAGATAGCCTTATATTGTATTTTAAAACACATGAATGAATAAGCACAATGGAATTGAATACCTCCAATTTTATTAATATTCATCAGTTATCATTATCAACTGCTGTGCGCTAAGTAAACTTGGTTGCTATTTTAAAAGCTAATGCCGGGCTTCCCTGGTGGCGCAGTGGTTGAGCGTCCGCCTGCCGATGCAGGGGACACGGGTTCGTGCCCCGGTCCGGGAAGATCCCACGTGCCCCAGAGTGGCTGGGCCCGTGAGCCATGGCCGCTGGGCCTGTGCGTCCGGAGCCTGTGCTCCGCAACAGGAGAGGCCACAACAGTGAGAGGCCTGCATATCGCCACAAAAAAAAAAAAAAAAAAAAAGCTAATGCCATTTCCAACTTTGTAGACTATTTTTATAAGAAAAGTTGTATTTCCCAAGTACATTAAAGCTAAATGTATTATAACAGCAGTAAAAAGACTGTATGAAATTACCTCTTCTTTTTGGTTATTTTCTTCCTTTAATTATTTCTTAGTCTGATTTTTTATTTTTAAGTGCACTTTTAAGAGTAGACACCAACTATCCTATGTAAAATTCTGGACTAAAAAGAAAATTTGGTACAACCTGTACTCTGAGCTTAATGTTTCCCACAAGTTTGACTTGGCTGTTTATTACAATTGTAATTCAATGCAAACCCCGAAGAAATAAATGCTGTGTGTTACTACCAGTAAACACAGGGATTGAAAGTGCACATCTGAGGTTTGAAATCCCCAATGAAAATGAAAAAGACTAAAACGCATTTTTGTAGTAAGATCGAATTATTCATCCAGGGTCTAGGTCATACTTTAAATAAAACAAATACAATCATTTATTTGTAGCATTATTACCTCCCTGAATACATCCTTTTGTTTCTATGCTGATTTTACTGAAGAATTCTTAGGTTGTGTGAAGACTCCTCAGATTATGTAATTAATAAGTAAACATGATCACAGGCTCTGGTGTCAAGGCATTAATTTGATTAAAAGATATGCTTCAGACAGGTACATGTAAAAGTATGAGATTAGATCACTCCCTAACACCATACACAAAAATAAGCTCAAAATGGATTAAAGACCTAAATGTAAGGCC
The DNA here is from genome assembly GCF_963924675.1 of Phocoena phocoena. NCBI lineage: Eukaryota > Metazoa > Chordata > Mammalia > Artiodactyla > Phocoenidae > Phocoena > Phocoena phocoena. The sequence continues at coordinate 30,529,531 of NC_089239.1, read as the reverse complement.
AGAAACTATCAAACTCTTAGAGGAAAACATAGGCAGAACACTCTATGACATAAATCACAGCAAGATCCTTTCTGGCCCACCTCCTAGAGTAATGGAAATAAAAACAAAAATAAACAAATGGGACCTAATGAAACATCAAAGCTTTTGCACAGCAAAGGAAACCATAAACAAGACCAAAAGACAACCCTCAGAATGGGAGAAGATATTTGCAAATGAAGCAACTGACAAAGGATTAATCTCCAAAATTTACAAGCAGCTCATGCAGCTCAATAACAAAAAGACAACCCAATCCAAAAATGGGCAGAAGACCTAGACATTTCTCCAAAGAAGATATACAGATTGCCAACAAACACATGAAAGAATGCTCAACATCACTAATCATTAGAGAAATGCAAATCAAAACTGCAATGAGATATCATCTCACATGGGTCAGAATGGCCATCATCAAAAAATCTAGAAACAATAAATGCTGGAGAGGGTGTGGAGAAAAGGGAACACTCTTGCACTGCTGGTGGGAATGTGAATTGGTTCAGCCACTATGGAGAACAGTATGGAGGTTCCTTAAAAAACTACAAATAGAACTACCATATGACCCAGCAATCCCACTACTGGGCATATACCCTGAGAAAACCAAAATTCAAGAAGAGACATGTACCAAAATGTTCATTGCAGCTCTATTTACAATAGCCCGGAGATGGAAGCAACCTAGGTGCCCGTCATCGGATGAATGGATAAAGAAGATGTGGCACATATATACAATGGAATATTACTCAGCCATAAAAAGAAACGAAATTGAGCTATTTGTAATGAGGTGGATGGACCTAGAGTCTGTCATACAGAGTGAAGTAAGTCAGAAAGAAAAAGACAAATACCGTATGCTAACACATATATATGGAATTTAAGAAAAAAAAATGTCATGAAGAACCTGGGGTAAGACAGGAATAAAGACACAGACCTACTGGAGAACGGACTTGAGGATATGGGGAGGGGGAAGGGTGAGCTGTGACAGGGCGAGAGAGAGTCATGGACATATACACACTAACAAACGTAAGGTAGATAGCTAGTGGGAAGCAGCCGCATAGCACAGGGATATCAGCTCGGTGCTTTGTGACAGCCTGGAGGGGTGGGATAGGGAGGGTGGGAGGGCGGGAGATGCAAGAGGGAAGACATATGGGAACATATGTATATGTATAACTGATTCACTTTGTTATAAAGCAGAAACTAACACACCATTGTAAAGCAATTATACCCCAATAAAGATGTTAAAAAAAAAAAGATATGCTTCAAAAAAATGATATGCTTCCCATTAAGATGTTAATATATTAAAATCTTTTTGGAAGGTGTGGGGGACAATATGTTAATATTCAGAGAGGTGGTAAAAACCAAAACCATTTGGAAGTAATTGTTCTTGTGGAAGTATGTGTGTGTGTGTGTGTGTGTGTGTGAGTATAGTACAAAGGTGCTAAATATTCTGTGTGTTTTAGACTAGCGCTTCCCTTTTAATATAATCATTCTCTGAGTCACCTATTAGGTAAGAGATAATTGATGCTCCTCTCCTTTAATGGATTAAGATGATTGCAATCAATTCCTGAGTTCAGTTTCACACAAATAAAATTAGCCTTTTATAAACTAGTTTTTCTTTACACATGAAAGCATTTATAACAGCACATCCAAGAACTTGACAAATTCATGTGGAGTAATAAAGTCAGCTTCAAATTCTGTGGCTGCCAGTGGTTGGATGGGTGGCATATGGCAAACCATTTAACAACCGCTGTGACCTTAAATCTCCTATTTGCAATATTAAGGAAATGCACTAGAATTCCATATCTATGAATATATCCATATCTATGAATTTCAGACATGCTCTTTAAGCCCGATATTTTCAAAGGTAATATAAGAACATTATTACATTCTTGTCACCTTGCTAGGATTAGAATATATTTTCTTTTTTCAAAAATTTTTATTGTAGTATAGTTGCTTTACAGTGTTGTGTTAGTTTCTGCTGTACAGCGAAGTGAATCAGTTATATGTATACATATATCCCCTCTTTTCTAGATCTCCTTCCCATTTAGGTCATCACAGAGCATTGAGTAGAGTTCCATGTTCTATACAGTAGGTTCTCATCAGTTATCTATTTTATGCATAGTAGTGTATATATGTCAGTCCCAGTCCCCCAATTCATCCCACCCCTGCTTCCCTCCTTGGTAACCATAAGTTTGTTCTCTACATCGGTGTCTCTATTTCTGCTTTGCAAATAAGTTCATCTGTACCATTTTTCTAGATTCCACATATAAGCGATATTATATGATATTTGGTTTTCTCTTTCTGACTTACTTCACTCTGTATGACAGTCTTAGGTCTGTCCGTGCCTCTGCAAATGGCACTATTTTGTTCCTTTTTTATGGCTGAGTAATATTCCATTGTATATATGTACTACATCTTCTTTATCCATTCACCTGTCGATGGACACTTAGGTTGCTTCCATGTCCTGGCTATTGTCAATAGTGCTGCATTGAACATTGAGGTGCATGTATCTTTTTGAATTATGGTTTTCTCCAGGTATATGCCCAGAAGTGAGATTTCTGGATCATATTGTAGTTCTATCTTTAGTTTTTTGAGGAACCGCCATACTGTTCTCCATAGTGACTGTACCAATTTACATTCCCACTAAAATATATATATGTTTTCTATTCATACATTGTATTTATCTTTACTTATTTCTTATAAAATAAGCTCATTTGTCATCTGATGTTATACACAGAAGAAACTCATCTGAGTGTCAATATTCTGTTAGCTAATAGATAGAGCCTACACATAGAATAATTATATTAAAGTGGAATTTCTAGCCCAAAACACACAGAAGTATTTACCAGAAAATAGGAACATTCACAGTTTAATAATTTATCCTCTCTCTCTTCCTTTTTCTCTCTCTCTCAGACACAGATACAGACAGACACACACACAAACACACACATAACAAAAGCAAAGTATTATAATAAAGAAATTGTCAAGTGAAGGCAGAAGATTTTATATGTTTTATATCTAAAGGATTAGTGTAAACATTTCTTTCAATCCAGGTTTGGTATTTATGCTGGCCTTCTTTTCTTCTATAAGACGAAACAACACGTCTTTTTTTCCAATTAATAAGTGACTTCACTGTGTTGCAAAGTCCTCCAATCTTTAGCATTTGTTGTTCTTGCCTTTGAACTAAAGACTTCCTTAAACAATAGTTAACAGGATTATAACAACTTAACCCAGGCCTTCATAAGTTTTCATTTTATGATACAGAATTGAGATAATTTTGCTATTCAGTGATTTCCTATTTGGAGAATATGGTGTCTTTACACCAGGGATAAGTAAATGCCAAAAGGCACTTGTTTTTGTAGTAAAAGAGAAGCTAAATATATATTGGCTTCAGGCATTTTTTTAATAGAAAAGGAACTCATAAAGGAAATAACCAAGGCAAAGGATTAAAAGCATCATATATGTGATGCTTAAAGCATTCTGATTATTTTTAAAAATGATGATGGTCTTATTGCAAACATCTCTATAGTTCAGACTCAGGAAATAAATCTTATTTATTTGTTTCCTGAGTTCGTCCCTTTATTTTGCTGGTGAATTTGTTGACAGATAGTAATTAGGTCACTGTATTGAAATGTCCATTGTAAGCTCAGAATTCTCTGTGTTGGTTGGCGTGACAACCATAGCGGTCAATTAAACATGCTCAGAAACTGAGAAACTGTGCTGCTCAGGTTAACTAGATGGGGAATAGAGCACTATCCGGAGGAAGGCAAAGTGGACAGAGACTTCTAAGAACTGCCCTGGATGTGCTATCCCATATTTATTTGTGTGGTATTGATAAGATAAACTGATAACATGTACAAAAAGCTAGATGTTTAAAAATTCATTTAGATTACCAAATATAGTTTTGATTTTATATGGATTTTTCAAAGGTTGAAATAGCCTTAAAATATTAAGTCCTCTTTTAGAGAAAATGCTTAGTATTCTTTGTAACAAATATAATTGCTATAAATGATAATTTCTATCCAGCTATTTCCCTTTTAAGTCGTTCCGTGAAGTGCATGACAGATGACATACACAGATGGTGTAGATTGGCACTGCCTTTGCTGGCCAGTATTGCCATAGCCAAATTTAGGGACCAGGGAGATGGTGAAAGGATAAATCATTAACGACAGAGACAGAGCGTTGGTCAAAGACGGGATGGTATGGTTCACTATCTTTTTTTTTTTTTTTCTATTTTTCAACTCCACCCCTTTGGCTGATACATAGCGATTAACCCAAGACAAATTTGGAGGTAGTCAGTGAAAGCAAGTTATGCTTTATAGGACACTTCATATTTTTTGCCATATATTTTATTCCTAATACAGACAACATTTGGGGGTTAGGAGAAGGAATTGACTGTCTAGCAAGATTTTTTTTAAAGTTAGTTTGTTCTGATCTGGCTAATAAAATTAAAAAGACAAGATAAAATGGACAGCAGAGCTTTGAACTGTTTCTGTAACTCAGTTTAAGCAACTGATATCTTAGGTAAGGAAGGTGGCATATTTTAATTCTTTTTTATTAGTATGCCCGTATGAAAATTCAAGTACGGATGTTTTAATTAATCTATGAAAAAATATGAATATCAACTATAAAAATAAGTACTTTTAAATAGGCTAAGATCATTCCAAAAATCCATTGTCAAAATCAATTTAAAAAATCAGTATCCATTATAACACTTTTGAGAGGATGAGATATTACAGATCGTCTTCACTCTACAAAAGGAAATGAACTGTATAGGATTAAGGAGCTAATTAGTGATAGAACTGAAAGCCCTGCTGGCCTCATTCAAATGCAGGCTCTTTTCTTTTCTTTTCTTTTCTTTTTTTTTTTTTTTTGCGGTACGCGAGCTTCTCACTGTTGTGGCCTCTCCCGTTGCGGAGCACAGGCTCCGGACGCGCAAGGCTCAGCGGCAATGGCTCACGGGCCCAGCTGCTCCGCGGCATGTGGGATCTTCCCGGACCGGGGCACGAACCCGCGTCCCCTGCATCGGCAGGCGGACTCTCAGCCACTGCGCCACCAGGGACTCCCAGGCTCTTTTCATAGCACCGTGATGCCTGCTAATCTCCCTCCCCATCCATGTTGTGGTCAAACATAACTTCCCGGAGACATGAGATGTCCATTGAGTGCAAGTGAAACCAACACTTTTATTTTGAAATTCCTTATTTTCTTTCTTTGTCATGTTCTTTTTCTGGAGCTGTGAGCTCTAACTGATTACTTTATGTGTTCGTTTTTGCTTCTTTTTAATTTTGAGAGAGGCATATTAATATTTTCACTATATCTAAATGTCTGATTTGCTCATGAAGAATTATTGAAGGATGGACAGCGGTAAATATTATCCATCATTGACTGGTATTTAAATATTAACTCTGAAAAACAAAATCAACTTTTGAAATTACCCTGGTAGACACACACTTCTGTAAAATGACTAATAATAAAATGTAGCTTCAGTTTGTTTTAGAACTGGCACTCGTTAAATTTTCCAGTTTTGAGGACAAATGTTTCGTCTTTCTTGTATTATCCTCATGAGATTTTGGTTAAAGCTTTCAAGTGTTGGGACTAAAAAATGTTACACTTAAAAAAACAACAACAGTGATCTGTATAATTTCTATTTTACATTTGTTATTTCTGTAAACAAATATGAACTGAATATATCTTAACCAAATTCAAGATATTTCTTTGAGAAAAAAATTGGCCATTTTCCTTGATTTCAGGATTGAAAATACGCGTCTCTTGCCTCCCTGTCCTTTTGTTTGTTTCTGACCTATCAGTTGAAAATCTTTGTTTTCATTCTCCTTTGTTTCCTCTTTTCAGTCTGTGCGCCGACCTTTCTCATCTTCCTTCCTTTTTAACGTCTCTTCCCCGCCTTGTCCTTCCCTTTCAGATCCATCCCCCACTCTTCCCCCTTCCCATTGCTTTGACTAGATCAGCACACTTTAATGAGCGTCTTCGGAAGGGTGGAGGGAGGTGGGTGAGATGGAAAAGCGATGAGCAGGAAAGTAAAAGCTGAAGTGAAAGATGAGAAGAGTGTGAATTTTATAAAACGGGGGGAAAAGATAAAACAGTGGACCGGAGTGTTATCAGCAAGTTAAAACTTCACAGCATGTATTTCTGTTTTTTCATCCTTTATTGGTTGGATTCTTTCATTCATTCATTCGTCACTTAATAAACGTATAATGAGCACCTACTTTTTGCCAGCTCTAATTGAATCGTTTGGGATGTAGGAGTTAAAACACACACAGACACACACACACACACAAGACACAAAGTCCTCGTCTTCCTGGAGCCTATGTTCCAGTGGATAAAAACTGAGCTTAGAAAATGGTGCTTTATATGGTTTATGAGTATCCTTCTTTCAGAAGTAAGAGCAAAAGGAAAAGATTTTTCGCAGAGAATTGTCTTTCATAGATTAAATTTGTTGGTGCACAGTGATGTCCAGTAAGCAGTTCGATGCGTGAGTTCAGGATTTGGGAGAAAAACCTGCGTTGAAAGTCTGCGCCTGTAAGTTATCAACAAGTATGTGATCCTTGATGACAGCAGTATTGATTAAGTCAACCTAAAGGTGTTTGTAGACCTAGAAGGGACCGGAATAGAGACTCAAAGAAAACATTGTAGAAAGAAGCTGAGAACAGGAAAGAGAATGTTAAGTTGCGCAAAAGCATGTGTTGGGTCCTTGAAGAAAGCCAAAGACAGGTCACGAAGAAGTGGCCAGCAGTATCCATGCTTGTGAAGACCGATAAGATAAGGTCAACAGTAACTATGTTGACCTTAGTACAGTGTCAGTCAAACCTCTGAGTGAACCTTTACTGCTCTATTTCTCTGTAGCTCATACCGTGTTAACTATATTAAGGTGTATTTTATTTATTTTATTTTTAAGATAAATTTATTTGTTTATTTTTGGCTGCATTGGGTCTTCGTTGCTGTGCACGGGCTTTCTCTAGCTGCGGCGAGCGGGGGCTACTCTTCGTTGCAGTGCGCGGGCTTCTCATCACAGTGGCTTCTCTTGTTGCGGAGCACAGGCTCTAGGTGCGTGGGCTTCAGTAGTTGTGGCACACGGGCTCAGTAGTTGCGGCACACGGGCTTAGTTGCTCCAAGGCATGTGGGATCTTCTCGGACCTGCACTGGCAGGTGCACTGGCAGTGTCTCCTGCGCTGGCAGGTGAATTCTTAACCACTGCGTCACCATGGAAGTACTTAAGGTATATTTTAATACCTAGTCTGTCACATCTTATGAGAAGGATGATATTTTTTTCCTGTGTTGTTTGATCTTTCACATGATAGGGATGTGAATGTGCATTTACGTGAAGAGCAAAGAATCAGGATAGTGGGAGAAAGAGAAAATAAAAGAAAACAAAAGAGGGCGGTCAGTTGTGAGAGGTGCTGAAATCCAGAATGTAGCTGGAAAGGTTAATAAACACTCTGAAAGATGACCACAGATTTTTTTTTGCCATCCCTATTTAAAGAATAAAGTTTAGTTTTGTTTCTTAACACAAAGACGGAAGATGTATCTGTCTCATATTTTGTGTGTTACACATTTCTGATGGAAAAGCACAGTTGTGGTGAAATTAGTTTGAGGTTGTGGTGAAATGAGTCTGGAATTGTGCAGGATGGATGGATTGGAGGATAAGAGGCTATAGCTTGGTGGTTATAGAGGCTAGACTAAGATAAAGGCTATAAACATTGGAAGGATTCAATTGAATTGATTCCAGGGAACAATGTGAGGGAAAATTGATGAGATACCTCGTGTCTCTAGGCCAAAAGCAATACCTAGCACATTATCTATTAAATAATTATCTTAATAATTGTAGTCTAACAGTGTCTGACAGATGTCACTGTGTTTTCAGTTGAAAATTTTAAATACCCAGTGGTATCCTGTGAGTATCCGGTAGGTGCCTTGGGTCACAGGCTGGAATCCATGGGTTGATGCTCCGCTTTCTCCTATCTTGTTCTTGTTGTGTTGGAATATATATTGCAGTGTATCATAATTGCTTACGTGATTTTTCCATCCTTCTTGCCGGACTGCAAACTACACGAGGAGAGGACCACGTTTATCTTGTTCATAGCTGAATCCTTCCCAACCAGCACTGGCTTGTGATGGGTCTTAAATAAGTAGTTGTTGAATTAATCCAAATTACGAGTGGGTTAATTATATACAATGCTAATTTGACTGCGTGTATTTTTCAAACTCTAAGTTAGTTTCTGGCATATTTCTTTTAGTGGAGTCATCTTAACAGTCTATGTGAAATCTGTTAACGATATCTGAGTAGACTGAATGCGAGTGCTAAAAAGAAGAAACACTTCTCTAGTTCTGCATAAGAGAAGGTGAATTAAATGAATTAGATGTACCAGTTTGGAATTGCGGTAGACATGAGAATGATAACTAACAATCGTTAGAATTCATAGAATGCACCTAACTCGCTCACCTCTTCACACAGCTGTAGGAAGCACAACGCATGACAAACCATCCACCGAGTTACTGGTTTAAGACAATATGGATTTTTTTTTTCTTTCTCACAGTTTTATGGGTTGTTTGATTTACTCTGCTGCTTCATGTGGTACTGGCTACAAGACACTGGGACATTTGCAGTCATCTGGGGTCTTGATGGAGCAGGAATGTCCCAGAGGGCTCAGTTGATGTTGGCTGTGGGTCGCAAGCTTAGCTGAGACTCTGCGCCACTACGCCCACGTGTGTCCTCTGCACGTGGCTTGGACGTCTCACAGCATGGAGCCTGGATCCTGAGAGGGAGCATCCCCAGAGCAAGCGCCCTTAGACGTCCAGGCAATAGTAGCAAGGATTCTTAGGATCTAGCCTCAGAAATCTGAGAACTTCTCCTCTGCCACACTGTATTTGGAAAGGCAAGTTGCTAAAGCTTACCCAGATGGGAGGGGAGGGGAATTAGATCCTTCTTTTCAATGGAAGAGGCAGCATGCATAGAAAGAGAGGGAATGAGTCAAGAGTGGCCATCATTGACCATCTACTACGTGTAGTGCTATTATTTTTCTTATTTTAGAAATGAGGAGAAATGAATTCATGGAGAGCTTGGTAACTGAGATTCATAGCTGATAAGTGCAACATCCAGGACTCAAACTCTGGACTTTGCTCCCAGAGTCTCTGCTCTTAATCACAACCTGTTACTGCCTCACCTCTGGCAATATTGTTCATTCATATATGATTACACACACACACACACACACACACACACACACACACAACCTGTTACTGCCTCACCTCTAGCAATATTGTTCATTCTCATACATGATTACACACACACACACACACACACACACACATACATTCAGTATATTTAGAGGTCATGGTGGTAATGATAATGGCTATGGTCATATAATTCTTTGCTTTTGCATAGTTTATTAGGGTTCACATTGATTATTTTATTTATTCATAGAATGCATTTTTTGTTCAGTAGTTTAATTTTGACATAATTTTAAATTTACAAAAGCATTGCAAAGAGAGTGCAGAAAGTTCCGGTGTAACTTCACCCAGCTTCCCTGAATGCTTACATAGCCATGGCACATTTATCAAAACTTAGAAATTAACATTGATACAACACTATCCAACTACAGACTTTATTTGGATTTTCAAGTGTTATTGACAGTTGTCATTTAATGTTCTAGGATCCAATCCATCGTACTAAAGTGCATTTAGTACTATCTCCTTAGGTTCGTCCAATGGGTGAATGTTTCTCCATCTTGCCTTGTTTTATGTGACCTGGACGTTTTTGAACAGTACTGGTCAAGTACTTTGAAAGATTTCTCTCATTTTGTGTTTGCCTGATGTTTTAAGATTGGCCTGGGTGATGGATTTTGAGGAAGAAAACCAAAGAGATGGTATTCTTGGTATACCAAGTGGTATCACTGGTCACTTTGTTAAGGTACTGCACTGTCTACCACTTCTCTTTCACACTGTTTTTGTTGGAAGTGAGTCATCGAGTCCATCCTATCCTTAAGGAGCTCCACTTAGCCTCCTCCTCCTGGAAGAAGTGCTGTCAAAAAATGTGTGAACATGTTAAAACCACCGACCAACATTACTAAATATTTCAGAGCGGTCCTGTGAGGCTATGCAAATTTGTTTCTACTCAGAATGAATTTGAACCTCTCCAGATCGATCCTGATTTTTCTCCTCAAATTTGAACTTTTAGTCACAAAATTTATTTTTATAATTATCTAATATTTTTGTCTGTACATCTTATGGTATAATGTGACAAAATGCGGGACCGTAATATAGTGCAAATAATTCTTATCAATGTACGTAATTCCTAATAAAATCTACTTACCAGTTAAAATGTAAAACATATTCAAAATATATAGTTCACAAAATTTTATCCATATCCACATATTTTGTTTACTAGCTCTGCCTTACCGACCAAAATACGCATTCATCTTATGTAATGATATCAAAGCATAGAATCTGGTACAAATAAATCTTAGACCTTAGTGTTGTGCTTTAATAGATTGTTTTAAGCCATTAATTAAGTTTTCTTTCTGTATTATTAAATGTGGTCTTTTACAAATATCAAATTTCTGAAAGAACTTATGGAATATTGAATTCAGCAAGAATTTTTAAATTTTTGATGAAAACAGAGAAATGTACACTTATCATGAATAATTCGTAATTGTTCAATTCCTTTATCAACTCTTAAAATATTTTTTTTCACCAGCGAAATTGATACGACTTAATCTAAAGCAAATTCTACTTTGAGTAAGGTTTCTTATGCAGGTAAAAATGGGGATGTCAAGGCAGTGCCTAATTATTTTATAATTTGTTTTTCTGTTTTACGTTACTTTTATAGCAAAGGAAGAAAACAGAAGTATTACTTTCTAAGGAGGCAAAGTTAATTCAAAGCAATTTTCATTTTAATAAGTAAAAAGGGCACAATCAAGTTTAATAAACTTTTTAAAATAGGAAAATATTGAAAATAAGTTAGAATTAGTAATTTTTTTTGAGTTTAGTTTCATTGTTTCTGGCAATGTAGGGCAGTGTATTTTTTTCAAATGTACATTACAGACATTGGTATTACCAGTTATGCACTGATTTTTTTTAAAATTAATTAATTAATTTATTTTGGTCTGTGTTGGGTCTTCATTTCTTTGCGAGGGCTTTCTCCAGTTGTGGCAAGTGGGGGCCACTCTTCATCGCAGTGCGCGGGCCTCTCACTATCGCGGCCTCTCTTGTTGCGGAGCACAGGCTCCAGACGCGCAGGCTCAGTAGTCGTGGCTCACGGGCTTAGTTGCTCCGCGGCATGTGGGATCCTCCCAGACCAGGGCTCGAACCCGTGTCCCCTGCATTAGCAGGCAGATTCTCAACCACTGCGCCACCAGGGAAGCCCCCTATGCACTGATTTTACTCAGTGTATTCAGAACAAAATAAATGTATATTTTAGAATGATAATCATTGAACCTTCCTTTCTGAATATAAATCGTATTTTAGTAGTTCAGAGGATAGCACCATATCTTAAAAGAGGAAAGGAGAATAATATGATTATTTTCTCTACTTAACTTTGAAAATTATTTCTTAATCGACTCTATTCCTTAAGGTATATGCAAATAATGTAATTATACTATTAATGGAATACAGATTATTAAATTGTATAATGTAATTTATACAACTTACCTATGATTCCCATAATTGCAAATATTTTGGGATAATAAAGTGCTGTTTCTTGTTTGACTTGTTCTGCTGGTTAATCAAACCTGATGAATTTATTATGTAGACTGGAGAATATAACTGCACTTGAGTTGTATTAATTTGCTAAGTTGTTTAGCGAAGGATTGTCAAGAATACAGCGATAAACAAAAACATTATTTCTGTCTCCAAAGAACATGTACTTTAGCAGGGGAGGGGGCATAAATGTGAACTGTTACCTTACAAGGCTGGATATGATTTTCCTTATGCCCTTTCAATTGGGACTTCAGGGAGTTTCCATGAAAGGTGATTGTTTTTTGTGAACCTTTAAGGATGGTTAAGATTTTGAAAGATGGAAATGGGTGAGATGATATTCCATAAAGAGAAGCAGTCTTAACAAAAGCTCAAGGTGGGTAAGGAGGAAGAGTTTTGAGAAACTCATAATGTTGTCTTTGTTGTCCTAGGGTGTATGGAAGAATGGTCTGTGAAATAAAATTGGGGCCAGATGATGGGATGATGTTAGCCTAAACATTTTAGCCTCTAAGCGGCAGAATTTGGTAATAAAAATGATGGGGCTTATTATTCCTGGCACTTCTTGAGCCTTCCTGTTTTCCAGGCCTTGCAACAATCCAAGGAGGTAGATGTACCGTTATTTAATATATTACAGTTGAGAACTTTGAGGTTTAGATATGTCATTACTTGCCCCTCTGCTCGAGTTCATTATATGACACCATCTTTGCATCTTTATAAAAGTGGCAGTCATATTGTAAAACCATGATTTTAAAAAGAAGGATTCAGAAATGCATAGTGGGGAGGAGATCTGAGGTCGGTGAGGGAGTGGTTGCAGCTATCTACGTATCTATTTTAGAATCACAATGTTAACGGAATGATAGGGATGTGATGAGATTGGACAGACATTGGCTCTAGCAGCGCTGGCCAGCAGAACTTGATAGATGACCGATCTGATGTAGAGGGAATCAGAAAGAGAAGGACCAAAATCACGAGATAGTTTTGATCTTTGGTAACCAGGTGAATGATGCATCTATCACTGTAAATTGAAAAGTCAGTTTAATTATAGGCAGGGAGTTTGCCCTGGAGAGTCATCCACACGACCATTTATACCGCATAAGGAAAGTCCAAGGCATTTGGAAATGTGAAAATGGGTCTCACGTGAAAGGTCAAGATTATGAATGAAAAAAAATTTGAATAATCTGCCTTGAGACACTAATTAAAGGTTTGGGTTGGAGGATATAAGAGATGGAAAGAAAGGGATCGAGGGAGGGACAGAATTCAGTGAATACTGGTATTTCTATTAGAAGACGAAGGAGGAAAAAGAGATAGCAAAGCTATCAGAGAATTTTACTGGAAATTAGTGTGGTGAGGTCGGAGTTTAAAAAGGAAGGAATTTTAAGAAGGTTGACACGGTGGAGGTTGAGAATGAAGTAATTTCAGATCTAGAAATTAAGATGTTAACTATATTAAAAATGTGTTTCCTGTTGTGGCTTCACGGTTTTTTATCAGCACAACCACAGAGGACCTATGGATTCCCTATCCTCCATCCAGTCCCTTCCTTTGTTCAGGGCATCCAAACACACTGCTTGAGTTTCTTGATGCCAGTTGGGTCTCCGATTATAAAATTGTAGGTCCTTATATGATCTTATTTTCCACTGTTGGTGTTGAGTGGTGTCATTAAAACTAAATAATGTGACGATTTTCTTTTTTTTTTTTTTTATTACTGTGTCTGAGTCTCTTTGCTTCATTTATAGACTGTTTTAGTCATTTGGTGTTGCCGGTGATGAACTGCATGTGTCATTTCTTGTGTCTCCGACATCTTACCCTTCCAATTGATTGAACATATACTTACTAAGGTCTCTAAACTCTTCCTCATCACGCTGGTCTTTTGTGCACGTGTTATCACTTAATCTGACTAGTCTGAGTAATTAGAACTGAAGCTTTGGCTTAGTCCTACCATGGAAAGGTATCTATAGCCATCCAATAAGATACAACCTTACCATAAATGGTGATTACAAATTCACTGATTTCGGAGGTAGGGAACACATTTGGAACTGATTGTGAAACTGGTTTTCTTGCTTCTCTAAAGCTTTGTAGGATCCAGGTATTCTAGGCATTATTCAGAAAACATTAGCTAATTTGTATTGAAGAAATTCAAATTGTCGTAAACTTTAAGATCATTTAAAAAATAAATTTTATTCTTATTGAGAAATACTAAATTATTAAGCAGAAACCATAAAAAGTAAGCAAGTAAGCATAGGTTTGAATATGCATGGGTTGAATGTGACATTTGTATATTCGCTTTATTTTTTCATTCTCACCGTACCTGCATGATAGCTGTTCACTCATTCAGCGGGTATTTGTTGAGTGCCCTCTCTGAGCCAGACGCTTGGGATGGACAAAAGTGACAGGAAGCTGCACTCTTGCACATATGTCCTTCTTTTTGCAGAGGAAGGACCTTGAAGCCCCTGCAGGTCATCTTTCAGCAGTTAGAGCGTGGATTAAAATACTGGTTTTTTTCTGACTTCAAAACGTCTTTCTATTGAGCATACTGCCACCTCTAAGTTATTGTATGTGATGACAGTTTTGTTTTGTTTTTCAAAATGAATACAAATGTATTGTCTTCTTTGAAAGAAGTTATACTTTTCATAATTTTCAACTCATAGTTTTCCTCTTATTTCCTTTTAACACTTTCACCCTCATATTTCCTCACTTAGAATATATGTAGAACTAGCCTGTTAGGTCACATAATCACACCGCTGCCGGCCTGGTGTATTTGTCGCCAGAGAGGGAAAAAAGCCCATAGACTTGTTCATTTTTATTCTGTTTATTAGAAGAGTCTTTTAAATTTGCTGACTGATCTTCAATGTTTGCTTCTAGAGGAGGGTCAGGAAAGCTGAGCATCTGTGTTGAAACAGTACCTCAGGGCAAAGCCACATACATGTTGCTCCACGTAAAACCCATCAGCTAAACTGGGAACCACTGGAATGCTATCGAATATCCTAAGCACTGCCGTGGAACATACTGTGCTTTGGGAAAGAATGAAGTATCCACACAGAAAGACGTGGAAGCATGTCCAGTATACGTTACAAAACCCAAACAAAATAGAAATCATTCTCCATTTGTGTGACAGCTTTAAAATATTTTTTGGTAAGGGAATATTTACAGACTTATACATCCAATAGTCAGCGGTGATTGCATCAAGCTTGGGAAGATTATACTGGAAATATCATGAGAAACAGAATTGTTCCCAGGGATAAAAGCCAGTGTGGGTGCTAGTGTGAAGACACGCCCCCCCATCATTTTCACAGACATTTATGAGAACTTGATATCTTAACAGTAAGTTTTTTTTTTTGCTGGAATATCATTTTTTAAGACAGATTTTACCTCAATTACTGACGAACGTTATATAACAAATCTGTAAATAAAGAATTAGTGAATTTTATTTCAGTCATATAATTAATGTAACAATATTTATGTTATAATTATATGCATAATTATATAGTAATGTATATGCTATTAATATATAACAATTATATTATTGATATAGTATAATTATATTAAATGATGTATTTATTATATATAATTGTACTATATTTTATACAGATAATGGATTATATGTTAATAATGAGAAAGAATTATTAGGTAGTTATAGTCACCTATATCATGTTAAGTGGAAGAAAACAGAGGAATGTTTAATCAGGAAATCTCCATGGTGCTTGATTTTCACCTAAACTACAGTTTTCTTTGTCATCATCTTAAATATTTCACTGGAGAAGCTCAGTAGATCTGGACTATTAGATAGATGTCAGTGACAGGTACCCAACTTGCATTTTAAATGTTAATTACCCCAAGTCCCTTACAATCAGTGTAATATTTATAGCCTAGATTAAATGCTTCACATTACTTTAGTAAATTTTCCCCCAGGAAACCTTGATCCCGTAAGAAAAGAGAACACTGGTGGGCCTGCCCTGCTAGTCCGCTGGTTACACGCTGACGTTCATGAATAAGGGTTAAAGCAGGGTTGGAGTTGGGAAGCAGTGAAAAGGTGAGATGCCAATCTTTGCTCCTTTCTCGCCCATTCAGTTAAAGAAATGAGATAAATAAGTAAACGCTAAAGAAAGTTATTTACGTGATTGCTGCTCTATAAATACCAAATGGATTAATTAAAGACATTCTTTTAAAGTGTCACACTGTCCTTTTTGGGGTAGTTCTAGTTGATATGTAAAATGTATAAAGCAAAGATAATTGCTCTGGTATATTTGAAGAATTAAAAAAATTAAGTGATTCATTAGTTATTCTTCACAATTTCCCTACGTCAGAATGAGATCTATTCTTCTCTAAGAAAATTGATTAGTTCCTGTGGTTGATTAGTTCCTGTGTGAGTGATTGATTAGTTCATCATCTATAGGTAATATATTGAACACATTATTGAATTTTAATAACACTGAAGCAAAGCCTTAAGATTATAGTTTAACACATTGATTTATGCTAATGTAATATACTGTTGGAAAAGTATGTTTAAGATTTGCAATGTTTTCTAATTAAAAATTGACTTTGTTACTAATTATAAAATATGAAGTCTCACCCTGTAACTTACAAGTAGATATAACACACTCACTTACGGAGTCTTGTAGAGAAAATAAGAAAGAGAATGTTCCCTCTCGTGATTGCATGCTACACAGAGAAATAACTTCACGTTAGGGTATATCGATAAAATATATATTCCTCGTATAATTTACTGAGTTCCTACTATATGATAGGAACTAAGATATATCAATTTATTAATTATGTATTCAGTGTTAGGTAAAATTGCACCCATTTGCAAAGACTCTGCAAGGCTGACTACTATTTTTCTTAAAGACAAATAAAACCTATGGTCTTCATGATCTCTAGCTAATATAGTGGCCAGTTATTGAATATGGTCTCACAGTTAGTAATTGCTAAGACTGGAATTCACATCCAAGCCTGTTTACCTCCAAAGACTATGTTTCCATAACAACAGCTGGCCTCATATCTTGTGTTTACTTATCCTGTGCCCTGCCAGTAGCTCCTCCCACCCATGCATCCATAATTGTCTGGAAAGTCTAAAATTAAATTGCGAATTTATATTGCTACTCAATATATATAGTCTTTGTTCTTTGCTTTGGGGAAGAATAGAATTTCTCTATAGGGCTTGCTGTTAGAATTTGAGCTGGGTGCACAGGCCTTGAAGGCATGTGGTTTGCAGACGTGTATCACTATTGGAGTCGTTATTCCAGTGCATATACTCTTAGTTTCCCTTGGTTCCCAGGACCTCCACTTATTTTACATACCTATTCCTTTATGTGTACATGTAAATGTGTTAGGGGTTTTCAAAACCACGGTGGGGAATGCATCTGTAATATATAAGTGTGAAATTGAACGGTCACCTTCAATACAGAAAATTCGACTTTGTTAGAAATGAAATATACAGTGAAACTAACTATTGTTTAGGTGGGGATTCTTACTCCGCCTATTCATGCAATTGATTTCCCAGGGCAGCTTCTTCGCCTTGCTAAGAGTTAGTCTTCTTGTCATGCTTCCACGATCAGTGCTTGAATATGTTAGAGACTAAACTAAAAGATGCTCAGAGGTCCCGTACACACCTGACTCTTTCGGCAGCAGCTCAAGTTTTGACATCATGAATCAGCACAGTTTGCTCTTTCAGTCAGAGCTTCTGTTACTCTTCTAGATTCCCTTCCTCACTCCAAGGCTTGGCTGGGTCTTTGTTTGGAAGCCAAGTGGAAAGATACATTTGCTCTTAGCTGTCAGTTAAGTGAAAAAAGGCGCATTAAGCTAATTCTCCATAGAATTTACATATAAATTGACAACGCACTGGGTAAGTCAGTTCAAAATGGGACACTTGTAGGCTAGACACTTTAGTATAATGATTAATATAATATTGAACTGAAATTTTTATCTAAGAAAGTTTTGTTGAGGTTCTTGCCGTGGATCTCTTTTTGAAAAAGCGTTTCTCATCAGTGTTATTGCTTTGCCCCTTTAAAAAAATCTCCTGCTTCAGCTTCTTGCCATTCTTATGGTAATTCTCACACCACAAATTAATAGTGAGGCCAGGCATATTGTGTCCTTGGTTTTTTATAATCTGAAAATTTCCCTCTCATTTAGCGTCAGTAGTGTCTCTTGACATTTTAATTTTTTCTCAAGGTTTCCTCTTTCGTGTTCTACTTCAATGTCAGTCTAATAAAGAATAAAATATAACCTCTCTTTTTTGTGCTTTCATCCCAATGAGCTGATTTATAGATTTATAACTTAGATTTTCACAGCACGTTGATCCAAGGTGGCAGAAAAAAACAGCTCTATATTCATGAAGTTTTAATTGGCTTTTCTGAAGGCTGTAGGTTGTGTTTTGGTGTGTATTTCACACACGACTTGCTTTATAATCATTTGTATACTTTTTTAATCATCAGAAGTGTTCCTGATTTCTGTCTTTTAATTTAGTTGTTTTGAATTTCACCAGATAGTCCTTTACATGTCCTTTAAGTGGCTACGAAGGCAAGGCATTTGGGAAGGAAGCAGTCGTTTATTTCCTCTGCTCTGTCAAATTTTTTACACTTGAGTTTGAAATATAAAATATTTGGTAAAGGATAGGAGAGGACTGAAAATTACTAGCAGGCTGAAATAACATTTAGGTTAATGGAAAAAATCTAGAGATACTAATAAAATTTTGAATAAAATTCTAAACATCAGAGTTCCCTACTTTCTTTTTTTGGGCCATGACTTTGGAGAAACGCCAGTATAGAAATATTTGGTTTTTTACGTTGATTTTTAAGTAGGAATCTTCGAAACAGAGAAAACACTTTGTCTTTTCCCATTTGTGTTTTTTAGTGGCTACAGAATACCTGGGGTCCTCCTCAGATGTGTGCTTTACACATGATTGAGTCTAGATTCCTCAACTTTCTGAAATTTTGTGAGGTTAATATTGAGTTTGACACGGAGATATTTCTCTCAACTGCAAATATTTTGGCGATACTAATTTTATATGGCCTTGTAGATTTCTAGACCAACTGTAGGTACTTCCAAAGGTTTTAGCCTAACATCTAAACTGATATGAGTGCGAGCCTTCTCAGCCCTGGTAGATTTTACACATTCACATACAAGACAGACAATAAAAATGTTAGCACTATATAAATCTGCTCACTTTATATCATGATTTTATTTTATATCTACGTCGAAGTATGGTGTGGTCACAATTTTGGGATCATCAGGTTAACTTAAAAACTATTTTATGGACATTCTTCATTAAAACAGTGGATAAATGAACAAAATTCCACCTATTATTAATTCAACCTATTTGAGAATATCATTTTTTATATATCACCAGTTTTATATTGTAATTTCAGAGATAGAAAATAGCTATATTTTACATATTTCTTTTAGTGATTTGTCAGTTATTTCCTCTTAAAAATGCCCTTTATTAGACAGTCATGGTTGTAACATGAGATTTTTTTTTACTGATTTATTGTAGTTTGATGATCCAGTGTTGATACAGACAATTATTCTTTGCTCTATTGTTCAGTTGTTACAAGGATCTATCATTATGTATGATACTCTTCATTGTATAAAATATTTGTGGCGTTCACTCATGACAAATTACTTTATCTAAAAAGCTCAGTGTCTGATTGCTTTCACTTTCTCTTTGGAACTTATGTATTGCTGGATTCTGTATGTCAAAATAAAATATGTTAGGTTTTTCCCAAGTTAATTAGATTGGCTTTATTATTTGACTGTGTTAATATCCCCATTTTGTAAACATGTATTTTAAATACTTCAGTGCCAGTATTATAGATTGGGTGGGGAGGGGAATCTAATGACATATTATTTGAAGCATTTAGATTTCATATGAAAAAACTTAATGTTTATTAATACTTTCAATTAATTACCATGGTGAGTTATAGTGCATACTGTGTTATTAACCCAGTGGTTAATTGCTGACCTTTTCCGGGACTTTTGGTACAGCAGAAGAGAGAAACAAAAGACAGGCTCAAATGCAAATTTCCCCCTCACTTGGCTTTATCCACACTAATGGGATCATAATTTACTAAGCAAATATCTAAATTAAAAACAGTGGTATTGGGCTTCCCTGGTGGCGCAGTGGTTGAGAGTCCGCCTGCCGATGCAGGGGACACGGGTTCGTGCCCCGGTCCGGGAAGATCCCACATGCCGCGGAGTGGCTGTGCGCATGAGCCATGGCCGCTGAGCCTGCGCGTCCGGAGCCTGTGCTCCGCGACGGGAGAGGCCACAACAGTGAGAGGCCCGCGTACCGCAAAAAAAAAAAAAAAAACAGCGGTATTGACAGAACTCAGTCTACAATCTGCTGCTCAACTTCAAGATGTGTTGGCAACAAACTTGATAGAACTGGGTTTCATTATTTTGATATGTGGCTTAAAGAAAAAAATTAAGGGGATTCTGTTTACTCCATTCCAGTTAATTTATATTGAAGGATTTATTTTTAAAGGTATTTATGAAATATCATTTGGGTTTTACCATTTAGCATATTAACATTTTTCCTTTCTGTGTTTAAGGATAAAGGCTTTTTTCCCTAAGATTTTGGTGCAGTGAAATGAACGCTGAGGCTAAGCCTTTTGTCTGGAGATAACTCTTGCTTTTACACTAGCCATTGCCCTGTTTCTATGGAAACCGCAGGACTCTGAGGTATAGAGGTTTTTGTCCAACGGTGCACAGTGATAGCCAATCAGAGTTTCTTTCCCTATTCACTTTATTAACTCACAGTTGTGGTTTCAGTTGTTCCGTATAGAATCCAAATACAATTGCATTCATTTTTCCCACAAGTGTCATAATCTGCCCATGGCATTTTGTGTCAGATTAGTTTTCCGTAGGATTAGTGTTACTATTGTTTGAAAAGGTAATTTTATAAACACAAAATCAGTTTTTACCTCGAGAGTTGTCCTTTTTAGTATCAAATAAAAATATTTTCTTAAATTTGAATGTTAAGATTTTGTTTCTTTTCTGATTAGCAACCAGTCTATTCCAAACAGGCTCTCCTATTTTCTATATTTATTGTGAAGATGCAATACTGAGTCTGGTACTAATTTCAGTGCAAGGCATTTGTTCTCTTTAAGGCTTGGAGTGTATGAGAATGGAGATTTTTTTTGCCACTGCTCCTGAATGGCGTGTGCAATGATGGTAGTGATTAATAAGCCTTTAATGTAGAAAATTGATCTCTTGAAAGCCCACTCAACTATTTGTCAATATGTGAGATGGCTGGTAAACATTTGCTTATATGAGCTGATGGTGTACATCTATAGGGATGTATGGAATCTCCACCAAAATGACAAGGGGCTTTGAATGAAGATGTACAAACAGAAGGGCATTGGTGGATTAAATAATCATATAAAGGGCTTTTAGTATGCTGATTTATTCCAGTGACCTGGTCGAGACCTAGGATGAATTATTGACCAAGGGGGTTCAGAGAAGTTCAAGATACCTCAATCTGTAAGCACATTACTTTATAGTAATTGGACTTTCCCGGCCTCCATTTGATTTCCGAATACTAGATAATTATGTTTTCTCCTATATGATGAATCTCTCTCTCTGTCTCTCTCTCTCTTTCTTTTTCAGTATATAACAGTAGGAAAGCAAGATGGATGCTAACCCCGAGATAATGTGAAACGTGGACTAGAGTCTGTTCTGTGTGATTTCTTTTCCCTTTGTCTCTATTTTTGTTTTCCTTTTCCCTCTTTCCCCCAGAGGGAGTGGATAGAAGCCAGTTAGGAAGCCCTGAGGCTCAAACTCAGCACAAAGATAGGAAGGCAAGTTGGCCGTCTAAATGGGGTGATTTGGATTGGGATAGGCTGAGGTCTCTTCTTCTGCAGTCTCCTTGTGGCGTTTCTGGATCAAACACTGGTGACAGGATACAAAGGAGCATTTGCCACGGATATACCATTGTAAGCTCACAACATTCTTGCTCTTCATCCTTTACACCCCCTGGGGCTTTAGCCTTTCCTGGAGCTTTTATTTCAGCCAGAGCCTCTCTCTCTCAAAGTGGCTGCTGCTCAGCATTCATCCCTCTGTTCCCAATTAAAACCTGCCATTTTCTGAGGATAAGCCCAGGAGCAGTGTCCTACTTGAAGTAACTGAGAAGTTGTGACTGACAGATACGCTGACCCCGTATGGAGGGGGTCGTGTCTGCAGCCCCAGAAAGGTGTGTGGTGGAAGCGTTCATGAGTAGAATATCCTTTCCCTTCCTCTGATGGTTGACTGGGGAAAATCAACACATGTGCACTGAGCACAAGAATAATAGAAGAGGCGATTCCTATGCAGAGATGAAAAACGATCTACACAGGTAATGCCTGAGCATGTAGAGAGATTATGGCTAAGGAGCTAGTGGTGGGAGAGGTGGTAAAGATGCAGGAATGGTGATGTGAGCTCACAGATGAGGTGGGAAGGATTGAGACTTGGCAGGGATGTCAAAACCCACACAAGAAAACCTTGAAGGGGAAGGTTTTCCTAGCACCAACATAGCACGTGTGAAATCCTGAGGAAAGAGAGTTTAGAGTAATTCAATATTATCAAGTGTAAAGAAGCACGTTTCAGAGGTGAGACTGGACAGCTAAGCAAGTGCCCAATCAGAATGGAAGTTATAAGCCACTCCGAGGAGCTTGAAATTCATTCTGAGGTGTGGGAAACCTCTTAGAAAATGCCTTCATAATGTAAGTGCTGTGTTGAAGTTAGCATGTTGGAAATGTCACTCTGGCTGCAGAGAGATGAGATTAAGAGGTAAGAGATTAAAGGCCAGCAACAGTGGTGGCCGTAGGGCTGTGAAAAGCATCCTGGTATCTCATTCACAATGCCTAGAAGTCCAGATAATAGGCCATTTAGGGTAATAGGTCCTAAAATCTTACAACATTTACCATACCATTCTTCTTTTTGAATATTCTAGCAGAATATCATTTAGAAATAAAATTCAGCCATTTGCTGAGACTGCTAGTCTGTTCAGACGATGTAAGATTTTTCTTAACTTTTAATATATAAATTTAATTTTTTCCTCGACATTAATTTTACACTGGAAGAAAAACAAAAAATATAAAATATCACAGAATGAAATAATTAGCAGGCAAATTTAGCATTTACTCTAAGTATCATGGTCTGTGGCCTGGCTTTCTTTGGGTTCAGTGACAGTATGAAATAGGATAAGGGAATATATAATTTATTTGGTAAATGGTAGACCCTCAAGTTCTGCCCTGGCCTCACTTACCTCTAATGGTCTAAAAGTTGGCCAGTACGCAGCCCTGGGCTCCCCAGACGTGGCTGAGACTGTACTCTGAGCCGTTTGAATCACCAGCGTGCAGTGAACTCTCAACGCACAGAGAGGTGCTGGGGAGAAGTTTCCATTCATTTGTAGCCATGAACTTAACCTTTGTCTTTTGCACATCTTATTTGCTGGTCTGTGTCGTCATTCTCTGTCAACTTCAAGCCCAGGCTGGCCTTTATGTTTCATTCAAGTAAACACTCGAAGAAGTGTTTTTGTGCATTATCTCATTGAAGTCTATAAGGTAAGGAAAATTATCCCAGTTTTTTTAGATGAGGCTTAGAAAGATGATGTGGTTTGTCCAAAGTCACACCATTACGCATTTGAACACTTTCATTGGAAAGTTAGGGTTTAAACCTAAGGTTTTCAAAAATAATGCACAATCCCAGTTAGTAAACCACCTTTCAGTTAACATTCTATTATTTGGGAATATAATATTTCTAAAAACTACCTTTCAAATAGTACCTTACTTTCTTCTTTTGCATTACACATAAATGGCTTTTTTTTTTTTTTTTTTGCGGTACGCGGGCCTCTCACCGCTGTGGCCTCTCCCGTTGCGGAGCACAGGCTCCAGACACGCAGGCTCAGCGGCCATGGCCCACGGGCCCAGCCGCTCCGCGGCACGTGGGGATCTTCCCGGACCGGGGCACGAACCCGTGTCCCCTGCATCGGCAGGCGGACTCTCAACCACTGCGCCACCAGGGAAGCCCATAAATGTCTATTTTTTACCTCTGAATGTTTATGTTCAAAATGATAAATGATGCCCACAGATTTAAACTCAACTTTTCTAATAAATGTAAAGTTCAGTATATTGTATAATAAAAATTAAAAATCCACAAACTACTTTTATTGGGTCACAAATTAAGTTTGTAGGCAGTGGATCATTTTTCCTTTTTTTTTTTTTTTTTTTTAACTTTACCGTCACTATATCTTCTCCACCTTCTTTGAGTCTGGTCACTGTACAGAACTAATTTTTTTGTTTCTTTTCCTTCCCATTTTCTCTGGCAACTCCTAAATCCCCAAGAAATATAATAGACACTTGAATTTCCCCAAAAGGGTGCCTCTTTTTCCTGTATTTGTAATATATGGCATCTAGGACATCTACACAGTTTATATTCTTCCAGGAGAAGAAATCTGGAAGGCACAATCTGTTTAATCAGTGACACAAAACTGATATGATACTTCCTTTTTAAAATACTTTGTCCTCTTTTATAGGACAGTCACAGTCTAAAAATAGCGTCTTCTTTGAAAAGCACTTGTAAGCATTTCATGTCATTTCTTAATCGCGTAAAAGCTTTTTCTTAGAATTATACTTGTCAAATTGAGCACCATCATGTAATCAAGAAGTCATTCAAAATCAGATGATAATTAAAATAGAAATTCTTTCACTTTCTAGATAAACATGAAGCATACTGTTGTTTTTAATGGAAGTTCCTATTTAGTTGTGTTTTTACCTTGATTGTAGGGTTGAATATAAAAATACCGTTCATTTTGGAAAATGCCAAATGCTGTAACCCTTAAGCTCCTGAAAATTGTGCTATCCACTCGAATCTCCCAAGCAGACACCGTGATTTTTCTGTATCTCTAGTATGTGGCTTCTTAGACATCACCCATGGGTTTAGATTTTCTCCCAGTGGTAGAAACCTGGAGGCCTTTGAATGTTCTGGAGTGAACCATTCACTCTATGTCAGTATCACATCTGAATTCATGGGTGCCAAGCCTGTGTCTCGTGGAATATACCTCAGCAGACTCAAACTTTCTAGATGGTCCATGTCATGAACAAAATAGAAAGAAAATTTTAAAACTCCTCAAAGGTGTTGTACAGTGGCCGAAGCCGTTACGGCATCCCCCTATTAGACTTGATGGTGCACAGTATGAAAAATCTCCTATAAAAAAAGAAATTAACAAAGATCAAGAAGTATTTTCTCTGAGAAAATGTAGTTTCTAAAATGTGTTCGTTTTCTGGTTGGTAAGACTAGACGGTGAATTGGTAAATGGTCTTTTCAGGTTTTAATGGTGAAGCAGCCCAGTCAGGGGTTTCTGGCTTGGGTAGAGGTTTGCTGTACGTAGCGCAAACACATTTTCCTTGGCTGGATTACAAGTAGTTTTCAAGTATAGAGAAGTCCTCTTCCTGTCCCCCACAGGAGTGTCACCTCGACACAACATATGTAGCTTTCTGTTGCCAAAAAGGGGGCAGATTTTGAATCTTGGCTTTCAAAAAGCTGTTCCATCTGCAGCTCTTGATCATTTCTATAAATTCTCTAACTTCTTTTAGAAGAATGGTATGTGTCTTCAGGAGAACTGATGTGCCTGCAGAATATTTAAACAGTTCTGATAGATTTTATTTCAAGAAGCTGCGTTGGACTCATTCATTATAAAAAGAAGGAAAGGAGGATAGCAGTCTTTCCCTCTGACTGCATGTTCTGTACATGCCCTGGAAGGCAACGGCTGAAAGCCAACCGGTTTGATCCATTAACTGCAGAGAAAGGTTATGATTAGAGGGGCAAACTCAGAGGTAAAGCGTGAGCGGACGCACTGGTATTCTGACGCTCCTCTGGAAATCATAATGCAAGGTGAGAACTGCACCAGCAATAGGTGTACGGATGAATTTAACTCTATTAAACTTATGAACTGATACGTTAAAGACGATCAAGTGCAACTGAGTTGGGGAAAAAAGGGGGGGCAAAAAAAAGAAAAATGAAGCTAGTGACCAAAAGTCAACTGACTGGTGTAAATCGAAGTCGTTCGTGTAATTTGAGTTGAATCCCTTCAGAGTTTTTTCTCCAGATAAAGGCTTATTTTACTGAGCACTGTTTTTCTAACTGACCTGCTGCTCTTCCGAATCCTTACCTTGGCAAGGGTTATATTTTCTTCATCTGCAAATCTGTAAAAAGGGGTAAAATCGAGTTAATGAAAACACTGTCCCTAATTTCTCACACTTTTTGAAACATCTGAATTAAATGACCTATTTTAGAGACCAAAGAATAACGTATACTTAACTGATTTATGATCATTTTACTTACAAGAGGGATATTTTTTCTTACTGTAAAAAGCCCCAACAAGTTTACAGTCTACTGTGGGAATGGGAGATTGAACAAATAAGGTGCCAGATGAATGTGTAATAAACTACGTTAAGTGCTAAGAAAAAAATTAAGTTCATTTCGAAGGAAAAGCATTGGGACACCCTAATTTTGGTTGGGGGAATTGAAAGGTGGTTTGGAGAACATGACATATGAGTGGAGGCTAAAAGATGATTGGGAAATTGTTTAGGTGAAGAGCGATTTGGTGACAGCAGGGGAATTAAAACAGCATTAGGTAAAGTTCTAGAACAGTGTGGTGGAGGGAGGATGCTGACGAGCCTGGTGTTGATGGGGTATAATACGGAAAGGGGAGAACTATTAGATGAATTTGTGGTGCGAGTCGGAGTCTGGGTAATAGCGATTGACAAGTTGTATTGAAGATTGGGTTTTATTTTAGAGGTAACAGTTTCCGAAGGGTTTAAGGCAAAGGAGTGATGTAATTTATTTAAATTCTTAAAAGCATCTCTCCAGTCTTTTCAGTGGAGAATAAATTTGAGATGGTCAAGACAAGAGGGAACAGCCCAGATAACAGGTGATGGTGACCTGTTCTAGTTAATGGCAGTGGACATAAAGAAAAGCAGAAGAGTTCAAGGCATTTTGCACATCAAACATGTAGCATTTGGAGGTGGAATGTACATTGGTAATGAGAGAAGAGTGTGCTAAGGACGGCTACCAGGCTTTGGGCTGGTCACTAGCTGAATGGAGTTGCCATTTCATAAAAATGAAGGAGGCCAGAGAAACTTTAGTGTGGAGCTGGAGAGAATTCACACATACTAAGTGGGAGGTGTGCACAAGATGCCCAGTTGATATAAAAAGTGGGTTCTTCGCTATCAGTGTCGGCCTTTTATTTTTTCCTTGAAATTCAACAAGTTTCATTCTCCATTGAAGGTGTGCACTGTTGTCTTTGGTGTGTGAAGGATGAGCTCTTTAATGGACAAAAAGTTTTCCTCTTTATAGAGAAAAAATTTTCCCTCAAGTTTTATATTCTTCTTCTTCTTCTTTTTTTTTTTTTTTTTGCGGTACTCGGGCCTCTCACTGTTGTGGCCTCTCCCATTGTGAAACACAGGCTCCGGACGCACAGGCTCAGCGGCCACGGCTCACGGGCCCAGCCGCTCCGCGGCATGTGGGATCTTCCCGGACCGGGGCACGAACCCGTGTCCCCTGCATCGGCAGGCGGACTCTCAACCACTGCGCCACCAGGGAAGCCCTCAGTATGTTATTAATAGTTAAATTATACATTTCCAAATTATTTAATCCAAAGTTTGAAATGTGTTACCTATTTAATTATCCAACATAGATACAAAAATTGAAGAAAAGCGTGTAACTTTTGTGGATCAGTGTCTACCTGCAATATTGGTAGAAGGATCTTATATTTTAATACAAATACAATGTTAAATTATAATAACATAATCATCATTTCATTCATTCAACACATAATTATTGGAGATCCTATTGTCTGTAGCAGAGTAGTGGTTGAAATCCTAGACTCTAAAGTAAAGTCCATGATTTTAGTTTCTAAGAAAATTCAGTGTGCAACTTAACCTCTTGAATTTTCGAATGGGTCTTTACTTCTTTCCATGAGATTCTGCGTCAGTAAATTCAGGATGATAATAGCACCTTCCTCATAAGTTTTTATGAGGGTTAAATGAAATAAAATACCTTAATACAGGACCCTGGTATAAAATAAGCTTTGAATATCTTTAGCTAGTATTCCTATGTCTTTTGATCTTCCATCATTACTGTTTACATTTCAGACATACCCAGATGAGCATCTCCCATTTTAAAAGTCCTACTTTCTATATTTTTATCCCCAAGCAAAGATCTTGACATGTATCTCTATCTATCTTTGTATCTTTCTTCCTTCCTTCTTCCCTCCCTCCCTCCCTCCCTCCCTCCCTTCCTTCCTATCTGCCTTTATTTAATGACTGAACAATTAACTACTCCTGGAGCTATAGTTTTATAAATATTCCTTAGATGTTCAATTTATATGGAGAATATCCATCCTTTTCCTATAATTTTCCTCTAATTTATAATCTGCCTTTGAATCCTGACTTTAATCTTAAATCTTTTACTGTATTTCATCAATCGCAGAGTCTTTTGCATATATTTTTGTAAAATACCCTGGAATTCTATAACATGAAAAGGTATAAAAGATAAAAATAATGCTCCAAGAAATGCTGTGTTACTTGGTTGTGCTTTTCTCAGATGGCTTCCTATAGATCTGTCCGTTTTGCATATCATCGGCGTGCAATTCAATATCAATAACCTGTTCTTGGGAATTACTTGGGAACTGTCAGAAGTTAAAAAAATATACACGTGGGTCAATTTGATTTGAGGAGAAAATGTTTTAGATTTAGGTGAAAAAAAGAGCATTCTTATATTCTTTGTGGTTATATTCCAAAGAAAATTCCTTCCTCTGGAAGAGAGAACTGTTACCTCCCTTTGTTAAAATAAAATTCTTCATATTTTAGATACTAAATTTTTTATTACAAAGTAATGCACAATCATGGTAAAACATCAAAAGCTATAGGAAGATATAAGACAAAAATTAACAGCCCCATTTTAGTCCTCCCCAAAACCCAAGATTCATTTCTGGGCCAACAATCATTAAGAGATTCATGTATGTCTATACGTTTTCAATTCAAACACAGAATATCAGTTTATACACATAATCTGTCAGTAAGTAAACTGAGTTGTCTTTTTAAGTGGCATAGGTAGACTTCCAGGATAGTTTTGAAGTCTTTTTCTAGAGAAAGACCCTCAAAATTCACAAAAATTATTTAGCCAGCTATCTTCAAAAGGGAGAAAGTGGGTACAGAAAGAGAGCATTTTACAAACTTTCTATAAAAAGATTCAATTTCTTATCATCTTGATCTTTTATCTTCAATGCTAAGTTGTCTTGAAGAATTATCTATGTGTAAATAAGGTCATTATCTTGTCTTCTTCTCATCTTGTATTCCTTTAACTTCTGTTTTGTTTGGTTCCATGCATCAAAGTCACAAAAATCACTTCCTTTTCTAGAGGAAATCATCATGATAAGGCAGATAATCCATGTAGCCACAACCATCTAATAACTGGAGATTTTCGTCAGACACTGACAGTATTGTTTTCATCATATAACTTGTTTGTGGTGTGCCCTGTGTTACAAACAAAACCCAGTCCATACTGTCAGGGAGTGTAGAGTCTAGCGATTTTTGTGACTTTGATTTGCTTATAAATGGAAGAGACAGAGTGCCTTGTATAAATTCATGTGGACTTGGAAAGAAAATTCGATATCCCGGTAGCTTTTAGAGGGCTGAATAGAAAGCCGGCTGCCTCCTGCTGGCTGCTAGTATGTGGTTTCGTGTGTGGAGATTTTGTATATCATGCTGTGCCCCAGGAGAGGACCAGAAGATGTGCTCATTATCTTGTACTTATTTTTATATACCGGGATTTTCATACTGTTACAACCCCGGGAGCAATCACTGAAAAACACTCCTTGTTTTTATAAATCTAAAGAAGGTTTCTCAGTGTTCCTTTTAGCCTCTACAAAAATGGTCATTTCTAGATTTAATTTGCTGTTTTCTCCCTGGCGGCTCTCTGCCAGTTTCTCCTAAGTAACAAGTCACATTTATGCAGTGCTGTACAGTTAGAAAGATATTTCAGGTATATAATCACGTGCTTGGAATTAACTGGTGAAGCCAGCGGGTTTGACTGATTCTAATCACATTTAAGACTTTTTTCATGTAATGTGTTACTCTGTATTGACTTCTCGAAAATTTATTCATTTTCAGAAAAATATGTTACTGTTGAGAAAGCAAAATGCCTCTGTTTTCTTATGTCTTTATCTAATGTTTCCAATTTTTAAAAAGGAAATGAGGTGAACAAGGGGAAATAATATTTGCTAAGCGCTTTGTTTGTATGTCTCAGCCTTGTGCTGAGTGTTTTAAACTAAGTAACACATATTTTTTTTTTTTTTTTTTTTTTGCGGTACGCGGGCCTCTCACTGTTGTGGCCTCTCCCATTGCAGAGCACAGGCTCCGGACGCGCAGGCTCAGCGGCCATGGCTCACAGGCCCAGCTGCTCCACGGCATGTGGGATCTTCCCGGACCGGGGCACGAACCTGTGTCCCCTGCATCGGCAGGCGGACTCTCAACCACTGCGCCACCAGGGAAGCCCAGTAACACATATTTTAAACCTGACAGTAGCTCTTGGATACTATCCTGGTCTAACAATGTAGGACACGGGGGGCTTGGAGAGGTCAGATGTATCTCCTGGGATCACTCCACTGGCTGGAAGTGAGCACGGCCTCAATTAGACTGAGACCTCCCCACCGCACCCGAGGACCACCCGCCTTCCATGGACAGTCTGCACTGTTCATTTTCCCATGCTTTTGCTGTGGTTTGAAGTGGAAGATTATATCATGCATTTGCAGTTCTTATCCTTTCAAATTCAGTGGATGGTTCTACCATATCCCAGTCGCACAAGCCAAACATTGTCAGTTATTTGAAATTCTTGTTTTCAGACTCAACATGAACATGTTTCCCATCCCCATTGCTATGGCCTTAACTCAAATCTTGTCATCTCTGACTGGACTATGTCATTAATCTCCTAAACGTCCACCCTTGTTTCTATCTCTCCACCAAAAATCCATCCATCAGAGTTCTTGCAAAGCATCCTTCAGGGCTTCCCTGGTGGCGCAGTGGTTGAGAGTCCGCCTGCCGATGCAGGGGACGTGGGTTCGTGCCCCGGTCCAGGAAGATCCCACATGCCACGGAGCGGCTGGGCCCGTGAGCCGTGGCCGCTGAGCCTGCGCGTCCAGAGCCTGTGCTCCGCAACGGGAGAGGCCACGACAGTGAGAGGCCCGCGTACTGCAAAATAAATAAATAAAGCATCCTTCAGTACCTCCTCGTCATCTTGTAACATAACTCTACACTCTGTTCTTTCTTTAACTTTTACTGCTCCCTTTATCACCACAGCTAACTCCTGTACCTTCCAAAACATAGTAGAATTCTTATCATCTGAATAACTTGAAATTCCTAATGCATCTGAGCTTGGGTCCCATGGTGACACGCTCAACCCGAAAGCCTCTTCTCTCTTATTGTCTCTCACCTATAGAATACCAGCTCATCTTTCAAGGCTCAGTGCAAAGGTTACCTGTTCTAGGAAAGCTTTCCTTCGTCTCACCTTATAGCCGACACCTCCCTGTCTCCCTGCAAACTAGTTGGTGTCAAGGATTATGACTAATTCTTCTTTCCTAATCTCCTGGGCTCATTGTAGGGACTGAAACACGGAAGTCATCAAGTAAAATGCTAATGAATGAAAACAGAAATTCATTCATGTGACCTGGGTAGATGGATTACTAGACTTCTTGGCTCATTCAGGAACGCTACAGAATCACCTATAATACAATCGGTTGTGTGTGTCTATGGTATTTCCAAGAAATTGTTTATTGGGCTGGCAGAGAAGGAAGTGCTACTACCACTTACACATACAGTTTTATATGGAAGCAATTCATAGTTTCTTAATTATCAGATTGAACTTAAGGAAAACATGATTTAGTTTTATTTCAAACATATTAAAAGTAGGGCTTCCCTGGTGGCACAGTGGTTGAGAGTCCTCCTGCCGATGCAGTGGACATGGGTTCGTGCCCCGGTCCGGGAAGAGCCCACATGCCGCGGAGCGGCTGGGCCCGTGAGCCATGGCCGCTGAGCCTGTGCGTCCGGAGCCTGTGCTCCGCAACAGGAGAGGCCACAACAGTGAGAAGCTCGCGTACCGCAAAAAAAAAACAAAAACAAAAAAAAACATATTAAAAGTGTTTGAAAATAAACGTTTTCAGTTACCCTGAACCTCAGCAATTGAGAACGTTACTGTTGGTTATATGGTTCCAAAGTTTTATTTTAGAACCGAAAATCACTTTCTTCTTGAAAACTATAAGATAAATTCTGTGTCTGGTCTTCTTGACTGCATTTGAAACCCCAAATTTTGATTGTGGTATTCATGTAATTACAGAGAAGAAAATAAGAATTTAGTTTAGCTATAGCTAAGAATGCCATATATATTTTTTTCATTTAAAACACCTTTCAGTACATTTATCACAGGAGTAACCAGAAATGCCACGCTGTTTTTTTACAGTATTATGATTCTTTTTCCCTCATAACTACAACAAATTACATTTCTGAGTCTTTATGTTTTTATAACACAAGAGAGAATTTTAAATTATAAAAATGTTAAATGTTTTCTTTTGCCCTTACAGTATTATAATGTTCAAATTACACAAAAGTTTTTTTTTAAGATTTTCTCTCTGTCTCTTTGTCTTTAGAAACAATTGAAAAGTGCCTAAGAGAAAAAAACTGTGTGTGTGTTTCTGTGTATATATATGTGTGTATGTGATATATACAAAAAAATATGTTTATTTGATTTAGAGCAATAAGAAAACGGAATCAATGAATATTTCACTTTGTTGCTGGAATAAAATTGTTGGACACCGACATCTGGAAGAAACTGAAGGCGGAATAATTAACTGCATATTTTCTCTATTTTAATTAAATAAATAGTTTACAATTCTTTTTTTTTTGCCTTTTCTTTGTCACTGGCATATAGATTCTGTATGTAGGTAAAACAAATGTGAACATCTTTCTAGACACTGGCTTTGCGTATAATCTCTTCTTTAGTTTGAAGGCTGTTATTGTGCTTTGAAGTAAATAACCAACACCTTGAAAGGAAGTACATTTAAAAACATAGTTAAAAAAAAAACATATTGGGGGAATGGATATGGGGAGTGTGACGCTCAGAGCCTAAAACCTAGGTGGGGAGTATATGCAGCTTCCACAGGCACTTCCATTTGTACAAAAGGAATGGTTCTCATCAGAAGCACAGAACAAAGATATCTTTTTCCAAATAAATAAATTAATTAAATAAAAAATAAAAACATAATTACTTAAGAATCTGAGCTCTGAAATGTAACGTTGAGAATTTGGGGATTGTTTTTATTTCTACTTAGGTTGTTGCTTTGAATTGAACAAAGTGTGTTTAAATTATGAAATCGAGATCCGAATTTAAGGTTAAGCCACTGGTATACAGAAAGTCAGAAGCTTGGGGGTGTTTGTTATCCTCAGATGTTCCTTTATATCTTTGTTTAGAAACTACTTTTGTGATTGAAAGGTTTGCATGCGGCACTTTTCACGGGGCTAACCTATACCTTTCAATTAACCCCTACCTTCTAAACCAAGGACCTTGTAATTGTTGTTGCTGTTGTCTCTTTAATCAGCTAACTTGAGCACATCAAGAAGACTTTTTATTTAGCACACCAGGCACGTATGCATGCATCTAGCCAATACGTGGTATTATTCAGTACTAATGTTCTACTTGGAATTAGCTTTGGGTGGGTGAGGGATCCAGATTAAAAGAAGTAGTTGACATATCTGCTTATTAAGATGAATTGAGAAATAGTGAGTGGGTAATACTTTTAATGGGGAGTGTGGAGACACATGACATGATGGAGCGGAGCCTAGAGCCTTCTAGGGAGAGTGATGGGTGTATGCAAAGCACTGAGGAGAAAACACACTTCTCTATGAAGGCTGGACCTGCCTGGTGTTTTGATACGGGTTTGGGCACAATTGCATAGCTCAGGGAGCAGTAGATGCTGGAGTCCTTAAAAGGTGGTGATGATCCTGGATGCAGAAGGCAAACACAATCAAATGTTGGACATGATATAGGTCCTTGCAAAGTAATATGTATGTATGTATGTATGTATGTATTTTTGCGGTACGCGGGCCTCTCACCGCTGTGGCCTCTCCCGTTGCGGAGCACAGGCTCCGGACGCGCAGGCTCAGCGGCCGTGGCTCACGGGCCCAGCCGCTCTGCGGCACGTGGGGTCTTCCCAGACCGGGGCACGAACCCACGTCCCCTGCATCGGCAGGCGGACTCTCAACCACTGCGCCACCAGGGAAGCCTAGTAATATGTATTTAAATTGAATCAAACACTTAAAATGGAAATAGAATTTTCAAGGGGAAAAAAGGTCTCAAAATTGTATGCATAGTGAGTTGGAAAGTAGAGAAACCGGAATTTGGAAGACCATTTAGGAGGTTGTTGGTTTAGACGTGAGGAGACAAAGAGTTTGCTAGAAGATAATGAAGAATTAAGATTTAAATGCCAAAGAGTAAAATATCTTATTTAGTGAAGGGAATAGGAAAATTTGGGCTTTGAATAAGGTAGTTTATGAAGGTAAACACAAATTGTTTCAGGGCTTATTAATTCAGTTAAAACTATTTACTAGTGAGATTCCCTTTTAAAATGACATTCCTATTTTTATCTCTGAAACGTAATTATCTCCAGTCTATTTCACTTTGCTATTTTTCATTTGAAACCTGAGGTAGAAGAGGTTTCTCTGCTCCTATACGAATTTGAGTAACTCAACTCTGTTGATTTGTTCATAAATTGCATTCTAATCATTTTGAACAGCTTTCTCCTAATAAACATAAAACGTCACTGGATATTATTTTTAGGTTATGTGTAGATATAGATTTCATGTTAAAATTAATTTCTTCTTTATGGTTAAGAACAACTGAAGGATGCTGAACATAAAACATCAAATATTAATGATGTCGAAAATGTCAGGGATTGTTTTATGTAGCATAACAGGGATAAGGTTGTGGATCTACCTCTGGAAGTGAGCTAATATGTGTGGGTTTTAACTTTGTGTCCCATATGGGAAATGTAGACACTACATTTCAGTCCATGGGAACACTATTGAAATTTCTGAAGTGATACTTTGCAAAACTGGAGAGCATTCTGTCTTTTAGATCTTAACACACTGCCAACCATGAAGCTTGCATTTCTAACCACTGGATTGGTAGGAGGCATTCACCCTACACAGATGGAACCTTACCACAGCCCCGTGGAGGAAGCTATTTCTCGTCTCATGGTCTAGGTGAGGTACCCAAGTCCCTTTTAAGGAAAGAGACATTATAACCAAGAGGGAGATGCTGCAGGACACAGTTTATAAAACAGGAAGAGATCTTTGTCTCTTAAGCTTTATTTTCATGTAAGAGAAATGTAAGCAAATAGAGGGAGACAGAAGTAAGGCTGTTTTCCTTAATTATAATGGGTCAAAAGTGGATATTCCTCGCAGTTGAGGGCTAGCAACCAACCTTTGAACTCTTGGGAAGCATGTCTTCTGCCAAGGCTGTTTCTTTGGCCCAATCCTTCCTTCTTGGAACAGACTTTGTTAGAGGCTACGGAAGGATCACCCTGTTCTCCTTGATGAGGACAGAAGGACCAAGTGTGACGGGGTTTGAGAGGCAAGTAGACATTAATCAGGCAAACATGGGAGAATTCCAAGTGGAGAGGACACAGGTGTGAAACCACAGGATTGTAAATAAGCTCATCTAAACTGGGGAACTCTTCAGTATTCTGTCCAAAGAAGAGTTTAGATTCTGAGAAGGCCAAGAAGAGCACTGGAGAGCTTCACACAAAGCAGGGATTTGATAACTTTGCATTTTAAACCGTCATCCTGGACTGGTTGGATGCTAACAACCTATGCAAGAAATGAGGAGAAAATAAATAATCTTCCTAAGCAAGAAAAGATCTGTGTAAATGGTAAAGGGACAGAGAGGCAAGGACAAATTGGAAAGTATTACTGGGTAGAACGGACTGGATGTGGCTCGTGGGAGCGTTCAAAGAAAGGAAAAAATGGAAGATTCCATAGGTTTTAGCAGCTGAGTATATGCTGGTGCCATTAAACAGACTGAATCCAGAATAAAATAGACCAGGGAAAATTGATCCCTGCGCACTCTTACAATACCCTCTAAGCCCAGGGGAAGCGCCGCCTGCCATCATTGCTAAGGCTAACATTTATTCATGCCTCTTATGTCTGGCATTCACTAAATTCAGGGTCTGCTTCCTCAATTCTGCCCCTTCATTGTTTCTAAATAGTCTCCTCAATTCTGCCCCTTCATTGTTTCTAAATAGTCTCCTTCCTGTCCCCTTATAAAACATATATCGGGCTTCCCTGGTGGCACAGTGGTTGAGAGTCCGCCTGCCAATGCAGGGGACATGGGTTCGTGCCCCGGTCTGGGAAGATCCCACATGCCGCGGAGCGGCTGGGCCCGTGAGCCATGGCCGCTGAGCCTGTGCGTCCAGAGCCTGTGCTCCACAACGGGCGAGGCCACAACAGTGAGAGGCCCGCGTACCGCAAAAAAAAAAAAAAAAAAAAAAAAAAACATATATCCGTTTCGTCTGAATTGTGAAACATAAGCATATTGCCTTCTGTCACCCTGGGTCACCTTCTGTTTGTCATCCGTGGTGTGACCACAAGTAAAATTATGTGAGTTCTAATTTCTCCACAAAGATCTGCACCTCCTCCAATTAATACCAGCGTCCATACTATAGACAGTATCACTTAACTCTGTAGAGTGTAAGAAATTTGCTAAAGGTAAACCTGTTTATATCCAGTATAGTAGAGTTACCTTGGTTGGATTATAGTAAGGGTAGTGACTAGAAAAACCCAAAACAACTTTTTTTTTTTTTTTTTTTGCAGTATGCTTGGAACAATAAAATGCCATTTCTAGGTTTTAAGGAGAGATTTGAAAAATTAACTTATGTTACTGATTGAATACAATTTTCATATGACTATCCTCCTGTATTTCCTAAAATATAATGATTTTACATCATTATATTCTGGGTTTTATGACAATACACGTCATTCACATTCCCGATGACGTTGAGTACTATCTTACCCTAGTATTTATCTTTCTGACTCTTCAGACACTTCTCTTTTTTCCCTGCATTTAAATTATTGTTAATGCATTCACGCATTTAGAATTGATACAGTTTACAAGACTGTAGAAATAGATTTTTCTTTGTTCCCCCTTCCAGTCACACCACCTGAAGTCTCACATTTCCAACTTATTACCGTTTAATATGCCATTACTACTACTGAAGATGCAGTATGTCTGCTTTATTTGTGGATCATAGATGAACTTCCCTGAAGATCATAATCATAATTCTGTTCCTTTCTAGATTTCATCTGG
Organism: Phocoena phocoena; assembly: GCF_963924675.1. Taxonomy (NCBI): domain Eukaryota; kingdom Metazoa; phylum Chordata; class Mammalia; order Artiodactyla; family Phocoenidae; genus Phocoena; species Phocoena phocoena. Next base: position 30,492,415 of record NC_089239.1, on the reverse strand, counting down.
AACTGCTTAAAGAGCTCTAGTTAAGAAGAAGCTGAAATTGAGACAGGCAAACTCACTATGCATACACTTTTACAACCTCCTGTGTGTTATCATGCGGATTTTGTTTCTCAAGAGCTCCACTGTTCCATCTAAGAGCGCTCCTGTACTCATGAAAGCCTAGCCTTCTAGAAGTTATAGCTCACATGAACTTCAAGGCCCATGCTTTGGTTTAGAAACAGGTGTACTTTGGATAAACATCAGGAGATATTTTTAACAGGAGTGTAGTTATGGGATCTGACCTTTATGCACATACCAAAACGGCTAAGGCTGTGAAAACTTCGCCTGTCAGCCAAGTGCTAAATGGCAGGTCCCAGAGAATCGTTAGACCAGGAGGAGGCACAGGGAATAAGTGATGCTGGAGCAACTCTTTTCTTCTCTGATAACTCATGCTGCCCATTAGTTGGGGAAAATTGTCCTCCAATAGTTATCAGAAGAATGTCTTAAAAAGAGGTACTCACATCCAGATGACCATGACATTATATTTAAATATGAAAAAAAATTAAGAGTGATTTGGCGATACTCATCACTTTTTACCTATACGTTTATCATAAGTAGTGTCATGAAGAACTCTGCAGTTATCAGAGTCAAGGTACAGTGCTCTGCTCTGAGTTCATCGTTTGAGCAGAGGAAGGAAACTTTTTCTAAACATAATTTATTATATAAAGGGTCTAAAGAAACATACCAGTATATGTTTGAAAACTGTTGGCTTAACATAACGATCGCCCTCGCACTTCATCTTCCCTCGTTTGGTGATTTAATATTGAATTCAGTCTAATACTTACTATAAAAGGCGTGACAAAGGCAGTGTGTTCTAGGCTTCCTTCTTTTTTAAAAATGCATTTACATATTGCAGTCTGCATGACAAGAGATCATCCAGACTATTTAAATGAGTTTGCCAGTTTGCCACGTGACTTACTTGGTAGCAGGCAAAACAATGAGATTGTCTTTCTCATTTTGTTTCAGTAGTGTATTGATAATCTAGATATCTATAGATATGTATGTATAATCGATATGTATTGATACATTGATAATTTATAGATCTAGCCTTACATCAGTTTATAAAGATTCAAATCCTCTGATGTATAATATTTAAGGTTTTCAAAAGATATACTTAGTTATCATCTAGCTAATCTTGGAAACTCTTTACCTTTTAGACGTAATATAATCTGGCATGGGTTTAGGAATATAAAAATAAAGTTGCTGGGAAAAAAATGAGTATATAGGGCTTCCCTGGTGGCACAGTGGTTGAGAGTCCGCCTGCCGATGCAGGGGTCACGGGTTTGTGCCCCGATCCGGGAAGATCCCACATGCCGCGGAGCGTCTGGGCCCGTGAGCCATGGCCGCTGAGCCTGTGCATCCGGAGCCTGTGCTCCGCAACGGGAGAGGCCACGACAGTGAGGGGCCCGCGTACTGCAAAAAAAAAAAGAGTATGTAAAGGGTCAATGCTCCAAATGGTATCACATTTCTGATGTGTCCATTTTGAGTATCCGAAGCTTGATTCTAATTATGATGGGTTTCACATTTCAGAAACTTGCCTATAAGAATATTAAATAACATATTTGCTTCAGATTTTTAAAAATTTATTTATTTTTGGCTGTGTTGGGTCTTCGTTGCTTTGCGTGGGCTTTCTCTAGTTGCGGCGAGCGGGGGCTACTCTTCGTTGCGGTGCGTGGGCTTCTCATTGCGGTGGCTTCTCTTGTTGTGGAGCACGGGCTCTAGGCGCTCAGGCTCAGTAGTTGTGGCTCGCTGGCTCTAGGCGCGCAGGCTCAGTAGTTGTGGCGCACATGCTTAGTTGCTCCGCGGCATGTGGGCTCTTCCCGGATTGGGCTCGAACCCGTGTCCCCTGCATTGGCAGGCGGATTCTTAACCACTGTGCCACCAGGGAAGTCCCTTTGCTTCAGATTTTGATCTTTAATTCTGGTCTTTCAAGAGACCACACAAGGTTGATTGAGAATGATTAAGATCATAGTAATGTCTGACTTACATACAGGTTAACACACAGGCAACTTAAGAAGATGTACATACGAAATTAACAAAATAACTCAATATTTTCTCACTAAGGAATTCATAAAACCCCAGTCAAAGATGGTTACAGAATGTTTTTCTAGAATGGTCCTATTTAGATCCTCTTCCTTGTTTT